>NW_026126517.1:30815500-31425000 GCF_943737965.1 Phodopus roborovskii
GTACCTTAGAACAACTCACAGGCAAAGTAGGACTAGGCTTGCATGAAGACTGAAGTGGTTTTGAATTTTAATAAGTTAGACAGATTATCTCTTGTAGCCCAGGCAGGCCTTGAACTCGGTTTGTAACCAAAGATGACCTTAAATTTCTAATCCACCTGCCTCCACCTCCTGAATGATGGGATTGCAGGCAATCACCACACCACCATGCCTGGTTTATAAAAGGTCTTGATGCACAGATTTGGGGATGTTTGTTTTGAATGGTTATAGGAATGTATGGTAATTAAAACAACTGGGCAAGTTAGCTAGTATGCTGATGATGTGATCCAGCTTCCATGAAAGAACACAGAGAAGTCCAAAACTCCTTACAACTCCCCTTTAGTTCTCTCTCTCTCTTGCTCTCTCTCTCTCTCTTTTGTTTTTGGGTTTCTTTTTCTTCTCCTGGCTGTCCTGGAGCTCACTCTGTATACCAGGCTGGTTTTGAACTCTTAGATCCACCTGCTCCTGCCTCCCAAGTGCTGGGATTAAAGGTGTGTGCCACCACCACCTGGCTAGTTATTTCTTTAAAGCCAGAATATGTAAGAGAGAATTTGGTTCAGTTTTCCCAGTGTGTGTCCCCATTGAGAACTTGAGGCTGGTTTCATGCATGGTGCAGTAGATATGCCCAAACACCCTGGAGACATCCCTGATCTAGAAGAATTTGGAATATACTTGGAAAGAGTAATGCTTAAGTTTCTGTGGAGGGGTGGGCTTTTTCCTTGTAGACCAGGCTAGCCTTGGATTTTTGTTGATCATGCTGCTTTTGTCTCCCTGTGGCTAGGATTAGAGGAGTATGACATTGTGTCCAGCAGCTCCTGGTTTTCACGGAGGCTGTTGGGTAAAGGATAGAAGCAGGAAGAGCTTTGCTGTGTGCTTCATAGTGACCACAGTTTTCCAGGGCTTCAGAGTCCATTAGTTCATGCAACCCTTCTGTTAATTTCCTTTCCTCCTTGTGATGTGGGATGGCCTGGAACTCATTTTGAGTCAGTTGGTCTTAACCTCCTTAATATTGGGATTAAAGGTGTGAGTCACTATACCTACTTTAAAGAATTGTCTTGCTTGTTTTGCTTTAAGTTTTAGACACAGGGTCTTATGTACTCATCGACTCTTCATCCTTCTGCTTCTGCCTCCTGAGTTGTACCTCAGCTCCAAGTACTGGGGATTTAACCCAGTATGCTAGGCAAGCAGTCTACTCCTACACATTCTGTTTCCGCTAACTTTCTGCATTAACTTTCTCACTTGAATGTGGGGAAACTGAGGCAAAGGGAGCATCAGTAATCCCCCCAATTACTAATAGTTATAGTATAGTTCTAACTATAGTTATACTGTAGCCTGGAACCAACTGTGCTTCCTTCCATTCAGGCAATGTGGCACAGCCTTCTGTGCTGCTAGCCTGGGGTAATTTCTTGCATCTTGTGAGATGGATAGTAAAAGCAAGCAAGCAAACAACCCACGCACCCCAAACAGATCTTTGGCAACCTCCTTCTGAGCCATTTGTGTCTCCAGGCATGCTTGACCGTACATAAACCTCAAGATAAATATCTTCTCGAAACAGCTTTTAACTTTTTTTTTTAAGACTTCAGTTGCACAAAGCAGATTAATCTTAATTCTTGGCTCATGATAAATGCTCAGGATTGGCACATGAACAACTCTATTAATTTTGTTAATTTTTCCCATAAATCTACTAGTATCCCTAAGCCAGAATTTATATGCACCTAGTAGTCATTCCCTTCTTTATCTCCTTATCTGTTTGACTACAGATAACTACAGTCACCACCTAAATCTTCCTTTCACCATTCACTTTCATTCATATATATATATATATGATATATAATATATATGTATTTTAAATATAGTTTTTATCTGTTTGACTTTTCTCTCCCCTCCACTCCCCATCTCTTTGTGAAAAGGGCCTTACTACATAACCTTGGCTGGCCTGTAAGTCACTATGTAGACTAGGCTGTCATCAAATTCATAGAGATCTGCCTGTCTCTGCCTCCTGAGAGCTTGGGTTAATTAGACATGACCCACCATGCTCAGCTCCTTCTTTTAGACTGAGTCTCAGTTATCTCAGGATGTGCCTTGTGTTCCACATGTAACCAAGGAGGACCTTGAACTCCTTCCTCATTCTCCTCAGTGTTGTGGATTTTCAGCTGTGTACCATAATGGGAAATATCTGGATATATATTTAAAAGAATCCCCCCCCTGGGTATTTTGAGACAGGGTTTCTTTGTGTAGCCCTAGGTGTCCTGGAACTCTGTACAGGGTGGCTTCCAACTCACAGATCCTCCCATCTCTGCCTCCCGAATGCTGGGGTTAAAGGTGAGCACCACTGCACCCAGCCTAAAAGGTATTCTTTTTATTTTACGTGTATGGCTGTTTTGCCTGCATTAGTATCTGTGCACCAAGGAGGTCAGAAGAGGGCATCGGATCCCCTGGAATTAGAGCCACAGAGGATTGAAAGGCACCTCGTGTGTGCTGGGAACTGAACCTAAGTGTTCTAGAAAAGCAGCCAGTGCTCTTAACTATTGGATCATTTCTCTAGCCCTTACTTTTTATTTTTAATTATATGTATGTGCGTGTGTGTGTGTGTGTGTGTGTGTGTGTGTGTGTGTGTGTGTGTGTGTACATGAGTTCCAGTTCCCTCTCTGGTCAGAACTAATTTCAGGATTTTCCATAAAAGTGGCAAGTGCTTTCAGCCTTTGAGCAGTCTCTGCAGCCCTTACTGAACCGTTTTTCCTTGTCAAAAAGATACCATGCTGGGTAAAGCATCTCTCCATATAGAATGGGCTCTACTAAGTAAGTTTGTACATTACAGTTAGATCTTGGACCCACTGCCAGGGACCTCATATATTGTCCCAGCCAAACCATCGTCATCTATATTAAGGGGTGTTGGGGGGTGGAGAGGTGTCCTGGTCCTGCCTCAACAAGGTGATGGGACAGACTTAGTAGACTTCCTGGGGGAGGCCTTACCCTCTCCAAGGAGCAAATGGAAGGTGGGGGATGAGGATTGGGGAAGAGGGAGGAGAGGAGGGAGGGGGAACTGGGATTGGAATATAAAAAATAAATTAATAAAAGAATAAGTAGAGAAAAAGATATTGTGCTGTATAATACGATGAGACCCCCACCCATGTCACATTGTTAAGATTAATTAGTGCATATTGTTTTATGATGCCAAAAAGTATTCACAATTACTCTAAATAATTATCTTTCCTTTGAATGTGCCACACTTTATTTGATCTTCTATTGGTTCATTTTTGCATTCACTCTGTCAGTAGGTTTTTGGGTATTTTCCAGGGTTTGTGGTCTTACAAACAAGACTTGTAGGAATATTCCTCCCCATGTCCCCGTGGGACGATGTAGTGTAGTGGTAGAGCCCTAGGTCTGTGTGCACCAAGCCCTGGGTTTGACCCCCAGTGCTGCAGAACAAACCAGATGTTTCCTGCTGATCATGTGGGAAGAGCTTCCTTCACATGTTTATGTATGCACTCACCTTAGGAAAGGACTTACTGATTTGTGGGCTGTGTGATGTGAACTTTGTAAGGCAATACCAAACTGCTCTCCAAAGTTGTACTGATTTACACCCTGCCGGCCACACATGAGAAACCTTGTGGAACCAGGTGTTTTCTCACATTTGTTATTGTCAGACTTGGCATTTTCAACAGCCAAATAAATGGAAGTCTCTTAATTCATATATATATGGGATTTGATATGAGGACCAGGCTAGCCTCAAGCTTACCGTAGTTCTCCCACCTCATCCTCCCAAAGACTGGGATTCCAGTGTTGAGGCACTGTGCCTGGCTCATGAAGTAGACTCTGGATATGTTTATTTGCTGTCTGTATTTCTACTTCCGTAGAGTGTGGTGGTTTTCTTTTGTTTTGCATAGTCCTATTCTTATTTACCTTCTAATCCTATTATTCTTACACAAAACAGAGTACTGTGACATATGCACTTGGAATTTTATTTTATTTATGCATGCTGTATGTGTGTGTGCACATACCTGTGTGGTGTGTGCCTGTGTACATGCAGAGAGCCAAAGAAGGTATAAATGCCTTGGAGATTGAGTTACAGGCTCTTGCAAGATGACTGGCTTGTTATGTTGTGGGGACTGGAGTCCCAACTCTGGTCACTCCAGTTGGACAGTAAATGTTCTTAATGACTGAGCCATTTTTTTAGTCCTGACATAATGTGTTGTAGAAGTTTGTGTGACGGAAAAGTGTGTGTGTGCGCACCAGCTTTCCATTGATGCTCTTTCCCTCTTGTCTGGTAGTAGAAGGTCTCTCAAAAATTTTGAGAGCAGTGAGGGTGAGTGGACTGGCTGAAATCAATACTGGCTGAGCCTGACTTAAGGGAGGAGGAGTGTGGCAGTTTTTCTGGTTTGAAGCTTGTGGGTGTTGAAAGATTGGAAAGGTCTCAGTGACTCACAGGAAATCTCCCCATTCTCTCACTGGGCCCTGTCCCCAGGAGCTCTGAGATCTGCTTCTCACTTCTGTCCTCAGACAACTGGTTGGCGATTGATGTGTGTGGTAGATGGGTTCTTAGGGAAATCCAGCTCCCAACTGACGTGGAAAAAAGGATGTATTGCTTTACAGAGTCAAGGAGAGCGGATCTGCCAAACCACAGCATGGAGGCAGCTGGAGCCAGGAACCCAAACCACACTAGGGCTCTGGCTCTGTGCCCCGCCTTCCCTGTGGGCTCCATGCTTCTTATTGCAGGCCAGACGCTTGTCTTCCTTTGAAGACCAAATTCTACAGGGTAAACCACACCAACAACCAGAGGCAAAATGATTTTTGTGTTGCTAATCCACAAACAGGTAAATTTAGATGTTGAAAAAAGTATTCTTTCGAAACTTTTTGTGAAGTCTTGCCTGTAGGCAGCATTAAGAATACATGTTTTATGGGCTGTGGCTTCCTGGCTGCCTGTTGAGAACAGGGTGAGTCTACCCTCAGTTCTTCTGCCCGCCTTGTGGATTGTCTCAGGGACGGAAACTCTTGCAGGTCCAGCTTGAAGCAGCCCTGTTGGTGTCACCCCAGGTTAATCCTGCCCTTCTTCATCATACTCTCAGGCCCTTTCAGGGTAGGTTTTATGCCGTATCCTTCATTTTTACCAAAACACAATGCATTAAAATATTTGTCAAACATGTCCTCAGGAGGCTGTGCATCAATGCCCATTGTTAGAGATGTGTGATAATTCCTATCAGCTGGTCTCTGTGTGGCACTGCAATCTTCAATATCACATTTTGTTAGGATTATCTAGGGATAGTGTGCAAAGCAGGAAAAACACAGACATAATAATTTCCTGTCATAGGCAATTTAATTTTCTGAATGGCTGAAGCCTGTAGTTCCTGTCTTGCAAGAGTTTTGGTCAGATTTGAGTGTTTAATGTGATATCTGGCCCCCTGGTATTTTCATTACACTGCCTCACATCGGTTAGGATATGAAGGTTGTTATTAATACTTGTTCTTTGAGTCCTCAGAGACAGAGGTAGTCCTTTCCTAGTATAGCTTCACATCTCTGTATCTTTATCAATTAATAGGAACAATAACAGCACCACCCTCAATAGGCTGTTGGGTTAAAAATGCAGTTGAGATGTGAAATCCTTACACTAGTGTTCTGTAGTGTACACTCAGCCATATTCCTTACCATTACCACCATCATTAGATGTTTTATGTGGCTGTAGGTACGGGGGTGGGGGGAGACAGTCAGAATGTCCATGGCAGTGTCTGCATTTATAGACCTGTAAAACAAATGCAATGTATAGTGTCACAATGTAGTAAATGGGATTAGGAGGAATTTATAGGTTGATATTCTGGTACTGGTCCTTTTACCTTTGTGTGTACATGTGCGTGAGTGCATGTGTGAAAGCAAGGGGACACGCCACAGTAGTCAGGTCTCTCTTCTACCATACAGGTCCCAGATACGGAACTCAGTAGTTGGGGCTGCCAGCAAATGTCTTTACCCACTGAGCCAGCTTGCCAGCCCCCATCTCTTTTCTTACCTTCTTTCTTCTCTGTTATTTCATCTTCTGAGCCTGGCAGAATGGAAAGAACACAGACAGGCTCTGACGTCCTCTTTGGACGCTAGTGTTCCTATTTTGATTTGACATTTGAACTTGGTTAGACGATAATGTCTACTCTTACCGTTGTGTGAGAACCCAGCAAGGTAATATAAGTGGGAACTCAGTACTAGTTCCTTTTACTGTACAGGGGAGAGAGATTATTAACATCCTCTATATTCTAGACTATCCAAGGCTCACACAAAATTTAAGGTGTAAGAGGAAATCACCAGATTTACAAGTTTAATATTTGTTTATTTGTGTAAAACTACTTTTATCAGTTTCTGGCTTGGAGGCCTGTTTTTTTTTTTTTTTTTTATCTCTCTCCAAGTGGTGAGTGTTTTTATCCAAAGCAGCCCCTGACTGACTTTGCCCAAAGCTATTTAATAGCCTCTTCATTTGATGTGATTATTGTTCTGCTAAGCAAATTTACTAAGAAGAATATAAGTTCTAATTGTCTGTACTGTTTTAAAGTATCTCGTGTGTAATTAGTTTTGTCTGTTATCTTCGACTGTCATAATGAACTGCTTGCCTCTGCTCCTCAAGGGCTGGTATTAAAGGCATGTACCACTGTGCCTAGCCTATAGCCAAGTTTTAAAATTATGGCTTATGAAGTGATCATGTCTCTTGTTATTTCATCTTCCTTAAGTTTAATAGCCAAAGCAACATGACTTTATTACCTTCCTTTCCGTGGCTCAGAAGGCCAATCAACAGAAGCCTCATTGGGCCAAAATTAGTAATGGTAGAGCTGTGTCCTTTTATAGAAGCTTTGTTTTCAGCTTCTGAAAGCCACCTGCATGTCCTGTCTCCACAGCCAGCATCTGTAATCCTTCTGTAGTTGCATCTTTCTCTGATTGAGTTGAGAAAGGTTCTCCCTTATTGGACATTCCTGTATATAATCCATGACAATGTCCCCAGCTCAAGGTTCTTAACCAGGGTCCTGTTTACATGTTTGAGGGAAAATTGCGCTATTTGTGGAATGGCCTTTAGTTGCCACCCACATTTAGTCACAGGATCTAAAGTGGTTACAATGAAACAAGTAGCTTTAAGGATGGATGTACACACCTATAATTGTAATATTTGGGGAGCTAAAGCTGGGGGTTCTACAGTGTAAGGTCAGCCTGGGTGTGCAGTGAGCTCCAGGACAGCTTGTGCAGTCTGCCTTGGTAACAGTAGAGCAATAATTTACGTCAGGGAAATCTTCCTCAGTTCTTTTCACATATGTAGCTCTCCACACATGCTCATTCTTTGAAATTGCCAGTCAAGAACTTCTATGTCTCTATGTCTGGTTTCTAGTTGTACCACAGGTTTGAGGGAGATTTTGTGGATGCCGATTCCCTTGGATGAGTTACTCCTCCACACTGGTGCTGGACAATGTTATTCCGTCTGATGGGATGATGGTTCCCATGGTGTCTTCCCACACCCATCCCTTGTATGTATGCTTGTGTACCATATGTGTGCTGGTACGAAGGTTTATGCATGTGCATGTGTGGTGTGGAGGCCAAAGGACCAGCTTGAGTATTCCTCAGGATGGCTATCATGTAAGTGCTGGGAACCAAACCCATGTAAGAACAGTAAGTACACTTATTTTGATTGATTGACAGTTTTTCTTTCTTTTCTTCTTTCTTTCTTTTTTTCTTTTCTTTTTTTTCTTTTTCTTTCTTTCTTTCTTTCTTTCTTTTTTTTTTTTTTGAGACATGGTTTCTATGTAACCTTGGCTACCCTGGAACTCACTCTGTAGACCAGGCTGGGCTCAAACTCTGAGATACGCCTGCCTCTTCCTCCTTAGTGTTGGTATTAAAGGCACGTGCCACCACCACTCTGTGTAACCAATACTCTTAAACACTGAGCCATCTCTGGCCCCGTCCACATTTTTTGAAGTGTGACCTGGGGATGATTTGGCTAGGCCAGCCTCAGGGATCTTGCCTGCCTTTGCCTTCCTAGTGCTGGGGTTATAAACGTGAGTCACTATACCAAAAGCTTTACATGTCTTCTGGGGATTAGGCTCAGGTGATCATGCTTGCACACAGTTCGAGATACCTCCCCTTCCCCCATAGCTCTTCTCTTGACCTGAATACTTCTCTTCATTCTTCGAGTCTGTGAAGCACCAAGTCCAAAGTCTTCCATGAAATCCCATTTCTTTGAGCACACTCTTTACTGTTCTTCACTGGGTTGTGAATTCATGAGGTCAGGGGCTCTGCCTCTATTTCTCTTTATTTTCAGAGTGACACATTGTTAAGATCCCTCTAGGTCCTAAAACTATTGCTAACTGACATCACTAAAGAGTGTACTGTAGGTCACTATGGGGGTGCCACAGAGGTGGCTTGGTAGTTAAATCTGGAAGATCAGAGTTCAGATCCCCAGAAGCCCCGCAGATGCTGGTTGGGCATGGTAGCTAGTATGTATACCACTGTAAGAAAGAGAAGATCTGAAGTGTCTTGGCAAATCCAGTCATAGAGCTCTACCTCACAAACCTTTTCTTCTACTCTTGCAGTTCAGAGGCCTTGGGCAAAACATCACCTAGCTGCTGCAATAGCTGAAGGTTTCTTATCTTTTAAGGACTTTGACCCTTGTGGTAGTAAAGAATTTTAGGCTGAGCCAGTAAGAAGCAGAGTTGGAATTTATGAAAAGGTATTTTTAAGCACAAGACCTGAGGGAAGGAAGGACAGGTACTTGGGAAGAAAGTAAGACACACCCGAGAGATTGGTGTGGCGTGTTTCAAAGGGCACCAATGAAGTCTTTACTGATTGGGGTGGCTTCTGGCAGTTGCATCTCAGGAATTTAAATGGTTTTCTAAGGTGGTTCCTATGCATTGGGCAGGGCTGCCGCTGATAAGGTAAAACTCTTGTTCACAAGGGTTGCAGGGAAGTTAAGAATACTTTATTTTTGACCATAAACAAAGCTTTGGTCTTATTTTTGAGATTCCCAGAAAATACCTGGGAAGGAGTAAGATTTACTTGAAGGTCATATAAGCAAGGTTCACCGTTATTTTAACATTTGCATAATATTTCTGTGTTGGCGACCTTCATGACAAATGTTAGCCATATTGGAGTTTTTGGTTGATAGCTGATGAGAGGCTTCAACCCAGACTCAGTGGTCAGGGGTTTTCTTTTCTTCTGGTACCCAATAATTTTCTCCATCTTTCTATCTTGTCCCCTTGGGCTCTGTTTTCCATTCCCCAGTTGCCAAGTTTCCTTGTTCTAGAATTCATGCTGCCTAGCAGAACCTATCACTACCACTCTGCTCCATTCACTGTGCTTTGTAACTTACTTTTTTTTTTTTTGTGGTTATTATCTTTAGTTTTAGAGAAGGACACTGAGACTCAGCAAGGTTTATAGGTGACTGACTACTTTGTATTTTCATTTTTGCAATGCTGGGTGTTAAAACCTAGGGCCTTGCGTCCACCATTGAATCTCACCCCAGCCCTTCATCATCATCATCATCATCATCATATCAGATTTATTTGTTTAAATGTATGTGTACATCTGTGTGAGTATCTGTCATGTATGTTCAGGTGCCCAAGAAGGCCAGAAGGGAGCATTGGATTCTCTGGAGCTCAAGTTGGTGCCTGAGCTGATGAGAGTGCTGGGAACAGAACTTAATCCTCTGCAAGAGCTCTCAGTAAATGTATATGCTCTTGGCTACCAAGCCGATATCTCTCCTGCTCCAGTTAATTAATTAATTAGGCTTTTTGAGACTGGGTCTCACATAACCCTGACTGACCTTGGATTCACTCTGTGAGGATGATCTTGAATTCTTTCCATCTTCTTGCCTTTGCCTCCCCAATGCGGGATTACAAGTCCGTGCCTCCATGCCTGGTTCCACCATATTTAGATGCATGTTTAAGCCAGGTGGCAAGGGCCTTTAATCCCAGCACTCAGAGGCAGAGGCAGATGGATCTCTGAGTTTGAGACAAGCCTGGTCTACGAGAGCTAGTTCCAGGACAGCCTCCAAAACCACAGAGAAACCTTGCCTCAAAAAAAACAAAATACAAAACAAAATACAAAAAACAAAAAACACCCCCCCAAAACACCCCAAAACAAAAAACCCAAAACAAAATGCATGTTTATTGGCTTTTATTTTTGGATCCACACTATTAGGAACTTTCTTCTTTTTTCTATCAGAGTTATTTAGCCTAGTAAGAGCTCATATTTCCTGAATCTTCCCATTTAATACAGATTATCCAATTGCCTTCAGATGGTGAAGTTGAGCTCTCATTGAGGGGGATAAGATGTAGTCATCACCTACAACAGGGATAAAAGAAAGAAGCCCTCTTGGCCAAGTGTGCTTGCTAGTCTAGTTTGGGTTCTGGCACACACACACGTGCTTTGCTAAGTTACTTTAAATTTTGCTTTTGTTCCTTTGTGCAAGACCAAGACCACTCTTCATTTGTTCCTAAGAACATGTTTCTGAGTTGCGCTCTAGAGTGTCTTAGGCCTCATCATAAGCTCCATCATCCGACTGCTGTGGATGGGCTACTGTGGCTCCTGGAAAGCCTGGCTCTTCCAGCGGTGTTCCCTTGCTGTGGTTCAGCCATTTCTTACTGATTCACACCCAGCCAGGGGTGTGTGTGAAGCTGCCTTTCAGAAGGCTGAGCCTTGCACAGAGATCCTGACAGAAACAGAGATATTCTGGTTTTTGTTTTTAAATACATTTACTTATTTATTTATTCATTTATTACATATACAGGTGTTATTTTGCCTGCACACCAGAAGAAGGCACCAGATCTGACTGTAGATGGTTGTGAGCTACCTTGTGGTTGCTGGGAATTGAACTTAGGACCTCTGAAAGAGTAGCCAGTGCTCTTAACCTCTGAGCCATCTCTCCAGGCCCAGAGATACTCTGTTTAACTTTAGGTCTTCCTCCATTACAAGTTCTTTTTGTTTTTCCATTTTATTTTGGCTAGGAATGCAGGGAGTATATGTTTTGAAAGATTGCTACACATCGTTCCTATTCTTGCATTTATGAATAATGAAATCATTTTTTTCTCTCTGCCTTTTAACTGATCACACGCTAGAACTCCTGATTAGCAAGAGAAAATGAGTGTTATCGCACTCATTATAATTATAGCTGAGACCACACATATGTGATGTTTTAGTGTGTATGAAAAATCTTGTCACTGGGCATGGTGATGCGTGGCTGTGATGCTGGACTCTCTGGAGGTGGAGGCTGGAGGTTTATACATACTGAATTTGAGGTCAACCTGGGGTATATGAGAGACCTTGTTTCTAAAAAAAAAAAAAACCTGTGCACACACACACACACACACACACACACACACACACACGCATTGCGTGTGTGTGTATTTGAAGACAGGGTCCCTCCATGTAGTCCCTGCTGGCCTAGAGCTCACTACATAAACCAGACTAGCTTCAAACTCATAGACATCCACCGTGGCTTTGCCTCTCAAGTCCTGGGAATAAAGGCGTGCCCCATCATGTCTATTTTATAGCATTTTTTTTTTTTTTTTGAGACAGGATTTCTTTGTGAAACAGTTCTGGTTGTCTTGGAACTTACTCTGTAGACAGGCTGGCCTTGAACTCACAGAAATCCACCTGTCTCTGCCTCCTGAGTGCTGGGATTAAAGGCATGTGCTGCCACTGCCCGGCTATATTTTTTAAATATGGCTTATAAAGTGGTCCTGTGTGTTATTTCATCATCATTGATTTTTCAGAGTTTCTACAAACTCCTCCTTCATCCACCCTTTGGTCACCTCATGGTGTAAATTATGTGATTTAGATAGAAAGGGTAGGTAGGAGCTGGAGAAGTAGCTCAGCAGTTAAGAGCACTGGCTGCTCTTCTAGAGGACCTGGGTTCAATTCCCAGCACCCATATGGCAGCTCACAATTGTTTGTAACTCCAGTTTCAGGGGATCAAACACCCTCACACAGACATGCAGGCAAAACACCAGGACACATAAAATAAATTAATATATCTTTAAAAAGGCAGGGAAATGTTTCTTGCTGCCTCTCGTTTACTAGATTTTAAGTAATGAGTCTTTTTATGGCCAAGGAGTGCCTCTTTATAAGTTGGTGCTGCTGTTAAGCTCCAGGTGTAAACATTTTATGTGTCTCAGCATCCGTACTGTACCTGTGTGCATCTCAGCCCACTGCAGCATCCTTACTGTACCCAGAATGCCTGTTCTGTTAGCTGCTTCTCAGACCTCTTACATTTTGGTCTGGTAAGATGGTCCAAGCTTGTTTTGTTTGCTTCCTACCCTAGTTCTTAAACCAGCAATTTCCCAACGTTCCTTATTCTTTTCAATGTATCTTAGCATTTAGCTTCTTTTAAATAGAGAATCTCAGGGCTCTGGCAGTTTCACAAAAGTGTTAGGTGGTTCATATGCCATTAAAACTAGAAAGGTGCTGGGCTAGAGCTGTGTCTGTCAACACCGCAGCCAAATGTTGATGGGAATAAAAGTGCCACCTAAGTGGTCATTCACTGTGTGCATCAGCCACCTCTCTTGTGACTGTGGCAAAATGCCTGACACAAGTGCCTGAATGGAGTTCATCTGGCTCCCAGTTTGAAGATGTCGTGGCAGAGAAGGCATGTGGCAAGAGTAGGCAGCTGTTACTCACATGGCATCCAGGGCCAGGAAGCAGAGCCCACTTTCTCCTTTTCGTTCAGTCCCAGAGACGGTGCTGTCCATCCACATTCAAAGTGGGTCTTTGTTTTCCCATTAAACCTGGAAAAATTCTGACGGACATTCCTGTTTTAGTTAGGGTTTCCATTGCTGCGAAGAGCCACAGTGACCACAGCAACTCTTATAAAGGAAAACATTTAATTGGGGCTGGCTTACAGTTCAGAGGGTTAGTCCATGGTCATCATGGTGGGAAGCATGGCATCATGCAGACATGCATGGTGCTGGAGAGGTAGCTGAGAGTTTTACATCTGATCCAAAGGCAGCAGGAAGAGACTGTGTGAGCCACTGGTCTGGCTTGAGCATCTGCATCCTCAAAGCCCTTCCACTTAGTGTCACACTTCCTCCAGCAAAGCCACACCTACTTCAGCAAGGCCATATTCCTAATAGTGCCACTCCCTGTGGGCTAATTGGGGCCATTTTCCTTCAAACCACCACAGCACCTATAGGTATATTTTCATAAATTCATTCTTGTTGGCAATGACGATCAACCTTAATGTCATGTAGAGAAATATCTACTTGAATTAATTGAGTTCGTTTACAATATAATTAAAATGCTCTAGAAATGGAATAGGGCAGTATGTGTTAAGTGTGAGGACTTGGTCTAAAGGAGTAGTTCTGTTACGAGTAGGTTTTTCCTGCTTGCCTGGGTGCCATATTGTTACAAGTAGTTTTTTCCATTGGTTCCACCGCTGCGCCAGCCCCAATTAACATACACAGACTCTGTATTTGATATAAAGCTGTTGGCCAGTTACTAGTTTCTTATGGGCTAGCTCTGTCTTAAGTATTAACCAACTTCTATTAATCTAAGTATTTCCACGTGGTCTTATCTTACCGGAGAATGGGCTGGACCTCTGTTGTCTCCAGTCTCTTCATGCTGACTCCTCCCTACTACTTCCTCGAATCCTCCTTGTCTCCTAGTCCCACCTATCTTGCTTTCCTATTGGCCAACAGTGCTTTATTCATTAACCAGTATGAGAAACATATTTACAGAATGACATCTCCCATCATAGTTCTCTTTATGTTTTTTTTTTGAAAAAATAGATGTATGGAAAGTTATTACTCCCCATGAGGTGTTTGCAGGTGGTAGAATCTGCCCAAACTAGCTGTACTTTATAGATGTCTCTCAGCTTTAATCCTGAAATTTTGTCTTCAGCTGACAACACAGATTTGCTGAGACATAAAGTAGAGGGGAGCTGTCAACTGCCCTGTTTAATCAGTTGTTTGAACCTCTTTAAAAAAGCAAATGAAAATGAGAGAATAATCGAGCAGTTGCCTTTCTCATCATGCCGTACACTTCTCTAGGAGATGCTTAAATAAACCCACGGAAGTTTAGACTCTACTTTCCGAGAATCTGATCAAGTTGATCTAAGCAGAGGTTTTGGCTATTACTTTTGTTTGATTTTTAGCCTCTGATGATTTTGAAATATGCATCTAAATAAAGGACATCTGGCCCAACTTGAAGCTGCATTAAAGAAATGCTAGAGACATGGGGTGATGGTCATTGTGAGGAGGATTTGGGGACAGGAATGGTGGTCATTTTGAATACATGCCAGGAATAAGGGTGATGGTCATTGTGAGAAGTGCTGGAGACACAGATGAAGGTCATTGCGTCTCTTATTGGAGTACGGCACAAAACCAAATGGTAGCCTTCCTTCACTTTCCCTTGAAGTTTATCAGGAACTGCTCTACCCTTTCTTCCTTTGGGAACCTTCTGTAGGAAGTCATGGCCCTTGACTGCCAGCACAGCTTGTTCTCACCTCCCTGTCTTACCCTTTCTGCATGGTTGGGTCTGGGTCCTCGTGGAGACAGAAGCTTAGGAATACTCAACAACAGCCAACATGCCTTAGGCCTCTTGTGTGTAGACATTGTGCTGATCACAAAGGCTCTAGTGTCCCACTCTTGGAACTTAAGGTTTTGGAATGTGAGCTATAAGGAGTCTGTGGGGTTCTGGAGAGAGGTCTGGACTGGAAAACATGAACACTGAAAAATTCTAGATCTCTTGGGCTCGGTACATACTGACATCCAGAGTTGACAGATGAATTTACTGAGTGAGGCAGGAAGAATGTTAAAAGCTGGAGGAGGGGGCGAAGTGTTGTGGAATGTTGTCTTCCGGGCATGACTCAGCTCTTGTACTCTTGAACATCTAGCAGCCATGATTAACTGCGCAAGACCTGAACAGGATTGGGCCTATCAACATTCCATCATGGAAGTGGGAAGGGACTCCCAAGGCCCCTCTGGTCTCTGGGCTTCTGTCAACAGTTAATGTTAATGGTTGCTAGGGAAGGGAGAAATGTTTTCATCAGTGGTATAGCCACAGGCAAGTTGCACATATTCCTGTAACCAACCCTAATTAAGTTCTTTCATACCCCCACCACCAGGAGCATGACAGAAGAAGGTGACTGGTTAGGAGGAGGAAGGGGTTAAGAGAGAGTAGTGGGGATAAATATGATCAAATGTATTATGACATTGGTATGTGTGATTGATATATATTAATAAGAAACTTTGAAAGGATTTACTGAGTGAGTAAAAGAAAGTATAATTTTGCTTAAAGGTGGCGCACTGCTGTGTTTAGGTATTTTGAAGTGGAAGAGATATTAAGCTATGTACATTAGACTTTCCTGGAAGAAAGAAGATGGGTTAATAAAATGCTTTTTCCTTCTTTTGGTTTTTTAGGTTCTCAAATTTATAGACTATCTGCATACAGTAATGTAGCAGAGAGTAAGCATAAAGTACTCAACCCATTTTCGGCCTTCGCACTCTGGCACTCCCGGTAGGGCAGGGCCTGGGTTCCTGGAGGTCCTGCTCCCACAGCCAGCAGGCAGAAACTGGGAAGCCAATCTTGTAGGCAGAGCACATCCGGCCCTTTGAAGTTGACTTCAGTGGAGGTTCTATTTGAAGAGACTATGACAGGATATAGTCCACAGTGGGATGCGCGTTGCTTCCGGAAGCCTCCCTTAGCCAGGGAGTGTTTTGTTATGGTGTGGAATCTGTCTGCTCAGAATTCATCCACACGAGGCCCCTTTTGGTGCAGGTATGCGTGTGGGGCTGAGGTGGTTCTGAGGCCTTCTGTGATTTCCCTTCTTTCTTAAACCTCTATGTGCGCCAGCTTCTCTGTCTCTCTGACTTTCCCAGCCACCCCCGCCCCCTCATAGATGAGGTCATTAGGATTTGGAGCCAGGAGAAGTGCATTTCTGTAACTTTAAATCTCCATGTTCAGTTTGGAACACACACTCTTTCAGGAGGCAGTTATACTTAACTGTTGGAGGACAGTTTGCTTAATTGGGCTCTTTAGACTACAAAAATGAGCTGGCTGGAGGAATTCTGCCAATTTGTGAGTAGGCTCAGTGCTCCTCATTCTCACTTACTTCACATTTACTGTTGCCTTCACGTCCATGATGGGATGTGAACCACAGTCTGGCTTTCATAAGCTTCTTAGGGCTTGATTGGATTTTTCTGTGCTTTCTACTGTGAATACCCAACTTGCTGGTTTTGCTTGAGGAAGGGGTATGATGGGAGGAGAGAGGCCAGGGTGGGTTTCTTCCTAATGATAAGATGAGGGTGGGCCTTTGAAGAGGAGGTTGTCTATTATAAGCTGTGTTGTTATAGAACCCCTGTGGAGAGAAGGAAGCTTTGGTATAGAATCCTGGCAGAGAGAAGGATCATGCAGAGTGGTAGGGAGGGGCCAGGAAGAGTGAGGAGAATATGCAAATCTGGGGAGACATTAATTGATGGGATGGCCTCACTTGCTGGGGATACTGAAGGAGGGACTGCAAGACCTAAGGGGATTTGAGTTTCATCTGTTGCTACCATAGTTGCTTTTGTCTGGGTTGGGCCTCCTCAGCCCCAACCAACGCAAACCACATCTGATCAGTGAGGTGAGCCCAAGAGGGAGAGGTAGCCTCCCTCAGGTCTTGCTCATGCCTTAGGCTGTGAGGGTGAAATGTCTGGAAAAGAATCATACCTCCTGGGAGCTAGTTTCAGTCCTATGTACATCTTGTTGAAAACTCCACTCAGTGGTCTAATGAGGATTGTCAAGTTCATGACATCATTGTGCAGTTCCCTTCAGGTCCTTCTCTGGGGTTGTAAGAGACCAAATAGAGGGAAGAGGAAGTTTTTGAAGAGGAATCTAGCAAACTAGTAAAGTGAGGTATGCTTATATCTTAATACCAGGGTCTCCTTCACCTTAACTACTTTAAACTCTATGACACAGACAGTAAGTTACTATGGGACGCTGAAGCCGCAGCAAAAGCTGGCTCTTTCAGGAAGCTTCAGGTGACTCTCACCAGATAGCACTGAGCTGTCTTAGCATATCTGTGACCCGTTTGTACCATTGCTAAAAAAAAAGAAAGAAAAGAAAACCAACCAATCCCCCCCCCCCCAGATATGTGATTAGGAAACCTATGCAAGAATGTTTGTAGAGGCATTATTTACAAAAACAAGAACAACAAAAAAATGGAATTTAACCTAAATATCCATCAACAAATAAAGTGTGATAAAGTCACATAGCAAAATCCTGTACAATGGTGAAAAGGAAATAGCTAGAAGTAAAGGATTAAGAGGGAGAATTTTCTCAATGCTGAGCAAGATAGCAAGTTATACATTACTGCTAGTGATATTCACATGAATGTTAATTGAAATGTATGAGAATAATAGATAGCAAGTTCTCCAAAGTATTTACCCCTAGGGAAGGTTCAAAAATAATTGGGGAGAACCAATAGTGTTGTTATTGTTAATATTTTCTTAAGGCCCCAGATAGGCAGTATTGATTATACGTTAGAAAATTGGCTTTTCCTATCTGTACATTTTATCCTATGGAGTCAACCAATTTTGTTTAAAAGTATTGAGAAAAAAATGACCTCTTCACTGAACATGTGTGGGTCTCCTGGCATTAGACCCTGAGAAGCACATGCCAGCAGTTACTCACATGGCACTGACATTGTATTAAACATTATAGATCTGAACATGATATAGCACATAGAAGGGTGCGCACCTGTTATATGAAAACATGATATCATCTTATGAAGGGTACTCAGCCTTGATGGAACTTGGCTTCTGCAGCAGATCCTGGAACCAATGCCCTGGGAACACCTTTGTTACATGCTAGATGCCCTGTAAGAAATTTTAGCAGTTAAGGCCGGGGCACATGTGGCTCAGTTGCTAGAGTGCTTGCTTAGCATTCATGAAGTTCTGTCTCCAGGACTACATAAAATACTGCTTGCCTGTAATCCCCATGCTGGGGAGCAGAGACGGGGGATTGGAAGCGCAAGGGCATCCTACAGTATATTACGTTTGAAGTCAGCCTGGGTTACATTTTAGAGTTGAGCGCTCATGTAAGGGCAGAGGGGAGCTATATACTGCTTTAGACAGGGAATAATCCCTTTGGATCAGAATTTAGAAGGGACCCTTTCAGTGTGGAGACTGGGTTTGGGGAGAGAGGGTGCCTTCGGAGAGCAGTTAGGAAAGGGTTACTGCCTCCCACACCAGCCACAGAACAGCCTGCAGGAACACTTCAGAACTGTGTTTTTTTAAGCTATCAGTCTTTAAAAAAAAAAAAAAAATGGGGTGGAGGGGGCACTGGTGAGAGAGCCCAGGCGATAGAGTTGCTTGCTACCAAACTGGGTGACTTGAATTCAGTCCCAGAAGCCACATGGTAGATGGAGAGAACGGACTCCTCCGAGTTGTTCTCTTACCACCACAGGTGTTTGAGTGAGCATGCTCAACACAATAAATACATTAATAAAATATTTTTAAAAATTCTTCCATATTTTTATAGTATGTCTGTGGCTGCAGTTTTTTTCATTTGAACCTCTGAGCTTAGTGTGATATTTGATTATTATTTTTGAGGTACTGTGGAATACACCCAGGATTTGCTTGTTAGGTAAGCCTCTACCACTGGGCTACCCAGCCCTAGCCCCAGCAGTCAGCGTTGTAAAAGCAGCTCCCCGTTAACCCTTGTGTGCAGCCAGGGTGGACGACTAACAACTTAGGTTGAGTCTCAGCTTCATTTAATAATGAATTTTATATCTATGATTTCTTTTAAGTTTGAGACGTATTGATTCAAGCCAGCCTTTTTCCTGGTACTCAGGAAGCAAAGGCAGGCAGGTCTCTGAGTTCGAGGCCAGCCTGGTCTACAGAGTGAGTTCCAGTACAGCCAGGGAGACACAGAGAAACCTTTTCTTGCTCCCCTCACCCCCAAAGTCTTGATTTAGAGAGTATTTAGGTAGACATTGCAATGTGCTCAGGTCTGGTTCCTTCTAGATCCTTCCAAGAGATATCTTCTGTGTCTCTTAAATTTCTTCCTTGTAAATCTTCAATTTTATTTTTGCTCTCTTCTGTCTATCTTCCAAACTCTTAAAATAATATGTATCATGTCCTGCGCTGCTGCTTATTTCCCAACCACCCCCTTCCTTATTTCTCTCCCTTTTATGTATTTAGACAGGGTCTGACTGTAGAGCTCAAACTGACCTTAGGACTCACTATGTAGCTTAAGCTGTCTTTGAGCTTCTGCTTCAGTCTCCTTCTGTTTAAAATATGTATTTCTTTATTGTGTGCTTGTGTGGGTTGGGGGCATAACAGCCATGCTCTCTCTCTGTGTGTGTGTACATCAGAGGACAACTTTCAGGGGTTGGCTCTCTCCTGCACCACGTGGGGTTCTGGGAATTAAACTCAAGTCATCAGGCTTGGTAGCAAGCACCTTTACATGCTAAGCCATTTTCCTGGCACTCCCTCTCTTTTGCTTCTTAAATTTTTTTTTACCTTTACTTAGTGTGTGTGTTGTATGTATAGGAGCACATGTATGATACACCCCATCCCATACCAGTAGTGCATGAAGAGCTAAGTAAACAAAATGATCTTTAAATGGATGACCAGTGAATACAAGAGTAACTTTCCTTGGAAATGGGGATAGAGTATGATAAAAAAAAAAAAAAGTAAAAGAGAATAAAAAGTACAATCTTTCCAATTCTATTAGTTCAACTTTTGTGCTTATGAAGTAATGAAGACAATTCAAGAGGATGTGTTTAAGTTGGTAGAATGCTTGCCTATCATGGATGCAACTCTAGGTCCAATTTCTAGCATGTCATAAATTGGGTATGGTAGTATATGACTGTAATCCTAGGAAGGTGGTGGCAGGAAGATGGTGAGTCCAAAGTCATTTCTGCATCATGGCAAGCACAAGCCCAGCCTGGGCCACATGAGATTGTACCTCTAAATTAAATAGAATAAATGGGTTCAGTGGGTAAAGTGCTGGCTATTCAAGTGTAAATACCTGAGTTAAATCCCCAGAACCTATGTAAAGCTGGGCACAGTAGTGGACATCTGCAGTCCCAGTGTTTTTACAGTGAGATGGAAGCTGGATGACACTTGTAGGCCAATTAGCTGGGAGCACACCGTTGTGAAACAATAAGACAACCCTCCCTGACTCTCAAAGTTGGATCAGGAAGAGGGATACCCAAGGTCGTTCCCTGACCTCCACCCATGAAAGTACAATTACACATATACATAGACACATCACACAAACACACTGTACACATACACACGAAGAAATAAAGAATAATTATTTGGTATACTTAATAGAATAACATTTAGAATAAGTAATATTTCCACAATAATTCATATCGCATTTATAGCGGAAAGTGTATATATGTGTGAGTTATAGGTTCTTGCAGATTGATCTGAGTTCTTCCGTTATTTTCTAGGGACATTTTGAAGACCATAGCTCTGGGACAGATGCTGTCCTTGTGTATATGTGGCACAGCCATCACCAGCCAGTATTTGGCAGAAAAGTACAGAGTGAATACGCCCATGCTTCAGAGCTTCATCAACTACTGCCTGCTGTTCCTGGTTTACACAGTGATGCTGGCATTTCAGTCTGGTACGTCACATGCAGGAACCATCTGTTCCATAAATGTTTGTGCTCTTCCTTTTTAAGACGTTTTTGCATGTGTATGTGTGGTGCATGTATGTATACATGTTTGCATGTGATGTGTGTGTGTGTGTGTATGTAACCTAACCTGACTAGGAGGTGCTATACTTCTATTTCCATCATTTAAAATCACTAGTATGTTGTTTGTTACTCCCTAAGGGAATCAGTGTTGCTTCTCTGTGTCAAGATTAATAACTTGTTTGTTTGTTTGTTTTGTGGTGCTAGGTATTGGACCTTTGATGTTGTCCCCAATCCTTTCTTTGCATATTTTAAGATTTATTTATTATATGTGTTTAAGTATCCATGTGAGTCTATGTATGCATGTGTCTTGGGGTATGCACAGAGGACAGAAGGAGGCATTGGGTGTCTTCTTCCAATACTCTACTGTTTCTTTGAGGCAGGATCTCTCCCTGAACTTAGAGCTATGTTATTTTCAGCTAGATTAGAAGTCAGCAAGCCTCAGAGCCTCCTGATTCCACTTATGTTGGGTTATGGGCATGTGTACCGGGTGCCAGCTTCTTCCATGGGTTCTGAGGACTGAACTCTGATAATCATGAATGTATAGCAAATGCTCTTACTGAGCCACCTCTCTAGTCCTTTGTAAATCTTAATTTTGAGTTAAGATCTTGCCAAGTTGTTCTTTTTAAATTTAGTCTTCTTGCCTCAGCTTCCTGAGTAGCTGGGATCACAGCCACCAAACCTGCTTATTAACATTATTACTATCAATTATTGTCACTGTCGGAAATAGAAGCCAGTTGTGAGATCAGAGAAACATATTAAGGTCTCACAGTTGGCAAGATCTCTAGGGCAAGGTGGGGGTGGGCAGAACTAGCAAATAAGTGGTAGCTCTGGGCTCTGCTTTCCTTTGGAGGCCCTTGTCTTCAGGAAGCCAGTGTCATTCACAAATACATCAGTGTGGTTCCCTTGAAGCTATGCCTATCATGTGCTTTTCTGTCACGTGATGAGAATGCTTGCTCTAAATTTTCAGAGTGCTCTTGGTAACTGTATTTTAGTGGTAGTTATGTTATGGGAGTCTTTCTGGAATAAACACTCTGACACCAGTGAGAGTGGAGAAGAGAGACATTGCTGGCTGAACTGAAGCCAGGACAGCCCTGAAAGCCTTCAATGCTGGGTCCAGTTTGCATTCTCATTTTATACTCTAAAACTACAAGGTGTGGTGGCCAAGCAAGCATGATTTTACAGAAGTGTATGTGGCAGCCAGTTAAGGGCTATTTCTCCAGTTCATTCAGTTCCAGGTAGCAGCGAAACCATGCTTAGCAATAGGCTTAACAATGCCTTAAGTGAGTCACTAAGTAAACAAAAACACCAGTATCTCATCATTGATCTTTTTGTAAAAACCTTATTCTACTTAAGTTAGTTATTGTACTTGATCTTAGCCAAGATGCCAAGAAGCGATAGCCACTGACAGAGGCAACTTAAGGGAGAAAGGGCTTATTCAGGGTCACCATTTGAGGGGACTTGGCATCATGGTGGGTAGGCATGTAGCCTGGAGGTCCGTCTCTTAGGTAATTCTAGCTCTTGTCAGGCTCACAGTATTAACTACCACAACTGGGATTCTCACCACTTTCCTTTCTTTCTTTTTGTTGCTTTTTTTTTTTTTTTTTTTTTGAGATAGGGTCGCCCTGGCTGGTTTGGAGCTCCCTCATGTAGACCAAGTTGGCTTTGAACTCATCCTCCTCTACCTGCTGAGTGCTGGAATTAAAGGCTTTTACCGCCATGCCCCATTATTTCTTTATAGATTATTTTACCCCAAAGCCTCCCCAACATGTGTGCCAACTCTTTGTGTCTTTGTATCCAGAGATGAGTAAATCCTTGGTGATTTAAAGCGGTAGAATTGGGCTGTGTGTGGGCAGTTAGAAAGCATTTGTTAACGGTGCCACTAAAGCTTTTTCTGAGCTTATTACTGGCTTCAGTTTCACTCGAAAATGCATCTCTTTCTAAACAATGACCTGGCTGTGTTTTCTTCAAAGAAACCCATGCTAGGGGTCTCAATAACCAATCAGTTTGTCAAAACATGGCACTTTTCCAAAAGAGTCTGGCTTGTCAGAAATGGCTTCAGTCATGCTCACAGATGGCTATATTATTTATTATTATTGTTTGAGGCGGAGTCTTATATATCCCAGGCTGGCCTTAAGTTCCCTGTGTAGCCAAGGATGACCTTGAACTGCTGGTCCTCCATTTCCATCTCCTGATTACAGCTGTGCACAGCCATGCTGTGTTCATGCGGCACTCTACCAATCGAGCTACATCCCCAGCCCTGAATATTATATGTACGTTTCCACTTTTCTCCAGCTCTCTTCCCGCCGTTCTCCTTACACAGTTGTGTGGTCTTCCAGCTTTATACTAGACAAACCTGGCGGTGATGGCACTGATGTCTGGCCTCTGGGTAGTTGAAGTTAGGACAGGCCACACTTGAGATACACAGCAGACCCTTGCTTTGATTTTCTGGTCTACAGAGTGATATGTGTTGTACCATATGTAATGCGTACTCACCCAGCTTTCTTTCAACCAGGCAGTGATAACCTCTTAGAGATTTTGAGAAGAAAATGGTGGAAATACACGCTCCTAGGACTTGCTGACGTGGAGGCCAATTATCTCATTGTCAGAGCATACCAGTACACGACACTGACCAGTGTCCAGGTAAGAAGGAGTTGGGATGATCTGGGTTTTGTGCTCCCTAGAGGAGAACATGTACTCATATATGTGTATCTATTTTTATTGGAAACCTGTGCATCGGAAGAAGCCCTAAACACAGGTGGATGATAGGTGTTTTCCAGTACAGCATATGTTCTGCTGAGTCACATTTCCTGAAATTACTGACAATGTATACTTTTTGTGTTGATCACTTCCCAGGCTGCTCACACTATAGCAGATTAGAATAGTGCTGAGCAAAATAAGGGTAAATATTTAGCTGTCACTTGCTGTGGTGATGCTGACAGCCCTGTTGTGTTTTTGGCTCAAGCACAGAGGTAAGTGTGGTTCTGTACTGCAAAGCTAAAGGTTTTTAAAGCCAGTGAGGATGTAGGAGCCACTGAAGGAGCCTACTGGACACACTAGCCAGAGGTGATAACAACAGTGAAGCTCTTGTCCCTTCTCCTCCACAGATTTAATTTTAAAATTACATATTATTGTTAGTGTGTGTGGAGGTCTGGTGGCAACTCTGTGGAGTCAGTTCTTTCCATCCTCCTTCTCATGGGTTCTGGGGACTGAACTTGGGCCTCCAAGCTTGCCCAACAAGTACCTTCACCCCTGGGCCATCTTACCAGCCTGTTATTATTCTTGCAGGGTTGAAAGGAAAATGTTCCTTCATAGCAGTACTTATCAACCTTGTAGTTGAGAAAGACGAGTCCGGCTGTCTTAGTGTTAGCAAAGATGAAGCATGTCACTGCCCTGACTTGCCTTGACTTAACAGCCAAATATTCTATAATTTGGAGGTGAAAGTGAGATACACCACTGTACACTTCGGAGTTCAATAATTCTATAGCTTTCTCAAGAAAGGGCCTTGCATTGTAGCTGCCAATAGCCTGATACCCACTATGTACTGAACTCACAATCCTCCTATGTGAGCCACCTTCCACCAAGTGCTAGGTTTGCAGGTAGGAGTCACTGCCTGGTTTCTATAGCTTTAAAAAGAATTTAAGACAGGGTCTTGGTTATTGCAGCTTGGTCTCTGTTGTAGCTAAGGATGATTCTGAACTTCTAGTCTTCTTGCCTCCACCTCCCAGGGCTGTGATTACAGTTATACACCACCACATTCTTTTCATACTGCACTAGCCAGGGCTCAAACCCAAAGCTTTAGGCATGCTAGGCAAGCATTCTACTCACAGAGCTGTACTCCCTCTGAACCACCTCTTACAAGTATTTTTAATTTAAATAATTTAAATCTTATTTTATATATTCTGGTGTTCTTAGTGTGTGTGTGTGTGTGTGTGTGTGTGTGTGTGTGTGTGTGTGAATATTTTGACTACATGTATAGATGTCTACCATGTAGATGCGTAGTGCCCCCAGAGGCCAGAAGAGGGTGTCAGATTCCTAGGAACTGGAATTACAGACAGTTGTGAGCCTTCATTTGGATGCAGAGAACCAAACCTGGGTTCTCTGCAAGAACAAGTAACTCTTAACTGCCGAGCCATCTCTCCTGTACTATGTGAGTGTTTTGCCTGTGTGTGTGTGTGTTTCTGTACCACATGTGTGTGAAGGTGTTCATAGAGGCCATTAAGGGCATACCCCTGTAATTGAAATTACAGGTTTTTGTGAGTCACATGAATGCTGGAAATTGATCCCTGGTCCTTTGGAAGAGCAGCCAGTGCTCCCAAACCACTGAGCCATCTCTCTAGCTTTTTCCCGTAACTTGTTGAGGTTTCATTTTTCTCACTATCCTAACACAGGTATGTTCTCTAGATCTCCAAATTCTGGGAACTATCAAGGAATTGAGGTAAATCAAATGTATTTTATTTTGAAAAGGCAAGGCTTGTTGAAAATCAGTGTTTTCCAATGTGAGTATAGACTACATGATTTCCCCTCATTTTTATATCCATGTTCCTCCCGTACTAGGGTCTTAGGTAGTACTCTGCTCACTGAGCCACTATGATGCTTTTTAAAACTTCCATTAAATGAGACTTCTGGGACTGAAAGTATTAAAGACCCTCCCTTGCTCCCCGAGCCAAGAAAACAGTCAGAAAGTAAGTTCCTGTAGATGCATGGCCCAAGGTAACAGGTGTCAGACGAGACTGGGTGGCATTTCAGAGTGGGTGGGACCTGAGATTATAGGATCTGGTCTAAGCACTTGTGTGTTGGCTCACAGACTGGCTGGCTGGAGATCACTCAGTTACAAAGTTGAGGCTGAAGCCCCTGTAGCTCTTCCCATGACACAAGCGACTCTCCCATAGTCATGTCCCACCAAGGGTTCTTAGAGATAGAGTAAATTTAGGCTTGGTGTGAAGATATAGTTTTGGGGTAGGATGTCTCTCCTATGATAGTTTTTAGAGTGGGCTCTTCCAACTTTTTTTTTTCCTAAGAAATATAGCTTATCCCATGTAAAGCCATTACGGCTGGATTCTACTGGTGTCTTCCAGTAGTTTGTTGTTCAGGTAGGCTCACAGAAGCAAAAAGCCAGGGCCCATCACTGGAGGTATGCTGGCCGCCAGTGCCTCCAATTGCCATGAGAACAAGCAATAAACTGCTTTAGCCAGGATCCCACAGACTGCTTGGGGCTTGTTCTGTCCATGGGGCAAACTGCAAACCCCACAGAGTGGGCAATGAGGTAGAAGTTTTGGGAATGTAATTAGTGTACAGCATACATTTACACTTTATTCCTGAATATACTAATACATCAAGAATTATCCTTCAGGGGTTGGAGAGATGTCTCAGTGCTTAAAAACGCTTGCAACTAACTGGAGTTGTTTCCAGTGTGCACATTAGGTGGCTCACAGTCACCTGCAACTCAGTTCCGGGAGACTTAACACCCTCTTCTGGGCTACACACCCACCTACCCCACAGAAATTAAAATGCTTTTCAGTGTATTTCATCTTTGAATTCGAACATGCACGCGCGCGCACACACACACACACACACACACACACACACACACACACACACAGAGTCAAATTAAGAACCCAGTAAGTGAATTCTCTGTTCTTTCTTATCTTGCCATTGGATTTGATCAGCTGGACAGTATGAGGGGTATAGCAAGTATCTTTGGGACCCAAGTGATAGAGGAACATAAGCTAAAGATGAACAGGGATCCATGTTGAGAGCAAGCATGTATCTCACGTGGTAGAACTGAACTCTGAACTCTATATCAGGGAGATAGTGTCTGTTTATTCCCTCATAGTAGCCTGTACTTGGTAGCACTTTGTTCAATTACAATTAAATATAGGACTTTGTGATTTCTAATTTCATGTCTGTCCAGTTTAGTATTTGCGCCTCAGGACAGGGTTAACATCTGTTTTGTTCAACTCTGTATTTCCAGCTCATTTTATGACACACACACACAGTTGCTAGGCCAAACCCTCTTACAGAGTCTCAGACACTGGACATGCTTAATAAATATCTGTTGACTGTGTAAATGGATGTACTAGAAGGAGACTCTGTTTCCTGATTTAAGAATAAACCCAGAGGGGAATGTAGAGGCTCCTGGACAAAATGAATAGACTCAGCCCTTGAGTCTCTCTGTTTGTTTTGAGACTGGTCTCATCTATCCCAGGCTGGTCTAGGATTCACTATATAGCCAACAATAACCCTGAACTCCTAATCCTCCTGCCTCTAGAGATCAAACTCAGGGCTTTGTGCCCACTAGGCAAGCACCCTGCCAGTTGAGCTACATCCCCAGCCTGTCTTTTAACTGTATAATTTGGGGTTTTGTGTGTATATCTACAATAGGTTTGCAAATCCAATGTGAGAGTCAATACAAGGATGGAATGAGTTAGCTCAGGTAAAGTGCTTGTATGCAGGGCCAGCCTTGATCCATGTTTCCGCAAGTACTTTCTCCTGTTCCTACTCAATTGTGCTTTTCGTTTCAAGCTGCTGAGATGCTTGAAGCTGCTTGCTTTCCTTCCCCTCAGCTCCTGGATTGCTTCGGGATTCCTGTGTTGATGGCTCTCTCCTGGTTTATTCTCCGTGCAAGATACAAAGTGATCCACTTCATTGCCGTGTTTGTCTGCCTGCTGGGTGTAGGGACCATGGTTGGTGCAGATATATTAGCAGGGAGAGAAGACAATTCAGGTGAGACTGTGCCACTTGCTCAGCCATAGAAGTGTATCTTCAGGTCAGTCTGGCAAAGTTACCCTGACAGAAAGTGGGTGATGGGGGAACTCTTCTTCTGAGGGTGAACAAGAGTCCATGGGATGGGGGAATTCTTCTGAGGGTGAGCCAGAGTTCATACTGCGAGCAAGCCTGCACCCACTTGCTGGGCTGTCTCCTCCTCAGTGGGGTGTGCTGGCGCGTGTTTTCTCAGAGCACTCTGCACTTCCTGTAGCACGTTGCTCACTCACTGCTGAATATTTAACTTCACTTTCCCATTTAAGCATGTTTAACATTTTTTAAAAGTACGCTTGTAGAAATCATCTTTTGCTTTGAACATTTTGGATTAGTTACTCCAGAACCCTATATTCTTTAGCTTGTTCTCTTTTTCTCTCCCTTTTAATGTCATTCTTTCTCTGTTTCTTTTTCTTCCTCCGTTTTCTTTGTTTCTTCTCTTTCTCTATCCTTTTCCTTCCCTTCTCCTTCATTCCTTCTTTTCCATCCTTCCTTCGACTCTACCCTCTCCCTCTCCTCTCCCTTCATTTTTTTCCCCTTGAACTCAAAGTCCTCCTTCAGCTCCCAATTGCTGTGGAACAACAAACCTGTGCTACCATACTCCACAGTGCTTTGCTTTTATAACAAAAGAGACTTGGCTGGAGACCTTTTTAATGACTCTGTTGATCTGGATGCTTTATTTCAATAGACAGTATCGATGCTAAACTAGGTCTGAAGTTATCCAGTCTCCAAGGTAACTTCTGTGTCTCTTTGAATCAAGATAAAGTCACTTTCTTTACCAAGCTTTCTTTCCTATAGTTCTAAACAAATCTCTTCAATACAGTCCATGAATCTGTCATGTCTTTAGATGGCTTCCTGTCATGATGGTATACAGTACCATCCTCCAGTCTGTTGGTCTCCCAAGGAGTCAGAATGTGAAAAATCATACCAGTGTTGAGCCAGACAGTAAGGACAGGAGCCTTTAAACTTAAAGAAACTAGACTTAAATAAAATTTCATTCAAATGAACTGAGTTTGGTAACTCTCGGCTTACCTGTTGACAACACATTCCTTTTTGTGCCTCATTGTCCTGTAGGGAGTGATGTTCTTATCGGTGACATCTTGGTCCTGCTTGGGGCTTCCCTGTATGCTGTGTCTAATGTGTGCGAAGAGTACATCGTGAAGAAGCTGAGCAGACAGGAGTTTTTAGGGATGGTGGGCCTATTTGGGACAATCATCAGTGGCATACAGCTGTAAGAATCTACAAGTTTTCATTAAAACAAGATAAACAAATATGGGAGTAGGGGGCAGGGAGCATGAATTATAACAAAGTATAATGACGTATATGTGAAATACATTAAGACAAAGGGCCAGCGAAATGCCTCAGTGGGTAAGGGTGCCTGCTACCAAGCCTGATGACCTGAGTTCAGTCCCTGGGACACATACGTGGTAGAGAGAAGAAACTCCTGTGAATTATCTTCTCACCTCCACTGCACATTGTGGCATGTGTGCACATATACTCACACACACATGCACTCACACACACACTTACACATACATACACTCACACACTCACATACACAAACTCACATACACACTCACATACACATGCACTCACACACACACTCACACATACATGCAATCACACACTCACATACACAAACTCACATACACACTCACATACACATGCACTCACACACACTCACACATACATGCAATCACACACTCACACACACAAACTCACATACACACTCACACACACATATACTCACACACACCTATACACACACTCATATACACACTCACACACAAACTCATACACACACACAAACTCACATACACACTCACACACACATATACTCACACACACACCTATACACACACTCATATACACACTCACACATACATATACTCACACACTCACACACAAACTCACATACACACTCACACACACATATACTTACACACACACCCATACACACACTCACACACACTCAGATACATACCACACAGTGAAGAAATATAATAACAACTAAAATACCAAAATGAAACCCATTACTTAACATGCAAACTTACACTTTTTTAAATTAGAGGGTAGGGGCTAGAGAAATGGCTCAGCAATGAAGAACTCTTGCCATTTTGCCAGAGGACCTCAGAGAATTGGTTCTCAGCAACCATATCATGGCTCATAACCATTGTAAACTCAGTTCTAGGGACTCTTTCTGACTCTTTCTGACCTCCAGGGGCACCAGAAAACACACAGTGTGCAGACGTACATGCAGGCTAAACACTCATACACATATAATAAAATAAATCTAAAAATGACTTTAATGAGAAAATATTTGATAGATGATTCCTTTCTCTAACTACCAGTATTTGTTTAACCCCAAATCATATTGGAAATCAGTAACTTGATAAAAATCTAATAAAGGATTCTATTCTTTTTTTTTACTATTAAATTTGCTTGGTTTTTGAGACAAGGTCTTATACTGTAGCTCAGGCTAGTCTCCATGTTATGGCAATCCTGCCTCAGCCTCCTGAATTCTGGGATTACAAGTATGAGTCACATGCCTGTCTAGAGATTTGTATATTCTAAGAAAGAAACAAAACAAAACAAAAACAAAAAACAACTCAGCATAACTCTTTGCCTTACTCAAATTACAGCAGCTAAACTTTCTATAAAATAAGTAAGAAAAATTAACATGTAGATCTTTACATAGCCTCTTGTTTTGATCTTAGATTGATTGTGGAATATAAGGACATTGCCAGGATTCACTGGGACTGGAAAATTGGTATGTAATTACATGATGACTTTTGAAATCAGCATTTTGTCCTCTAGCTGACAAAAATGCACACCAAGGAAGGAACACTTCATTTTAATCACACCAGTGATGGTGTCTTGCTCTAAGCCTCTAGGCTTCCTTCTTAATCTTAGTAAGAAATAGCTTTTCTTTTCTGGGAATTCTGAATAGAACCAAGACTGACCTTCATCACATTAGCTATCAAGCAAATAAATCTAAGTCTCAGGTCCTTGAACTTGTAAAGTTTATCACGGGCTTCTTGTAATATGTAAAGCATTAACCTCAAGTGATGGTTGGATGTAATACATCTGCTACCTCCACTCTTCTGATATTTTTGGGAATAAAGTAGAAACTGTTAGGTTAGGAAAGATAGGGACCTTGATGATGAGAAAGAAGTAGTTAAATAGTACATAAATGTTATTGAAGATTGTATGCTATGCCTAGATAATGCAGGGAAATTAACTATCTTAGGTATCCCAAAAGTGCATGTATGTGTGTGAGGATGTGTGTGTGAGATTGTGTGTGTGTGTGTGTGTGTGTGTGAGAGAGAAAGACTGTGTGTGAGAGTATATGTGAGATTTTGTGTGTGTGTGTGTTTGTATGCTCACGTGCTCGGGCACGTATGTTCAGCATAGGATGTGGTTTAAAATTGCTTATAAAACAGACATTGCTACTGCAGTCATCTGCATGGTCAGCACTGTCCTAAAGTGGAGAATGATATTGCTCTGTCTTGGAACATGTAATTCAATAGGTTGGATAAAATATAGTGGATCTAAAGTCTATCTTTGATGTCCTAAAAATACTTTATTGTGAATTCAGTCATACACACCACATCCAACCAACCAAATAAAAGCAAACAAGGCCAGCGAGGGATTTCTTCTTTTGATATGTGATGTTGACCTGGCTTTTGTTGACCTTTTATATCACAGCCATCTTCTTGTCTTGGGAGAGTGGGTGATGCGGGGCAATAAGGGCTGTTGACTCGGTCACACCAGAAGGAGGATTTATGGTCTTGATCACCTGACTCCATGTTGGATCTTCACAAGTTGTTATTTTATGGTTATTATATTTTAGAAAGCTTTGTAGTCTTTTTAGAATGCTGACTGTTAAAGAGAAGCATTTCAGGGAGTTTGACAAAGGATTGGGGAGTTTTGTGTCACATTTAGACTCTGAGTGCATTCCTTCTGCCATCTCTTTATAACACGAGTTGTTCTGTTTCTTCACAGTGCTACTATTTGTGGCGTTTGCCCTCTGCATGTTCTGCCTGTACAGCTTCATGCCATTAGTGATTAAGGTCACCAGTGCCACTTCTGTCAACCTGGGCATCCTGACAGCTGACCTCTACAGCCTTTTCTTTGGCCTTTTTCTGTTTGAGTATAAGGTAAGAAAATGGATTGTGTTCAAAGAAGAAAACACTTTGGGCTCAAAGCAAATTTATGTATTTATCTGAGACAGAGTCTCAGGTGTCTTGGGCTAGGCTGAGATTCACTATGCAGCTGGGGATGACCTTTAACTTCTGTTTCATCACAGGTGGTGTATATATTGCTGGGGAGGGGCACAGGGCTTCAGGTATACTGAGAAAACTCTCCCAATCGAGATCTACCCCATCTCTGAACAAGTTTGTTTAAGATTCTGGATCTCAACATAGAACTTCCTTGTGCCCCTAGCTTCTGTGTACAACTTAGAACTTGTTCTGAAGAACAATTGCTCTTCTAAGGCTTTTCAAAGTGATGAGATGCAGCAGGGTTCATCTTTGATGTATGGAGAACACCAGCTGTAAGGAATGCTAACACATATTCCAGGGGCCGCTGTTGACCTTGAAAAACAATCCAACTTAGACTGGATACTCAGAGAGTCTCTGTTCACTCTGTTTGCACAAACTAAAGGTCTGAAGGAGCTGATGGAGGGGCAGGAGAGAGGGGCATATTACCATGCACTTGTGATTAGAATGGTCCCATCTTTGGTGGTAATGTTTTTCTTTGTTTTGAGACAAGCTTTCACGTAGCCTAGGCTTGCCTCAAGTTCACTGTGTAGAAGAGGATGATCTTGAACTCAGGATCCTCTTGCCTCCACGTTCTGGGTGGTAGGATTTCAGACATGCATTCCCACACCTGGCTCCCTTCCAGATACCGAAACAGGAGCCCTCAGTGCTTGCCTGAATTATTGATACATAAAGCTCAATGGGGTCTCAAATGTTTGTGAATCAAGTGTCAACCTTCTTACCCTGCATCGTGATGTGGGATAGGGGCCACATCCTTGTCCTTGAATACTTGCTGGTGAGGGAATTTCTCAGCTAACACTGGTGAAGTGTTTATGGATTATTGATAGCATCACATAGAAATGTTAAAGTGAATCGGAGAAGCAGTTTTTATGATAGGCCCACTTTTTTTTTTTTTACTTTTTGAGATTATAATCACAGCATTTCTCTCTTCCCTTTCCTCCCCTCAAGCCCTCCCATATAACTTTCCCCACTCTTCTTCAAATCCACAGCCCCTTATTTCACTGTTATTGTATGCATATGTGTATATACGCATATTTATATGAGAATTGTTAAGGGCAGCCACATGTCTCCTAAGGAAGGGCACTGCTTTCTGGTGCTGAGGCTGCACATGGCCCTCTGGGGGATTCTAGCCTAGGGGAGTGGCTGTCTGTGACCTCTCTCATCTGTTTGTTTTTTCTCATATTTAAAAAACACTATTACATCTCATTTACTTGTTGTGTGTGTGCACACATGTGACATGGCATACTTGAAGATGTCAGGAAGTCACTCTTGGGAGGAGTCAGTTCTCTCTGCATCATGTGGGTCTCGGGGGTTGAACTCAGGTTGTTAGGACCTGGGGTTGCGGGTAGCTTTACTTGCTGAACCTTCTCCCTGGCCCCACCTTTCCTATTTTTTAACCAACCATATTATCGTTAGTCATTTAGCTTTTTGTTTTCCACTCTAAGCAAAATAATGTCCAGGGGGAGGTAAAGGTAAAAGAACGAAACCTTCCAGTTCGAGGTACACTTGTCACGGCCCATTATATTTTGAATCATAACAAATACTTTGTTTTGTGAGCATGGAATATTTCAGCCTAAGATCTTAAACACTTTCTTGTCAATTGCTCCTAACATTAACACGGAGGAGTGTTTTCATGTGTCCTGTTATTGGGCAAATGACAGCAAACATGGGAGAATGTCATTTCGTGACCACCGTGTCCCTGCATGTCTAGCAGCTCACTTTGATATCAGACTTTATTGTTTTTGGTCAAAGGCCATTGGAAGACTCAGAGAGCAAAGGGCAGCTTTGCCATGATCTTCAGAGTTTTAGATAGTGTGTGTGTGTGTGTGTGTGTGCATGCACATATGCATGTGCAGAGGCCAGAAGAGGACACATGCTATGTGCCTTATTTCCTTGAGACAGGGTCTCTTACAGAATATAGGGGCCCTGGGATCTTCACTGACCCCACAGTGCTAGGACGGTAGACTTATGGGCCACACCTAGATTTTTATTTGGGTTCTGGGAATCTGAACTTATGCCCTATGTTGGCACAGTCAGCCCTCTCTCCCTTTGAGCCATCCTGCCTGTCCCCTAGGTGTAGTTTCTGAAGATAGGTGCTTATAAGCCACCACTTAAAAAAAATTACAGTTCCTAAAATAACTTTGGCTCTAATTTTTCCAAGTAAGCATTTTAAAAAGAGGCTTAAATTCTCTTTTTAAAATTTACCCATTTCCACTCTTAAGCACTTGGCATCTCTAGTATTGCTCCTGATCAAATAAATGCCCGTTGAATAGAATAGTCTCCAGAAATGTCCCATGAAGATCCATACACAGAGGACCCGATTAAAAGTGGGGAAAGGCCTCAGGAGACCTACCTCCTCACTCAGCCTCTGTTTCAAAGATGTGACACAAGAGTCAGGAGGACCCTGCACACAGCACAAAAGCAAAGAGGACCTGTTTTGAACATACTATATAGGTTTTCCCACTGTTCATACAAATCCTTCCTAGAAAGCAGGAATAACTTTCATAACTCTGATTTTAAAAGTTTTCTAAGCTGGGTCCAATAGCACAGGCCTAAGTGTATAGCCTCAGCTACTTAGGAGACTGAAGCAGGAGGATTCCCTGAGTCCAAGAAGTTCAGACCAGCTTGAGTAATGTGATGAGATTCCGTCTCAAAGGGAAAAACGTTCAGATCACATGAAATAGCTTTAACTTCCTCGAATGGTCTGTGAGTTATCCCCCACCCCAAACAGTAACACCACTGATGTGTTGGGCAGCATGCTAAATACTAGATGTAGGACTTAAAAGCTCATGGTAGAAAATGAGTCAGCTGTTCAGCTTGACACTATCATTGGCTTTTGTTGTTATTTCTTTTAATTTACTTTGTGCATGTGTGTACATTTGCATGCCTACCTTTTGTGTGCCTGCCAGATGTGTGGGTTCCGAGGAGGTCAGGAGAGGATGCTAGATCAACAGGTGGTTCTAAGATGTCTGACATGGTGTTGGGAACCTCACGGGATTTTAGACTTTTATAGGGAATGATGTCCTGATTCTCTCTAGCTGTAGAAATCAGAATTTTATCAGATGAAATAGTGTAGGCTGAGAAGGTCCTGAGGAGATGGTCCTGTGTTGGCTAATGGTGCCATAGGTTGGGCTTTCTCATGCTGTGCATGCTGGACAAGTAATTATCCCACTTTGTGAGAATGCTTTTTTAATGGGATCTGATCTGTGGATCACCATGGAGAAAGGCAGAGAGGTTCCTCCCAAAGACCCAAGGATCTGGTCAGGGATGTAGCTCGTTTGGTAGTGTATCAGCCTAGCATGTATGAAGTGATAGATCGGATGCTTAGCACTTTATAAAACAGATGTGGTGGCCCAAAGCACTTGGGAAGTTGAAGGAGGGGGACCAGACAGCCTTGGCTATCCAGTGAATTTGAGATCTGCCTGGACTACACCACACACACACACACACACACACACACACACACACACAAACACACACACCACACAAAAGATCCAGGGATCCAGATAACTGCCAACCAGGTGCTGTTGTCCCAGCCCTGTAACGAGTACAGGTTTTTCCTCCCGCCGCTGGTCTTGTCCCGTCCCGCCGCCGCGCCAGCCCCAAATAACACACAGAGACTCTGTATTTGATAGTATACTGTTGGCCAGTTACTACTTTCTTATCGGCTAGCTCTGTCTTAAGTATTAACCCATTTGTGTTAATCTATGTGTTTCCACATGGTCTTACCGAGAGCGGAGGAATGGCTGTTCTGTTCTCTCCAGGCTCTCCATCCTGACTCCTCCTTACTACTTCCTCTTTCCTCCTTGTCTCCTAGTCCATCCTATCTTCCTTTCCTATTGGCCAACAGTAATTTGGCCAATATATACATATATACATAATGACATCCCCCATCACAGCCCAGTGTTCCCAAGTATACAGGGGTGGACTAGGGATGTTGGCATCTCCTTTGACAACTTCCAGAAAGAAATTGTGAAGGTGGATCTCAAAGAAGAGTTGGTAGCAGGCCCCAGAACCATGCTGTGTGAGGACATGTAACTGTCTGTTCTTTCCTCCCAGTTTTCAGGCCTCTACATCCTGTCGTTCACAGTCATCATGGTAGGCTTCATCTTGTACTGCTCCACCCCAACACGCACAGCAGAGCCTGCAGAAAGCAGTGTGCCCCCTGTCACCAGCATCGGGATCGACAACTTGGGACTGAAGCTTGAGGAGAGTGGTCTCTCAGAGACCCCTTCTGCCGTCTTGTAGTCTTGAAGTCAGACAAACCACAGATTCCCATGTGTCACCAGAGGAGAGCAGAGCCTGTCACTGCCAAGGATGGACGTACCTGAGGAGACATCAGCCCCAGAGTGAACACCTTCTGTGTCAGATTGCATCCGTGGTTAGATTTTAGAAAGGAACACTGAGCAATGGTTCCAAACTAGAAATACCAAAGTAGAGCATATCCAAGTGTAGTGTTTCTGAGTGTTGATTACTAGTACCTGTCAGTGTCAGAGAGACGCATGAAGTCCCCTCCATGGGGTCTCAGAGACACGTGTAGAAAGGGAAGGAAGGATGGGGGACCTAGCCTCAGGGCTGTTCACATAGTCTGGAATGGTTGTGCAGGAAGATTCCTCTGTTGGAAGCTTCAGGCTTTTGTCTTTTGGGAGCAGTTACTGTCCGTGGGCCTTACAGAATGTAGACACCCATGATGCCTGGTCCCTGATGGCATGTGGTGGGGAAGGTGGGTGGGGCAGCATTTGAGAACTCCCATGATAAAATGGGACTACATTGAAAGCAGCTAACGAGTGCAAGAATAGAGGAATCCTCTCCCGATTGTGTCCTTTTATCTTTTATAACAAATCTCTCTCCTCCATCATCTCTTGCTCCTCAACAGGCACATTTGCTCCTGTATTCCAAGTTCCAGAGCAAATGGCTCCCAAAGCCTGTTACACTGGTCATCCCTCACCTTCAGCCCCACACCACAGTCCGAATTCTCCAAATAAATCTGCTCATGTCACATCTGAGATGCCCAGGAATATTCCCATTGCCTTCATTTCACTGAGCCACAGTTTAGAAAATTAACCTGTGTTGCAAGTTCTCACAGCAAGGTGAAAACTTGGTTACTGTCCTGGCTGAAAAAAACATAGTATCATTGAGATGAAAACTCCATGTTAATCATTTTCTAGGATGAATGAGTGCTGGAGTCCCAACTGTAAGAGGACAGCATCTTCCTTCTTCCCACAGGTTTACAATGCTCCAAGGTTTCTGACAATTCCTCAGTACAGTGTCAACATGTAGCCTCAGCATAATGTCAGCCACCAGAATGCCACCTTCAGAAAACTATGTAAATTTTTTTTTGTATAAGTATAATAAAGAAATTTGGGGTAAGTGTTCATATTATTAAAAGACTTTAAACTCATTGAAATAGAACCACATAGTGTACATTTGTTTGAGATTAACCTGTTTCTCAGAACTTTATCTGTATCTTGTTTTTAGCTTTGTGTGTCTCTGTGCGTTTGTATATGGTGTGTGTGTGTGTGTGTGTATGCACTCACATATGTGTGGGTGTGGGCATGTTCTCAGATAGAGGTCAGAGGACAGCCTCAGGCATCAGTTCTTGTCTTCTACCTTGTTTGTGGCAGTCTCTTGGCTGTTTCCTGATGCATACTCAAGGCTAGCTGACACACAAGCTTTTGGAGGGTCTTTAATCTCCTCCCAGTTCACCATAGGAACACTGGGATTACAGCACCTCATTTCCATGCCTGGCTTTACATGGCTTCTGGGATTTGAACTCAGCTCCTCACACCCATGTAGCAAGGGCCTTACCCACTGAACCATCTTTGAAGCTATTGTTTTTGTGAAACTGTCTTACTATGTGGCCCAGGCTGGCTCTGAACTCCTGGTCCTCCTGCCTCAGCCTCCTGAGTGCTGGAATTGCAGCCGGGTAGCATCATGCTGACTTTCCCTTGCAGATATACACAGCTTGGTGCATTCACATTTTCTTTATATAAGGCTTTTCAGAACCAGATGTCAGAACCAGATGTGAGGCAAGGCAGTCATACCTGCTTGGGAGCAGTGCTGGTACTGAGTTCTTCGCAGCAATCAGTGGTTTGTAGGTTTTTGTTTGTTTTGAGACAAGGTTTCTCTGTGTAGCCTGGCCATCCTGAACCAGACTGGTCTCAGACTTGGGGTGTTTTCTTTTTACCCCCCCCCCCATCAATGTCAGGTAAGCCCCATGTCCAAAAGTCTAGACTCTAGAATCTAGAGCCTCCCAAGACATCACCACCAGCTGCATACCCATTCAAACCCCACACTGACTGAATAGTATGGAAGAGTTGCTTGTTGGCTCCCCCGTGTGGATAAACTATGAAACTAAATTGTGGTGACACTAAAGAGAAGAGACTTTGCTGATGCCATTGTTATTACTGTATTTGGATGCGCAGTTACCATTTCTCCACTGTTACCAGGATGTCTGACATCATATATATGTTAGATTTTCTGGCCAGTCAAGTCCCGGGATCTGCCTGCCTCTGCCTGCCTCTGCCTCCCAGACCTGAGGTCACAGATGATTGTGACCACACTCAACTTTTGTGTGGGAGCTTCAGACCAGAGCACAGGTCCTCAAGTTTATACTTTACCCACTGAGCCATTCACTAGCCAGGTAGGGTTTGGTTTCATTTTAGACAGGGTCTCACTGTGTAGTCATGGCTGGCTTTAAATTCCCAGAGACCCACTAGCGTCTGCATCCCCAAGTGCTGGGGTTAAAGATGTTCACCACCTTAACCCTCTGGTGTTTGTTTTAAAGAACACGTCATCAGGACTGCCCTCAGCAGAGGCTGTCCCCAGTTAACAATTGTGGAGACACATTTCACTCACATGGAGATTGATGATTAAGGTGCAAATGGAATCCAGTTTTGTAACCTGTGGCCAGCACCAAGGCCCCAGACAGTGAGCAATAAGGGAGAAGATCTTGTCCTGAGGAGATGCTGAGCCAGCAACTACACAAGAGCTGCTGGGAAGGAAGGTTTCTGTGGAAAAGCCTGTCTTGGGAGTGACATTTGCCCTACAGCCCGGGAGCCTGCCATTTAAGGAAGCTTTAATGTAAACATTTGTCTCCTCAAGTTCCTCTGTATGCCTGGACACAATTCTCTTTTCTATCATAATTATGGTGATGTGCTATTTCATCCATGTTGAATTTACTTAGTTTCTGGCCGTAGCCTCAGCTTTCACAATATATCAATAAATGGGAGATGTTCAGCAGAGAGCCACTTAGCTGATTAAAAAGCAAGAGGTTTATGAGGAAATTAGGTAATGCTGAGCACACAGCCCTCTAGAAGTCACATGGAGGGTATATTCAGAAGTCTGGCAGCATACATAAAAGGTACTTCAGAGGATGAACCTCATCAGGGCAGCAAAATACCACCACTCTTCTGTGTCTTGACCTGTGTGGTTTAATACCATAAGGCTTTACCTCCCAGTGTGAAGATCTTTTCCATGACCTTTATTCTTTGCTTTAAACAATGCTCTCTCATCCAGCCATCAATTCTAAGCACAGATAATTATGGGGATGGAAGTTTAGATGTAAAAGGTGGGGTGAAAAACAGAGCTAAGATAAAAGACTGCTCAGATGTTTATTGCCTCTAACTGACCACCATCACACATTTGGATGTTTTCAAATGCTCTTCACTTAGTCACCTGTCACTGCTCACTGTTTGCTGGGTGAAGAGGCCAGAATTTATACAAGATACGACTTACAGATGTGCAAAGCTAGTGTGGCAAGTTTCCCTGTGAAGTACCACCTTCTCTGATCTTGGGAGTCAACTTTGCTGTCTGCTTTTCCACAGTTTCACACACCTCTGCTGTAGATGTGTGTGTATATACACTTACATACACATATATACAGATGTATAATAACATAAATATATGCACACACATTTAAACTTTTTTCAGCAATGAGGCTTGAACCTGGAGCAATTAAGTAGGAAAACTATTCTAGGCTATGGTTCTATAGGGCTTTCAAAAGTTGGATGCATCTATTATAGATTAGGAAAATGGGCACAGTGTGAAAATAAGGAATTGGAGGTCTACCTTCTGTCTTGCATTGTGAATTCACCTAATTAGCAATTCAGGTGACTCTACTACCCTCTTAATCATAAGACCTTATGGGCAGAGATGCTGTCTACAGCAGCTGGGATGTTTGAAACCTGGATGTGATGGTGTTTGGAGGTGGGGTCCTGGGAGGTCTGTTATTGCGGTAAATAAGGATCAGGATAAACAAATAGGCCGAATAGATGTTTATTCAGGAAGAAATAACTTACAACCTAGACAGATGAACACCAGGAAATTCAACCCGATCCTCTCCTGTCCGAGTCATGCCAGAAAGAGAGAGCCTTTCCTGGCCCCCTCTGACCTCCTTCCACAGGTCACTTCCGCCCATGGCTCCACCCCCAAATGGGCGTGGTCAATGCCACAGAAGGAGACAAAGTGAATATCCCACTACAGTCTGTAGGTCCTGGTGGCAGAGTCCTGAGTGGGACTGGTGGCTTTAGAAAAGAGGCTTCAGGGAGGTGCCTTCCTCCTTATGTCTGGTGGGAAACAGTGAGAAACTGCCCGTTTATACACCAGGAAACTGGTTCTCATTGGAGGCCCAATCTATGGATGCTCAGTCTCCGAAACTGTGTACAATCAACTTCTGTCGTCCTGGCTATTTTTGTTATGACAGCCAAGATAGACTGAGCCATGCCTCAGGCTATACCAAATGGGGCGAGGAAAGTAAGAACAAACCCTTTTAATACTCAACAGCAAATTGAAGCTTAGAGGAAACAGACAACAACAAACACTGCACTTGCCTCACACCTCCCCCTTTGTTTTGTTGGGTCCTGGACTTATGAAAGACCATTCTTCACTCAGCTGCATAGTAATGGTTCTATGGCTTGGGAAACCAAAGGGCGATTCTGTATTCAGGACAATGTCTGATGATGAAGCACACACTAATCTCTCCCGAGAAGGCTCAGTCTCAGCATCAGTTAAAATGGGGGCAGAATAGAGAATTCTAGTAGCTACTCAGGGTACACTTGCTATTGTTCGGAAAAAGGAAAACCTAGATTACTAGGTTCTACTTCTTATTAGAATGAACATATGCTTTTGAGAGACGATAAAATAGAGGGGAAACTATGACCACTGGTGTCGACATGCTTTGTTGAAAATGACTGTATTTGGATGTGAGAACCTGTGGATTTAAGGGGAGGAAAACCATTTTACCAGCTGCTTGAGGGGTGGGAGATTTGGTCTTTCATTATAAACGTGAGGAAGGCTGAGTGTGGTGGTGCATGCATGTGCTAGGGAGGTCAAGGCACAAGGAATGTGAATTTGGAGCCAGCATGGGCTGGATGAATAGTGAGATCTTGGCTTTTCATGTTGCTGTGATAATTAATACCTTGACAAAAGCAACTTTCAGGAGACAGGGTCTATTCTCACTCATGGCTCATGGGTACAGCCCATCATGGCAGAGCAGTCAAGGTGGCCAGAGCTTGAAGCAGCTGTCACATCACATCCAGTCTAGAAGCAGTGAGGGAGGAACACCCCCTTCTCTACAGTTCAAGGTCCCAGGTGGGGAATAGTGCCACCCACCATAGGTGGGTTTCCCATCTCAATGCAATTAAGCTAATCCCCACAGCTGTGCCCAGAGGCTCCTGGACAACCTTGTTTTAAAAATAGGAAAGTTGGATGAGTGGCTTTGTTTTTGTTTTGTTTGTTTTTTTAATGGAGTCTTATGCATCTCAGGCTGACCTTGGACTTGCTGTGTTCCACTTCCCAGGTGTTAGGAGTATCACTATGAGCCGCTGTGGGCCACCATACCTTTTTTTATGGGGTGCTGGGAATTTAACCCTGAGCACTCTATTAACCGAGCAACATCCCTAGCTCTCTCATAGTTTTTATTGTTGCAGAAGACATATGTCTGGTAGTGTACTAAATCTTTTAAAACATGTATTATCTAAGATTTACAATATCTTAAGGATATTAAAATACATCCCCACTAACAAATAAGAAAGCTGAGACGGTGTCAGTTATCTGGGTTAGGTTGCTCTGTCATAACAAACAATACCAAATACCTTATTGTTTTAAGGTATTGCTGTCATCCCATTGTGAGCCCGCTTCAAGCTGTCCTCTCTGGAACACAGACCAATGCAGTTGCTATGGGATAAGAAAAGGAACCATGACAACTCCATCCTCATTCTTAAATATTATGCAAGCCTGACAAATTTCACTTCATTTTATCTTTCACTGGCCAAAGCAAATCAAATGTGCAGTCCAAATTTAATAGAGGTGTGGAATGAATGCAAGTCCTACTCTGTGCTTGGATGGTGACAAATAAGAGACGTGTCTGTGTATCCTCCAGTCATAAGGCTTAAAGAAATAAAAAAATCCTGTCAAAGTTTAGCCCCCCCTGCTCCCCCTCCCCTGTCTCCTTAGTCCTGGGCCTGTATTTTTAATCTACTATAATGTGCTAACATGGCAAAATTATAACACTTGCATTGTCTATCATTGTTGAAATAGTAAAACCAGCAATATGGGCAGAAAGTGATGCCCTTTGTTTTGTTTTGTTTTGTTTTGTAACATTAAAAAATCATTAGCCATGTTTGATGTCACACACTATGGTGGTTTGAATAGGTATGGCTCCCATAGACTCATGTGTTTGAATATTTGGTCTATGGGAAGTGGTATTATAGGGGATATGGCCTTGTTGGAGTAGGTGTGGCCTTGATAAGGAAGTGTGTCACTCTGGAGGTGATCTTTGAAGTCTCATAAGCTAAGTCTTGCCAGTGTGTCTCAGACTCTTTCTGCTGCTTGTGGATCAAGATGTAGAACTCTTGGCTCTTTCTCCAGCACCATGCCTGCCTGCATGCCACCAATATCCACCATGATGATAATGGACTGAACCTCTGAACTGTAAGCCAGCCCCAATTAAATGTTTTCTTTATAAGAGATGCTGTGGTCATGGTGTCTTTTCACAGTAATAGAAACCCTAACTAAGACAGAATTCCAGCACTTGGGAGTCCAAGGCAAGAAGATCATGAGCTCAAGGCCAGACTGGGACTCATAGTCCGTTTCTCCAAGCAAACAAAAACACCCTAAAGTCTTGGTGTTGGAGGCATAGCCCGGTAGTAGAACGCTTACCTAGCATGCATAAGACCCAGGTTAGACTTTCAATGCCATAAAACACACACACACACACACACACACACACACACAAACCAAAACAAAACCAACCAACCAAACAAAAAACTCCCCAAAAGACAAAAACAAACAAAAAACACTCCTTATCTAGATACTGGGAGGTCATAGTAGAAAGCAGAGAGTCTGAACTTGAGAACTAAGTTTTGTTGCATCTTAGCTGCTAAAGAGTAATCTTAATCCCCAGGCACCCGAAAAAGAAGCTTGAGTTTGGGACTTAGGAGATGGCTCAGAGTGGGTAAATGGCTTGCCATGAAGTGTTAAGTTTGGATCCTCAGACCCCAAGTAAAAGCTGGGGGAGGATGGTGGCCCACTTGTAACTCTGGGAAGCAGAGAAGCAGAGACAAGGAATCCTCAAGACAAGCTGGTTAGGTAGACTAGCCAATGTGTGAGATTTGGGCTCAGTGAGAGACCCTGCCTAAGTAAATAAAGTGGACAGCAATGGAGGAAGACACCAGGCATCACCCTTTGGCTAATGCATACACGTCTATGTGAGTTTGTCCCCACACACGCATATATGAACACACACACACACACACACACACACACACACAAACACACACACTACACATATAAAGAGCTATTGAAAGACCTGCAGAGTATGGATCTTCACGCTCCCACTCAGGAAAGGTGATACCCCAAATCACTCATGAGAAGCAGTCTCGATGCAAATAGCACGAGGAAGTTTTATTCCAAGTGCACTGGGATCCACAGTCATAGCCATGCAGGGGTGGAGGACTGAGGACCTCGAGGGCAGAATTAAGATAGCTTTTATAGGATTTACATCAAAGCTAACAAGGCTAGTTTCAAAGCTAGCCTGTTATTTTCACTAGGCCTAAAAGCAAGGTTGTGGGACAGTTCAAAACTTGGATGGTTAATAAGGTTTCCTAGGTTACAGAGATTTCATAGAGTACACGGTTTTTTACAAGAAGAGATTGTTTAGTGCACCTGCAAGGTTAGGGGGTTTTCTTTCTCTAGGACCAGCTGCTCAGTGGCCTTGTCCTTAAGATAATGGGGGGCAGGCAGAATGTATAGTCAGGGAGTTATCTATATCTATTGCCAGAAGCACTTGTTCTTTCTAGTTTTCCCTTCTTGCCATGAGTCCTGTCTCTTTTAGTGATTCATTTTCTTTGTAGACAGGATGATCCATAACAATTCCCAACTGTTGTTGTGGATAGCAACATTCCTCAGAAACTAGGTGATTATGAATAATAATAATAATTTCCAGAAACAGGTCATCGTGACCAAGCTATTTCATGTGTTTTCTTTTTCCTGAGCTTTGCATGCAGCTAGGGTGATTTTTAAATACATGCTGGTGGATATTTTTACATTTCTAACTTTTAGTGGTCATTAGAGAGTTAGGCTGTATTTTCATCCTTTCATTATGAGCTTTGGGTTTGGGCTACTTCTCACAAATCTCAGCAACTATTGAAAAACGCGCATAAGTGATTATGATTTCCTCATTGAAAGATTTAAAAGAGAGAGTAGGCATTCACAGGCTGACCTGAGGGGTGACTACAGGCCTCTTCTGGTTCTCTGGCCCTGTGAGCACAGAGACCAGTCTAGATACCATGAGCACTAGCATTGTGCAGTCCTGACTCTGCCTCCTGCTGGTGAGTCTGGGGTAAGAGACAATTTGACCTGATCCAATTCCTGACCTGAAAGTGAGGAGCGAGTGAATGCCCATCAAGCGAATGCCCATCAAGAGCTGAGTGCTTCCAGTCACTGCTCCTTTGGGAATATCTGGGGCTATTGTGCTCTGTGTGTGGCGGCCCAGCCTCCTGATTTGGTATCACATTCCTTCCTTACACCTCAGTTATTTCAAGTCTCACAATCTTGTCACCTCCCTTGTTATCTTCAGATAACCAGTTGCTTTGGTGTCAGGAGCAAAGGAGAAGATCCAAAAATAAAGGAAGCCTGAGTGATGTAGTATTAAATGTAAGCCCCTCCATCAAATAGTGGCATGTTTCTATGTTCTACTGTTTTTATTTTACTAATGAATTAGTTCAGAACCCATGGTCTTTATGAGACCTCCAAAGATTCAAGAGGGTTTTATTTTTGGGGGGGGGTCTAACTTCTGTAGCAGTGCCATATCATGTCATTGCAGGATGCCCTGTCACTGTGGAGAAACCTTCCAGCATCTCACAGAGGACACTGCTGCCTTCTGGGTGGAAACCTGCACATTCGCTCATATTTCCATTGGTCCTTTGCGAGAGAGGGAGTGATCTAACCCTGCTGAAGTTGGCCTGGGCACCTTGCAGACCCTAATGTTTAGTGCACCCCACCACCCCTGCTCCATATAGGTTCTTGTTCTGTAGCACAGGCTGGACTTGATCTTGGGACATTCCTACTTCCTACTCTGGAATTCTGGGATTATAGTTCTGCATCACCAGCTTTGCCTTTTAATGTGTGCCCAATTTAGAATTTATCTCTTAAGGTGTCAGCTAGACTCTGACAGCAAGGAATGATTAGAGGGTTCACTGCCCAGAGTGACTAATGCCATCTGCCACCCAGGGGTCCTGCTTTCAACAGTGGAGTCAAGCAATTAAAGAACGGTCAGTTCTCAAAAAGAGAACAACCCACACCCCCTCCATGCCAAGCTCTCTAGTTTGCCTCAGGGATGCAACCCTATACTCTGAGTGTTGTAAAGATAACCCACATTTTCAGAAGAGATATTTCCTAGGAGCGTCCACATTAAGATCTGGTGTGGAGACTATTTTTAATGACTTTAAGATAACCTATTCCAAAGGGGATATGTTCTCAGTTTATGTAGGGCAGCTGTCTGGTGTCTTCCATACTGAAAAGGAGAGAAAAAGAAAACCACAGAAATATGTTAGCTATAAAGGTCACTTCATTACATCATCATACTGACTTATTTTTAAGAACAAACTATCAAATTTGAAAAATATCATTTCTCTTTAAAAGCATGATGCCATGAATCTCTTCTCTGGTGAAGATTAATAAATTATTTGTGCTTTATGGCCATAGCAATATCATTTTCTGCCAAGAGTATAATTTCAATTTTTGACTCAATGAAAATATTAGCCTTTTTTTGCAGTGAAAAATATATATTCCCAATATCAGCGACACTCTGCTTTATTGTGTTTATGTTTTGTGTTAGTTTTATGCTCTCTGTCTCTCAGTATGACCAATTTCTGCCATAGTCCAGGCTGCAGCAAGGGATTTGAAATTTATGGAAAGGTTTCCTATCCACCCAGTTCTTTCCATTGCTTAAAGAATCTACTGGGGATGGAACCTGGGGTAGAGCACTCATCTAGCATACACAAAGCCCTGGGCTTGGTTCCCAGGACAACACAACACACACACACACACACACACACACACACACACACACACACGAGCGAGAGAGCGAGAGAGCGAGAGAGAGAGAGCGAGCGAGAGAGAGAGAGAGAGAGAGAGAGAGAGAGAGAGAGAGGGAGGGAGGGAGGGAGACAGAGAGACAGAAAGACAAAGAGAAACAGAGAGACAAACAGGGAGAGAGGTACTGGGATAGGGAGAGGGAAGGAGGGAGGGAGGGAGAGGGAGAGGGAAGGAGGGAGAGAGGGAGGGAGGGAGGGAGAGACTGAGAGAGAGACTCTATCTGGAGAATCCAAGCCCATGTGGATGAATTATCCAGATCTGATCTTCAAAAGGTCTTCATCTCCTTAATGTCAAAGGTTGTCACTTTACTTTTTCTCCAGCAGTTTATCCACACTCCTTCTGCATTTTGTTGTTTTCCTAGAAGTAGCTTAAGTTTCATCTCTATTTTGATTACAATCCATATCCTAGGACCAGGTGCCCCTGAATTCTTTCTCTCCTTTTCCCCTTCCCTTCTTATGCCACCACACATCCTCCAAACAGGAGGATGTTAACACTTACCGAAAGCACAAAATCCAGGACATACGAAACACAACCACTTCCTTCTACCCTTATCGAATCCCTGTCATTTCTTCACATCCTGATAGGCCAAACTCTGGCTCAAAAGCTTTGTCCATGGGGCTTAAGGTCAGTGGTGGGGCACTTGCTTAGCATGTGCAGAGTTCCATGTCTGTTTCTACTGCTGCAAAACCAAACCAACCCGGAATTTTCTCATAGGCATCAGACCTCAAGTAGCCATTACATAATACTGAGCTACAGGTGGGGCACAATTTCCTTGGGCCTGTGCAGATGAAGGTAATTATCAGTACAGTGGCCTTTTATTAGTAAAGATTGTTTAACTGTAACAGCCCCAAACCAGAAGCAACTCAAATGCTCATCAACAGGACAATGGATAAACAAATTAAGACACATTCATAAATGGAATGTTATTCAATAATAAAATGGAATGTGCTGCTGGTTCATGTAGATTATAAATTAATCTAAAAAACATACCCAGTGAAGGAATCCCTATTCCATTTATGTGAAATTCAAGAGCAGGTAACCTACTCTACAGGTAGACATAAGAGTCAAGGTTGGAATAGTTCTAGAAGGGACAGTAAACCTTTTCCTGGATGAGGAAGCAGATCATGTCTTGCCTGAGGTGTTGGGTACACGTTCCACAGTGGCTTTTCCCCTTCGTTCTGAGGGGCACACGCATCCTGGCGAAGTGCTCTTTCCCTGGACTGTGCCCCAGGCCTCTGGGGTTTCCCCTACTGCTATAGCCTCCTTGTGTTTGAACCTGCACTCTCTTCATCGTCCTCACTGCATACAGCCCTTCACCTTCCATCTCCTACTCCCCAGCATGGCTCCCTTTGAGACTCTCCTCAGTGGAAAGGCTTTGTGAACGGGAAGAGGGGCTGAACACAACCGGCCTGTGGCCAGCTCCATGTGGACCTGGCCTGATGGGAACAGCACGCGATGCACAGCTGTATGGGATCCGACCCTGCTCTCAGAGGATTAGGAGTCCATCACCATAAAACGAGGGAATTTGAATCCTCTCCCTTTGTGGGGAGAACCCGGCACTCTGAACAGCAACTCTCAGTATTTACGTACAGAAACAACCTAATGCCAGCAGGTGTGGTTCTGTAAAATTATCATCTTAAACAGATACAAACCCCCACCTCAGCTGGTTCCTGCTGGCTCAGAAGATGGAGAGGCCAAAGAGGCACAGTGAGAACAGTTTCCAATGTTCACTTGCCCAAACCGTGGGTTAATACAGTTGGGCTGTGTTTTAAGGCACCAGGCTTAGAGTATTGTTTTCCATTGGGAAATGAATGCACTAACCATCTGTGACCGATACACTCTTGCAAGCTGGTGGGTGAAGCAAGGAAGTAACACAATATCCCTGAATATAATAATCACCAATTATTTTGAGAATCAATCAATCTATCCATCCATCCATCCATCCACTTTTGGTATATGGTCCTGGAAATTGAGATCCTGGGGCTCATGGCATGCTTGCCAAGTGCTTTACTCTTGACCCATATTTCCAGTCCTGTGTCAGTATTTTTTTTAAGCATGCACACTTATGAAAAAGTTTGTACACATACATATACATAATCCATGTGTATGGATGCAAACATACATACCTCTTTGTATCTTTTTTTTTTTTTTTAACTCATAGACATTTTCCCAAGGCAGAGAAGTTTGACCTCTACCACCCAAGGGTTAAACTGCTTTCCCTTCAACTGTGAAGCTGAGGTTTGAGTAGTGAGGACACTGAACACTTGGTGGCAGCATTGAGATAAAAATTTTGGAAAATAACGGGAAGCCTCCCAGGACTTTGTTCAGTGGAATCTTGTCCTTACCACCATCACGATAATTAATATAATCAGTGAAAGAACATGTGTATTATTAGGGCTGTATTTCTCTAGTGGCTCCAGACTTCCCCAAACTGGGCTCTACCCTTCCTTCTCAAGACAGAGATTTGTTAAGATCACATTCATGTTGCTTCCATATCTGACAGTGAAACTGCGAATTTGTGCTCTCAGGGAGGAGGAAGCCCCCATCATCTCCTTCTCCCTTTTCCCTGATACTGACATCAGACACAGAAGATGGACTGACATTTTTGATGCCTCTCCACTCAGACAATTGGGTCTGATTCTTGCCCCCTGCCTCTTTCTGTCTGGGTGGGGCATCCAGTGAGATCTCAAATCTCAGAGTCCTGGGGGAAGTCTCTTGGGAGCATATACTCCACATAGCAATGTTGGGTTCCAAGAAGCAACTGGATAACTGGGCCATCAGGAGCCCAACCTCCTCGGGTCAGATTAAATCACTCATTTTTATTGAAGACTTTCCACCCTAAACCTGCATTATCACACAGGACAAGAGGGCCCTGGAATTTTATTAACTGGAGGGAGAGCATTTACCTTAAAATTGTAGGTCTTTAGAGGGTCTATATTTTTCCGGGCTGGGCTGCAAGCACTTCATACTCCATATGCACAACTTAGTGTTTGTGCAATGTCATCTACTGGGGAGAAAGCAAGAGGCAAGTCTGCCAGCCCTTCATCTCAGCTGCTAACTGACCTTGTCATCTTGGTCACACCCCACAGCCTGGGTATTTCTCCATCTTTGTTTGTTAACGTGAGACCAAAATAGGAGCAGTATACCCTGCAAGCTAATGGGAGACCAAGACAGGAAAATATACCTTTCAGGTTAAGGGTTCTGTTTGCCGTTAAGAGAGTAAGAATTTCTTAAGTTCCTGTTTGTCCTGTTCAGGTTAAAGGTTTCTGTCTGTTTGTCCTGTGTTAAGTGCTTGAAAATTAAAGTTTCTATTTGTAATTAAGAACAAGTTCTTGTTTTTTAAATCTGATGTAAACTGAAAAACATGTTTTCCAACTTATACTAAACTTGTGACCCCATTCACATGATGTATATGCTTACCTGTGTTCCTTCTATTTCAGTGTATCTTTCTAACAACTCTCTTTCCCCTTATCCTATAAAAAAGATCTCAAGAGGCCAGCAGGAGCTGCTCTCTCAAATTCTGACTTAGAGTAAGACAGTCCGTTAGCCAGTCCTGGGTACACCCCAAAATATACCTTGCTTTAATCGGAGAATTGTGGATTCTCAAGTTTAACAGTCAAAGGGAAGAAACCACAGCACCTGGTCCCACTCTAGGTTAGTGCATGCATGCTGAGATTCCCCCTTCCCCAGCACGTCTTATTTCATTCTTGAAAATGAATTTAATAATTTATATTTTAAGAAACAGCTATGGTGGTTTGGAATCTTATGAGCTGTAAGAACTATTCATTCACTGGGCATGGTGATGTTGGCCTTTAATCTCAACACTGAGGAGGCAGAAAGCAGGTAGGTTTCTGAGTTTGAGGCCAGATTGGTCTACAGAGTGAGTTCCAGGTCAGCCAGGAAGCCAGGGCTAACACAGAGCACTCTGTTTCATAAAACAAGCAAAGAAATAATTGTTTTATGATTTAGCCTTTAACACTATGTACCAGGAATATTCCACAGCAAAATAAAATGGAGGTCTTTATCATTTCCTTTTATAGCTGTGCATTACACTATCATGTGGCTCTATAATAGTCTATTTCAGTGGTCCCTCAACTTAAGTGGGACTTATGAGATGGTTCGGCAACTAAAAGCACTTGCTACCAAGACTAACAACTTGAGTTTGATTCCAAGGATCCATGTATTAGAAGGAGAAAACTGATTCTTGTAAGCTGTCTTCTGACATCCACACATGTGCTGTGGCATGTATGCATGCATACACACACACCAAAAAATTTTCAAAATGTCACAAATGATCCCTCAAGGGTGGACATTTGGTTGATGCTTGTCATTCAGGACAGGAAAGACTCTTATTGCTGTTACATCCAGCATGATGCAGGTCTTGGTCAGTGCTAAAACAGGCATAAATGATATAAAAAATAGATATAAATACATAACACTCAGCCTTCTCAGAACAAATTAAAATGATTGGCTGTTGTGGGATATTTGCACACTGTGTGAAGATATATTGCTGTGATTGGTTTAATAAAAGCTGAACAGCCAATAGCTAGGCAGGCAGTATAGGTGGAACTTCCAGGCACCTAGAGGAAGTAGGAGGTGACAACTGAGAGGCAGAGAGGTGTCTATAAGACACAGAGGGAGTCAGACAGACAAAATGAAAGAAAGGTAAAAAGCCACATGGTATAACGTAGATTAATAGAAATGGGTTAATTTAAGTTATTAGAGCTAGTTAGGAAAAGCTTAAGTTATAGGCTGAGATTTCATAATTAATAAGTCTTCATGTCATTACTTGTGAGCTGGAGACCCAAAGAATAATCTGTCTAATTTGACAAGATGTCTAGACTCAAGGAACACACACTGCTCCTTCCTTAGCCATTAAGAACAAAGCCGAAAATAATATAGAGAAATAATTTTCCACCAATAATAGCAATGACAATTGCATAAGAGGATGGTAATTAACACATGGTAGATGAAGAATGCAATGAGAACTTGAAGAAGGTAGTCATGCAAGAATAGACACACCTTTCAAGTAGTATTGACGTGAAGGAATGGATCAGAACTATACTAAAGTTGTAAACACAACACTGAATTTCTAAAGATATATGTAACATTAGGAAATAAGCCACATATGGTGACTTTGGAGGAATAAAGTGAAAAACAGGAGATTAAAGAACGAGAGAGATGTGCATGGACTGATTGCAGTGATGTGATAAGAATTAAGATTATGCTTAATGTAACTTCTCATCTAAATTAGAACAAAGCAGAACAAAGCTTCGTAAAACATCCTGCAAATCCAGGGCCCAGGCTTCTTTTACAGTAACAGGCAGAGGTTATATAAACAGATCATTAAAAGTTGCATGGCATGCTGAGAAGCTGTGTGACAGCCTTCCCAAGCATGTAAGCACTTTGTTGAAATGAACTCAACAATCTGTAAACTCCAGGCCCCTAGGCCTTAGCTGAAATGGCAGATGTGGTGTTTGGGACATCTCACCTTCTTCTGAGACTCAGTCTTCTCACTGGACCTGGTTAGCAAAATAATAGTTTTCCATTATCAGGGGCTGAGTGTCCCCTCACAGGAATTGAAGTGGGAAGCAATAGCGAGTGACCTCAAGGCACCAAGGTTCAGTCAGAATCCTTCTGCCTACTACAATATCCTTCTCTAACATTCCCTCCTCATGTTGAAAAGCATAAGGGGCTTCTCTCAGGATGGTGTTTACAACATGCACGGTTCTAAAGAGGGCTGCGTTCCAATGGGCTTACTCCGTTTCCCTCAAATACTGAGCTCTGACACTGTGGTCAAAACAAAGGTGTCCAGGGGAACAGTGTTCCTTTGACTCATCAAATGCTATTTTTAGAAGGAGTATATTAAACAGTCATCCTGTCCAGTCCTCTATCTGACTCTTAGCAAGATTCCATTAGTCATTTGAATATGATTGCATAACCTTTGTCTGAACACTCTACTATCCCAGAGGGGCTATCCTTCTTCATTCCTTAATGTATTTGCCAATCCAATATTTATTTATTTTTGTTTTTATTATTATTTACTTCAGAAACAAGAAGTATAATATTTTAGAGCACTTAACTCATATTTTTTGGGGGGAAAATTAAGAAAAAAGAGCATTTATTTCCTTATGGTAGCCATTATTATGAATTTGTTTTATATTTAGCCCATCCTCCTTCATGTTTGCTTACATATTGTCTGATTCCCTCCAAAAAGAATGTATTTGGTGGCCTATCAATACTTCAACTGATAGACTTTTAAATGTCTATAGATCTGGTTAGGTGAAAGGTTATCTCAGTGCTTTATTGTGCACATAAATTAACAAAGACATTTCCATGTGTCTTTTGGCCATTGCAGTTTATTGTTTTGTGAGTTGCCTGTTTGTATCTGTTGCCTGTCATTTGAATGGGCTTTTAATCTTCTTGTTGAGTTCCTATTCCTTCAACATTGGATTTTTTTTTATAAGTCAATATACTATTTTTCCTAGTCTGTGGTTTATCTTTTTTTCCTCTGGCAGTGTTTGAATTTAAGGATCTTATGCACACTAGGCAGGCTTACCACTGAGCTACATCTCCACCCTTTTAAACTTGTTTTATTTGGTGACATGTTCTCACTAAATTGTCCAGGTTGGCCTTGAGTTCACTCAAAGTTGAGGCATATCTTCAACTTGAAGTCCACCTACCTCAAGTCATATAAGTCACCAGGATGGCAAGCCTGTGTCATCAAGCCCAGTGTATGGCTTTTTTTTTTTTTTTTTTTAGCTCTGACTATAGAGTTCTAGTTTTATACCTAGAGTTCTAGTTTTATAGAGTTCCAGTTTTATAAACAGCTTACACTTTTATACAGCTACAATTAATACTTTTTCCTGAAACTTTGTAGCAAGTCTGACCTACAACTCAATATCAAATGAAGGCTAAGCAGACTCCCATAATTCCAGTGTTCCCCAGGCTACTGGCCAATGAGTCACTCAGCACTAATGCTCTCATAATTGGGCTATGGGTAGTTAGTGGTCAGCCCCTATCAGTTGTCATAATGCTTTTGCTTTCTGGAAGGAGCTTTGGAAGAGGAGTCATCTCTTGCTGGCTCTGTTCCTGCTGTTGTGACTTCAGTAGCTAGCTAGGGTGTGACAGGATGGGCACCAGGAGTCATCAGAGGGCCTGGTTCCTGCCCTATCAGCTGCTAATTGCATCAGAACCTCATTGTCATGATCTGTTAAAGTAAAACAAGCCTGCCTTGCAGGGTTCCAGTTGGATGGGGCTGTGGGGGGGAGAATATTTTACAAGATGACAAAGAAAAGAAAGGTAGTGATTCCTAACTTTTTTGTAGTTTGGTGTTCACAATTGTAGGACAAGAGGACTAGAACTTGGTGTTACGTGGTATTTTCAGCTAAGTGGTAGTCTGTGGTCTTCCAGGGGCTGAAGGGATGGCTTACCAGTTAAGAGAACTGGCTGTTCTCTCAGAGGACTAGGGTTCAATTCCCAGCACCCACATGGCCTCTCACAACTGTCTGTAACTCCAGTTCCAGGGTATCTGATGCCTTCTTCTGGCCTATGTAGGCACTGCGTGCACATGGTGCACATACATACATGTAGGCAAACACTCATACATATAAAATAAAAATAAATAAAATCTAATATTTTGAAATGAGCTTCCAAATAAACAGATTAGCAGATGGCCTCTAGCAGTGATGACATCCCCTGGAACAAGAAGTATGGCCAGGCTAACAAGACTCCCCTCCCTTCCCTTCTTTGCTTAGCCCACTCTCTCCTTCCTTTCATCCATTGCTTCCTTTCTCCCCTTTCCTTCATGCCTCCTTTAAATTTGGTCTCCAAACCTGCTGTGTTTCCTGGGGCATGTTTCTTATTTCCTTCTTGACTTCTAGTCATTCTTTAGACACTCTGCTTTTCCAGGAGGAAACTTTTAGTCTAGAAGGCTTTTTCTGAACATTCAATGAGTCCCTTTTGTTTGCTCCCACAGTTCAGTGGGAGCTCATCTCTGTCATTGCATACATTACATTCATTTTAGTTGTTTGCAATCATCAACAGACTGTGAAGATGAGGCAGGGAAGACTCAGGTCTTGCTTACTGCTCTATTCCCAAAGCCCAGTACAGTACTGGGAACATACTAAGTATTCAATCCTGTTAAATAAATGAAGAAAAATAAAAACCAGGAACCATATTATCAACATGCACGGGCACAGAGATGAGCAAGAATGAAGTCTTATAATATGGAGTGCAACCAAGTGACTCCAATGCTGTATCATAAGAAATTCATCAAGGTGCATGCAGATGTTTGGAGAAGAGAGTTTTGATGGGTTAAGGAAAGGTCTGAAGATCAATGAGAGGCAGGAGAGATGGCTCAGGGCCTAGTGCTTCCTGCTCCTGCAGAGGAACTGAATTTGGTTCCCACAGCCCACACCCTTTGACTCACAACTGACTGTAATTGCAGCTCTATAGGATCCCAATGCCTTCTGGCTTCTACAAACACTTGCACACAAGTAGCACACACACACACACACACACACACACACACACACACATCTTTAAAAGAGATAGGGGAAGGGAGGGAGGAAGGGAGGGAGACTGAACTCTGAAGGATGAGAGCGTGTCAGAGAAGATGCATATCTGTTCAGTCTTTGGCTCAATACACATTCATTGGGTTCTACCATGCACCTGTATGGCTGCAGGCACTGAGTTTTCTCTGGGTGTACTCTTCTGCACATGAGGCCTCTTCCTTCCCCTACACTGACCTCTGCCGTCCCATACTTCATCAGCTCTTCTGAGAAGGTGTGGATTTGCTGCATAGGAAGTCCTGTGGGGTAGCTTACATATATGCCTACATTTGATCCAGGGGGATGTTTCTGTCCTGAGGAAGACGTGAGGGCTTGTGTTTCTCAGTGTTTTGATCTAAGGAACGCAGCTGTTGTGGGGACCTCTGTGGAAATGCAATCCACCAGTCCAGGGTGCGGTCTGGACCTCACCATCTGTCCAGGGCCTCCATTTGAGTGAGGAATGTTTTTGACTGGGTGGGTCAGACTGTAATGCTGGCACCTGCCAAGGGAAATAGCAAGGCTAGAGAAAAATCAAAATGGAATCCAAGCCAAAGGAAGCCTTATAAAGCAACACACACCATTTCTCATAGTGTCTATGGGGAAGACAGAAAGAAACAAGGCTATAGGCAGGCAGGGGAGAAATTCTGAAATGGGTCATTTTGTGGTTACACAAAACTTCTTGCAGCAAATTTTTGACTGATTTGTAGGTAGTCTAGGGAAGAACAGATCGTGTGTGTGTGTGTGTGTGTGTGTGTGTGTGTGTATGAGAGAGAGAGAGAGAGAGAGAGAGAGAGAGAGAGAGAGAGAGAGAGAGAGAGAGATTGGGTTCTGCTCATTTTTCAACTTGGAGACCCTGATGACATTTAAGCCCACTTCTCCAGTTGACTAAATGCAGGACTGGTATGCAGTTTATAATCTGATCAAGAGTGTAGGGAGAGGAGAGGGAAGGAGAGGGGAGGGTGAAGGGATGGGCACACATTCTCCTACTTAAAAATATTTATTTGCTTCTTTATTTTTTTCTGGACATGGTGGAGCACACTTAAACCCTGCTCTTGGGAGGCACAGGAGGGTTAAGAATGAACTCAAGGTCATCCTCAGCTCCATTTGGAGCTACATGAAGCTTATTTATTTATTTATTATTTTACATATCGATCCCAATTCTCTCTCCCTCCATCTCTCTCCCTCCCATCCCACCCCCCCACTCCACAGGGAGGATGGTGCCTTCCAAGAGGGGTCAACAAAATCTGTCAAGTCATTTGGAGTAGGAACTAGGCTAAGGGAGCATCCCTCCATGGGGAATGTGCTTTCAAAGTCCCTTTGTGCACCAGGGATCATCCTGGTTCCACTGTCAGAGGTCCCTTAGACTGCCCAGGCCTTCTAACTGAGACCCATGTTCAGGGGGTCTGAGTCAGTCCCATGCTGGATTCCCAGCTATCAGTCTGGGGGTGCCCATTAATTTCCCCTTGTTCAGGTCAGTTGTCTCTGTGGGTTTCTGTAGCCTGGTCTTGTCTTCCCTCTCTGCATCTGGATTCCAGTTCAGCTCAGTGTTTAGCTGTGGGTGTCTGCCTCTGTTTCCATCAGCTACTAGATGAGGGCTCTATGATGGTAGATAAGTTAGTCATCTCATTGTCAGGGAAGGGCATTTCTGGTAGCCTTTCCACTGTTGCTCAAATTGTTAGTTGGGGTTAATCTTGTAGGTCTCTGGACATTTCTCTAGAGTCAGTTTTCTCTTCAAACCTATAATGGCTCCCTATTTTATGATCTCTCTCTCTCTCTCTCTCTCTCTCTCTCTCTCTCTCTCTCTCCTCTCATCTATTCCTCCCCTGACTCAATCTTCCTAGTCCTCCCCTTCTCTTTCTCTTAGCTCCCTCTCCACTCACTGCCCCCCCCCAATATGCTCAGGAGATCTTGTTCCTTTCCCCTTCTGTGAGGGACCTTGTATGAATCTCTTAGATTCTTTCTTGTATCCTAGTTTCTCTGGTAGTGTGAATTATAGGCTGGTGATCCTTTGCTCTATGTCTAAAATCCATATATGAATGAATACATACCATGTTCCTCTTTTTTTGTGACAGGGTTACCTCATTCATGATGGTTTCTTTAAGTTCCATCCATTTGCCTGCGAATTTCAAGATTCCATTGTGTCCCCCCCCCACAGAGTAGTATTCCATTGTGTAAATTGTTCCACATCAAGACTTTTTAAAAAAAAATAAAAATTATTTATTTTACATCCCAACCATAGCCTCCCCTCCCTCCTATCCTCCTACTTCCTTCCCTTCCCCTTCCCCCCCATCCACCCCTCCTCTGTAATGGCCCAGAAAGGGGCAGGCCTCCCATGGGTGCAAAGCATGGCATATCAAGCTGCCGTAAGACCAAGCACCTCTCCCTATATTCAGGTTGGACAAGGCAATCCAGCATGAGGAGTAGGTTCCCAAGATCCAGACAAAGCACCAGGGACAGCCCCTGTTCCCATTGTTTAGAGCCCTCCATATAGACCAAGTTACACAACTGTTACTTGTGTGCAGAGGGCTTAGGTCAGTCCCATTCAGGCTCCCTGGTTGTTGATTTAGGTTCTGTAAGTTCCGGTGAGCCAGTCTAGTAATTTATGTGGGTTTTCCTATGATATCGCTGACACCCTGTCTCCTATAAATCCCTCCTCCCTCTCCTCACCAGGATTCTCTGAGCAGGAGCATGGCCCAGTGTTTGGCTGTGGGTCTCTGAATCTGTCTCCATCAGTCACTGAGCGAAGGCTCTCTGATGACAACAGGGGCAGGTACCAATCCTATCACAGGGGATGGCCAGTTCAAGCTATGCATCCACCACTGCCAGGAGTCTTAGCTGGCACAATCCTTGTAAATTCCTGGAAGTTTCCCTTACATCAGGGTTCCACCTGACTCCAACTCAGTAAAGTCCTCCTCCCCCTTTCCAGTCATGTTTCTGCATGAGACTCAAAGAAGATGAACTGGTTTTAATCTTTCTGTTGTAGATATCATATTTTAGACATTAATATACTTATAATAAACAACAGCGTGCCAGTCACTCCGATCTGTCCTCTACTGATCACATTGATTGATTGATTTTTTGTTTCTTACATAATTATTTTTGTGACATGAATCTATTTTTATTTACTTTTATTTATTTATTTTTTTAAAAGACAGAGTCCCACATGGTCAAGGCTAGCCTATAATTTGCTATGAGTGAGTTCCTGATTAATTTGGTCTGGGCTTGGCTTATGCAATATGTTTCTCTTATTAAAGATGTTTTTTTCCCCAGCAGACAAATCCAAACAAATTTCCTCTTTCATAAATAGTCCATTCCTTTACTTTTGTATACTTACCACAAACTTTAGTATGTATTACTTAATTTATTGTACTTCCCCATCAAAACGGGTCACTCAATGAGAATCCATACATATATACATATACATACATATATCCTACTGATCTTATAAGTAAGAAAATGTCAGAACCTGAAAACAAACTGAGTTACAAAGTTGGCAGGGATGGAGATCCGGTAGTTCTCTTCAAAGGCTGGAAAATTCTCAATTCTACTAATTATTGAAAAGTGTTAGAGAAAAAAAGTTTCTTTCAAAGACACTTGTGCCTCAGCTCATTACAGGAAAGCTTTCTTTCCTGACAAAAGCCAGCGCTTCCTTTCATGAATATTTTATGTGAGTATCAGAGGCTTGTTGTCATTTTATTTTTATTTTTATTTTTTTAACTAGCAGAATAAATTTCATAGGCAATTTGGGTGCAGCAAACTGCGATTACAGCAAAAGTTATTTCCACACAACCCTTTTAATCAAATGCAGCTCTGTTTTCTAAGAGTAAAGGTGAGACAAGTGTGCTCTGGTATGACTCATCACAAGGAACATTTTGTAAACAGCTTGATTATTTTCCCCCTCTCCCCAGTCCTTCCAGATCCTCTCCCCTTCCCCACCCAGCTTTAAGTTATTTCTCAAAAATAAACAAAGCCCCAATACAACAACCCCCCAAACAACAACAGAACCTCCCCAAACCATGACCCCCCCAAGCCCTAACAAACTGCAACCAAATAAACACACACACACACACACACACACACACCTGCTATCTATTGGTCATTCAGCTTTTTATTAGATCAATCAGGTTTCTTAGGCAGGCAAGGTAAAACAAATATTATACATCTATTCATAATTAAACAAAATTCTTACATTGTTAATAAAATACAGCATAAACAAAAGTAACAAATCTTTACACAGTTAAAGTAATGTTCTGAAGCATAAACAAATGTAAAACACCTTTGCCTGGTTAAAATAATATTCTAAATACAGAGGACGTAGTGCAAACCCATACAGGCCCTATGCATAGCATGAACTTCTTAATTACAAAAGGAGTAAGTGTAAATGTTGGGGAAGGAAAGACTGTTAATAAGCAGAAAATAGCAATGTTACTTAATATTGATATTTTATTACTTATCTCGACTTGCACACATTTATGAGTTCTTAAAATCACTTACGTAGTTTTTAGTCACCTTTTATTTATTTTGCGTCTGTGTTGGGGGCAGGTGTGCACATGTCAGTCAGTGAATAATTTTAGAGTCTTTTCTTTCTCCATGTGGGTTCTAGGAACTGAACTTAGGTTTTTTAACCCCACCCCCATCCCCAGAGACAGGGTTTCTCTGTGTAGCTCTGTCTGTCCCAGAACTTGTTCTGTAGATCACACAGGCTTCAAACTCAGACATCTGCCTCCCAAGTGCTTCCCAGCCACGCCTGTCTGGATGAACTTAGGTTCATGCCAGCTCCCCTTTTTATTCCCTGATAGCCTTATATTCAGAGAAAAAGAAAAAAATGATGAATTAGAGGGAAAATCTGAATGAATGAGAACTGTCTATATGTGAGTTGGAAAGTTGGCTCAGCAGCTAAGAGCACGTACAATACTCTTACAGAGGACCAGCGTTGAGCTCCCAGCATTCATGTTGGATGGCTCACGATTGCTTCTGACTCCAGCTTCAGTGGGATCAGATACTTCTCCCCCTGCATGTGCATGTAAATTGCATACATGTGTGTGCACACACAAACACATATAATTAAAAATTTAAAAATACATAAATCTTAAAAAAAACTGTTCATGTGGGCTGGTTGTGTGGGGAGGGAGGATGGTTCATTTATGATAATATATGTGTAAAAAATTAAATTTAGTGATAAACCACATCATTTAAGCTAAAAGGAAAATAAATCTATTCTCTTTAGTTTTAACTTTGTGGAATTCTTCCTTTCTCAACTTTGCATGGTTCTGTAGCTCTGTAGGTGAGGAGAGATTATCTTGTCTAACTTCCACTTTGTAGAGGAAGCAAAAAAGTCAAACTGGCTAGACAGCAAGGGCACAGTTTTTATCCCTTTGTCCTTCATGCTACATGTCATACTGAAAGTGATTAGTATGTGTAATTACTATATGCTAATGAACATTAAAATGCGCTAATAGGACTAGCTAATATTTTATGGGAAATACTGGAGAGAAAGGAACAAGTTAAAAGAGATCATGGGGAGACAGACTATGCATTCCAGAATATGGGCACCAAAGAGGAAGACGCAAAGAGCTAAGCGTATGTGTGGGTGATTACCCCGGACACACAAGACTGTGGTTTCACATCCTAGCACCATGAAAGGAAACAAAACAGAACTTCAGTATGAGTTAAAAAAATATTGCATTTATATATATGTACAATACTGTGTGTGTGTGTGTGTGTGTGTGTGTGTGTGTGTGTGTGTGTGTGTGTGCATATACCACAGTGGATGTATAGAGGTCAGAGGATAACTTACAGGACTAGGTTCTCTCTTTTCTACCATGTAAATTCTGGGAATCGAACTCAGGTTGTCAGGCTTGTCAGTAATTGCCTTTACCTGCTGAGCCATCTTGTTGGCCCTTGGTAAAAAGTTTAAGTAAACTTGTCATGAATTATTGTTAGTACAATAATGCTGCCTAGTTAATTTTTCCCTAGGACTTCCACATTATTTCAATATCCTCAAGTTATTTTTTGTTATTAGTGTCAGATTTGTTTTTATTTTGAATAGGGTCTCTCTACATAGTTCTGAAACTCACTCAGTAGATCAGGCTGGCCTTGAACTCACAGAGATCATCCATCTGCTTCTGCCTCTTGAGTGTTGGGATTAAGGGTGTGGCCACCATACCCGGCTTTAGGTTTACTTTTTGGCATTTATCTTTCTGTAGAAAGTTGGGCCCTTTTCCCATTACCCACTATTCTGGCATCTCTCCAGGGTTCTGTGATTCCAAAACATTCTCCAATAGCCTTCGAATGAACATACCAGTGGTTTCAGGGCTTTACTGCAACTGTAATTTGCTCAGCTTAGGTACTGAAACGTCACCAAAACAACTTATTGTAACAGTGGTTGTGTGTCAGGGTTAATTTAGAGGGTGGGTATGCAAATAAAAATTGAGCAGAGAGAAAGTACTCTTGACATCCCTTGAATTGACTACACTGAACATGATTTTGATGTACAAGTCTGTGAGTAGATACATAGTCTATGTAGTGAAGCATATTCTAAAATAGTTTCTATGAAAAATACACTACTCACAGCACATGGGACAACAGACTCAGAGGTCTATTCAGGAAACCTCAGGCTTGAAGTGAATAAATGAATGTGGGCATACTTGCCCACCTTTACTATATCTGACCCTGAGTTCATATTGTTGCATTCCTCTTTAATGAAAAAAATTGATGAAGGAAAGTGATTTATGGAAGAACTTCAGTGAATAGAGATATGTTTTATCTATAGGTTGAATTAGAATATTACATGTGACACCTACTAAATTCTAAATGAAGACAGCAATTGCAAAAGTTTTCTAAACCTACCAGGACTTCCTGGTAAGTCTTAGAAACTCTGTATCTTAGAAAACCAGTTATCAGTTGCCTTACAATTTTAAGGTCAGTAGGATATTCATCTGTGTTCCCATTGAATGGTCCATTTTGCATTCCACCATAATCAAGTTGTATCAAGTTCTACCTAGTTCTTTGAGAAATTCAGAGTTTCATGATGTCCTACTGTTGGTGAAATTTTAGCAGATAGAAGATGTTTCATGTCTTGATTACCAAGGTCTGAGCCCATCTCAGCCTAATGATGAAATGCATCAGATTTTCTACTCTTTGTTGAATATTTGGAGTAGCTACAAAATTTAATATAATGTAAATCCATTTGAAACTATTAATTTGCAAGGCTAGGAGATTGCTCAGTGATTAAGAGCAGTTGCTATTCTTGTAGAGGACCTGGGTTCTGTTCCCAGCTCTCACATGGCAACCTGTAACCACTGTAACTCCAGTTTCAGAGGTCTAACACCCTCTTCTGACCTTTGTGGGCATGGAGAAGTACACACACACACACTCAAAATCTTTAATTTTTTTTCTGGGGCTGGAGAGATGGCTCAGTGGTTAAGAGCATCCACATGGTGGCTCACAGCCAACAGTAACTCCACTCCCAGGGCATCCAGCACCCTCTTCTGAACTCCACAGGCACAAGGCACACATGTGGTACACATACATACATTCAGGCAAACCACTCATACATATTACATAACAAAAGAAACCTCTTCTTGCATACTGCCAAAAGGCCCTTATAGTTTAATGGTTCAACTGTACAAAGCAAAACAAAAACACTGTAAAACACAGACAATATTTGTTTTATAAAACTCTTTCTATAAGAAATAGGAAAACCTACCAACTAGGCTCCCTAGCCTGGATGGCAGGTTTGAAAGGGTTAATGATTGGACCTTGGATTATGCTCCAAGCGCATATAGGAAGAGGTAAGAGAAGCATAGAACTACATATGGATACTGCACAGGACTCCAGCTTTATTTTTGGTTATGAGCCTCGCCTTTAATGGCTGAGCCAACTCTCCAGCACAACTCCAGCTTTATCTAGAGTATTATAAGTTTTATTTAAGAAAAGACAAAGCACTACAACAAAACATTAAATTGTTGATGTGTGGGCTGGGAATGTTTTAATTATGTTTTTAAAAAAACTGTTTAAAATTTCTTAGGTTTGCTTGTTCCTTTTTTTTTTTTTTTCCTGAGACAGGGTTTCTCTGTTTGTCCTGGCTATCCCGGAACTTGCTCAGTAGACCAGGCTGGCCTCGAACTCAGAAATATGCCTACCTCTGCCCCCCACCCCCATACACACACATTTCCCGAGTGCTCAGATTAAAGGAATGTGCCACCACCATTGTTAGTTTTTAAACAAAGAAAATCTACCCTTTCTGCTGCTCAACTTCAGTAGCAGAGAAAGCCGTCTACATATGTGCCAAGCTGACAAACAGCTGTTAGGCTGGTGAGCACTGGGGTGCCTAGCACAAGCTATTCTTAGATCAAGAGACCCCAAGTTGTCCAGGTTACTATACAGCTCTTGTAAACATCTTCATAGTTTCTGAACCCAATGTGATGAGAGATTGGGGCATTCTTTTTTCTTTTAACCCCTACCAATCCTTCCTTTTTGTGTGTGTGTGTGTGTGTGTGTGTGTGTGTGTGTGTGTGTGTTTTCAATAGGATCTCACTTATTCCAAGCTGCCCTTCAACTCACTGTGTAGCTGAGGATGGTTTTGAAACCCTGATCCTCCTGCCTTCACCTTCTGAGTCCTGGGATTTTAGGCATGAACCACCACAGGCAGCTTGTAATATTTTATGCAAAAACAAAACCCAGAATTGAACAGTTGTTAGTTAATATATTTTATATATGTATTTTTAAATGAACTATTATTTTTGCTTTATTTTATGTCTGTTGGTATTTTGGCTGAATGTATGTCAATGTGAGATTGTCAGATTCTCCTGGAGGTGAAGTTACAGACAATTGTGAGCTGCTATGTAGGTGCTGGGAATTGAACCCAGGTCTTCTGGAAGAGCAGCAGTATTCTTAACCAATGAGTCATCTCTCCAGTACCCTCATCTATGTATTTATATAGCAAATATAGAGGCCATTTACTACACACTGAGTCCATGGTGAGCTCAGTGGTGTTCAGAGCTGCATAGAACACAGAGGGATTGTCCATCATGGCCCCAATGAGTAGGGAATATGACACTTGAAATCAAGTCTACTCGTTAGTCATCATACCAGCATGGGTGCTGTTGAGCACATGGAGGATGTCCTCACCAAGAAGAGTGGCATTAAACATGAAAACAAAGTCCAAGAAACCACAAGTTCTGATACCAGGGCGGAGGTCAAGGAGGCTAGAAGTAGGTTAATGTAGGATCTTGCCTTGGAACATTTTGAACCCACTCTAGGCGCTATGAGAAAGCAAAGAAATAAGAAAGAGGATGCTTTTCATCTGGAAAACAGAGAGCCTGGACCCCAGTTGAAAGTTCCTGGCAGAACACAAGACATGCTTCACAGTTTGTGCAGGGAGAGAGGTGAATTTTCACACTCCCATTCCCCTAGTGTGTCCAGAAATAACAGTAACTTTGATAACTCCAGGGGTCCAAAGTTGTGGGACTCAGCAAAGGCAGTGCCCAAAGAAGGGCACTTTGTAGGCATAGGTTATACCCAAAGCAAATGAAGGAGGTGTTTGACAGATATATCTGTCCATAGAGGGTACAGTAGGTTGATCTGGTATGCATATCTTTCTTTAGTGGGAGGGGTAGAAGACATTTCACACACCTGCAGAATGCTGTAACATCTAGCAAATGAGAAGCAGACTAGGAAAAGAGGAAGCTAATACATAGATGATTCTGTGTTTGTTAGCACAAACAGTGAGCTCCCAAGAAAGCACAAATGTGATTAGTGGTGTGTGTGTGTGTGTGTGTGTGTGTGTGAGTGTGTATGTGTATGTGTGTATTTGGAGGTTCTGCTTGATAGTGGCAAAAGGAGACAAGAATCAATGAAATACAAGCTAGGGTATGTCTGACCCAACTCCCTGGGATAAATTCCCCCAATTCTTTCAATATTAGTAGCTGGTAGCAACCCCATGTTTGCTCTTACTGTAAAAGTCTAGAAAGTTAGGTTCCTTTCTGGCCTGTTGAGCACATGCCCTGTTGCTCTCTGAGATAGCCTATCCCTAAGTCAAAAGGAAATGTGGCCTGTAGCTTGTATTTAGCTAAACTTCTGTAGCTTTGTAACTGAGCACTTCGGTTTCTCCTTCAGGGAGCAGAGATTTTCATGACTGGACACAAGTGTTCTCTCTGCCTTAACAGCTGAAGGCTAAAGCCAAATGACCTCTTTGACAGGAACAATGGCCAATTTTGTCTGATTCCCATTATTCCTGCCAAATCTGCAATCATATTATTATGACTGACAGATTCTGAGAAGGGAGTCTGTGAAATTTCATGGATTAAATTCAATAAAGAACAGGATGTTTCCAGTAGGCATGTCTGGCTAGAACCTGCCAGAATTGTTCAATAACAGCATCTCAAAGCCCTGCTGAATTTTTATTTTCCACCAGAAAAACAAAGCCAATCTGAAATCCAGGAACGTTTGGAGCCCAGATGGTATTAGCTTAGTAGTAAATACATTTTGACTGTTTTTTTCCCTCCAAGTAGCTGTTCAGTGTGCTAAGAGAAAGCCATTTGTTTGCATAATCTTATTATGGAGCAAAAATAAAATTGTTCTAGGGAAAAGAAATTTAATTGGTTCTAAGTCAAATGATGTTAAGTGGTTAGCCTCACCAACTCAGGTTATTATAAAGAGAACTCACATATCAATTTTTTGCCTCTTGCTTCTATCTCTTATGTAAGACCCCATCCCTAGAATGTTCCCTTAGTTCTGGAACCTGCAGGGCATAGCTCACATGTACTCAGGAGTGAGCGTTGTCTTGGTCTTAGCTCTGGCCTCTCTCAGGGGCTGTCTGCTCTTGACTTCATATGATTGTCAGATGAGCATTGGTATTGCTGCTTCTGCCAGGTGCCCAGACACATCAATGAAAGGACATTGCATTGCTGGGTCCATGGATACACTGAGGTCTTTGAGATGACACACACATATCCAGGGATTGACTCTCTTTGAGATGACACACACATATCCAGGGATTGACTCTCTTTGAGATGACACACACATATCCAGGGATTGACTTTCCAAATCAGTGCCACCTGTTGAGGCTAACTGTTGAAGACTAAGGCATTCTAGAGATCTTACTCATAACTCTTTCTCCTTCCAGCCCTGCCCCTTCCTCTGTTCCTGCCTCTCTCCCTTTCTCCCATTGCTTTGTCTGTTATCTTTCAAGATTTTGAGTCAGGATTGTATGTTCTCCAGGTTGGCTTCAAAATTACTGTGTAGCAGAGGTTAGCCTTGAACTCCAGCTTCTCCTTCTTCCATTCCACTAATGCTGGGATTACAGGTGTATGCCACCATGCCTGACTTTGAACTCTTCTCTCTTTAATTTTCAAAAGTTTTTATTGTAAACTGACAATATAAAATTGCATATATGGGGTGCAAAATGATATCAGGATCCAGGGTGGGATAATTATATCAAGCTGACGAACATATCCATCACTGAAAGTATTTCTGATTTTCTTTCAAGAGAGGATTTCTTTGTGTAGCCCTGGAAGGTGACTGTGTAGATCAGGCTGGCCTTGACCTTGGAGGTCTGCTTGCCTCTGCCTCCCTAGTGCTGGGATTAAACATGTGCATCATTATACTCGGCTCCAAAAAGTGCGCTTTGTAAGGAGAGGTTGGGCCTGGTTGCTGCCTTGACTGCTGAGCGATGTCTAGGATTGGTGAATCACACCAATGGGTGTGTTGTGGAGGTTGTGTCAGAGAAGATTGATAGTGTCATGGGTGGAGAGACACATTCTAAAGGTGAGTGGCACAGACTAGTGGGTTGGGAACCTGGTTAAAAATGCAGAGGACAAGGAAACCATCACACACATGCAGTTTCTGTTCTTCCTGAATGAGTGTGGATATTGTTACTGTTCTCACTTGAGGTCAGAGGATGCCTACTTCTCCAGTCTTCTGATGTGAAATCATCATTCACTACCTGGGGGGACTCTAGGCAGTCAGCATAAGAAGATCCATTTCTTTGTATAATATCTACATCTACATATGCAAACTTATGTATCTATACCTGTATATAATTGGTTCTGCTTCTCTAGAAAACACTAACACACTCCTAGTACTTTTGCATGTCTCATTCTTACCATATCCATCATGCTCCACAATAGATCTCACTCACAGTACAACATGTATTCCCTCTGTACCCACTGACCATCATCTGTTGGGGCCTGAAGCCTCTGTACTCACTACTCTATCCTGCTTTATGAATTCACTTGTGGGGGATTGGCTCGGGTTCCATGCATAAACAAGAACACACATTTCCTGTTTCTCTGCTCAGCTTACTTCATTTAAACACAGTGTTCTCCAGTTTATCCATATTGTTGAAACTGGCAGTGCTCCTTAGGTCTTTATAAAGGCTGCATGGTCTTCCATTGTTCTGTGTAGCCTATCTTCTTTATCCATTTGTCTGTTGACGAACACTTACGATTCCATAACTTATTTGGTTATTGTAAGTAGCCCCTTTATTAACTTTTTTTTTCTGTCTGTGGCAATGGTCCTATTCTGTACTGTGATTTATGTTTAGAACCATGTTTTGTATGCAGTCCTATTCACTTGGTGCTGAACATTCTCAGGAGTAATAGCAGGCTAGTGACCTTGGCCTTTTGCAGTAGACTTTCCCTGTTCTTCCCTGGCAGTAACTGTGTCTGAGGAGCTAGCTGAAGGGAGAGGAGGAAACCCGAGTGTATGGCATCCAGAGTGAATGTGTGCTATTGACACAGGTGGACTCTAGCCTCAGACCAGGAGTGAAATGCCAGAGCCTTCCCCTCGGGGTTGACAGTGCATGCAGAACGTATCCACCTAAAGATTGTCTGAAGATTGCTCCTCTAGGGAAACTGCCTCTAGAAAGATTAGCCAATCTAGTCTCCTTGACTCAGCTGTGTATCATAAGCCCCACCTCTTTGTTTATCTGTTCATCTGTAGACAATAACCCTGTCTCCTTGTTCAACTCTCTAACAATCATGCTGAGCTTCCAAGGTGTTGTAGGTTCTCCATCAGAGAGCCTAGCCCAGCTGATCCTAGCTTTCTGCCCATCGGTCCATCTATGTGGCATTTCTTCATTTCCTTGCTAATCTAGTCAGGTCCAAGTCCCTGGAGTCATGTTGAGAATATCAAGGGTCACATGGATGAAGAGAGAGAAACCAGGGAAGCAATATTTACTCAAACTCAATTGATAAGCAGCATAATATAATGTTACTCATGCTTCTAGATATGGCTTGGTTTTTGCAGGTTTTATTTTCTTTTTTACACCTAGTTAGTCATCATTCACATTGACTTTGGTAGATTTTGTTATTGTTGTTGTTTTGAGAGACAGGATCTCACTATGTAGTCCTGGTTGACCTGGTCCCTTTTTTGTAGACCAAGCTGTCTTTGAATCCACAGAGATCTACCTGCCTCTGCTTCTGCCTTCCAAGTGCTAGGTCTTTAAGGCATACACCAACACACTGGGCATGTCTGTAGTTTTTTTTTTTTTTTTTTTTTTTTTTTTGTGGGGTAACATGGCTATAGGTCATCAAAGTCTAGAGCTTGTTTAATGACCACTGCTATGTGCAAGGAATTCATTGCTGTTGGGAAAGGTCTTGGCACATCTCCCCATCAATGAATGGTCTTGTAGCATTGCAGGGCTGACACATTTCTTCATTTTTCAAAAATCCAGATAGAAGTGGGAAGTAAACAAAACCAGTTAGCTTAGCAGCTAACTGAGCACAAGAGCTCAGTGCTGAATCCTAAAGTATATGGTATTTTATCCCTGAACATGCATGTGGTAACGGTGGTGAGGCAGATAAACACTAACAGCTTCAATGCCACTGTCAAGGCAAATGCTACTTTCGTGACATTTCTGCCCCTTGACTAAATTATAGATTAGTAGGCATAGAAACAATGTCAAAGACTGTTTAGTTATGTCTTACTGCTGACAGGCAGAACAGCACTTGACTAAGAAGTTGGTATGAGAGGACTGCCAATAAGCCAAAAGAGCCAGTATCCTGAAGGAGGGGTAGTAGCATAGGGTAGATTTTTACCTATAGTGACATTAAAGGTAATTTTTTTCTTAAAAATTATTTTATATTTATTTTGTTGTTCCTCCTCCTCTCCCTCTTCCTCCTCCTCTTCCTCCTTCTTTCAAGACCGGGTTTTTCTGTGAGTCCTGTCTGTTCTGGAACTCACTATGTAGGCCTTGAATTCACAGAGATCCGACTGCCTCTGTCTCCCAAGTGCTGAAATTAAAAACATTGATTTACTTTTTTTTTTTTTTAATATGTGTGTTGGCACATGGGAGTTGGTTCTCTCCTTCAACCATGTGGATCCTGGGGATTGAACTCAGGTTATCAGGCTTGGTAGCTAGCATCTTCACTCACTGCCAGGCCCACATTAGTGGAAATTTCAATTTCTTACATTGAAAGTGCTACTTTTTAAGTAGAAAAATAATAATTTTGAGTGGATAGCAAAAGGACATCTGTGGCTTGGTGACCAGGAAAACATTCTCTAGCATTTGAAACAATCTGGCAAGAGCTTGGAGGGAGGTAAAAGACAGAAATCTGACTACACTTACAGAGTTTGCCAGATGGCAGAAGATAACAGCCAATGTTCGATTGTGCTATAATTAATATTCTCTAGCTGTCACTTCAGCAAGCTATCCTTTTACAAGACAAGTGGTGACAGAATGTTGTAATTAGATTACCCTTCGATGGGCTTATGTTGAAATGAAAAAATGGAATGGAAAATGCTTCTTCTCTTAATGCCCCTAGGGAGGTGGGGATGGTGAGAAAGCTTGAGCACAAATACAAGTATGCAGAGAAATGTGTTTGCTCCTGCCTTCTGGGAACGCCTTGTTTTTATTAACCCTAACCGGGGACTATTAGGGGAGGTTTACCCTGCTATCTTAAAGGACAGGATCTACTGAACAACACAATTACTGGAGTCACGTTGAAAGTTTTTAATTGATGATTTTCAAGCCCATTTAAACACATTAGAGGCGCCACTTAACCTCCCAACATCTGATCCGTTATAAATTCATCCTTGTCTGATTTGAGCCAGTGTCTGTGGTTGAAAATTGTGTTGTCTTATTTCTTTAAGATACATTCTATGGGCTGGTGAGATGGCTCAGTGGTTTAAGAGCAGTGGATGTTCTGCCACTGGTCTTGGCTCCCAATTGTCTGGGACTGGATGATGCCCTCTTCCAGCCTCCCAGGGCACTGCACACATGTGGTTCACATACTTGCATGCAGGTGAAATATCCATATTCATAAAATACAACACAAAGGGGAAAAACCAATATATTCTAGACATTCTATCTAGCCTAGAGCTCACGTTCTCACTGTTTTGGACCAGGTCTACTTCCAAACCCCATTTAGCCAGAAGATTGGGTTTTGCTGTCTGTTTTACTGCTATGCTAGTTTAACTGGCACAGATATAAGCTGTGGCTCCCATGACTGTTGAGACAGAAACCAGCTGAACCTGTGAGCTCAGCGTGCATCACGTTGCTGGAAAGTTATGGGTAGCAGGTGATATGGTGAGGGTGGGGGCTGGGGCTAATTTCTATTGCTAGAACAAAAGTCAGTTTTGAAGGAGAATTAATGGTATTCTGGAGTGCTGTGTGGGGAGCATGGGTAGGAGGCAGAGAACTCTTCATGCTTCAAACAGCTAAAGATGTGGGTGATGAAATCACATTTTACAGCTTCACATGTTGAGTAGTGAAGTCAGCTATATGCTGAAATTTGTTAAATTGATCTCTCACACTTGCGTCTCTTTAGATGTAGTAGAGACATTTGTAAAGTGGTAGAAGATGCATTTAAATCCCACATCATTGCACCAAGAGTCAGCTGGGATCAAGAATTTTCACAAACCTGTGTTGTGAATTCAAATTGTCAGCCAAAGGAGCAGAGTCTTAGTCACCGTATTTCCATGCCCCCCTGAACACCAATAGGCTGGAACCTCGGGAGCTCATCTCTTTGAGATGTTTCATCAATGACATCACAGTGACTGCCACCTCCCTCAGACTACTTTAGGCCCTGCACAGAGTCCAGGAGCTCAGACAGCAGGGAGACAGCTGGAGTTGGAGAGATCGAGAAGTCTACAGCAGCCTGGGTGTGCCCTTGTCCCTCTTCAGGTAACAGCAGGATTTTGTACTTAGCAATCTTGATGTTTTTCTTTCTCTGTATGTATCTAATTTGCAAATAAAAACATTAACTAAATGCTTACATTTCCCAATGGAACTGCTAATCATAATAGAGCATTTCTTAGGCTATAAAGTGAATATCTACTCCTCTTTTTCTCTAATATGTATTTTCTCTTTTTCTAGTTTTACATTTTTCCCCCCACATCACAGAAGAAAGCCTCTGTCAAACTTCTTGTACAATTTGCTCCTGGTTTGTAAGACTTTGATTCATGCATGGGACAACCATTTTGTCTCATAGAGAAGGCATAGGAGGAAGTCAAAGCTCTTGTGTGGGCTCATAGGAGAGAAATAGAACAGTGTCGATTGAATAACTGTCTAACTTTGCTCGTTCTTCATGAAGAGTATGGGCAGCCTTCAGCTGTTGTATACCTTGATAGAATTGCACCCATTGGGAGTTCATTGGATTGGTGTTTTATTAATTTTAAAATACACAAAACATCAGCTGTTTAAGGTTTCCATCAAAGTACAAGAAGTAGCAAAGGCTAAGTTATAGGAAAGAGAAGTATGTTCTCAGCCTGTCAATAATTTAGAGAGGTTGGAAAAAATGGGAAGAGTGCAAAACGTTGCAAGAAATTAAAAAATGAATTATAAGAAACATGAATGTAACTATCATTTACTAAGAAACAGGTTATTGACAGTACCCCAGAAGTCCATTCCTAATGATTTCCCTTCTGCTTCTGTCTCCAAGTGTGGAACTTGTCCGTCCTTCTTTCTTTTGAACCTTTTCTACTGTGTTGTGTCCCTAAGCAACACCCTGAAGCTCCCTGCTCTTAACTTTGTGTAAATGGAGTCACATTCTCTGCTACTCTTGTAAATCCTCTTTTCATCCCACTGTTATGCTGTGAGATCCATCAACCTTGCGCTGTGTAGCTAGAGTATGTCATGTATTTTCTTTACTCCACAACATTCAAATGTATGTGAATACCACAGTTCACACCCATTCTATGGCTGGTGACCAGTTCTTTCCAGTTTGTGGCCACGTGGGGCCATATTAAGGATCCCGTCTCTGAAAGCTTCATCTAACATGCTCCTTTTCTCTCCTCTGCTCCTTTGAACACTCTCAAGGATATTCTGTTCTCCTCTGTTCACCACTCATTTTTTTTTTTTTTGCTTATGCTCTACTCCAGGGAACTGTGTGAATATTTTCACTCAAAATTAACAATTTAGATTATGGTAAGTGCTGAAGGAGAGATAAGAATGGAAAGGGGAGGGGCTGGCAAGATGGCTCAACAGATAAAAGCACTTGTTATCAAGGCTGATAGCTTGAGTTCAATTCCCAGGTTCCCCAGGTGGAAAGCGAGAACCAACTCCCAAAGTTGTTCTCTGACCTCTGCATGTCTACTGTGACACACATGTGTCCTTGCCCCAAATACATAAATAAATGTAATAAAAATTAAGAATCAAAAGGAAATGAAACATAAATCAATCATCATTGGCTAAATTTTAGAATGAGCTTCTGCATAATATAGTATGAACCTGCACCTTATACTAATAATTACATAACAAAACTGATTATTCTTCTGGTATCTATGCAATTAATAATTTGGTACATTAATGATACAACAAATATAGCAGATACAGTTAATTCAGTCAGGCCAAAAGGTTGCTATGAAGTTTTGGTCTCTTGAGATCTTTTGCAAACTAGTACCTTTCCATCTAAACTTTTTCCTCTCATGATAGAATTTTGACCTACAATAATAATATTTGCTTAAATTATCTAAAATATAGAAGTTTTAAATTTTATTTTGATTGTATAATCCAAGCATCCATTTGACTACTTCACCAAAATTAGTAATCTGATTGATAGTGTTGCCTACAATCTTGGAGTAGACTTTCCAGCATGTACAATCTGTATGCATGCTGAAGATACTATCTCTGCTGTCTGAAATGTTTACAATCTAGGCACATCCTGAGCTTGACTAAAAATAACTGGCACAAGCCCTTGTTGAAACAGAAATGCTCATGAGGTTAACACTTGTCCTTTGGACTGAATACCTGTTGTGCGAGGGACTTCTGGTTGACCTCTGCAGGCTTCATGCCAGAGTAGGCTTGTATGAAGCCATGCAGCTGTTGGAACTATTTTATCCTTTCACCAGGGTTGGAATGAAGACCTAGGGCAGTTTTAAATATGAAGGATGATGTTATCCTACCCCTAAATGTGATCCGAAGTAAGAGCAATGCTAAACCATATATATATATATATATATATATATATATATATATATATATATATATATATGTTCCCCTGTTTTGGTGTCCGTGCTTGCAGATACTCCAAATAGCAAAGTTAACACATGTATATAGACATGAAATGAAGAGAGAAAAATGTAATATTTTATTTGTTACCCAAAACTATCAGTTAATACAGGGTAAAAATATTGATCTTGGGATGACAGCAGGAAGAGAAACTAGGCTATTTGTATTCATTCATGCTCTTCAGAGAAGCACAGCTCTCTGTCTGTCTGTCTGTCTGTCTGTCTCTCTCTTTGTGTGTGTGTGTGTGTGTGTGTTAGAGAAATTGGTTCATATCTTTGTAAAGGTTGACAAGTTCAAAATCTTCAAGGTAAGCTGGCGGACTGGAGCCTCAGAGAGGAGTGGGAGCTTAACTTCAAATGAAATATGAGGTCAGATGTTGGAGACCAAAGTATCAGCAAGGCTGGTTCCTTTAAAGCTTTTCTTGGACTGAGAATGGCCATCATTTCTGTTTCCACAATGTCTTCTCTCAGTGTCTTCCACAATGAGTCTGTGTCCTAACCTCCTCTCCTTCAGACATCAGTCATATTGATTAGGGCCCACTAGTAACTGATCTAGTTTGTTTCTCTTTCTGTGGTAAAACACTGAGCAACTTGAGGTGAAAGGGTTTGTTTTGAACTTTCAGGTATAGTTCATCCTGGAGGAAAGCCACAGCAGTCACTCAGGGCAGGAACTCAGAGGCAGAAACTGGAGCGGAGATCATGCAGGAAAACAGATTATTGACTTGCTTCATCTGGCTTGCTCAATTACCATTCTATTTTATTGTGTGTGTGTGTGTTTAAGATTTATTTTTACTTTTTATATTTATTTTATTATTTTAACTATATGTATGTATTTGTGTGGGGGTATGTGTACATAAATGTCAGTGCCCAAGGAGATTAGAGGCATCAGATTCCACTAGAGCTAGAGTTCAAGGCAGTTGTGAGCTTCCTAATATGGGAGGAATTATTCAGTTGAGGTCCTTCTTCCCAGGTGTCTCTAGGTTTATATCAAATTGATGCTGAAACTACCTATGACAGACCTCATATTAACTTAATTACCTTCAGAAGGCCCTATCCCCAAACACAGCCACATTCTTAGGCCTTGGGGACTTGGGTTGTAATGCATAAGTTTGGGGGGAAGGACTGGGCAAGTCATCACAAATACTCTCCTCTTCCACTACACTTCATTTTTCTCTGAAGGAAGACTGGACAATTTCTGGGCCCATCCACTTATCTCCCATGTTGTCTGTCTTATTTTGTTAGGAAGCAAGGACAGCCAGAGGTTCTCGGTGTGCTCTCAGAAGTCTGCCTGGAGTTCACTCAGCAACTCAAGAAGATGGAGCGGTCTACCCAGGAGCTGTTTCTCAACTTCACAGTTGTCCTGATCACTGTTCTCCTTATGTGGCTTCTTGTGAGGTCCTACCAATACTGAGGGGCCATGCCTCACTCTTGGGAGTTACTGCTGTGTGCCCTGAGCTTCCACGGCTGTTATTGTCACGGGATGCCTTCTTGGTACCACAGCATCTCTGATCCACACTCACAATGCCTGACACACTGCAGCACTAGGTCCAGTGTGTTTTCTAAAGATGCTGTTCTTGTGGGCTGCCAAAAGCTTGTTAGCCAGTGAGCTTTAGGCTTGTTCCCTAGCAAATGTACTATTCAGGCCACCAGGTTAAAATTAAACCAGATTCCTGATGATGCAGAGTAACAACAAGCTTCTGATCTGTCTCAACACACATCCCCCAGCCCACTTTGTCTGCCACCAAACTAACTCAACCCTTCAGAAGAAATGTACACGGAAATCTTTGCCAGATCCTTGAGTTCTCATGTGAATAAAGTTAAGCCACTTATGAAAACGGCTTTTAGAATTTATTTTAGCTTCTGTGTGACCCTTGGCTGGGACTGAAGTGACAAATAGCACATTATTTCTAGCATTTGAGATTAGCCAAGATGCTCCAGCTGCCTAGGATCTGAAAGCAAGACAAGCCAGAGTGTCCCATTTCAAATGATTCCATTGCTTCTCAAACCTTTCCTCTGCTAATCCTATGGCCAGAGGAAGAAAGACTCCAGCCTGCTAGAGTCTTGGGTTAGAGCCCAGAGTGACTGCTAAAAGCACAGAATTCCTCTGAAGTCTTATGATTTTTTTTCCATAGCTTTCACAAGAAATGGGCTCAGGAGGTGATTCATTCAGTAAAGCCCTTACTTTGCAAGTCCAAGGGCCTGAGTTTAGGCCTTCAAAAACCACATGAAAACCCAGGACAGTGGTGTGATCCTGTAATTCCAGGGATGGCAATATAGGAGGCAGAGACAGCTAAGAAAGGTCCTGGAAACTTTCTGGCAGTCCAGACTAGCTTACCTGACAAAGTTCCACACCATAAGAGATGGGGGCACCTGAGATATGATACCCGAGGTTATTCTCTAACCTTCATATGCATGTGCACAGACATGCATACACACACCTGCATATATGTGTACCCTCAACATGCACACAAACATGCAAGTAGAAAACACATGCAAACATGTGAACATGCATACATTTATACAAATGCACTCACACACCAAAGAATGGGCAATATGAGATCTACTCACATTGCTAGGTCTGTCTGCAAGTACATATTTAGAATAGTTAACCCTTGAGTGAAGCTAGAGCATAAATCATGCTCCTATGATAGCATGTATCAATTTGGTTCTTGTCCTTATACAAATAGAACCAGACAGGAGGATGCTTTTAAGAAGGGGAATGGAAAATATGCATTTACATACGTGTTCATAGGACAAAATAACATGTTGCTAGTATATCCTATTTTAGATGGACGGACCACATCTGTTATTTGTACAGGTCATAACCACAGGCAAGGGGGTGTTAAATCTTCTGTTTCATGATGCCCTCCACGAAGGTGCTCCTTGCTGAGAATCTATCTGATCTATCACTCCCTACATAGTACCCTGCTTCTTATCCCTGTCTGCATCCAAAGAAAATCAATAAAGCACGGAAGATCTTTTAAGCAATTGATGTAGCATACTTTCCAGACCAATTAAACAGAAATATTAGTGGTGGAGCTGAATCCAAGTTAAAACAACAACACAAGCTGAACAACAAGCACAGCATCATCCAGATGGCCTTAGAGTGCAGTCAGAGTTGAGAGTTGAGAGCCACCCACTGTGGCTAAGACTGGCATATGGGAGTTGTTTCTTGAAAGATGATTCCACATTCGAGTGTGTGGAGACATTGAAAACTGATACACTTTGAGAGATTCCCAGCAAAACATAGTCCCTGATGTCCTGGCTCTAATTTTGGAATTAGCTCACACAGTGGATGTGTGTCTGTAATGATTTAGTGTGTGGCACACATTCTCAGAGGCCTGGAAGGCCCTCAGTAGATGGTTAGTAGAATGTCCTTTATTGAAGACCACTTATGAGTATCTACTGATATTTGAGAAGGTGTGTGGTAGTATGGGAAGGAATGGGTACAAGGATGACATGCATACCCTTCAGACTTTGGACCCCATACTCATTTCCTGAAGCCTGGGTCCTGGTGACAATCTAATTAGAGTTACTGATGGGGGAGGCCCCAGCCATTGTGGGTGGCTCTGTTCCTGGGCTTGGCAGTCCTGGATGCTATAAGAAAGCAGGCTGAGTGAACCATGAGGAGCAGGCCAGTGAGCAGCCCCCTCCTTGCTTCTGCATCAGCTCCTGTCTCCAGGTTTCTGCCCTGCTTGAGTTCCTGCCATCACTTCTTTAGATAATGAATTGCTATATGGAACTATGAGTGAAACAAACCCTTTCCTCCCCTGAGTTGCTTTTGGTCATGATGTTTCATCTTTCATCAAAGCGATAGAAAGACACAGCTGGAATCCTAGGACCAGGGAGGTTGAGACAGTAGGATAATGAGTTCAAAACCACCTCTGGCTATACATATTTTCTGTCTCAAACAAACAAACAAACAAACAAGCAAACAAACAAAATACCACAAGCCCCCAAAACAGAACAAGATGCACACTTGTATTTATGTTTGATGAGTTCAGCACCATCTCTGGCCCCCGACTCTTCTCAATGGGGCTTTGGTATAGTTGCTTCCATCATAAATCATTCAGATCAATTGATGTCCCAGCCCAGAGCTCTAAGAAGACCCCACGATAATGCAACACAAACATATTTCTGGTTTTGCTTCACTCAAGCAGACTAGAGTACATGAAGTGGTCATAAGGTGATGGTGTTTGCACGGTCTTCTTATTGACTTTGGGGTTCTCATTCAGTTTAGAAGGCAACTCAAGAGGACAGTCCATTCTTTTTTTTTTTTTTTTTTTTAAGTGAGAAGTTTAATTAGAAAGGGCAGTGAGGGGAAAGGAAAGCGAAAAGAAGTAAAGGGACATAGAGAACTAGGAGCAGAAGAGGGGGGGTGCTTGCTTAAAAGGGGAGGCCTGCACCTGCGTATTGAGTTTACACAGCCCCATAATGCATGGTGTTGCATGATGTGGCCACGCTGGGCATTTGTGTCCTACCTATTGTTAGGGAGCAGGTTCAGCAGAATGCAAGTTTCCAACATTCTCACCTCTTCTTATTATTAAAAAGGTGGGGAGTTAGGCATGGCAGGTTAGGGAATAAGGACATTGAGGTCTCAAGACTACTTCCTGCTGACCTGGGGGGGTGTTGATCATCTTTGGGGGACCTGAGAAAGCTGCCACATCCTGGTTTCATTGCATCCCTGGCTGTGTGGAACTCTGGCGTCTCTTTGATCTGGCAAGATGTTGGCAGAGTAGAGGACAAGGTTAAGTTTAGCAAAACATTTTTTTCCCTTAGGTCCTAGTACTTGAGGGCAAGATTGTAAGATGAGGGAGAGGTTCCCTAGGGGGGTCCCAAGATAAGGGAAGGGAGTCCCAGGACCAGGAAGAGGTTGAATAATATTTATCTGGGGTGAATCTGACTTGTTTGGGTGGGTCCAGAGGACAGTCTATTCTTTAAAACTCATTTTCTATCACTTCGTTCTTCCTTTTGCATCCCTGGAACACAGCTCCTTGGGTCTCTTGAGTACATAGTCTGTGCAATACCTATATGGCACTCCCAAAGCCTTCTTCCACAGGGAGGCGTGTCTATCCTTACCCACAATCCTCTCCTGAATGCCCAGGGCACCCCATGACATAGTCAGTGATAAAAGTCAGCTACTTCTGCTCTTTGTTTTCTTCTGATGCTAACCACTCTTCTAGGCATTTGATCTTTTTCTTTTGTGTGTTGTTGTTGTTGCTGTTTTAGGATCATCATCATCATTGTTTTGTACAGAAGGCCTTTCTTAGTGGATATATGGCCACCTAAAGTCTATCTTAAGGCCGCCTGACTTATTTGCCTCTCTTCAGCTCTCATTTGTAATCACTTCTTGCTACTGGTGGTTTCAAGTATGTCCTCTGTCTTCTTCTGCCACGACCTTGCAGAGCTATCATATTGTCTGAATGTCCCACTGTTTTCCTGGCTAACTCCTGCTCACTCACTAAGAATGCCATTAAGTGTTATTGCCTCTTGGAAACTGACCCCAGATAATTCCCTTCTCTCTGGGCCTCATGCCTGAATTCTCATAGCACTTATCACATTGTGTTGGTTTGTTTGTGTTTCTCCCATGTGTGCTTCTTCTCTGGGCAGACACCCTTCAATGCTTAATTTTAGTTTCTAGTGGTCCAGCATCATCATTGGCTAAATATCTGTTGAAGACGTTATGACTGCCTGGATGGATAGTAAAAGCTTTCGAATGGATAGATAATGTTTCTATGACTAAATACATGGCCTGTGCTCCCCACCATACCTTTTAAAAACAGGCATGGGGGTGCTGCTCTAGTTCTAAAAGTTCTACTACATGAATGGGCAAACTAAACTTTTAAAAATCTTTTTATATTTGGAACAGCCTTTTCAAAGGCCGTTAGCTTCTTCATGAAATATTCAAGATGCTTGCTGCTTTTGATTTCTCTATCATCACCTTGAACAAGTTGACAATGTTTATGAATTACTCATCAAAGCCTGATGTACTAAGCATATCTTCAAGTTCATCTACCAACATGAGAAATTTTCATTATTTAAGCCGTGCGTAGTTGGGGGTTGAACTTCACGTATTTATTAATTGGATGCCTACTATGTGTTAAGAATTCTCATGGGGGCTGGAGAGATGACTCAGCAGTTAAAAAAGCACTGACTTCTCTTCCAGAGGACCCAGGTTCAATTCCCAGCACCCACATGGCAGCTCACAACTGTCTGTAACTCAAGTTTTAGGAGATCTTACATCCTCACACCAATGCTCATAAAATAAAATAAATTATTAAAAAAACCTATTTCATCTAATCAATTTTATGGTGTGAAATATTTATTTTTTACTTGAATTTTATTCATTTAGATTCTTTCTTTTTTTTAAAAACAGGGTCTCACTGTTGAGTCGAAGTTGGCTTCAAACTCCAAACCCCTGCCTTAGCTTCCCAGTACTAGGATTAGTCCACCTATCTTGTTTGTAAATTAGAAATATTTATTTATTTATTTATTTATTTGAGACACTGCATTGTCTAGGCTGGTCTCTGGACTCAAGGGATCATCTTACTTGAACCTCCGAATTACACAGGTCTGCAATACTGGGTGCTTAGAGTCAAGGATACAGTTATCTTTGTTCTGATCTCAAAATTGAAAAGATGGATGCTCAGGAAAGATATGTACTTAACCCTAAGAGACAGAACATAAAAGCAAATTTAATTCTATCCAGTTCTGAGACCAGGTAGCTATACCTCTTTGAAATCATGGATAAATTAGCAGGCTTATAAGTTATTGAGGATGAACCCCCTTTCTCATGAGAGAGAGGGAGAGGAAGAAGAAAATGGAGAGGGAGAGGAGTGGGAGGGGGAGAGGGAGGGAGAGAGGGTGCTCATCAGATCGGTAAGAAGAGTGGTGGGAAGAGCAGCACCTCTGGATTCACAGACAGCATCTGGCCAATTTATAGGCAGCTCTCACACAGCTCTGACTTCTGTGGGCCTTCCTTTCCTTACCTGTAAAAACAGAAGGAGGCTGGGAAAAGAAGCCCAGCTGGCAAGGGGCTTGTGCTGCCAACACCAAGAACCTGACTTCAATGCCCAGAAGCCACATATGAAAGCTAGGAGTGCTCTTGTATGCTTGTAATCCCAGAGCTGGGGAGGTAGACCCCTCCTAGTGGTGATGCTAAGGAGTCCTGTAGGCGTCACAATGAAATAAAACAGTAACAGCCAGGTCTAAGGTAAGAGAGGCTGTTAACATTCCTTCCTTGAAGGGAATGGGATATCATCTGACCCACATCTAAGTTTCCACCTGCTGCACGCACCCCAGTTACACACTGTGGTCCTGGGTCGGGTTCTGTATTTTATAAGCTGTGAGAGGTTGACTAGGGATGGGGGAAGTACTCCAGCGATGTGGCTTTTGTTAATTGTCTTCTAGGATGGGGCTTTTTTTTTTTTTTTTTTTTTTTTTGTGATGTGACTGTTACCATCTAAGGGTCTGGATGGGGTTCATTTTCTTTGCCAATTAAAGAATTAAAGGTTAGGAAAAGTCTCGAATTTGATAGCAGGAGAGAAATCTTGACCACAGAGTATAGCAGCAGACAGAATGAGCAGTGGCAGAAAGGCCTTCTTTGAGGGAGAGGAAACACACACATATAGCAGCCCCGCCGAGGAAAAGACCCCCTCCCCCCCAGCAGAGGAGTCCTTGGGAAGGAAGCCAAAAATCTAGTTTCCTCCAGCGTTGGTGTTTAAGTCTCTGAAGAATTTTCTTTGCCTAATTTAGGTTGGTTAGTCTGAAGACACAGGGTGGCTGATTGATTGGTCCACAGTTATTGTGCAATATGTTCTAATGCAGCCTTGAAAACTGGTCAGTCCATTAGCAAAGGGCCTACTGGCTGAAGAAAAAACCCACACATCTTTGTTCGAAGCTGCCAGGCTTTTGTTTCAGACCGGTTAGCATGAGGAAGAAGCTGGCCCTCTTGGAAGTCCAGTATCTTTATTACCTCTTCACCACTGCTCTCCAGGCCTGCCGACCGGGGCTGGGAGTCTGTGTAACTCCCAGTCCCTTACAGCCATGCTCCTGGAAGTAACCCCCATTAAACTCCCTGCTCATCAGGCTGGACTTGGTGGTGTCCTTCCTTTGGTCTGAGGCAGCAATTGACAGTTTTCATCTCCCCAGGAGAAGCCTCACCACAGGTGGTACTGAGGCCATATCACCTCAGTGCTATTTTAGGAAAGATGATAATGAAATGCTTCACAGAAGTTGATGGCTTCTTAAAACAGGAAAGAGGTGAGTTGCAGTTTCCTTTGCTGTAGAGGGCTCAACAGTTCTCACAAATACAAGGGCTATCTGAATAACAGCACCTGGAATCATTGCTCAGTTGTGGACTGCCGCACCCACCCCAGACCCACTGGAGGGACTCCCCAAGACTGTGGTCTGGATTGCCACATGCATCATAAACCCACTTCCTGAGGGATCCTTTTCTCGATAAGGCTTGAGGACCGTTATTTATAGCACCCGACACAGCAGCCATTAAGACTTGTATTTCTAATTATTATCCTGGACTCAATCAGCAGTTGGCCCAAGAAGTTTGCACATGACCTCTTTGTTTGAGGGACCACAGATTTTTTTTTTCAGCTCCATTCCCATGAACTACAAATTTACGTTCTTGTTTTTCCCGCCTTTCTTCATATCCTCAACCTTGCTTCCTAGTGAGTCCCTCACAGGCTCACTGGTATTGTAGAGAGAAAGTAGGATGGAGAGAGGCATTCCAATCAGCACAGGGAGGAAAGCAGGGACAGAGAAAAAGAACGGACCTCTCCACCCCAACCAGGACTAAGTGACAGAGCAAGTGTGAGGGAAACCAGGGCTATACAAATATGGGAGGACAGTGCTAATCAAATGATCTATAAAGAGCAGCGCTCAGCCTCATTTCCACCCTTGGAAGGGTCTTTCCCCCTTAACAAATCCTTTCTTTTGTTACTATCTACTCATCTCTGTACAAATATTTGTTGAGGGACTCAAGCGCCTAGAAATCCTGGAGAGTGCCCTCCAGACTCCAACATCCGCTCACAGCAATTCTAACTCAAGCAAGCTAGTATCATTGTGCCAGAAAATTCTGACTGTATCTATAGATATAATTAGTAGACCGTGGGCTGGAGAGATCGTTCAGTAGGTACGGGGACTCAACTTCTGGTCCCCAGCACCTATGTAAAAGCTGAAGATAGCGCAGGAGCACCTACATCCCAGTACCTGGGAGCACCAAGGGAGGCAGAGATAGGCAGATCCCAGAGCCTTGCTAGTCAGCCAGGCTAACTGAATTGGTGAATTCCTGGTTTAGTGAGAGACTCTTGTTTCAAAAAGTCAGGTGCAAGGAAACCAAGGAAGACATGCCACATTAACTCTGGCCTGCACATTCAGTGTGTACTCAGGAGGATGCACACTCGCACACATGATAAAATAGTTAATGCTCCTTTAGAAAGAAAAAAAGGGAGAAAGAAAGAAACAGGTTTATTTAGGATACTGCAAACAGAGCAGTGGGTGTGACAGCAACAGAGGACTACCTGCCAAAGTTAATACTTTTTAGCATACGGTTATACAATGTGTTAGCCTCTATGAAAGGGCATGCTTTGACAAATTTCAGAGAACACAAAGGAGCTATCATTCACATTTTAAAAGCTTTAGGAACATCAAGCACCCACAGATCTTCCCACACTACTCTCCCTCTGACCGACCTCTGCATTTTGTTTTGTTTCTTTTCATTTTACTGTTACAAGGTTTGAGCAAGGCACAGCCATGCTTTGGTTAACACTCCTGTGATGCCGCCCAAGGGTTCCTAACCTTCTTCCTGACAGCCAGATTAGACCAGAGGAGAAAGAAACAGCACCAGACACGGAGTGAGATGAACATGCATTTCCTCAGCTGCACACATGGAGTCTGCACCTTGTGACTGTGGTCTGGAGCACAAGCTCCAGCCAGTCCCGTGACCTAGATCCTACTGTCAGTTGTCCATCCCCTTGTCCCCCATCTGAGATATCTATCTATCTATCTATCTATCTATCTATCTATCTATCTATCTATCTATCATCTATCTATCTATCTATCATCTATCTATCTATCATCCATCTATCTATCTATCTATCCATCATCTATCTATCTATCAGCTATCTATCATCTATATCTATCTATCATCTATCTATCTATCTATCTTGAGAAGGTCCTGGAGAAAAAAAGCTAGGCCAGCACCCAGTCAATTTGTCTTTGTAATAGCAAACTCTTGGAGAGCCAGAGACTTCCTGGTGGCCTTCAGTACTTTGCCATAAAAGCTGGTCTTATCTTTGTTTTGTCCCCTTTGAGCTTTCCATTCATCCAGAAGGATAAGGCCTTCTAGTGTCTTGCAGTCCATTTTAAGATTTATCTTTGGGGGTTGGGGGTGTAGCTCAGTTGGTAGAGTACCTGCCTAGCATGAAAATGAAACCCAGGGTTATATTCCAACTCTGCATAAAACAGGTGTGGTTGCTCTAGTAATCCCAGTACACAAGGAGCAGAGGCAAGAAGATCAGAAGTTCTAGGTTATTTTCAGCTACATACTTGAAATCTTGTAGAAAACAAAAATCAACCAACTAGCAAAACAAACAATAAACAAACAAAAAATAATAACAACCACAACAAACCCAAAAAAGGGAGTAGAGGTGACAGGAGCTTCACTCAGAATACCGAGCTACAGAAAAAGGGGGAGGCTGGACTTGGTCATGTGAGAGAGCAGTATGCAGTGTGAGGGACTGCCAATCTGACATATATTACACATTAGACCATAGGCCACTGACTTTAAGGGTGATTCTGGACCAGTTCATTTTTAACATCACTTATGAAAGATCACTTCTTTGACATTTAATAGGATTGACGATTAGTCTCTGAGCCATCATACATCCTGGAGCAGAGAAAGAAAGACATGTGTAGGAAAACAAATACATGTCTATCAAAGAGGTCTCTGCGCTTGGCTTCATCTTTCTTTTATTTTTCTTTTCTTTTTTTAAATTTTTTTTATTTTTGTCTTTTGCTGATATTTTCAGTGTCCTGGATATGGCTATTCTAATATCACCTGGTTGATGCAGAGGAGGTTGTATTTAATAGGCAAATTTATTCTTCAGAATAAAAAGATACCCTTCTGGGACTATAAGTTTATGCCACCAAACCTGGCTTCATTGAAGCTTTTACATCAATTTCCTAAGTAAGTTAGTGTTTAGCCACATTTAGTAAAGTAATTCTTAAGTCTTCTATAAAAAAAACTTAGGATTGGTTGATGAGTTTTTGTTCTAATATTATACAACTACAAAATGTTTCAGATCAAGTTTGCATTTGGCAGTGTGCATCTATAACCTCATCTATAAGCTGGAATTGGAGAAATAGGGGTGTGTGGAGAGTTGTGGAGACAGGCAAGACCCCTACAGTTCACTGGCCAGCTGGTCTAACTAAAGCTGTGAGCTCAGGTTCAGTGAGGAACCCCGAATCAAAAACTACTGGGATCAAAAGTATTCTAAAGTTTTCAGATTTTTTTTTTTTTTAAAGATAGGATCTAACCTAAAGCCCAAGCTGGCCTTCAACTCACGATACTTCCTGCCTCAGCCTCCCAATACTGGAATTGCAGGCGTGCGCTACCATGCCTGGCTGGGCAGTGGGAAGGGAATTTCAGCAAGGGTTGACATTTTAGCTGTATCATGACCTCTGAAATTCCTACCATCTGGTTGGCTGGTCCTCTCGAGAGATTTGCTTACAGATGTTAAAACCAGCTGCTTACAAATATCTTCCCCTACTCTCAAGGGACATGATCTAAATATGAACCATCACGGGCACTGAGATTTCTGGCTAGAAAATCCTCCTACTGACACAGTATCCCGTTCCCTGAGATGAGCCAGAGGCATTCTTTCCATAGCCTCTTCCGCAGAAGAGGGCCGTGGCGCAGCAGCAGGAGCCCTGGCTTCTGCAGTGCTGGCTTGGGTTTTTGTCCTGATCTAGCCACTTAGTGATTGAGCCGAGGTAAGTAAATGAAAGCCCCCGAGTCACAGTCTTCACTTCCGAAGACGGAGATGCTGGTAGCTGCCTCAGAGAGTAAGGATGAAAGCAGAAAGAGTGGATATAAAAAAGACAGGAAGAGCCCAATGCAGTGGATTCTAGAGAAGGGAAAACTTGTAACTGTGATGTTTAGTTTAGGTGTGGCTGCTAGAATGGCTATTACACACACTTTCTATATCATGTGAGCTGTGAGAGCTTATTAGTATCCAGAGCTGTGCACACCGATGGGTGTGTGCGTGTGTGCACATGTGTGCACATGCGTGTGCATGTTGGGCTGGGTGAAAGACAAGAAACTTGTTTTCTTTTTTCCCCCTATAACTTTAGCATTTAATTTTTTTCTGTTTCTTTTATTTATCTTAAAGTATGTACTTTAAAAATACTGACACATTGTATGTACTTTAAAAATACTAACACATTCTAATTAAACAATGTAAGGAGGAGCAATCTTGTTAATCCTTTTTTTTTTCTGACTAGAGGAGTCATAATGGAGCCGCTGCTAAGCGCTGAAGCTCTAGTAGGCACAGTCCAGACTAGCCCTCCTGTTGGATGCACTGTCCCCTAAAGTGTCTGCACATTTGCTCTGCTTGGAATCCATTTATTGAGAACTGAAATCATCAAAATATCAACTATTCCCAACCATACAGAGTATTTCCGCCAAATTTTCTAATCTGTTCTTTTTAAAACAAGCTCTTCAGGCCTGGCATAGTGTGCACGCCTTTAATCCCAATTCTTGGGAGGTGAAATACTCAGAGGTCTGTGTTTGAGGCCAACCTGATTTACATAGAAAGCTCTAGGATAGTGACTACAAAGTGAGACCTCATGTACCACACTTTTTCTTCTAGGCCACCAACCAGCTCCCAAATCTTGACATGGAGATGTTTTATTAGTTATACATGCTCAGTCTAGCTTAGGCTCATTTCTGGCTAGCTCTTCTAACTTGTTTTTCTTCATTTACCTTTTGCCTCGGGCTTTTTACCTTTCTTCCTTTCTTCCTTTCTTTCTTTCTGTCTTACTTTCACTGTTTCTCGTGTCTGGCTGGCTGACAGCTGCCTTTCTTCTTGCCCCAGGCATGTCCCTCTCTTTCTCCCTTGTTCTCCTCTCCTCCTTCTTGTTCTCCTCTTGGGCCTATCTTTCTCTTCCTATTTATTCTTTCTGCCTGCCACCCCCACCTATCCTTTCTCTGCCTAGCTATTGGCCATTCAGCTCTTTATTAGACCAATCAGGTGCCTTAGGCAGGTAAGATGAACCAAATGTAATACATCTTTACATAATTAAACACACATCCTTACATCATTAAACAAATGTAGCACAAGCAAAAGTAACACACCTTTACACAGTTAGAGTAACTTTCCAAAGCATAAACAAATATAGCACAGTTAAAATAAATTTGCCCAGTTAAAATAGTATTCTACAACAACTTCATCTCAAAAGGGGGTGGGGGTGGGCAGGACAGGTGCAGTGGTTAAGAAATTTTTTACTCTTCCAGAGGACCTGGGTTCGATTCCAATCACTCACTCACATGGCAACTCTCAACTGTTTCAGGGGGCTCCAGCACCCTCTGTGGCACTGTGAGCATGTGGTACACATACATGCGGGCCAAACACCCATACATACAAACATTATAAAAAGGAGCCATTTCAATAAAATATTTGGTTTTATTTAAAAGAGCTCATCTATTTTTATTAGAGTTATTTCTGATTCATATTTTTTGTAATTACAAAATAAATGATTTCTATTATTTTTAAAATACTTAAAATAAGTTTGCCATTAATAGTGTGTTTATTAGCATGTTTGTGCATTTTCTGTTCATCCAACCAAATGACTCAACTCCTAAGAGCATTGCTTTCATTTCGTGGATCACATCAGAGTGACTACATTAAATTTCTTGTCTAACAGTGTTGACATGTGGTCATCTCAGGGTGGCTGTCTGCTGACTGTCTCTCCTGCTGAGAGTTGCTATGAGTTTCCCAATTATTCACGTGTTGAGTAAGTTATTTCCTGGATAGATTGAAGATTATGTTCCGAGGCTCCTAATTATGAGAGCCTGCATTCTCAGATACAAATCCTGATCGCCCATCTGTTCTTCAGTTCCAAAGTCAGCCCATTAAAAAAGACCTTACCTTACTTGTGTGTGTGTGTGTGTGTGTGTGTGTGTGTGTGTGTGGTGTATGTACCTGTGGAAGCCAGAAGAGAGCCTTGGATCTCAAAGCTGGAGTAAGAGGTGCTTTTGAGCCACCTGACATGGGTGCTGGGATCCAAAGTCCAGTCCCTATGACTGAACAACAAGCACTCTTAGCAGCAGGGCCATCTCTCCAGCCACAGAAGTCTATTATTTATTCATTACTATTTCTCTTTCATGGTGCCAAGGACTGAACCCAGGGCCTAACTTACACTAGGCAAATGCATTACCACCAAACTACAACCACAGTACAAAAAAACCCCAAACAAACTCTGCCTCTCTGATTTTTTATTTGAGACAAGGGCTTGCTTACTCAGGTTGGTCTTAAACTCCTGACCCTCCTCTTTCAGGTATCTGGGGCTACAGGCCTTTGCCACAGGGCTCAACTTCTGATGTAGCATTTCAACAGTGCTACTTTGGTTAAGGACGGTGTGCTCCACCCAGAGGCTAGTTTGCAACATGGGCAGTAGTCTGCATTGGTTTGGTTTTCAAAGTCTTTGCCACACCAGTTCTTTTGGGAAAAAAGGATTGTTCTCTGAGTTTACATGCCTGTGGGTCCCTGGATACTACTACCATAGTTCTGTAATTTACCATAAGGTAGAACCAAGAGGTTAAGAGTTAACTAAAGGCAAAAGAAGAGAGTTTCTGTCCATTCCTGATGTGCAGTTTGCACTGCCCCGTGGTCTGTTAAGACATATGGATGGAAAAGCACAAATGCAGGAAGTCACTCGTCTAGCAGTTGTCCTGTGAGTTCTGAGGAAGAACTAACTTGCGGCAAGTTTACTTGTTTTAGCTAAAGTCAGATTTCTCTGAAGCCAAAATTGGAGTCTCTAAGTCTCTGAATAGTGACAGTGATAAGAGGTTGATGATGTCACAACAGCCTAGCAAAGGAGGATAACAAAACCATAGGCCCCCAACTTATTATTTTGCAATTTCATATATTATATTTGGCATTCAAAAATAAAACAAACAAGCAAGCAAGCAAACAAACAAACAAAAACCCCCATGCATGACGTTAGCATCCAATGAGACACTTCAAGTGTGGCACAGCAATGTTCTTTGAATATGATTTTGGAATTTTAAAATTTATTTATATTTACTTACATGTATGTGTGGGTACACATGTGTAATATGTTGCCATCCTCAAAAGTCCAAAGTTTCTTCTGAGATTAGAGACAAACTCTTAACTGTGTGGTTATAAAATCAAACACCTATTGCATCCTTCCAGTATACAATGGTCCAGAGAAATATTCTCATTCTGAAAGGAGGGATGTGACCCCAGCAAAAAATGATTGGGGAAAACAAGAATGGAAGAAAAAAAACCCCCACTATATCCCACAGTTCCATTTTTGGCATCTTTGGCTCAGAAACATCTGAGCTCCAATAATCTTGGGCAGTTCTTTCCTTCCTACCAAACACATGGCCTCCCTCAAGTCTCAGTGGGCATCTTTGCTGGCTAGTTTCATGTCAGAAACATCTGAGCTCCAATAATCTTGGGTAGTTCTTTCCTACAACACACATGACCTCCCTCAAGTCTCAGTGGACATCTTTGCTGTCTAGTTTCATGTCAGTTTGACACAAGCTGGAGTCATCAGAAAGGGAAAACCACAATTAAGAAAATGCCTCCACAATGTTGGACTGTAGGCAAGCTTGTAAGTCGTTTTCTTAATTAGTGATTGATGGGGGAGGGGCCAGCTAGTGGTGGGTGGTGCCATCCCTGGGATGGTGGCTCAGGGTCCTATAAAAAAGCAGGTTGAGCAAACCACGAGGAACAGGTCACTAAGCAGCACCCCTTCATAGTTCCTTCTTCCAGGTTCTTGCCCTGCCTGTCCTCATTTCCTTCAACATGAACAGTGATATGAAAGCATAATCCAAATAGACCCTTTCCTCGCTAGGTTAACTTTGGTCATGGTGTTTTGTCCCTGCAATAGTAACTCTAAGACACCATCTCATGGACCTGGTATCTCCCAAATCTAGGAGGTCTTCATTGTAACTCAGGCTTTACCTGCATTGTTTCATACAATGGCCTCTCAGGGCCTCTGGTAAGTAATCTGACTCAGCCACATACTGCCTGGCCTGATGGGACATTGGTGCAAGCCTCTATGAATCCCTGACTCTTGCATTTTGCTCGTCTGTAAAATGAGCATGGTTTGGATGCTGTTGCCACGGTCTGCTGCCAGTTTGTAATGCAGTCTGTCTCTCATCTGTCACAGATAATGGTGGCCTCTATGTCTCTGCTGTTGAACTCGGGATTGCCTTTTAGTAAAGAACCTCTGTGGCTGTGTTCTCAGTTCAGATTCTCTGCTTTCTAGTTAATTTGCATTTTCATGAATTAGGGGCTTTGGCAGGTTGGATCTTGCCACATTGTCTCAGTGCAGAGCACAAGGTGAGCACAAGGTTTCTCTTTAATGACATGAATCCTTTAAACACATATATCTATTTTTTTCCTCACTCAAGTCTTTCCTTGCTCACATGTAAACTTTCCATCCCTTTCCACTTTCTCCCTGTTATCTGAGTAAGTGCAATGAAAAAACAAAACAAAACAAAAAAACCCCCAAAAACAAACAAACAAAAAAACCATGCTGCAGCTAGAGTGCTGTGCTATCTTGAAATTCCCTCCAATAAAGAAATTGGTTCATTATCTTAAAATTCAGCCTCATGTCTTGACAAAGTTTGACAGCCAGTTTCTTTTGCAGCCTGCTAATCCAGTTTGGACAATATATTGTCAGCAATTGAGGCAAGGGTAGATTTTTGTTTTTGTTTTCCCAAATGGCTAGCTTTTGCCATAAAGAAACAAACTCCTTATGGACTTTCTTTGATGCCCATTATCTTCTCTGAAGTAGATTGGTGCTGCCAGGAGTAGATGTGTCTCACTGTCATAAAAAACCTAAGGTTATGAACATATTAAATGCTGTATTTTGTAGGTTTTTGAAGTGTTTGAAAATCATTTATCTATCTAAATATATCTGTTTATGACCTTGAAAACATACCTAACATGACTATAAGTTTGACTATTATAGATGGCTATTAACCTGTATTTCTTAGTTATATATTACATTTTAAATGAGCTGCATAAACACAATACCCCAAACAAGAGTAGAAATATATGTATATACAGTAAAACAAAATTAACTTTAACTTTGTATCAATATACCAAAAATCCATATCAATATAAAATATTTAAGGTTAGTAGGGTTTTTTTTTAGTTTAAATGTAGATTCAATAATCCACCCTTATCCTATCATATTTATATACCCCCCTTTTCTTTTCAGAGATTCTTGAATCTAATCTCCTTTGTCACCTTTTTTTTTCTAGACCATTACCAATAACAACTTGTAACCAACCCATCTTAAATGGTAGTAAATATCCAGAATCCATCTTTTTGGAATGTGGGCATTTTTCTCTACACTACTTGTTTGAAGGTGATGGTAATCTTTGAAAGAACCTTGAGAAAATCAGGATAATTGTTAGATCTTGTCTGGAATAGTTTGTGAGGCTGGATCACCTCAGCCAGCAACCTTGAAGCTGTTCTGAATGTTGAATCACCTGAGCCATCTGTTTTCACTGGTATCTGCTCCCCTTGTTCATGGAAAATCATAAACTTTAAAAGGTAACATTCATATCTGTATAGACTGTGCAGTATACACGTCAGCCCAAGATGATTTTTTTTTTGTTATGTGTTTGATCTGGTAAAATATTTGCCAAGTATTTTGTAGTTCTTCTAAGTTTATTTCTTTCTGCCTGTAGTCAGGATTTCAGTGGGCCTTCCTCGATCAAAGTAGGACAGTCCTTCAAAATTATCTGCTTCTCAGAAAAGTCCATCAGTTATACTAGGCCTGTAGGCCAAAGATGCGTGCCCCAGTGTTACAGAAGAGCTCAAGGTGACTGCCCAGGTAGCCAGATGTCCCTGCCATTAGGTAACATTTCACCCTCGTAGGGTCTTTGGCAGAGTTAAAGACTAAATAATTAGACTTAAAGTTTTCTTGAGTTAGGATAGAAAGTGAATTTGGTACAAAATTTCAGACTCACCAAGATAAGATAGATAAGTATTTTCTCTAATTTCGCCAAATATAAATGGACTAGAGGTTGTAACTGTAATTCTTACTTGATAACTGCTTTGTTTATATATTTTTACTATATTAAAGTTAAAATCCTTTTTTTAAAATTAGACAAAAGTGTGAAATGCTGTGGAATAGTCCTTCTGTACACTGTGAATATGTATTACTGTCATTGGTTAATAAAGAATTGACTGGCCTATAGCTGGACAAGAAGAGACTGGTCAGGAGAACCAGACTAGGAGAATTCTGGGGACAAGAAGTGGGATGTGGAAAAATGAGGTAACAATCTATGAGCCACTTGGCAAAGCATAGATAAGAAATATGGGTTAATATAAAATGTAAGAGTTAGCTAGTAACAAGCCTGAGCTATTGAACAAACATTTGTAATTGATATTGAAATAATTCAGGCTCATCTATTTTATTGTTTTGTTTTGTTTTTAGGACATAGAAGAATGTAGTAAGAGTCTTTGTCAGAGGATACGATGAATGTCCTCAGTCCAGTTTTCCTTTGGAACCTCATGAGCTGGGTCTCAACTGTCTGAATTTGGTCGACATTCTGGCCTTTCTAACTCCCACCAGAATGGCTGACTCAGCTCTCAGTGTTCTCAGGTTTCTGTGGGCCACAACTGCAAACTCCTCCAGCTCCGTCACACAAACGGGTTCCAAAGACTTAATACACGGTGATATGGTTTATCCGAGTAGTGGCACATCCTAGCACCGTATTTGTTATTTTTCTCATTGCTTTCACAAAATACTGGACAAAATCACCATCGAAAAAGCTCTATTCTGACTCACAGCTTGAGGATGCAGTCCATTATGGCAGAAAAGCTGTAGTGGTGAGAATGGCTTCAGTTCTGCCTGCAGGAGGTGAGGTAGACAGTCACACTGTGCTCGCAGTCAGGGTGCAGAGAGGGACAAACGCTGGTGCAACCAATTGTTTTCTTCTTTTTATTCAGTTTGGGATCCTGGACTGTGGGATAGTGTTACTCACATTCAAGGTGGGGCTTTCCTTACATAAACCCCTGCAGTGCCTAGAGATGTCTCTTCCAGTGATTCTGAACCTAGTCAAGTTCATCATGAAGGTTATCCATCCCAGCAAATATAAATGATTTGTTAAAAGGCCAGTCTGGATATTTTATCTTTGCTACTTTAATATTGTAACAGTGATATGTCCAGTAATCATGGCCTATAATCTGGTTTATGAACATTTTCATTTGGTAATTTGTGAATTTCTTAATTCCCTCAACTGCAACACTGCATTCAGATGCCTGTAATTAAACTCCTTTGTGTGTAGTTGCTTTCTGTCTTTGAAATATGTCCGGTGTTTTATTTTTCATCTATAATATCGTCTCCAGCTATCCATCACTATTTCTGAAGGGATTATTTAGAATCTAAACAAGATAGAAAGCGTAAACCAAAATATTTTGTTGATTCAAACCACAAATAAAGGCAACATGACCTTGACTAAGTCAGCACGGTGACTTTGGGGACTGGCATTCTTTGACTTGGTCTGGGTGGTCCTGACCTTGTGAACTCTGGGTCTAGACTTGTCCTTTTCTTACAACCTCAAGAAAGAGTTGCAGGGCTACACCCAGAAGACAAATCTCCCCTATTTAGCCAGCAGGGGGCTGGCTGGCTGTTCTCTGATGCCTTAACCCATTACAGCTGGGATGGCTCTTTCTTATTCCTCATTAAACAGCAGCTTTATTTTTCTACCAACAAACAAATATACATTAGTGGCAGCTATGAAAGGAACTGACTCTGATTATGGTCCTAGGGAGAGGCCAAGAGCACCCATGATTAAAGAAATGAACACTTTGCCTGGAATGAACCATTCTGGAAACTCATTACCTAGTAGTGTGCACAAAACACATATACACACAGCAGAGGGCGCCCCACTACAATACAAGAGCCCTATGCTGAAATGACATTGGGCTTTTTAAAAGGTACCAGGTTTAGTGCTTGAGCTGTATGAGCTCATCTGCTCCTCATAAATAAGATGATTGCTATTCTTTAGTCATGCTGAGACATGCTTTACTTGAGGAAAAGATAGACCTTGGGTAGAAATAATAAAAATAATATGAGTCAGGCATGGTGGCACACTTTTTAAAACTCAGCACTTGGGAAGCAGAGACAGATGGATCTGTATGAGTTCGAAGCTAACCTGCTTTACATAGTGAGTTCCAGGCCAGCCCAGGCGACATAGAGAGACTGTGACTCAAAATGCTGGAAAAAAAATAAGGAAAAATATCAGTGTTGAGAAAATGAAAGGGAAGAGTAAGATAAATTAACTAGTTGGCTTTCCTAATCCAGTAATCTGGGAGTGTACAGCTGGCCATATTCAATTCTGATATCTCAGAGCCTTGTCCCAATAAATAACTGATGAATCAATGATCATGCTTGTTGATGGACTGTGAATGATGAGCAGAAATGCAAACTAAGGAAGAGAAACAAGTCTCCTAGGCAGAGGGAACAGCATGCCAAGGCACTGAAATATGATTGTGAGACTCAGTAAATATTAACTAGTTTGAGCTGAATGGAGGGAGGTGGGGAAGAAGTTGGAAGATACATTGAGGTCTCAGAGAGCAATTATTGGATAACAAATCATCCTAAACGGAGAGGCTTACCAATAAGCATTTGTTATTGTGGAAGATGTGTAGGCTAGCTCAAGTTTTCTGCTGAACAGGGTCAGACTTGGTTTCAGCTGGGCTTGCTCATAAGTAGGCGGTGACCTGGTAGTAGGCTATTTTGTTCTCATCAACCTGGGAAGAGTCTTGCCTATGATTATTGCAAAAGACTTGGGAGATGTCCTTTTGTATGCTATGAATATGTTTCTCTAATTGGTTGATGAATAAATGCTGATTGGCCAGTAGCCAGGAAGGACATATAGGAGGGGCTACCAGACTAGGAGAATTCTGGAAAGAGAAAAGGTAGGGAAGAAGTCACCAGAGGAGATTCCATGTAGCCGCCAAAGGAGTAACATGCTGGAGTATTACAGGTAAGCCACAGACTCATGGCAATACATAGTTTAATAGAAATGGGTTAATAATTAAAAGAGAGCTAGCCAGTAAGAAGCCTAATCTATCACCCAAACAGTTTATAATTAATATAAGCCTCTGTGTGTTTATTTGGAACTAAATGGCTGTGGGATAAGATAGGAAACAAACCCAGTCTATAGTGTCTAAAAAAGTATTATTTCACAGCTTGTGTAAAATCAAGGAAGTCTTTGACTAAGTAAATAAATACAATGAGCACCACCTTTGATAGGTTCACAGTTCACAATGGAAACGGGGCACATTCATTGAGGAAGTTGCCATGGGGGGCAATGTTTGTAGAATGTGATGGTTTGAATCCAGAATGTTCCCCAAGGGTTCTTATGTTGAAGCACCAGTTCTCAACCTGTAGGTCACAACCCTTTTGGGGACCCCAGATCTAGACTTCCCCCCATCATGTCTGCACCTGTGACCGTGCCTGAACAGCTACAGCTGAGGGCAGGGTGGATATCTCACTACAAATGACCTCTTCACAGGGGTTGCATATCAGACATCCTACATATCAGATATTTACAATGCAATTCATAACAGTAGCAAAATTACAGTTATGAAGTAGCAATGAAATAATTTTATGGTTGGGGCTCACCAAGAGGAATTGTATTAAAGGATCGTAGCATTAAAAAGGTTGAGAACCAGTTTAACAACAGCTAATGGCTTCCTCCTCAGCCTGCTGGGCTGTTGGGAAGTGGTGGAATCTTAGGAGGCGGGGCCTCACAGAAGCAAGTTGAGTCTTTGGAGTTTGAGACAGGTGTCTACTCCAGTACCTCATCTCTTTTCCTGACCTGAGGCAGGCCTCCAGCCTTCCTCATCACGAGCTCCTGTGTTAGCATTTTTACTGAGTTGAAACATTGTACCCCAAGGAAGGCTCCTTGAAGCTCAGGAATTTCTAAGTTGGAGCACTCCATCAAGGAAGGATGGGGAGGCTCACAAGAAATGTCTAGTTTCTGAAAAAGCTGAAACATTGCAAACTCACAAGGCTGTTCCCCAAGGTTATACAAAGAGCAAACAGCTGTTGAGGGAGGAGGCTGTCACCAGCAAGCTGCCTGGGGAAATGCTCAGACTTACATCTGCAAGGTCTGCAGATGGTCCAAGGTTACAGTTTTTGAGTCATCACTCATGTTGGGGTGGGCTTTTCAGTGATACAGTTGCCTTTGGGTGATGTAAGAAAACCCCTCCTGTGATCCTGTAAGCAACACCCCCTTTCTGTGTTACTGTAAGTAAGCCCTAACCTGTGTTACTGTAAGCAAGCCCTCTCCTATGTTACTGTAAGCTGCCCTTGTAACCAGCTCCTTCCTATACTCTTGTAAGTAACCTTTTCCTATGTTTCTGTAAACTACCCCTATAAAATCACTGGTTTGCTAAGTTGGGCTGATGTCATTGGTACTCTTGTCTGTCATTGGGGTGTCCCTAACTGGGGTGAATAGAGTCTTGTGTCTTGTCTCCCCAGGAAATTCTCACACAATGTCCGGCCATACTGTTTTGTGCTCCTACAGAGACTAACAAGAGGACCAACCATCTGTGGGCTGAGGCATCTGAAACTGGGGAACCTTCCTCTTAGCTAGATTATCTCGTGTATTTGTCACAGTGATGGGCAGTACCCACACAGAGACACAGAAACAAAGCTCTAGTCTTTCTAGAAAAGGAAGTGGGGAAAAGAGAAGAAAATTGCTCAGACCTCCTTCTCCCGTCCCCAGTTAAAATTTTGGAATGCACTGCCCTCCATGCCGCCTCTGTCTGTGTCTGTGTCTGTGTCTGTCATTCAACAGCATTTTGAAGACCGAATAAACACAACAGAGTAACTGCTTTTTCCAGTACAAGCCCCTTCCACACCAAACACTTACTGTTGCTGTCTCTTCCCAGGATGGGAACCGGGGCACTGTCTCTGCCTCAGTTCACTCACAGGTCAACAGGAGATGGAAATACTTCCCTCATGTGTGTCTGTGAGGCCTGAGTTGGTATATTTGCAGTGCCTTACACAGCGTGTGTTGTAGTGTAAACTCTCAATAAATTTTGCTAGGAATATTGTTATTATCAATATTACAAAACATTATCATTTACCATTCTACTGTAGTACTGGCCTATTTAGATTGTCTTCATTTTGGAGTATTACTAAATTAATATTTTTTTATATAACTGCCATTCAGGTAACACCCTCGATGCCAATCTCTCAGAAGTGCAAAAGCTGTTTTGTGCGCAGTGGCTGTGGCATTTGACTTTGTGGGTCACCTGCCCACGTAAATGGAGCCGGCTGACTTCAGTGCTCCAGATTGTGCTCTTTGATCTGCATACAGGGCACAAAGACCTGGCTCGAGGGCTGCGATTTGCCTGCCGTGTTCTTTTCATTGGCTTCTCTTCATTCGTTTCTCACTTATGTGGCCTTTTGCTGCATCGAAGGCTCCATTCGGAGATCTGCCTGGGCAAAGGAAACCTGGTCCTCACTTTGAAGGAATGTGTAATCCAGAGAGACACTTACAATTCGTTGATACTGTTTGAGTAGTGTGGTAACCTGTCTTTGTGGGGGCTTCAGTAGGATCCAGCCGACTTGCCCAGTTCGTACCTGAGAGGGGGAGTGTGGATTGAGAAACAGCGGGTAAAGATGCTAAGAGAAAGACAGAGCTATGGGATAGGGTCAGGAGGGAAATCCAGTGAATACTGGATGCCCCAGGTTTATTTTTCACCATTCTTAAATATCCCAACCAAAAAAAAAAAAAGGGGAACTTTTTTTTTTTATTATGAACAAGGAACAAACAGACTTTCTTCCTTAATTCTCCAAACATTTGGTAACCATACCTTAGACTCAATTTTTCGTTATCTGGCCTTGAGGGTCAAGAGTAACCATACTTCAGACCAAGTCTGTTGTCATTTAGATAAGGCATCCATAACCAAGATCAAACATCCTACAGTAGCCATGCCTTAGACTTTAACCTTAGAAGACTAAGGGCAGTTTTGAACTCTCTGCATCTCTGTGGGCCCTGACAGAGTAGGACAGGTCTTGAACAAAGCTTATAGATAAGAGGGTTCCTCCAACCAAGCCTCAGGATGTCAAGGCTTTCTGAAGGAAATAAACTCAAGTTGAGGCAGACATCCAGAAACTGGCATTAAATTGACCCTGCCACTATTGCTAAGTATAAGCCTTAAGTCTTCAAATTCTTTGAGCCTCAGTCTACTCTTATTTACAATGGGTACAATTGTGCCTATTCTAAAAAAATATTATAACAGGTTTAGGTAATTGTCTATGATGTACTTGGTGCATAATGACAATACTAAGTAATTATATAGCATTCACCAAATGACGGACATGACTCTTATTCAATACATTATTGGATTTCCTAAGCACTTATTTTTAGTGTGTTAGTTCTATTGCTGTGAAGAGACACCTTGACTACAGCAACTCTTATAAAGGAAAACATTCAGTTGGGGCTGGCTTACCGTCTCAGAAGTTCAGTCCATTATTATCATGGTGGGGAGCATGGTGCCACACAGGCAAACATGGTGCTGGAGAAGATTAGAGTTCTGCATCTGGATCCACAGGTAGCAGGAAGAGAGCCACACAGGACTGCTTGGGCTTTTGAAATCTCAAAACCCACTCCAGTGACACACCTCCTCCAGCAAGGCCACACCTCCTAATCCCTCTCAAGTAGTGCCATTCCTTGATGACTAAGCATTCAAATATATGATCCTATGGGGTCCATTCCTCATTCAAACCACACTCAGGCACAATTATTCACTAAATAAATAGTCATAACTTTTTCTACTCCACTCTTTACACGTGAAGAAACCTAAGTCACAAACATAGTTTGTGACAATTTCTGAGTAGAGAAGGCAGGATTGTTAATCTGAATTTTTATTTCTTATCCTAGAGTTCCCCTAAAAAATGTTTGTCATTTTTATCGGGGAAGAATGGCTCAGTGGTAGAGAACTTGATGAAGAACCCTGGGGACCTAAGATTAAATACCCAGCACCCATAAGCTGGGCATGGTCAGTGCTATGGGAGGTAGAGACAGTAAGATCTCTGAGGTTTGCTGGCTTCCAGTTTAGCTTCAGTTTCAGTAAGAGACTCTGTCTCCAGGGAATAAGGTAGAGAGTGATAGAGCAGGGCACCTAGCATCCTCCTTGGCCTATGACCATGTGCACATGGATACATATACCTAGACACTGTTCACACACACTTCTCTGTCTCTTTCTCTTTTATCATTTGGTTTGATTAAGTCTACAATCTCCCTTTTAATCCTAGTACAGCTTTCATGTGCCCTCGGGGGTGGGGGGGTGGGGGGAGTGGGGAAGTAAACCACAGAAATCTTAAACTAAAACCTATATCTAATACACAAACTAAATATACCTCCAAGCTTTCCCACAGCCACATCAATTCAGTGAAATGTGATTCAGGCTGGTACTACTCTCCTAAATTTTAAAAAGTGAAAAAATATAAACTGGGTGTGATGTAGAATATCTGTAACTCTAGTACCTAGGAGACAGGAGAAGGAAGATCAAGGGCAGCCTGGGCTATGTAGACCCTGCCTTAACAAAAAAAAATAGTGTCAAATATAGTGAGTTATGATGAGTAGAAGAAAAAGCAAATGACACAGAGGAAACAGCATGTTAGAGGACAGGAAGTCAGAGGCGTCCTCACTCTGTGATTTCTGCACAAGACTGGCTCTGCCAGGGTGTCAGCCAGGGCTTTCATCTGCCAACAACAGCTCAGAAGCAAGATGGTCTTCTAGTAATATCAGTGAGCATCCTCAGACAGGGATTTGGATTGAAGTTCCAGGCTCTAAAAACATGTAGGATTCATGGAAGCCTATAGACTTTGCACTAGGGGAAGGAAAAAAAATTAATGAGAAGCATCTAGAAAGAACAACTGAACTTTGCAGTCTTCAGAGAGTGTCCCATTGGCCAACCTTAGTATATAGTAAGGACAGAGAAGAAAGATCTGGGGAGCTGTTTTCCTGAACACACAGTGAAGGTAGGATATTTCTCCATCAGAAAACAGGCATGCTCTTAGAATGGTAGTAGATGTTAGAAGCTTGTTGATGTCTTGGTCTGCTACATATATTAAACATATATTAAGAGAGTGATGACAATTGATATGGAGGTATCACTTCCATGTCATCAAACAAGTTAATTATTTGAACCCCAAGGCTCTGTATACTGAGGAAAGGAAGACAGATACCCTAAGTATATAACATTATATACTTGCACACACCATGTATATGGAATAGTACTGGATATCAAACTCAGAGCCTCACACACGCTAGGCAAGGGCTCTACCAATCAGCCCTAGCCCAACCCTATGCTCTATATATTATTAGTCATTAATCTCCTTCCTTCTGTTCCCTTTGTCTGTCTCCAGATTGTAGTGTACCACCGAACAGTATTTCAATCAATGTGTGAATGGAAACTTGAAGATTGATTGTCTTGATTGGCCAACCATTTTCTTTTATTTCAGCTTTTAACACTGAAAGGCCTTGGGCTGTCAGTGTGCTCACTGCAGCAATCTGCTTAGGCAGCAACTACATGCTCATCTCCTGCTCTGTTCCCAATCCACAAAATAACCTGTGAGTTTCCTAGGCTTAACTGTCTTTGAGAATAGTTTTATTAGTCTTCTTTAGATATGAGTGGGCGCTTTATAAACCCTAAAACTTAGTGACAGCTGTTGGCTACTTATTTTCATGAGTCTGTGGCTGGGTCCCATCCTGCACTGCACCAGGCTTGGCTGATCTTGGCGAGGCATGTGCAAGCATCTGTGCTTAGTTAACAGACCAGCTGGGGACTGGCTGATCTAGGAGCATCCTGACACGCGCGACTTGGCTTTCCATACATAGTCTTTAGTCTTTCCAGCAGGCCAACTCAAGTTTGCTCTCATGGTAGCAGCCAAGTTCAAGCAGAGGAACAGCAGGGAGTTCACAACAACTTTAAGCCTTTGCCTGTGTCAAGTTGATCTTGTCTATTGGCCAAGAGTAAGGCATCAGGCAGGCCCAGAATCGGTGGGAAGAGCAGAGAGATTATACGAAGGGAAAGGGTGAAATTTGGGGTGACTGATTTAATCCATAGATATTGTAGCCATCCACCTGGAGTGAAGATGTTCTAAGACAAGACATTTGTGTCCCTCTCTTTGACTCTCAGATTGTGGGATAATGGATCCTGAGAAAGTGGAGATTCCTCCAGAAATCTCATGCTGGGAGAAGGAAAAGTCTGAAGCCCATTGCCAGCCAGATGGGGGAAGGGAGCTTGACTCCACCCAGTTCTTACAACTTGTCAGGCTACTGTGCCTGAGATCCTGGAGTTGAGCCCATGATAGCTCAGTGACTAGCTGGGGGTGGAACAGGCAAACTAAATCTTAACCAGGATTGTTTACTTATTGACCTCTATTTAAACCCAGACCTCATGTCGGGATCCAAAAAACAGGACCAAAAGATTCCAAGAACCGTACAATATTCAATTAAAATAGTTGGTTGGTTGTTAATGGTGTGTGTGTGTGTGTGTGTGTGTGTGTGTGTGTAGTTTTTAATTTACCAATAAAGTGAATAATAGCTGGGTCTTGGCATTTGACCTTACTTTTCATTTCCAGTTCTTATAAAGGATCTTGATTTCTTTAGTGGTGCATAACTCTCCCTGTGTAAGAGGGAGATGTTTTCAAAAATGATGTTTAGCCAATCAAAGCATCATGTTCTCCTAGCAATGATGATTACTCAGGAATGGGCATATCTCAAATTGGGCTAATAAGACCCTTTAGCTTTGTTTGAAGCAGCTTCCCCCTTGCCTTGCTGAGCCATAAATCTCACAGTATGTAGAGCGGGAATTGCTTCTGTCACCATGGAGTCAAAGATGGGGACTAACTTAATTCAGCTTTTGTTTCTTTGAGCTGCTAGATTCATATGACACAGACATGTGACTCAGGTTTTCAGCCACACAAGACAAATACATCATTTATTTAAATGAATTCAAGGTTTGTACATATCAAATACTTAGATCCATGTCTAATATTCAAATATGTGCTACTATTTTTTTATACTGATTCAAGTTGGATTTTCTGTCCTTTGCAATAAAAAGAATCCTAACTTATGCAACTAATAAGAAAATAAGATGGAAAAAGAGCTCATTTACAGTAGCAACAGGGAAATTAAAATATCAAAAGTAAAAAAATAAAAGATCCATAGGTACTTACCTAAAAAATAAGAGAGATATATGTAAAGAAAATGGCTTAAATTTATTATGTTATTTAAAGAAGTTCTGAATATTGGAAAAGAGTCAGAGCCTGGGTGGAAAGATGCCACAATTAAATGGATTAAGTTTCCTTAAAATAATCTATAAAGATTTCTCTTAATGAGTTCTCCCCCCTCCATACCCTCCCCTCATCTTTCCAAATGGACACCCTTCTCCTGTAATCATTGTTGTGGCTTGAATGAGAACGGCCCCTATAAGGTTATATATTTGAATGCTTGGACCTCAGTTGGTGGAACTGCTAGGGAAGGATTAGGAGGTGTGGTCTTGTTGTCGGGGATGGGTTTTGAGGTTGCAAAATCCTGTGCCACTGTCAGTTTTGTTTCCTCTTTTCTCTTTGCCTCCAGCTTGTGGATCAAGATGTATGCTCTTAGCTATTGCTCCAGAGCCATGCCTGCCTGCCTTCCTACCATGATGGTCATAGACCCTAACTCTGTAACCATGACCCACCCCCCAATTAAATGCGTTCTTATGTAGGTTGCCTTGGTTATGGAGTTTTTGTCATGGTGATGGAAAAGTAACTAAGACAACCATGCCCTATTTCCTTCTGTTTTAATCATATGCATATTTTCTGAATCTGTTTCTTCTACATATCCACCTCCATGCTTCCAGTTTGGGCCTCTATAAACCTGGACTGCATTGCACTGTAAACCCCAACAGTCCTGCTGTCATATTCAAATTCACAACGCAGTGAAGGCCGTCATTATCTTGTCTCCCTTCTCATCCTGTGTGTCCTTTTCTCTGATAGCTTTGAATGGTTTGTCATACTCTACTCTGATCACTTTTCCTTACGTCTGTGTCACTGTGCATGTCCTCAGGACTGGCTTCCCCAACACCTCTGCTGTTCAGTAACAGCTAAAAGCATCTATCTCTCGACTTGAGGGCAAGAAACACAACTTACACTGGTAAACTGGCACCATGCCTGGTATATGGTATGGCTTTGTGAGGATTTACTGATGAATAGATAAGCAAAGAAATAGCTCCCATTATCTCTACTGCACAGGAGCAGGGGAAATGAGCATTTCTTGGAGGGATATTCCACCCACACAATAGAGACATAAGCAAGTCTGCTCTACGGTGTGTGGAACTCATGACTGAGAGGACCCAGGCAGGATATTCAGGGTGGAATTAAAGTAGACTATGCAGGATTGAGCATCACGAGGGAACTGAATACAGTCATTTGAGCTGAAACTGTCATTCCCTGAAGCAGTGACAATAACAAGACATACATATTCATGATGTCATTACCCTGAGACTTTATGAGGTATTGGCAGAGGATGAACTTTCCGCAATTTTCGCTTCACTGCTTGGAATTATTACTGATAAAACAACAGTAATAACAAAACCCAATAAAGCAAAATCTAGCGGTCTCTGTGAGCCAATGAGATGATAAGAAGCTCAAGGTAATGGAAATGCCTGAGTGGAGGCAGGTTCGGGTGAGCACCCGCCCAGGGCTCCTGTCTGCCAACGTGTTTACTGGGAATATCCTTAGGCTTGGCTCGCACTCCTGGGCCTGATTGCTGAAGACAGCTTCTTCCTTGCCAAAGAACATGCATAAATTTAGACTCCCAAGGCTATGCTTGCTTCCTCAGAGAGTATTATTTTATTATTCAAATGAGACTATAAATTTTTTCATATTATGGGTACCATATGTGCTCATGGGACGAAACATGGAAATATATATATATATATATATATATATATATACAGTAAAAGTAACTTCTAATCCTATTTCTCCAATACAATGTTTTTTTTGGCCTATTTTTGTTTTGCAGAATAAAGTTTAGCAAGTACTACTCTCTGGTTGTCTAATAAAGACATGAAGAAAGTCAGAGCAACTGGGTTTGCCAGTTAGTAACTGGAGAGTTTGGAGCTTTGCTTTTCCTCAGTTTCTCAGTCTATAAAGGATCAACATAAACAGCATTTTCCAGAGTTATTTCTGAAGTGAGTGAGACAATGATGTAAATAACCCAACTCAAAGAGTAGCATGGAGGAGGTAGCTAGTGACTGGGAGCTGTTGCTACTATAACTTCCCAGAAGTCATCCTGCCTCCCTCTAAATAGCTAACTGCTGCATCCAATCAGTTTCCAGACCCTTTTGATTTGACATATTGTGCATTGTTCTAATATCGATGCCTTTCTGGAGGAGACAAGATGCCTTATTTTATCCCCCAGTGTCTGCTTTGGTTTGGGCCCTCAGGGTCTCTTGCTCGGTGCCACCATTCCTTTTGCTTCTTTTCCTACTAACTTCCCAATCATTGACCATGACAGAAGCAGAGAGAATTTCTTAAATGTGATCTGACCATATCATATTCTTATGACAGTCAATGGCCACTTTATTATCCCAGAAGTTCTATCAAGGAGTGAATTATTGATGCATATAAACCTGGAATGGGATGGATCTGAAGGGAATTCTACTGAGTTATAGAATCAGCTCTAAAACAAACAAACAAACAAACAAACCAATTCAGGGCTGGAGAGATGGCTCAGGAGTTAAGAGTGCTTACTGCTCTACCAGAGGACTGGAGTGCGAGTTCTGGCATTCATGTCAGGTGACTTATAGCTGCCTGTAACTCTAGTTCCAGGGGATCCAGTGCTCCTATGGGTACATACTCTGACAAGCACACACACACACACACACACACACACACACACACACACACACACACTAAAATAACAAGCACTAAAAGAAAATGAAACCTCATGCATACTGTGTAGTCCCATTTTTAACTCGAGATGATCAAACAGTAGGTGTTATTAGTGACTGAGGTTAGAGGTGGAAAGTGGGTGTTGTTATAAAAGGACAGAACAAAACAGCTTTCTCCCCCAAATTAATTAATTTTATCTGCACTCCCCATAAAAGGCAATTAAATTTTGCATAATACTGTTAACACAGAGAATCATTATTGTAATAGAATTGCTCTAAATATTGTCAGTGTTGGTGGTGGTGGAAATCTGCCTTCATGTTAAATTATTTTAAAACTAAACAACAGACACTTTGGTTCATATAAAAATTGGTAGAATTATATCAGAGATAGTTTTCTGATTGCCATATTTCACTACAGTTTCATATGACATCATGGCAGGAAAAGAATACAGGTTAAAAATGATCTATTCATAGCATTTATGAAAGTTATTTGTTATAAGACAAGATTCTTAGAGGCTTCATAAAAATGCTCAAGAGCTGGGTTTAAAAAACAGTACGATCTAAAGTGTCAATAAATAAAAAAAATAAACCCACAGAAAACAAGAGTGTTTTAGAAAAATCCTATTTAGACCATTCATGCAGACTTGGATAAATAGGAGTAATTAAGAAGAGAGAGCCTCACACATTTGTGTATTCAAATCTGTTAATTCATCTATGTGGCTTACAATAAGGATAAATGTAACCCTACAATTTGATAAGAGCATTGAAATAGCTTTCTTATAGTTAGATAGTATTTTAAATTGACTTTACATACATCATATTATAGATCACAAAAAAGAATGAGATTATTGTAAGTCTTTTGATTTAAATATTGACTCTATATTATTCTTCAAATATTTTAGTGCTCTCCTAAAACAGGGTTAGTAGAATAAGCAGAGTTCTTAGTTTTAGTGGAATTGGTGGCTTCAAGGTTCTGTATCCACTCCAGGAAGTACAAGGCTCAGACTTCAAATAACTTCTACAAAAAATGACTGCTAAAGATTATATTGTATGTATTCCTCACTCATTCATACACTGAAGTCCTAATATCTGATGTCACTATATCTGGAAATAATTAAGGTTAAAGAGTTTATAAGGGTGGGGCACTAATCCAATAGGATTGGTGTCAATGTAATAAAAGATTATTAAGTATCCCTCATGTGAATACCCTAAGGAAGCCATATGGGCACAAATTAGAAGGTGGCTGTCACCAAGACATGGTTGTTCTGACATGCTTATTTTGGACTTCTGGCCTCTAAATCCTTGAGAATGACTAAGCCACCCTGTCTATGGCATTGTGAATAGTAGCCCAAGCAGAGGAAAACTGTTGCTAACCTACAACTGGATGATTTTATTACAATGGGTAAAATGTAGAGTCTATGTGTTTTTACCAGCAGCTAGGAGACTGGCCATTCTGGCAGATAACTTTAGAGAAGGTAACTCAAAGAAAGCCCTCCAATGGGAGTCTGTACTCGAAATAGAACACCAGCATTGCCTACTGTAGGAAACACACTGGGGAATGTACTGGTGGGAAGTGTAAACACCGTCTCCCTAAGAAGCTGGGTCAGCAGAGGCTGATTGGCTGATCAGAATGTCAGTACTGTGGAAGATGGGGATGATGTAGCTGCTTTAGCTTGGACTAGTTCTAGCCCTCCAGAACAGCCATCCCTTGCCCATTTCTGTGTTGATACTAACACCTTGTGACTAATAGATTAAAACTTTTTGGAATCTATTAACTTAGCAGACTACTAGCTTCTACCAATCCAAAAGCTAAGAATGCCATCAGATATTGTCTTGGACCTATAGAAAACCTTCCCCCCATCTCACTATATTTGTCTCTTTAACATACCCAACAAGGTATTTCAAACTTACCATGATCTATAACTTTCTTTGTTCTGGAAAACTAGGTGAAACTGCTTCCACATTAGAACATGGAACTTTGGGGGGGGGGAACCATGGTCACTTAAAATGGCTCCAGAAAAACAAACAAACAAACAAACAAACAAAAAACCAAAAAAAACCCCAAACAAACAAACAAACAAACCAAAACAAAAAACTCTTTTATTTCCTTTAAGATGAGATTCGTGATTATGGGGGCCAATGGAAAGAAAGCCAGTACTTATTCTGTGATGGCCCTCTCCAGCCCTCACCACGCCCACTTGTTTGTACCATGGGACGAGTGATGACAGAACACACAATGTTTTTATGATAGCGGTTGTTGTGTGAGTTTTTCCTGTGTGACGCGAGCCAAGTCTACTGACAGACCCAATTAGCTTAGCGAACTGGGGAGTTTATTGATATTACTTACAGGGTCAGAGGTGGGGGCTACTTGCAAGAACATGGTGACTCAATGACAGCGGAAGCACCAAAAACCCACCCCAGAATGGGTACGAATCCCAGGAAGCTGCAAGGCTGGAGCTCCGTGTATGGACCTGCAGGCAGCTCAGCCTGCTCGGCCTCTTCTACTCAGTTAGTTACTGAATACAACCTTATATACCCTCGAGGAGGGGCCGTGTGAATGTTGTGATTTCTTCCACACTAGGAGTCTAGTAAGTCTCCTTTGCCAGATAAGTCCTATGAAGCCCCCTCCCTGATCCCAGGGATCTGGGGAAATAGCCATGTCTGAGGAAATAGCCACACTGCTGAGGGAGACACCATGTCAAGTTGTACTGACAAGAGTGGAGGGAAAACAAAGGGAACGCTTGCTCCTTTTCCAGGTCATTCGCATTTGAAGCCAAACCTTGTCAGGTTTCAGTGGAGAGCCACTGGATCAATACCCCCAGAGCAGCTTCTCAGCTGTGTGCATACAAATCACTCGGCGAGGGAGTTAACAAGACTGCAGAGGGCCACGGGACTGTACCGCAGCTGCAACTGCCATTTATCGACCTGACTCACTAGACTTGGCAAAGCTGACTCGCCAGACATTGTTGGGGGAAACCCACTTGGTAAAGCCATGGGACTATTGACAGTGAATGACTGGTTGTTTTCTGGCTGTAACTTTCTTGGGTACCACTGCTATGCCTCCCTAGTAACAACAGCTGTGCGGCTCTTTCCACACCCCTTTGGTGATGTGTTTTACACTTGTTGGGCACATATATAGCTGTGGATGATCTAGAGGATGATTCTGCGTAAGTTATATGGTACTGATGGACAGAAGTAATACTAGGATATTTTTCATAACTCAGACTGACATAGGACAGCTACAAAGACAGCTTTTCACACATTTAGCCAAGACCTCAGCAGATTCTAAGCAGGCTGGTTGTCCCTGGAGATAATATCTGGTTGCTCCTGGAGACAAATACACAAGGTCATTCTCCCAGGTGTTGTTTACTGATTCAAAGCCAGAGTTAGAAGCAACTTTAGTCTGTACATAGTCACAGGCTCAGGCTCAAGGCCCAGCTAATGAATTGTTATTAAGTATTGATTTCCAATGTCATTTTCTGCCTGGGAACCCTCACCAACTTAGCTATGTGCATAGGTCATTGGGACGTTCCTAGGTCGAGAGAAACTATTTGACTTTACTTATGTTTTGAGCTTGGGTAAGGGCCCTGTAGAACAGTCTGGGAAAGACAGCAGAGAAGAGGTGGAAGGCAGTGAGCCAGGGAGAGGAGGGGAGAGCAGCAATGGAGGGAGCAGAGAGAGCAAAGGGCAGAGGCAGCAGGGCAACAATGCAAGGCTAGAGAGAGCTCTGAAGAAGCAGGAGTAAAGAAGGTTACTTTCAAATTGTGTGAGCCTGTGTTTTTCTAAAGGCCTTTGGAGGTAGATGAGAACTTTTTCCTACCGTCACTACACTACACTTCTTTTTATTACTCCGGAAGCAGACTTTGGGAGCTGGCCTCCCATGGTCTGTGACACATGACAGTGTCATTCAGTGGGTTTGAGGGGTGGGGGCAGGATGCTCATCTCTCTCAGTGCTAACGCTTGGGCTCCTCCAATTCGATGTGGAAGTTTTAGACTCTGGTGCACTTGAGAGCAAAGCCATCATCTTGCTTCCTGTTTGATCCTCAGACCTGGTCTGATGCCCAGCACAGAAATAATTTCTCAACAAATATTTGCTGGGGATATTGGCTATAAGGACAAACCTTATAGATTCTTCTTTTGGTGTTAGCTCCTAGCCAAAACTCAAATAGATACAAACAAAACCACAATCAGACATGTGTTTATTACTTTGAAGCCTCCAAGTGCTTTAATTAATAATAACTTATTTGATTCTCATGCTTCCCATAATCCTCCCAGGAGGAATGGTCACTATTAATTTGTTATGGGTATAAAAGTGAAGTCAGATAAGTCACTGCCCTAAGGAAAGCTAGCAGCACAGACACAAGAAAATTGACCTTCCAGGCACCAGGATTTTTCCTGCTATACTCTAGAAAAGGTAAAAGCACAAGTAACTCTTTGTCAGCTTGAGACTGCTGCTGTCTCCACTTCTCTGTTGTTGGTAGACACTCAGCATAGTGGCACCACTATCACAGAAACGCAGTGTAGTATGATATGAGGAAGTTTCTCAAAAACTTTATTGAGCTCTGTTTGGGAGACTTGGGCAAACCTTCTCCATCCTAACAGAACACTTACATCTCTTTTCAGTTTCTCCCAAGCCCTGAGATGTATTTCCTTGCCCAGAACAGCATCCCACAGATGCCATGCTCTGCAGGCAGGATGGGCCAAGTCCAGCCAGGGGGCAACCAGGTCCTGCCTGCCTGGCTTGGTATAGCTTTGACAGTTGTTTTCTTGGTTATTTGAGAAGAAGAGAAAAGAAAAGAAAGAAAAGGGAGCAGGGAAGGAACTCTCTACATCTGAATTCAGATTTTACGCTCTCCTCATTTTTGGATTCTGGAATTAGAAATATCCTGAATAAAACTGATTCTTCTGTGCCTTTGCATGTACTGTAAGTGATAACCATCAAGGGACATGTTGACGTGCTGGATAGGGAGGGGTTAACAGTTTTTAAGTGTGTGTGTGTGTGTGTGTGTGTGTGTGTGTGTGTGTGTGTGTAAGAGAGCGAGAGAGAGACAGAGAGACAGAGAAAGTAGGTATGCAGGAGTAAAGATTGTATGCAAATATACAGAAGCCAGGGCAGGCTGCCAGATGTCTTCTTCTGGGGTCTTGTGTTACCGCTCTGAGACAGGGATTCCAGCTGAACCAGGAGCTTGCCATTCAACTTGGCCAGTGGGTTTGCAGGATCCATCTGTCTCTGTCCACCAATACTGGGGTTACAAGCATGCATGTAACTTTTTATGTGGGTTCTGGGAATTCAAACTCAAGTCCTCATGCTTGGAGAACAAGGTTCTTACCCATTTAGCCATCTTTTCAGGCCTGAGCTTTTCCAAATTTAATCTTAGTTCCTCTTGTCATTGCTATACTTCCCACATTGTCATGAACTTTTTTTTTTCCCCATGGCTTCCCCTGAAAGAATAACACAGCTCTAGGTATTTAGATAAAACAATAACTGTTGATGTGTGACCTTACTCTGACTTTTTCCCTTATCATATCTCTTATGTATCTGTGAAGTATCCCAGGGATAATGATAGATGGCATCATACTGGTTAGTGTGTTTATAAGCAGCAGCATTCTGGAGGCTGTGCCAGGTCAGTGAGATGGGGGTGTGTGATATATTATTAATGGAGAGTCCACGTTTTAACCATCTCACATTATTCTTTTTCCACAGACATGCCCAGTAGCAGCTGACCTGAGCATGACTCAGCCCAGGCTCTGCAAATCCATTTTGCTGAGGCTCTCCACCAGGCAGGAAGAAGGAAAGCCAGCTTCCTTCCCCAGGGAGGCAGGCGAGAAAGAATTTAGGATGCTGACACAATTGTTTGTGTATCAAAGCAGGGAATTCCCCAAAGGCAAATGGGAAATGGGAAATTACAATAGCATTTGTAGGTATGAACTTACCTTGCAGGTATCTGAGTGAGAAATATTAACATGTTGTCACTTAGGAGCAAGGTGTTTACAATCCAACAGAAGCCCAGGCAGATGGGTAGAATTCTAAGTAGAGGCTGTGGTGATTTGAAAGAAAATGGCCCCCAAAAGGAGTTGCATTATTAGGGTGTGCTGCTTTGTTGGAGTAGGTAGGTGTGGTCTTGTTGGAGGAGGTGTGTCACTGTGGGGGTGGGCTTTGAAGTCTCATATAAACATGTTCAAGCCACCCCCAGTGACTCAGACCACTTCCTGTTGCTTGTGGGTCAAGATGTAAGAACTCTTAGCTCCTTCTCCAGCACCATGTCTGCCTGTGAGCTGCCATGCTTCCTGCCATGATGATAATGAGCCAAACCTCTGAACTGTAATCGAGCCACCATGATTAAATGTTTTCCTTTATAAGAGTTACCATAGTCATGGTGTCTCTTCACAACAATAGAAACCCTAAGACAGAGGATATAATGATTGGCTGTGGTCTTGGAGTTCAAGGTTTTGCTTAGCACTCTTCTATCCTCTCTTCTTCCCTTCCTCCTCTTCCTTCTCCTCTCTGTAACCCTGGCTGGCCTGGAACTTGTGATTCTCTTGCTTCAGTCTCCTCAGTACCAGGATTGTGGGTGTGAGCCACCATGCCTTACTCATTTTCTTCACTCTCTTGATTCCTTTGGCACTGCATTCAAATCTTGTATGTCTGCTTTTCAAGAAAGCAGGGGGTAAGATGTACTGGAGAGATGGATCAAAGGTTAAGAGCACTGGTTGCTCTTTAGAGGACTTGGAATCAATTCCCAGTCACCACATAGTGGTTTACAAGCATCTGATACCCTCTTCTGACATCCTTGGGTACCAAGCATGCATATGGTACACATGCATAAATGCATGCAAACCCACTTTCACATGAAATAAAAATGAATAAATCTAGTAATTAAAGAAAAGGAAAAAAAGAAAAGCAAACAAGAAGGCAACAAAAGCTACCAGATGCTGTCAAGGAGCTAACACCATCCAAGGTCAGGGCTAGCAGGGCCCTGGCACATGGTGCTGGGGATCACTAAACACTCACATAAGAAATGGAATTCATGCTGGAATCTCTTTCCAGGGCTTGATGTCGCATTCTGCTTTTCTGTCTTGTCTTAGAATTAGAACCTTCTCTGATTATGCTCCTAAGAGAGTTGGAGGCCATGCTTTGGCACAGCATGTATTACTATACTTCAGGTTCCTCCATGTGGCTATGGGCTCAGTGAACTAAGAATTTCTGCTTTCCATTTTTTTCTGTCCTCTTCCTCTCTTCTCTGGCACCCTCTATTTCCCTTACTCATGCTCCTCCAACTCTGGTCTGATCTCCACTACCATTCAGTCTGGACCTGACCTCCTATGTTTGCAGATCAGTATAGATTGTGCCCATGGAATTTCCCCATCACATTTTAGGCTCAGTCTTTGCAGAAATTCTCAACTCAGACAAGATCCATACCTCTGATGGATACACGGTATTTATGACAGGATCCCATGATGCACTACTGCTAGAGTAAGAAAGCAAAGAGATGCACTTGTGTCTGCAACATTGAGTTATGAGCAGACAATTCTTATTTATATCTGTCTTTTGGTTTACCTCAGTCATAATATCTCTGTTTCCCTAGACTGCCTTTGTTTTTATCTGTTGCATAAAAGAATTCAACAACATCCTCTCTCTCTCTGCCTCTCTCCATCTGTCTCTGTCTCTGTCTCTCTCTCTCTCTCAAACATTCCCTGATTTGAAAGATGTATTATAAAGCCATCCCTTCCTGATTTTGGAATGGCGGCTATCTAGGCTTCTTTACAAATAGGATGGATTACCAGGCAAAAGTTTTTCACTTGCAGCAACAACAAGAACTGTGAGAAGGCAAATTCAGCCGAAGTCTCATTTCAGAAATGATGCTTCAAAGAGTATTTTTTATTTCTTTCCCTGTAGTGCAAACTGGAAATGTTTTAAAAATCATATATCAAGTAGTGTTTTGGAAAACATGAAGGAACTGTGCTACACAATTTACATTTTTTGTGGTCAACCTTTGCTCAATGGAATAAATATGAGGCAAGCTAAAAATACCCTAGGGAACCACATACACACATAGCATACATCACATGTCTTTGATGCTTTTGAAACCTCCTTTTTTTTTTCTCACCTCGCTCTGTGTTACTGGGTAGAGTGCATCTCCTACAATGAGGTGTGAATAAGAAGGCTAATAATACCTTGAAAGAGCTGGTGACAACTGTTTATCCTAAAACCATACCTCTATGTTTAGATACTACCAAAAGCATCCAGGGAGCTGGGAGCGGAATGTTCTAGCTTGGTAACGTGGACTGTCTCTACCTGAGCAGCCAAGCACCACATGCCATCACGCTGCATTGTTGATGTAGGACAACAGTTAATAGGAAAAGGCATCATGCACATGTAGTTGGTACAGTCTGCCCTGCCTGCGGAACCATACCTGCATCTACAGGTGCAAGTACTGTGTGCTCAAGAGAGACCCTTACCTTGGCTTGTAACTCTCACTTCTGGAAACATTGTTCTTGGTATGCATTAAGCATTCACTGACTCTTCTCTTCCCACTGTCTAACAAAGGGCACAGGTGGAAGGAGAGGCGGTGGAAACCCTACCATCTGGCTCCAGGACTGAAGAAGAGAAAGATGGCAATCCTAGACTAGAGACATCCTACCAAGCAACAATAGGTAGTCAAGAGTTTTTAATACTCAGATGTCTTGCAATAATCAAGGCAGATTTTATAGGAAGTAATGAAGAAAGGGTAAGAAGGCAAGGCATGATGACTGAATTCCAGGTCAGGCAGGGTTACATAGTGAAATTCTGTCAAAAATTAATATTTTTTTTCTTAAAAACGCTTACTCGTTATAGCATGGTCAGACCTCATGCTTAAGGAAATCTCTCAGCCATAGCACACCCTAAATTACACCTGGCTACTCTGCAAAACAGTAATTTATACCAGTTGTTTGTCTCTGATATTCCATCCACTCACATATTTGCATATCTCAAGACCTATTGGGCACAAAGACATTTGAATGAACCCCACTCTTCATTATTGTAGAATGATATGTAATTTATTCATATACCGACAGACAGTACTCAAAATTCATTTAAGTAAGCAAGTGATTACACAAACATCTAGTAATACTAAAATCGATAGTCCCAAAGTATAAAATACCATGGTTATGAAATACCATGGTAAATACTATTCAACAGACTACAATCATAATTCCAAACTAAATCACATTTTAAAGAAGATGATTCTTAGCAGTTTGAGGATGATTTTGTTTTTCTTCTTCCAAGCACCTTCTTCCACTGTTGTGAGTATGCTAATTTCAAGAAATAGTGCATGGTATCATTGCTCAGGTTCCTGTGTTATAATACATTTTCTTGTAAATTTATTTATTTTTTTAAAATATTGCCCCTCAACATAGAAAACAAACCAGTCAGCCCTCAATCCCCTATGCTCAGTTTGGGGTAGTGCTGAGGGCCAACTCTGGGTTTAGCAAGGGACAGGCAGTGAAAAACCCTTCACAGTCTTGGAAAGATATGGCTTCTTTTCTGGGGCTCCAAGCATCATACACATACTTAGACATCCAAGCCTTGAAGTGGTGGAAATAAAACACATTTCTATCCTGATGACTACGGCACAGTTGCAACTGTGGTTAAGTTAGGCTACAGGTCTGCAGGATTTCTCATAAGGATGGCTCCTATTTAAGCTGATTTCTTATAGCCTTGTTACATTTTTTGTGAAGTGCAGTTATATGTGCAGGATGATTTTGGCTTATCATGTGTCTGTCTGTATTATTTTAAAGTCTTATACTTTACCAGAATGAGGTCCAAGCATGAACCTGGCTTGAGAAGCTAGCAGCAGTCCTCATGAAACATTTTAATAAATATGAACACAGAATGAGGCTCAGTTAAATCTCTTACATACAAATTATAGCTAGAGAATTATTACACATTTTTAATATTGAATGATGAGGGGGAGGGAAAAAATCTAAAAAAATAGAAAACTTTCTCCATACCTGGGTGTCAAGGACAGATGCTAACACTGCATAATGCCACAATATGAGCAGTCACTGGAAGGTAGATACTCCAGAAATAGTGGTATTTGGGGGAATCTTGGAATTATGACCAAGAGATGAAAATACTGTACCAAAAGGCATGCATATATATATACACGTATGATCACTATGTGCATTCGGCGTGTGAGCTGTCACCTAAGCAGAGATCGAAGACAACGATGAGGCAGTGTTCTTGGGGTCCATTGGAACAGGCATGGACACTACATGTTGATCAAACCCTCAGATGCAGCGAAATGCGGGCACAGCGCCATGTCTGGGTTCTGCAGCTGCTTTATGATCCTCTTGCGGAATTTCTCCCGCACACGGTTAAATTCCATTATGTCCATGGGGTCCTCCTCAATCCAAAACTTGTGAAACTCATGCATCAGATAGCCTGTTAGGGACAAGACAGTGAGAAGACTGCAAGAGAATGGCCCCTAGCCACATTGCAAACCACCACGGGTGAGTTAGAGCAAGGCCACAGTCTCCGAGGAGTTCACAGGAAGTTCACACCAAGGTTTGGTATAACCAGTGGAGTCGAAGCTACCAAGCTGCCTATGTTGCTTTTTTTCCTTCTGCAGCGAGTGTTAGAGACATTTCCAGTTCCACAAAGCAGGGGAGCAAATAGATTCTATTCTGTCACCTCTTGAACACGAATCACAGTGGGAACATATTCTTATTAAAATTTTTTTATGTTTATGAGTGTTTGCCTGTTACGTATGTGTGTCTGTGCACCACATTCTGAGGTGTCCCTTGGAGGTCAGAAGAGGGCACTGGATCTCCTGGAACTGGAGTTACAGTTGTGAGCTGCTATATGGGTGCTGGAAATCAAAGTCTGGAGCCTCTGGAAGAGGAAGCAGTCAGAGGTCTTAACCACTGACCAGTCTCTCCAGCTCAGCTTTGATTTTTGTTCATTCGCTCATTTGTTCCTCCCTTCCCTCATTCTATCCTTCTTTCCTTTCTTTCTATTGAGGCAAGGTCTCTCTATGTAGCCCTTGCTGGCCTGGAACTTGCTCCGTAGAGCAGGCTGGCTTCAATTCACAGATATATAACTGCCTCTGCCTCCCAGGCACTGAGATTAAAGTGTGTACCACATGCCTTTATGTTCAAATATTTCAAAATATCTTCAAATTCATAAAATTACATTTATTCATGCATGTTTGTTTTTAGGTGTGTGGGTGTAAATGTTTGTAGAGGCCAAGGGGTAACAATAGGGGCCTTCTCTCCATCTTATATATCAAGGTGGAGTGTCTCACTTGAGCTCAGAGCTTGCCATTTCAGCTAGTCTAGCTAGCTAGTCTGTTCTGAGGATCCCTCCTCTATGCCTCCTGAGTACTGGGACTGCAGATGATGGGTTATCATGCCTGCTTGGTATTTAAATGAGTTCTGAGGACCTGAGCACTGGCCCTTGTACTTGCAAGGCAAGTACCTTGCCCAGTGAGCCATCTTCCCATCCCTCCTACACCCAGAACTTACTCTAAAAGGCCAGCAGTGACTCCTTCATCCTTCCCTCCCAACTAAATTATACAATGATCCAGTCTTTCAAAGTTACTCCACTCTATCTTTTTTTCCCTCTCAATATTCACTTTAACTAAAAATTCAAATTACCTTGACACATCAAACAAATGCATTTGACCATCTATTATAAGACAATAAGAACTATAAATCAAGTCTAAGCTACACAGACTCGTGATCAAGATTCATGAAATTGATAATAATACTTATTTCCAAAGCACAATTACATATTCAAATGCTTTTGTGTTTCAAAGATGTTATATATGAACACTCTGGAGTGGACATTGTTTTGGAATGAATGTTAAGTATTTGAAGCAAGAATCTGTTTATTTTTTTTCTTCCCCATTTTGCCCCTTCCTTCAACTCCATTGTTTGTTTTTGTGCACATCTAAAAGAATTGAAATGTGAATGCTTCCTTTAAAAGGCAATATTATATATTTGTATGTAGTAAACCCCAATGCAATTGCATCCCTCCCTATACATTAGGAAAAGAAAATCCTAGTTTAAGGGAAAAGGAAAAAGTGAACACAATTCAAGTTCTTTGTTCTAACTTTAGGGGGTATAAGAAAACACAGACAGAATGCTGGAGAGGACCCTGGTTGGGCTCTCAGCTCTCTTCCTTTCATGTATAAAGAGAATCTAGGAGGAGTGAGCAGGGGGGCACAAGATGAGAACAGAGAACAAGCCTACTCAATTGAACAACTAAGCAAAACCAACAGCCTTTCCTCTGGTAACTAACAATGTATGGAAATAGTTTCAACACAATCTACAAGCAGTTTTAAAGCATTGCATTCATATTTTACTGTAATGCAGTATTGGAGGTGTCCTTCCCCAACATACATTGTTTGATGGTGACACATTCACACAATGCACCCGTCTCATTACTCCTCTCATTGCATGTACAGGCACACTCATATATTTTTAAGAATTCAGTCACTCAAGCCTAGGAGAAAAGGTTGAGGGAACAATTATTTTGCATTTGTTTTGGGTTGTCTATTCTGTTCCATTTCTTCTCTTTTTCTTTCTTTTGACAAGATTTCTTGCAATCCAGTCTTGTCTTGAACTCACTATGCTGCAGAGATCTTTGAACACCTGTCTGATTCTTCTGCCTCCACCTCCCAGTGCATTCCACACCTGGTTTATGTGTTATTAGGGATCAAACTTAGGGCCTTTGTGTGCTAGGAGAGCACTCTACTAGGTGAACCCATCCCCATCGCTGTCCCATTTCTTTCAGAGCAATGGGCAAGACTGCTTCTGATCATTTATGATGGAGGCATTTACTCCCCTTGCCCAGCTGGCCTTGAGGCTACACAAAAGCTGACTACCAGGAAAACTGCAAGTCAGGTCCACCATCACCCCAGGAGCTGTCTTCTCTGTTTCCACTCATCTGGCCCTTGGATTCCCTGAGGGGGGGTTCAAGGCTGATTCCAGGCTTGGGCATCTCTAGGAACAACATTGACAGTTACACAGATGAAGGAATGATTTTTTTTTGTTATGCATTTTTAAAAAAGCCTTAGTATGGAGTCCTGGCTAGTCTTTAATTTATAATCCTGCTTCAGCTCAAGATTCTTAGAAGGTTCCTGGGCAGAAAGCTGTGGGCCTGTACTTCATGGAACAGATATAGTTCTTCTCTGAGACTTGCAGTGTGCTTCATGCCCAGCACTCATCTCCTCTCCAGGTTAAGCCGCTGGCCTCCCCATCATAGCTCATGTGTGGTGAGTGATGGCATCTCTTTGTCCTTCTAGTTGTTTCAATACTTGATGACAGCACTGTTTCTTCTGATCCCTGCCTCTTATTCACTAGAACTCAATCCTCTGTCCATTTCAGAGAGTGGAAAAGCTCCTAAGATATCTCTGGAATAGCCTGGGGTAATTTGTTAGCTATGCAGATCCACCCAGATTCAGCCAGATGAATCTCTAACATTGAAGTTTAAAACCTAAGATCTGGAAGACTCCATCTTTTTACATCCCTCCAGGTCTCATAGGAATGTTTCAACTGATATGGTTACAAAAGAAATGAATGAGAATTCATAGTTTCTTCTTTTCTTAATATATAAAACACAAATACAAGTTCCAAGTGGTCATTGAGCTCAAAGAAACATACTTGAGTTGTTTGGCAAGGAGAGTCAGATTTCTAATATGAGTTACAATCATCCATGATGCATCCATCTCATTAGTTATCTCCTTAGCTTACTTCCCATTGACATTGATAAAGCAGGTAGTATGGAAACCATTTTTTTTTTAAATTTGATTTTTGGCTGTATTTATGTGGTACAATCTGATAATTTGATGCATGGGTATGCTGTGAACTACCAAATCAGATTATGTAGCATCTTTGTTTCCTTTTAATGAACAATTTATCTTTCTGTACTATACATAAAGATGCCCACTTTTCTACAATATGCAGACACCCTGGCATCTCACTCTTAAGGGGATGTAACATTACAGAGTTCTAGGTTATCTCAGACACAGTTGTTTCCCTCATTTTTCTATTGTACAGACAACTATAGATTACCATCTTGGAGGATGATGGTCCCTCATAATCTGACACCATTTTCATAATACTTCCTTGATACGTACAAATGTAAATTGCAAATCCTACACCTTGGGACCCTCCCTATCTTATTGGGAAAATGACTAGAGACCACATAGCATGATTCAATGAAAATACAGAAATAGTAACCTGGCTTCCAAAGTAGATATTATAATCATAAAGCTCCACTCATTTATGTATTATAGCACAGCATTCAAATATTCATTTGGCCAGTTACCTGCTCAACGCATCTACCAATTATATGTGTAACAGATACACTGTTAGGCACTGAGGATGGAGAAAAAGGCAGAGTTCTCACATTTCCTAATTCTCTGTCTCTTGGAAAGGTGGGTATTCAATTTCACAATGACTTGTTAGCCGAGGAAGCTAACAAAGTAGTGTGGCAAGGGGAGGGAGAAAATGGAGTCAATCTATTGCCTCTAGTCTTCAATTTCATTCATTTCCAAGCACTGTAGCCAAGCAGATTATATTTCTCCACCTTACAGATGTGGACACTGGGTTCAGCCAGGGGGCTTGAACAGTGCACATTCACACAGTTTGGAAGCCAGGGCTGACACAGGCACCTTCCAATTGTTGCTGCAAGTTGCTGCCTCTGGTGCTTATTTCTGTGTTAAAATTTCTCTGTCTTGAAGGTCAAAGAACAGATAATCTGCCCCCTTTTCTACACTTGTCTTTTTCTCTGCTCACTACACCTAACCTTACCCCATTACTGTTGTGTTGTGTGTTCAGTGGAGCTTTAGATTGGATGGCATTTTTGCAACACGGTGCCTTGGCAGTGCAGCCTTCACTGACTAAGACTGTAAAGTCAGGAAGATAGAGCCATTACATTCTTATTTCCTTTTCTCTAAATGAAATACTTGTTTTGAATACTAATTTGGCTTGCCATCTGAAGCCTGCTGCATATTTATTGCTGCTCAAATATGATTTGGTTTTGCTTCACTGCATCCTGTTAGTAGAGAGCAGAGGCATATGCAAGGACACAGATAATTGCAAGAATATTACAGAGGAGACTGCAGAAGTGACCATGCCCAGTGGAGGAACAATGAATCTGGGGTACAATTTACCTCTTCTAAAGACACCCAGTCTCTCTGACCATAACCTAATCCATTGGTGATTGTTGCTCTTTCTGAAACCCAAGGAATGTCTTGGAAAATAAGATATCCTGCTTCATGCTTACTTATCTGGACTAGGACTCTTCTGAAAAACCTATCAACTGGATAAAACTAAAAAAAAATCCTTCAATATTGCATTATCTTATCTGTCATCCACCCACCCACCCACCCACCCATCCATCCATCCACCCATCCAATACAGAGTTACTAAACACTCTACTAGGCTGAGCATATAGCAATGAACGAAACATCTCCTCCTACTCTTACATGCCAATTCTTGCTTTTAACTTTGATTCTTTCCTAGGAGATGTCATTTGCTGCATGTTTCTGATTTTTAATTCCAAGCAGATGAATTAAAAGTCTGTAGGCAGAGCCCTTCTAACCCTTCAGAGCCCCAAGGCTTCTCATAGGAATGTCCAATTTGTGGCTCCAAATGGATTTCCCCAAAGGAATTTACCTTCAATTTGCCTCAAATTAAACTCAGTCTATTTTACCTTACAAGAGCTTTCCTGATTTTCTCCAAGAAAGATGGAACCTATAGAACAGGGCAATGTATGAAAGGCTAACAAAAACATAGGGCAAGAGAATTTATTTGTTATTAGTTATGCTTGTGCTCTCTAACAAGGCTCCAAGATCTTTAGGGTCCATTCCAAATTCTCTTCGTAAGTTTCTTGTATCATATCCAATCAATCATACCCTCTGTGTTATACTGTTGGGATCTGCTGTACACTCCTGTCTTGTGGCCTGTGTCCTTTCCACTTTGCTGGCTGGGTCACTCAGCCCCCACTCCTCCACCTTCTGCCACCCAGCCTTGGGTTCTCTCTGGAAATGGCATTTGCTTCAGGGAGCTCTCTCTCTGCTTCAGACTCAGTGGGTGATGACGGCCATATGCTTTTGCAGCATTTTAAAACAGTATGTTTACTTCTGAGTATGTTGTACTTATGTGTTCCGATGCCAGTCTTCCTCAGTATAGACCCCGATCTTCAGTAAAACCCCAGAAATATGTTTTGGGGATAGAGTTGTTACAGGAGTGACTATAGTCACCCATTGGTCAAAACGGGAGCTATAGATGTCAGATTTTTCCACTAACACACTATAAACACTTCTTTAAATGTCCTCCTCATTTTTGCCAGTTATACTTGCATCGTTTGGAGTCAGATAGTTTCACATATTTTGATGGAAAACGAAGAACCATGAATGTGGTAGCCTCTCCTATCCTAATCCATGCTCTATACTCACTCCGGCTAAGCCTTCTGACTGCCAAACTCTACAGCCCCACCACACACTCTGCATTCCTTTTCTGGATTGTTTTTTAAACCTCTATTTGCAGAAGATACAGGTTTAGCCCCTGTTTGCAGACCCAGCCATACTCGATTCCTTACTGTTTTTAACCTGGACCAGCTGCCTACTTTGTTCATTTACTTAGTTTTCCATTTAATTTAACCACAGACCACTGTCCTTAAAGGGGCCAAATGCACTCTTGATGTGTTCAAATTTGGTAGACATTTGCTCAGTTCCAGAGCTTGGTCAAGATCCAGATCTGTTCAGCCTATTGTTTGGGGTCCACCTTGGGAGGGCCCCTTTCCTTCACCTGAGGATTCCCTTCACTCTCTTCCTGGAAAGACTTCCTGTTGCCTGGGTTTATTTACCCTTCCTGGAATTACTCTCTTATTTTGTAGAAACATCATATTTTTCAGGAGTTTCCTTATCAAGTTATGGGGAAGTAAAATTTAAGACTATATATATATATATATATATATATATATATGTATATATATATATATATATATATATATGAAAAAGTCTGTCCTACTTTGATACTCAATACTCAATTGATAAGTTAGACTGGGAATAATATAATTTGAGCTTTTACATCATATTTCCTTTATGCCATCCAAAGTTTTGTTGTCATTATCCATTTTTTTTAATAAAAGGCTGTTTCTGAGAAACCTAGTGTAGTCTTGATTCCAAAGCTTTTGAGTAACAAAGTTTTGGAAATTTTCAGAATCGTCTCTTCATATTGTCATAGTATCTCACAGTGATGTAGACCTTGGTTTGGTAGATTTTTATCTGTTATGTGAGTGCTTGGAATTTAAAATATGAAAATATGTTCTTTAGGCCTAAAATTTTATCACATTATTTATTTACTTATTTATTAGCCCCCCCCACACACACACAGAGAAAGCATGTGTGAAGAGGTCAGAGGACAACTTGTAGGAGTCGGTCCTCACTTCCATCACATCATGTAGGTCTTAGGGATCAAATTCAAATTCACATCTTCAAGCTTAGCAGTCAGTGTCACCACAGAGTCATCTTGGTGGCCTGATTTTTTTCCCCCTTGATTTATAGATTTGTTTCCTTTCCCTGAATTTCTCCTTTTTGTGACAAGCTCCCTCCCCATTCAGGTAGGAGACTTCCCTCAATGGCCTTTTCACGTTTCAAGCTTTATTTTTTATTTTTCATAAATACCTTTTTGATTTGCTTTCTAGGCAAGACTTTCAACCTTACTTTCTAATCTTCTAGTGAATTTCATTTCTGTCAAACCTGGCGGTCAGCTCAGGCTGTCTTTAGATTAGTATTCTTCAGTGTTAAACTGTGCTAGATCAGAAAGAGACAGACAAAATCATATCTGAGGTTGACACATTGCATATCACATAGGAGATGAGAAAAAGAAAAATCCATGAAGCCCAGAAATATAAGTGTAAGTGTTTAAATGATAAAATAATCAGACAGTGAAGTTAAACCCAAAGAAACTCTTTCCAAGGGCCCAACATAGCTCCATCACAGTGATTTCTTAGTGTTGACCCTTGTCTGCTCTATAGAAACCCATACTGATCATTAAACAGCAGGGCACTTACAGAATGTTTGTTGGAAGTGAGACAGCGTTGGTGCTTCCGGGGCGATGTTGTAGAAATGAGTTTTCAGAGCACCACTCACAAGCAGATTATATGCCAGATCAGTGATGTTGATGCCCACAATTGCAAAGGAGTACCTGCAGGTAGGACCCACAAAAACCAATAGCGTTGCATTATGGGATATAAGCACTTCAAAAACCTGAGCCCTAAATTCCTATTAAACCACCAGGGTGGCAAGCCAGCTATCCACCTCTACCCTATCAATGTCTTGTCCTCTAACTCTGCCACAAGGTTTTGATAACACATGCTGAGAGACCTGAGAGACTTCAGACTTGGTAACTCCATTTCCAAACATACTGTAGGTCAGTGTCTGAAGTGGACCAGTTTTTTATAGATGAGAATATTTGCTACAGCATTATTTTTCATGTCAAGTAGAAACCATTCAAATATGCTATAAAGATTCCTATAGAAATTAATTATGGTAATTTTTGTGTTAACTAAATTATGGTACATTTATAGCTAACTGAAATTGCATTCTTAGAGACTTTAAAGCAAGACACATGTGTAGAACAAACCTAGATTTAGCATAGATGGAGATGTGTGCATGGAGAACAGCTAGAATGAAAAGCTATGAGTCCTTACTGTGGGTGTGCAAAGTTGATAGGATGGGCTGATGGACTGACTTCTGGGATACATTCTTGCATTTTCTACATTTGAATTTTATGTGAGAAAGGCTTAAGGTATTACCACAAAGTATTTTATGTCCCTCTTCTACGGAAAAGAGAACAGAATTCTTAAATTCTCCCTATTCTTGTAAACCCAGCATAGTAATATTTCTGAATGGAATAGGCAATTAAGAACATATTAATTTGTTTATTTGTGTGTGTGCATGTGCCTCAGCATGTGTGTGTAGAGGTCAAGAGACAATTGGAGCATTCTTTCCTTCTACATATAGGTTCTGAGGATTAAACTCAGGTCATTGGGCTTGGTGGCAAGTTCCTTTACCTGCTAGATACCTGTCAAGTATCTAATGTAAAAATTCAAAACAATTTTTAAATTTTATTTCCTTATTTTATGAGTATTGGTGTTTTATCTGCATGTATATCTTTGTACTATGTGAGTTCCTGGTACCCATTGAGACAAGAAAGGGGTGTTGAATCTCCTGGAACTCTGGAGTTACAGATGGTTGTGAGCTATGTGGGTTCTGGGAATCAAACACAGTTTTGCCATCCCTGAGTCATGGCTGAGAGTCCTCATGTATGACCCCACACTTACCCGATTGCTTTATCCATCCTTTTCTTTTCCCATTCTGCTTTGCTGAATTTGCTGACAGAAAGAATGAATAAATAAATAAATGAATATCTAACATTTAACTTGTTCCTGCTCTCTTTGTATGCTTATATTAAATCATTAACTACATGTAGAGATACATTTAACTCTATTATCACACTAGTCAGTATGGATATATTACTGCCAAAGGAAGGAGCATAAGCATGATGGCACACACCTGGAATTCCATCATCCCCACTTGTATTGTTGCTACTATATATATATATATATAGTAGCAACAATATATATATAAATTTATATATATATATAAATCAGCTTGGATATATCCAAGCTGATTAGTGTTAGATAGTAACAGTGTTAATTAACATAAGCCAATGCAGGAAGATTTTGAGTTTTAGGTCAGCCTGGGCTACACAGTAAGACCTTGTCTCAAAAACAAACAAACTTTTGCATTGGAGCTACATCCAAGTTTAAATCCATCTAAGCAGGAAAAAGGAGAATTTTCTAGAACAGATGGCAAATGACACACTACAAACACTCATGTACTACCACAGCACACAATCACAGAAACATGGTACACATTGAATACACAAATGTGCTTTGTACTCTGTGAATGACTGGCTATGATGCCAAGTACCTACTGGAATTCATGGTAAAATATTCCATCTATTTTTATAATTTCCTAACAACAAAGTAAACTAAAGAGGCACCAAGAGAGTTTTGCCTCTACAAGATTCATCTTCAAAATGAATTGAATTGCATGTGGAATTTAAAGATTTTGTTCATTTTATCTTCAACAAAGCTTTGAAAAGTCCACAGTATGTCTATATTTGTTGACTTCTTGTGTCTATATTTGTTAAATGAAATCTTTGTGTTTGAAATTTAATAAAAGGCCCAGTAGCTTCCACTCATTTAATAACTTTTAAGATGGCCCCCAAGTAAACAAGCAAGAGTGAAGAAGCACCTTTCTCCTCTTAAAGTTGCATCTACTTTTGTCCCTCAAGTTTCTTCAGGACCCTATGAATGGTCACAAGGCAACAATGCATCATGCTTGCTGAAGGACAGCTGGGAACATGTCCTTAGTACATATGCTCATGTCTCACTGTTGAATTTTTGAAATGTGTAGTGTCTGATAGAAGCTATGATGATACCATAACTGGTCAAAATATACCTCTTTCAGACAATCATGTAAGAAATAGATTAGCATTTTCAAGACATTTTGATTCATACTTGGCGACCTTCAACATCACTTTGAAGCAATGAATACACAAGCTTCTTTCTCTTTGACTAGATTGTAGCTTGGGGGATAAACTAGGTTCCTCACAGCACACATATGAAGGCCACTCTCCTTAAGAGTTGTCCTCAATCTCTCAATCTCTCTCTCTGAGAACCAATAAAGGAGCCACAACTGCAGAACCTCTCTCTACCCTCTCTTTGTTTGAGGATGACTCACTGACAAAATTAATCTCCCTTCAATGGTCATTCAAAAACTATTTTAAGCTTATTGTTACTTCCCCAGGATCACAGAGAATCCATGAATCCCGGTTCTGATGTAGGAAACACTACTTGGAAACACAGACTCTCAGTCATCTTTGATTAGAGGAAGTTCAGAGGCTCCATAATGTAGAGCCATGCAATCCAGAAGATACATTTAAAAGCCAAAGTAGCTTGAGGTTGAACCTGCAATCTATCAAGAAACAGCTAGATGATTTTAATGTTTTTCTTGAAATAAATAAAAGTCAAGAAGATAAATTTTTAATCTCATAAAAGACTACAAATGTAAGTTTGGGAAAGTAATGTAATTTAATGAACCTTAGCCAAATGGAGCTAGGAAGAGGATAGTAGTAACATCAGTGAAGTAAACCCAAGCCAACCGGTTCCTGAATTTTAAGACTGATGTAATAAAACTTTAGGTTTACTTAGCCAGTAACAACTAAGTGCTATTAGGTGGAGGACAAAACAGAAAAAAAATCTAATGGGGCCAGGACCGTAAAACAGAAGGAATTCTCAGAAAAGCCACTAACTCACACATTAACTACTATTTATAATGATCAAATTAGAAATACATTGATCAAGGACAGAAGTGGTGGGACATGCTTTTAATCCCAGCTCTAGGGAGCAGAGGCAGGTGGATCTCTGTGAGTTTGAGGCCAGCCTGGTCTACAGAGTGAGCTCCAGGCTATCCATGGCTAAGTACTGAGACTGTGTTTCCAAAAAAAAAAAAAAATTACTAATCGAAGACCAAATTTTCACTATGCAAGAAAATTCCCAAATAAAATGTCCTGGAGGGGATTTGGTCATGTGTGTGAGATGGTCACCTCTTTAGAGGAAGGGATTAAATGTCCCTAAAACTGGGTGTATTTCTGGCTACTTGACCCTTTCATTAGCTTAGAATAATTTTTCTTTTCGTTACTAAAAATGTATCCCACAAGTAACCATCCTTAGCAGATTAAAAGCTGGTGAATGTTTGCCTTTGAAAGTGTTTTATACAAATCTACTCATTCTAAAACAGAATAAAAACAACAAAACACAAAAGCAAAGAAAAATACCTTATTTCTTCTTTAGTGACATCCCTTCATGTGTTTAGTCAAAGGAAAGAAATCAAGTAAATGCAAGTACAGCATTGAACTTTAAAACAAAAAGTCTTGGAAAGTCCAGCTTTCTCTGTGGGGCTTTGACTTCCGCTCTCCCTTATGCCACAACACATCCCCTTGTCTTTGAATTCTTTTCTCCATATCCGTTCCTCCATGCTCACCTTTCAATTTTCCTAGACACTCTTGACATACATCTTGCTTGAAGGACTCCAGTCTACCTTCTACGTCCTGAAATGAGTATCTGAAGTGCTAACCTTCCTGTTTAGCATCTGTCAAAAGGTCTAGTGAGCACACTTTCCACTCGACCCCCAGTGAGCAGGCTCTCCTGACAACATTTCTCTACAGGTCCATGTGGGAAACGATATTTACTGATGCAAAAACCACTAACCCATTTTTTATTTGAAACAATTACCTGCATTTTGGATGAAGAGAGTCGGAGAGGACCTGCTGAGCCACTGTGGCATCCCGTTCTGCGAAATATCTACAGGCAGAGGGAAAGAACACCATGATTGTATTGTCTGCAAGACAGCCACCCTCATTTGGTGGGAGGCCACCGGGCATCCAGAGGTAGACACTGGCATGAAGTCACCACTCTTCCAGAGCCAGCAGACTTGAAAACTTAATTGTAAACTTCGTTACTGCTCAGAGAGTCAAGTATATAGTCAAGCATTGGGGGTGGGTGTCTCAGAGATTGAAGACCCCTAGAACCAGAAGTCTGAGAGAAGCAACATGGCAAAAGAGAGAGGGAACTCCCTCCCCTCCCCTCCTCCCCTTCCTGTCTTCCTGTTTGTTCCCTCCGAGACAGTACTCTGCAGCTCAGGTTAGCATTGACCCGGTTATACAGTCAAGGATGAGTCCTGATCCTCTTGCTTCTATCTCCCGAGAGTTAGGATTACAGGTATGAACCACAATGCCCAGATCAAATGCATCTTTCTTAGAAAGTAATCATGCTGTATTTGAATTCATGATGATTAGAAAACATCTCATAGAACTTAGGGATGTTAACAAAATGAAATTTCTGCCTTGGGGGGATCTGTCAATGAACATAATAAACATAAAAACTACACAACCTCAAAAGTACTTTATAAAGAACATTTTGCGGGGCAATGATAAAATTGTATTATAAAACCAAAATTACTAATGTATAGCTATATATTTTATTACATAAATCTAAGGGGGGTACAGAAAAATTCAAAACAGCTCCTTTAGATTTGTTTGTTTATTTTGTGTGTCTGTGCACATGTGGGTGTGAACATGTGGATATGAGTATGTGGCTGTGAACATGTGGCTGTGAATATGTGGATATGCACACGTGTATGCACATGTGGATGTGGACATGTGGGTGTGAACATGTGGAAGTCAGAGGACAACTTAGCGGAGTCAGTTCTCACTTTTCACTATATAGGTTCCTGGGCTCAAACCCAGGTTCATTAACTTTTTTTGTCTAAAAATAATGTTGCAATTTCTGAATCCAGATCATCAATATGAGTAAGTATTTTGCAAATACTTGAAGTTTTTCATAATAAGAAGACATAGCTAAGAGCTGGTTTAAAATATTTTTATGAAGTCTGTTGAAATATAAGCAAGGTGCTGGCAAGTTTGTATGAACCTGAGTTTCCTCTTAGAGGATCTGAATCATCTTTAGAGGATCCTGGCATCTTTGGGAATGACTTCTGAAAGTGATAATGCTTCTTCGCCATTCCAATACCAGCAGACCAGCGCGTTGCTCCAATGCCCAACTATTCTTTATTTTACTCACTGTAAATTATAAAGTCCCAGGAGACCCATTCCTCGAAAATCCGTCTTTGGATCATCACCTTGGAAACCAATCTCACACCACTGCTTAGAAATCCGAGATTCCAGTGGTGTGTTGGGCTTCAGGAACTCCCATAGCTGCAGTGGGGAAAAAAAAGAGAGCCACTTTTGGATGTGTGCACACAAGTGCCCTGTCTTAGCGGTGCAGATGCTATGAGCTGTTTTTTGACAAGAGGATTTGCAAAGGTGAGTATATGCACATATATTACAATAGCAGCTCTTAAAGGTGACCGAACATCTTCCAGGGTTGGACAATAAATAGGCAAAAATGTTATTTCATAATAAGAACAAGAGGTTCTAAGCCTTTACTCTTATCTCAAAAGCGAACTGTAGAATGCTGTTATGGAGTTGTTGCTTTGAAGGCATGGAATGCATAAGTGGAGATCCTAGTGTTTTAATCTTCATATTTTTGTTCCCAATCAATGAGGTAAATAGATAAGTAACATTCTACAAAAAAATGCTCTTTTGGGGGGTCTCTAAAATATTTAAGACCACAAAAGAAAAGGAAAATGGAAAATGTTGAGGTCACCTGTTGTTCAACTCCACAGAAACCTTTTTCTAACATTCCATCAACATGCTTAGCATGAAGACCATTAATAAAAACAATAGGGACCGGCTCAAGTTTCATTTCTCAGGTCTTACCTGTGACCGGAGTGAGAGTAAATATCATACAGCCAAATAAAGAAACATTAGCAGTGTTCATGAGTAAGCCTCATGTCTTGAGGAGTTGTCTAAAAGAATTTCATTTAAAATCAACAATAGAACAGTGGGAAATATAAATTCAGAACATTACACTCTTCACCGCTTTATAATTTTAGTTTATTTTCCAGATTTTCAGTAGAAAACTAGATTTAGCACACATCATAATGATAGAGATAGGTAGACAGATGGCAAGGATTGTGATCCATGGTACTATATAATATAGAATGCTTAGAGGTAAACGCCACTCTGAGCCTCCTGACTTGAGTGCTGGAAATTGAGTTTGGGTCCTCTGGAAGAACAGAGAGCACCCTTAACTGCTGAGCCATCTCTCCAGCCCCACAGATATTATATAAATCCATATATTCACATATCCATAAATAAACTATAAGTTATATTTTATTTCCTTGTATGTGCATTTTGTGTGGTGGTGGTGGTGTGTGTGTGTGTACATGTGTGCACATGTCTGTACATTTGAATGGGACCAGACTTTGGTATTGAGGGTGTTCCTCAATTGCACTTTATCTTGTTTTACTTTTTTAACCTGGAGTTCACCAATTCAGCTAGTGTGGCTGGCTAATGAGGTCCAGGGAACCTCCGGAATGTCTCTGCCTCCCCTGGGTTGGAGGTTACAGCTACATGCCATCCTGCTTGGCTTTGTAGGGTTCTGCAGATTCAAACTGCAGATTCTCATGCTTGTATAGTAAGCACTTGGCCAATAACCTTTTCCTCTGGCCCAAAGATCGTATTTTCTTCCGACTATCTCAGAAATGGTTAAGTTTCTGAATTTTTATTTCATATTATATGAATCTTAAAGCTTCAATAAAACAGTAATATAACATTATCTTGCTTTGTTGTGAATTGTCAGGTATTGGGTATAGTGTAAAGTCTAATATTTAATGGCAGAAAATACAAAGAGGTGGAGATCTGCAGTTCAGAGGTAGAGAGATGGCTCAGTAGGGGACGCGATTGCTACACAAGCATGAGGGCCCAAGGTCAATTCCCAGAATACTGTACAGAAGCTTGGAGTAATGGCTTCTGCTTTTAATTCCAGTTCTGAGGATGGAGAGGCGAAATTCTGCAATTTATTAGCAGCCAGGGACAACAGAAACACGCACACATGGCTATATGACCATAAAACCCCAAATTTAGGTAGACTAAATTTGGCCCATGACTTTTGCTTGCTGACTCTTGTGCTAAACACTTTTGTGATGTCGAAGCAGGGGTATTCATCACCCATCTTAAAGAGGAAGCTTGAACCCGGGCAATTATACACCAGCACTGGCCAGGCTCTGCAGGTACAAAGGTAGACCAGGTATGGTTTCCTCTGAAGAGTCAGTGCGGTGCAGTGGGTGGAGCACTCTCTAACAATGTGAGTTTGCAGTCACTGCTCAGCCTTGGTTTTCTCACCGCCCTCTCCAGATGGAGAAAATACCAGTACATCAGCACAAGGTCATTGTGACAAATAAAACGGAGAACTTTGTGCAAGATTTATTGTAGTGACCAGAACACAGCAAACATCCAGTGTTTCAATATTATGACTTTATTACTCTTACACTTGGAATGTAAATACCCAGAAGGGCAGAATAAAGATCTGTGTGTATTTGGGAAGGCTAGATATTATTTCAAAATCCAATGAATAGGGATTAAGAAAGCCAGGTGGCTTCTTCTGTGAGAACAATGAATAACAATAGGAACAGCATACGCAAATTCCTGGACACTTGGTTGTCACAGCTTACCCCGTGTTATGCTATGGTGAAATGCACTGTATTAATGGATGGGGATGCAACAGCTAGAGCTGAGAGAGTACATCAGGAAGGGGCTAACATGCTGCTCTGAGCAATGTGGACTCTGCTATAGTATGTAGGAAGTATGAAGGTGTTCTGTTTTGTTTGAGAAAGAATCTTGCTTATAGCCCTGACTGCCTTTAAGTCCCAGTCATCTTTGCTTCGGCCTCCCCAGTGCTGGGATTTCAGGTGTCTAGGGATAGTAATCCATCTTAATGGCTAGACTTGTCATAAAACCTCTCTGTCAGTACTTAGAAGATGGGAGGGAAGAGTCTGATAGTCAGGTTCAGAATTAAAAGACTGTAAAAGCCAACCTGGAGATGATGGCAAGATAAGAGAATGGGCACAGACCCACTGGAGACATATTTGGTATGCTTTTTGGATAAGAATTAGGGATGCAGAACACGTCCTGTTAGATTCCAAATCACATAAGAGTGAAAAGCCTATCCCCAAAGGGTCTAACTCAGAGCCAGGCGTGGTGACTCACACCTGCAACCTCAGCACTTTGGAAGCTGAGGCAGGAGGATTGCCACAAAGACAAAGACAGACTACTTGGCTACATAGTGAGTTTGGGACCAACTCACAATAACATGGTGAGACTTTGTCTCAAAACAATAAAAACAGAAAGGGCCAAACCTGATGGTAAGCACTTCTGGCTTTATTATTTACTAGATATGTGGTAGTCAGACAGTCAGCATGAATGAAAATAATGCAGTTTTCTAACCTCTAAACAAAGAAAATTCCTTAGCCACAGCATCAGAATGAGAGTATGTACACACTCAAATCATAACCACTGATAAATGTTAACAGACTAATCCAGGGCTTCTCAACCTTCCTAACGCTGCAACCCTGTATTGCAGTCCCTTGTGTAGAGCTGACCCCAACCATAAAAATACTTTCGTTGCTCCTTCATGACTGTAACTTTGCTACTGTTATGGATTGTAATGTCAGAAATATCTGACATGTGATCCCTGTGAAAAAGTTTTTTGACCCCAAAAGGGGTTGTGACCCACAGGTTGAGAACCACTAAAGTCGTCACATGGGTCTGAAGTGAGTGCACTACACTAGCCGAGATAAACTCAAAATTAACAAATAGGATTTGGATGCCTGCTATGTGCCATCTTTAGCTGTTCTTAACATAGCTAAGTGTGATGGCTAATCTTGGAATTAACAGAAACTCTAGCAGCTGGGTACCTCTCTGAGGGATTTTCCTCAGACAGGAGCACTTGAGCATCTTAAATCTGGGCCAGACCTTCTGGTGGCAGCTCATGTAAACGGGCATGGGAGAAGAACATTATTGTTTTTTGCCTGCTTTTCCTCACTCTCACTGGTGAGCTCATCTGCCCTGTTCCTGGGCCTTTGCTGGTGCTAGAACCACCAATTCTATCAGTTGTTTCAGGATTTCAATACAGACTGAAAACTGACAGCTCTCTAGGAATTCCCTGGGACTCCAGCACCAGATTGGAGCAGATGAGACATTCAGTGTGGATTATACAACTACGGGATCCATCAGGAGACAGCCATCATTGGATTACTTGAACAATAGCTGGTAAGCCATAAAATATATATATATATATATATATATATATATATATATTTAGTTCTTTTACTCTAAATACCCTGACTTATGCACTAAGAAATTTCAGTAAATCATGCATTCACCCCATTCCCATTCCCCTTTTTTGCTGAACACCTATTATAAGCCAGTTCACATACCAGACAAGCCACATAGCAGGCATCCAAATACCTTCAGCTAATTTTGTGTTTATTTCAGCCATTGTGAAGCATTTCAGTTATGTATAACCAGGCTGTTAATTGTGCTGATTCATTTCATTTTCAGTTGCCTTGATCCTAGCTATTATATCATGTTGTTGAATTTGATAACCTCCATCAGAAAATGGTCAGGGGGGATGGGCAATAGGAGGAGGCAGAACTCAGCTAGTAGGGTAGCTGAAATTAACAAGAAAGAGAAAAAGGCATGCTATTGCCAAGAATGAGGTTTCTTTAGTTTTTAATGATCACCTCAGATCCAGCACTAATTAGCAGAGAGAGACAAATGATTCACCAACTTAAGTACTTGCATACACAAAAACACACACTCTTTCACACAAAACACAAGACCCATTAAAAAATTACATCTGTTGACATTTTCAGTTAAATAAAGGCGAGGTAGATAAACAAATGCTTCCTTCTCTCTCAATAAATCATGTACATATGTATCACTGTATTACAAACACCTGAGTGCAGGTGGCCTGAAGTGGCCAGCAGAGGGCACCAGATCCCCTGGCGCTGTAGTTACCAGCAGTTGAGAGCCAAGAGCTTTAAGCAGCATGCTTTCTTGACTGAGCCATCTCACCAGCCCCTCCTCTAGTTTTGTCATTGGCTATTTGAAATTTAGGAAGAAACAGAGGAGCACTTGATGCCAGTAGAGTATCTATTTTCAGAAGTGACTGTCTAAAGCATTTTAATTGAGTTAATACTTCCAAATGTTGCTCTGGATTTTATTCTTGGGGCTTTATTTACCCTCATACTTCATTGTTTTGTGGAAAGTTCTATGGATATTTGATGATGCTGCAGCATTAGAGTTTGTAAGATTTGAAGCAAGGAGTACTTACAAGCAGTACTCACATGACCTTCCTGGCAGTTTTAATGTGTCGAATATAAACCTTTAACCTGCTCTTTGAATGTTTGCCAAGTCACATGAATAAGTAATCAGCGTGAGGATCTTGGGTAATTTCCCCAGAGAGCTATTGCTGAAGCAGAAATCAACCTTATTGTCTTTGATGTGTATTGGAGTCGTAAGTAAAAACCCCACAACACTCTGACAAACACTGTCTTGTTTCTCCTACAGCTTTCAACACATTTGAAGCAATCCAATCTTCCAAGTGTGAGGTGCCCCTCCCCTAAAGAAATCACCTCTGAAGTTTTCTCAGATTATGAAAGTCTACTGGCTTTAATGTTAATATCTCAGATGAATTTTCTTATGAAAAAATTTACCCTCAACCAGCAAGAGAAGCCACCTTGCCAATCTGCCACAGCACCCATCTTGTATCTTTGACAGGAAGATGCCTGGCCTGAGAGCTGGGCAGTCATTAACTGATGTTAGAGAAGAGCTCACCTTCAAAAGCATCTCTTCGTGCTGGGGGTTGTCAGAATCGTAGGGCTCTCTGCGCAGTTTTTCCACATCTGCAATGAGGTTTCTGTAACCCACGATTTGCAGAAGGCAAGCCTGGAGAGAGATTCCCAACCTAAAACACAGAAGAACCGAGTGTGAGACGAAGAGGGCCTGTGTGCTGTTGGCATTTGCTCACTTGATACCTGCATTAGCAGTTGTGTAAATGTTTTCATGTACATGTTCCGGAGTACACATTCATGAATATATTCATCCTGCCCTTTTCTCCTTCTTTGTTCAGTTTCTCCAGACAGGGCCTTATGCTGTAGTCCAGGCTGGCCTAGAACTCACTCTGTAGCCCAAGCTGGCCCCAGATTCTAGACAGTCTTCCTGCCTCAGCCTCTCCCCAGGCCTGGCTAGAAGCACACTTTTTGTTGAACTGTGAAAATCCTTTCCCTTCATTGTAGTCTTTCCTTAAGTGCAAGTTTAACTGTTTAGCTTAAAAACAAACAAGGGAGGCCTTCAAGAAGGTAGCTTGAAAGATGTAAAAACAGGGTTGACAGAGTCTTAGGGACCATTTAGGTGGGTATATTACATCAACTTCAAAAGTCTGTGCAAGAGGGAGAGAAGGAGAGAAGAAGGGAGCCCTCAGGGGATTCAGAACAAGAGACTTTTCTAGACAAAATAAGAGCAACAAAATGGCAGTGGTGACGGCTTTGGGGGAGGTGGCAGTGGTGGCATCACCTCTGTGAAGAGTGTCCCGAGAGGGGAGGGAATGCCATGAGAGACGTCTCTCCTTCACATCATTCCTTCCACAGCCCACCCACTCTGCACATCTGATCCCGTGCTCCAAACAGATTTACCTCCACCTTTCCCCTTCCGGGCCTACTGTTTTATGATGTTTATCCCTCTAGTCCAGGGTTCTCAACCTTCCTAATGTTGCGGTCTTTTAATACAGTTCCTCATGTGGTGGTGACCTCCAGCCATAAAATTATTTTTGTTGCTACTTCATGTCTGTAATTTTGCTACTGTTATGAACCATAATGTCATAAATGCAGGGTATCTGATATGTGACCCCTGTGAAAGGGTCATTCAACCCCCAAACGGTCAAGACCCACAGGCTGAGAACCAGTGTTCTAGTCTCAATTCCAGGGATAGAAAACAAAACAAAACAAAACAAAAGCCCTATTCCTTCAACTCCTTCTCACGGGGCTTCTGATTCATATAGTACAGCATTCTGCTGTGAATGCATAGCATGTTGGATATATTTATATCTGTGAATATATGTATATGAATAATAATTTGAGAAAAAGTGGCTATGAATTTGAGAGGGATAAGTGGGTAGAGCATGGGAGGGATAGAAAGGAGGAGAAGAAGGGAAATCATGTAATTACATTTAAATAAAAAATAAAAATAAAAGCCAGTTTTAAAATTTTAATATTTATTTATTTTGTGTGTGTGTGTGTTATGTGTGTGAATTTATGTGCACCATGTGCATGCAGATGCCTGTAGAAGCCAGAAGGGGACATCAGATCTCTTAGAACTGGAGTTATAGGTAGCTGTGAGTTTGCAATTGGGTCGTGGGAGCCAAACTCAGATTCTCTGTAGAAGCATTAAGTGCTCCTAACTGCTGAGCCATCTCTCCAACCCAAGAGAAGATTATAGAACTATATTTACTACATAACTAAATCAACCTTAACATTTGAATGAGGCAAAGGTACAGTTTACTAGCTCATGAGCCTACAGAAAGATGCTGTAGAGACCGGAGGAAATGGAGTTTGAGTGAGCTCCTGGATAGATGGAGAGAAAGAGTAGTGCCTAGTATACTCTGAACTCCCTTCAACTCTGTCTCCATCTTTGTTATTTTTTTATTAATTTTTATTTAAATTAAAAACAATCTTATTTTATATACCAACCCCAGTTCCCTTTCCCTCCCAACCTCACATGGGGGATCATCAACTTCTGTCACATCCTCTGTGTATCTAGGCTGAGAGATTATCCTTCCATAGGGAATGGGCTCCCAAAGCCTATTCGTGCATGAGGGACAAATACTGGTTCTGCTGCCAGAGGCCCCATAGACTGCCCAAGCCTCCCAACTGACATCCATGTTCAGGGGGCCTGGTTGAGGATTTTGTTAAATGTTCACATCTATAAAATGAGGATCTTTTCCTTGGATGATTAAATGAGACATTTAACTCAGAAAAAAAAAAGTTGCTAGGCAAAATGGAACATGCCTTTAATCCCAGAACTTGGGGTACAGTGCTAGAGTTCCAGGCTAGTCTGGTCTACATGAAGACTTCCAGGCTATTCACAGTTAGACTCTTGTCTATTCTATCTAAAGGAAAACTTAAAATAATTTTTCCTTTTTTTTTTTTTTTTTTTAATTTAGCAAGACAGGGTTTCTTTGTGTAACTGCCTTGGCTGTTCTGGAATCCATCTTTGTTGTCCATCTTTGTTATTAACAGTCATTCCCAGCAGTGACATCCTAAGTTCTCATGCACAGAGATCTCTGAGACAGTTTGTTACCAGCCTCAAGCTGTCTCTAAGATACCTGCATTTAGAATTAATTCTCCTTAATGCCTTTAAGGCCCAAATTTTACTGAAAAATTGCTGCACCCAGTGGAAAATATAAAGCTAATTTTAAATGTCATGAACATTGCCAAATGCATTTTAATACTTCCAAGATGAGAGGAATACATTATAAAGTTCTAAAGTAGTCATATAAAACCATCTCTTCCTCCCACACATGCCTGTCTTCTTGTCAAGCAGGTAGGAACTGTCTCCAAGATTATCAACCCGGCATGATGGAATATTCATGAGGGAACTGAAGGATTATTCTAGATGGATTGGAATCAGTGTAAGCAGATATGATTTGAGCATATGAAATTAATGTAAAACATAGAAATCAAGTAATGTCCTGCTGATGAATGGGCTTTCTTGATCTCATATTTTGTTATCAGCTTACACATCCCTTTTTTTCATTCATGGCAAGAGGACCATAAGCTTACAAACCAAAGCCATTTACAAACATGAAGCACCTCTGAAAGTCAAAACACTGCAGATAATTATTTTAAAGAGGAGGGAGAGGGAGGTGAGAGAGGGAGAGAGAAAGAGACAGACAGACACGGCCATCTGATTTGTGTTCTGTATTTTTCACGTGCAAGTCCAATTCTTACTGTGGGTTGATGTCAGGGTTAATTTGTTTCAGTTCCATGATGTCATCAATAGTCTTTTCGATGGCATCGGGGTGAACACTCACTGATGTCTGCAAGAGCTGGAAAACATCTTTCAGTCAGTTTCTTTCATTAGCATCAGTGGCTTAAACAATACCTGATGGAGGCTTCAGGTACTACACTTCTGCATGAAAGTAGGGCTAAAAGCAGACTGATGGAGAATGTATGAATCCCAGTGCATGCTGTGTGTTCACAGCTGGGGTAGTGCCATCTCCCCAGGCATGGTATTTGACATAAAGCAGGCACATAGAAGGTTTATGCTTTGCTTTGTTCTTTACGTTGTCATTTGTTTTAAGCTGTTTATATTACACTGGTATGGTTTCCTTTTCACCTGATAGAATGAATCCCCCCAGACTGGAGTTACTGATGGTTGTGAGCCCACATGGGTGCCGGGAATCCAGCTTGGGTCCTCTGAAGGGCTTCTAGTCACTGAACCCTCTCTCCAGCTCTGTGCTGTTATTACATTCCTTTACATTCCTCCCCCCCCCCTTTGGTTTTTTGAGACCGAGTGTCTCAGTGTAGCTTTGGAGTCTGTCCTGGAACTCACTCTGTAGACCAGGCTGGCCTTGAACTCAGAGAACTGCCTGCCTCTGCCTCCCAAGTGCTGGGATTAAAGGTGAGCATCACCACCGCTGGCTATTACATTATTAGTTTATGATTTAAGAGGTGGTACAAAATGAGTTATTGCAACACTAAACTTTACAAGTCTGCCTAGAAACTGTTATATATGTAAAAATGTGTATTACTTGTTTTTTACATTAGCTATTTGTCAGTGATATATTTTTGTCCTTGCAATTCTAATTTTAGTTTTTATTGTCTTAAAGTATTTTATTCCATTGTGTATACAGCTGTGTGGGGTGCACACACTACCCAACATGTATGGAAGTCAGAGGTCATCCTGAGGAGTCAGTTCCTCCACATGGGGTCTGGGGATCAAACCCAGGCTTGGTGGCAGCCACCTTTACCGGCTGAGTCATGTCACAATTTTTATGTTTTATGATCAAGGTAAGCCCCCCACCCCAGTGAAAAGCTACTGAAAAATGAAGAAACAATTTACTAACCTTACTTTTCGAATCCCGCAGTGATGTTTCTGTTAAAGCAATAACACACACACACACACACACACACACACACACACACACATCATTAGCTACAACGGGTTATTATGAGTGTTTGAATATTATTTACTTAAATATTACACGGCATTCTCACCCTCCCCCTGTGGACTCTGCCCTCCCTTGTACTCCCTGCTCACCGATTTTCATGGTTCTAGAAGCTCCAGGCTTGGTGCTGTAGCAAATCCTTTGCAGCTCACACCTTCCTGTGAGCTTCCGCATCACAAACTTCATGCAGCGCCACAAAAATTTACAGTAAAAATACAGGCAAACCTGGATCAACATCCTGCAGGGAACAAAAGACAGCGCCCTTCCGATAGAAAGCTGGGAGAGAACAGAAAGCAACCACCACCAGCAAGAAAAGCAGCCGGGGAAGAAAATCAGCCATTAGTTCTCAGTGTCCACAGGTGCTCATCACTCCACTCCTGAGAGGGACAGTTACCATGGCTACACAACCCCAAAAAGCTGAGGGGAAACCTTGGGATTCTGTTTTCTCCCATCTTGTCTAAATATTTTGGCAATCAATTGGTGTTAATATGGCCTCTTGCCCGGATGAATGGCTGTTCACTCCGTTCCCAACCTCCCATGCCCACCCTGCCTCCAGTCTTAATTTCTTAATGCCCTCTACTCATGCTCCGCTGCCAGCATTTTCTCCTTTCCTTTCTCCCATCCTTTCCTGTCTCTGCTCTTCTCCTCTGGTTGTGTGGCTACTGCATTCCTTGCTGACCACTCACTCCCAGCATGCCCTGCTTCTGCCCAAAGGCTTCATCATCAATATGCAGAGGCAGGATTTTTGACCTTTGATTCTCCATGGCATCTTTTCTGGGCTCCCACAAAGCACCAAGTTCTTTACAACACCTCCCAACTCAGTCCAGCAACACCTCAGAAAACTGTCACATCTCCAAACATGTGTATTCATGTGTAACATATATCTCATCTTACTCCAGCAACACCTCAGCAAACCATCTTGTCTCCAAGCATGCGTGTATTCACATGTAACTCAACTCGTGACTTCATTTTTTTATGTAGATTTTTGATTTAAAAACGGAAGTGCCTGCTACTTTCTGCTATTGTTCAGAATCTCATGGTGACTCGGACTTTGGAGACAATGACAACCTGTCACCCAGAATGTTATGTTCAAGCCCCTCTTCACACTGTGTTCCTAGGAGACAGAGTTATACGCATTACTTTCCACTGATGTCATTTCTGAAAGTTTTTTTTTTTTTTTTTCTCAAACGTTCTCTGATTTTCTCATGTTCCAAAATAAGGTGTTTAGGGCTATTTGGATCAATTACAGTGGTTAGCATTCTCAACAATGTGTCTCATTTAGTTGGCCAATTAGTCAACTAATTTGGTTATATTCATGTCTTTGAATTGTTCTAGTTCTAATACCGTCAACAGTCTTGTGTTAAAACTGGAGTCTAATGTGTATAAGGTCATAGGGTTTAGATTTTACAAACACAAAGGAAACGATGACAAGAAAACACAGCGCTCAAATTGTCCCACAAAGAAGACACCATGGAGTAGTCTACAGGCAAGAAAGCCACAGCCAGGATAGCAAATAACATGAAAACACTTATGATACATACTTGATAGGAAATAAAAACGCACACAAATGTATATGTCATGACCTAGATTTCCTCTAAGAAGTAGAACAACTTTAATAGTGATATATAAACAACAGGAGGGGGCTGGCCAGCTACCTGCTGAAATGTTAATAATGGCACTGCTAATTATGGGAGTCATCAGCAGGAATTTCTTCTTGATTTACTAAGTACAGTTTCTTTTTTCCTAAATATTATCTTAACATGAAAATGAAAAAGCCCTAATATGTGTAAAGTGATCACCAAAAGTTATTATTAGTCATGCTTTTTCTGTGTGCAGCCAGTTACTATGAAATTGATTGAATGCTGTATTTACTGTGTTAATCAAGCCTGACACCTAAGTGTTCAAGTCAAATATAAGCTGAGCTCTGGTAGGATTACCTCATTTGGAAAATAAATGCTATTTTCTATCTGTTGGATGACTATTCCAGAAAAAAAGATTAAGTTGTATCTTTGTTGACTGGTGTCCAACCAAATGCCCATGACAGTAATATTGGAAAGTACTGTCCTGTTATAAAGTAAAGAAGGAAAACCATGATATCTGTTCTATGTCCAGTTTTCAATGGCAAATGGCCTCAGCATGTGGGTCAAGGTCCAGACGAAGCCCCCTTTCAAGTCCATGCATCAGGACTCTATACCACATGATCTTTGGGTCCTTGAAGAACTAAATCTCTCAAGAGTTAGAATGCTCCGAGAATTGCTTATGGAATGCGATGGTTTCTGACTCTAAAGGCCCATGGTTAAAGTCTTGGTCCCTAGGAAGGTACTATTGGGACCTAGCAGGAATGCTTTGGGGCACTGGGGGCCTGTCTATGAAGGGGACTGTGGGAGCCTGTCCCTCTACCTCTCTCCTCCTCCTTTGCTGTGTGGCCATGAGGTGACAAGCTTTGTTCCTTGAGTAACAGGACACAGCTGTAATTTCAGGATTATGAGTCAAGTAAATCTCATTGAAGTTTCTCTAAGGTATTGATCATAGCAAACGAAGTTTATTAACACATGGAGCTCCTTCACCATCACTCTACCCAGGATAAAGGCACCTGCCATTTCATAGCTTAAATTAAGCTCCAGGATGGTTCTCCTATAACTGCTGCAACAGGCCTACATAGAGGTGTGGCTTGAGACTTAGTTGTCATCCTAGGTGTCAGGAAGTGTCTATCTGTAGAGTGGATTAGAGCCTGGGTATTATATCTTGCCCAGGTCTCCTTCAGAAAAAAAAAAAACATATGGGTTTCATAAGCAGATAAAAGACATCCTATTATGTTTGCTTTTCTCTGTCTCTCTATCTTTTCATACTCACAAGGATATTTACACTGTCAAAAGTAATGAAATACAGTAGAAATGCCAAGGTGGGGCTTAGGACAGAAGCATCACTCTGAAGGTGTGCAGGAGACTGTGACAGCCCATAGTCACATGAACCATACCACAAAATACAAATGACAAAATTCCTAAATGAAATGAACTGTCACTCACATACTACCTGCTCTTTTGTAAGCTTCATACTTGTAGACTTTGTAACACTATTTTGTTACCCAAGATAAATTTAAATTTCCCCTTATTTTCCTGATGTTTTGAAGGAAGCAAAGTTTGTTTTAAAGACTTACTTTTTATGTGTATAAGAGTTGTGCCAGCATGCATGCATATATACCACATGTGGCCTGGTACCTGGGAGTTCAGAAGAAGGAGTTGGATCCCCTGGAACTGGAGTTAGGGATATTTGTGAGTGTGGGTGCTGGGAGCCAGACCCATGTCCTCTGTAAGAGCTACAAGTAAGTGCTCATAACTGCTGAGCCAGTCCCTCTCTTATTTTTCTAATGAGCCAACATCCAGCCTCATTTCATCTAAAGAACAGCTTGCCATGCTAAGTACTATGTATCTTTAAACAATCACCAGATGACCTAGCTCTAGCTGAATCCCCCGTTTTCTGAGACCCTGTTCCCACTGACAGTGTTCCTCTAATGAAGCAGACTAGACAAGAGTTCACTTTTATTTGGTGACAAGGATATGATTCATTTTCAACAGTTTACACTGGATGCTATTCTTGTTTAGGCTAGAGAGTGAATTTCAATACTAAACGTAGTTATAACTGTTTTATGGAAGAATATTGCTATGAACTATACAGTGTGTTAATAATCAGCAGTAGCAGACAATGTTGGAAATGGGAGCTGTATACTAGTTCTTATTATTGAGTCAAAGTCCCCCTATGCTTCAGCAAAGTGTCCCTGCTCAGAGGCTGCAGATCCTCATTCTGGAACACCAGGCAAGACTGAAAATCAGAAACAAGTACAAAACCTTGCTACCTGTGCATGGGTGACTGTCAGAGGCTTTGCCTTCTAATCCTGAGAATTCCTATAAAATCTAACGGACTTTATCAGTAGTGAATGGAGAACCCTGCTTGGAGGAATCCTGCAATAAACAAGAAGCAGACTATTGATGAGAAAAAGAGATATCCAAAAGGAAAATCAGTGCTTGGCTCAAACCACAGTTCTCCAAATGAAATACTTCTCATGGAAATGAGCATTGAGCACAGTGAGCCACTCAGGGTTCCCAGCATCACACACACACACACACACACACACACACACACACACACTAGCATGAATGCAGAAATCTATGTTTGTCCTCCTGAAGATCTTAGTAGAGGCACTAGGCAGTTAGTGTGGAATTAATGTGACAAAAGGTGTTTGACCTAGTGACGGGGACCCTTTCCCATGTAAGCTTCCCAAGGGAAAGAGAAATTCAGAAGATTTGAAATGTGACCAGAATATGAACTCACATTTGGAAAAGATTCCCCTCCTACAGAGCAGGAAAGAGTCCCCAGCCCTAGCTAGAGAGGGGCTTAGCTTACAGTCTTTCCCAACATTCTTTGTCCAAAGAGACCATCCTGTCTTCTGAAAAGTAAAAAATTACAGGGGCTTCTGGGTAACTATCTTCCATGTTTTGATGCTGTTGCTAACTCTGCTGCCATGGTGACGGGCATCATGTTGACATTCAGAGAAATTTTGTCCGTGGGTTTAGAGAACAAGTAGTGATCATGGGTCAGTGAGATAATTAATTAATTAGTGGCTCATCCTTTCCCATCCAAGGAGAAGGGATGGCATCGTTAATCAAGTTAAAAATCTGATGCTTAAGAGCTTTCCTTTTACAAGATTAATTTTTCTGAAAGTCACATTTTTTTTCTTCTTCTGTGTATACCATGTATGAGGAGAGTAGCAAACACTATTTGTTGGCATTTAGAAATACTTAAATGTCACATCAACTGTAAACTTTTACTAGTAAATTAAAGTATTTTTTTAAAACTAGGGTCGGGGAGGTGGCTCAGTTAGTAAGTGCTTTCTTCACCAGCATGAGGACCAGAACTCAATCCCTAGCACCCACATCAAGAGCCAGGGGTGGGGCTGTGCCCTCCAACACTGATGATGAGGGGGTAGAGAGGAGAAGATCTCTCAGGCTTGCTCTCCAGCTACTGGAGCCAACCCAGAGAGCTCCATGTTTAATGAGAGGCTCTGTCTCAAAAATAAGGTGGGGAGTGACTGAGGAAAATACCCAATTTTTACCTTTGGCCTCCACATCCATATGCATAAACATACACACACATGAACACCTGACCACACATGTGCACACAAACACATCCACACAAAAATACCTCTCAAGCCATAAAAATTAAATAGATACACAAATACAGTAGGGCTATCTGTGGTGGTTTGAATGTAACTGGCTTCCCTGAGCTCATAGGAAGTGGCACTGTTGGGAGGTGTGGCCTTGTTGAAGGATGTGTGTCACTGTGGGGAAGGCTTTAAGGTCTCTTTTTTGCTTAAGCTTCTCCCAGTGTCACAGTCCATTTCCTGTCACTTTCTGATTAAGATGTAGCCAGCACATGTCTGCCTGCACAGTGCCATGCTCCCTGCCATGATGATAACTTCTGAAACTATAAATGAGCCACACCAATTGAATGTTTTCCTTGTAAGAGTTGTCATGATAGTGGCGTTTCTTCACTGCAGTTGCTACCGGGAATGGGGTTTTGATGTGATAGGCTGGAGCATGTTTTTATTTGGAGTGATATGGACTTTGGTACTTTGGGTTAGGGAAACAGTAGAATGCTTTAAGCACTATTTAATGGGCCATACTAGTAGGAGCATGGTAGAGAGTGGTGCTGATGCGATTTGATGAACTATGAGGCTACCTCAAGAGGTTTCAGAGGAGAGGAATTTCAATATGTTGCTTAGAGATCAGTCTAGTGATATTTTGGTGAAGAATGTGGTATCTGAAAAGTGTGCCCAAGGATAAAATAAAAAGTTTCAAGTTGATTCTGTTGGCAGAGGAAATCTCCAAACAGCCTAGACTATTATGTGGCTATTAGTGTTAACTCTGGTGCAGGTTTATAATGATATATATATACTGAGAAAGGACATCAGGAAGTGGAATAGAGCTAAATCCTGTGTTCAAGGAGATAAAAGGATTAAGAAATCAAATAGAGGGAGTGGTGACCTGAGGGCAAGATCCCACCCAGCTAAGCTTCCAACTTGTGAAAAGAAATAAAGAAAGGTTTAGAGCTGGGTGTAGTGGTTCATACCTTTAATCCCAGCACTCAGAAGGCAGAGGTATTCGATTTCTGAATTTGAGGCCAGCCTGGTTTAAAGAGCTAGTTCAAGGACAGTCAAGCTTAGGTAGTAAAGGTAAAAATCAAAAACAGCAAGTAGTGAAGATGTAATTGAACAAGGAGGCCATGTTCTAGCTCCAGCAAGCAGCAGAACCTGCTTCAGCATGTGGTTCTGGTGTTAGAGTTAAGGATAGAAGAAATGGGTTATGGAATTTGCCTCTGAGCCTAGAGAAAGCCACCGAGGCCAGCATGTGCCAGGGGTATCCCTGAGTGGAGACCTAGAGAGGCCATTGCATGAAGCTGTGAAGCTGAAGCCTGGATTGTCTTGGAGACCCTAAGATGTTGGAGACACCAGAGCCGTGGAACACCTCCTGAGGAGAGCTGCTAACAGGAAGTGGGACCAGCTCAAGAGAAAGAAGTGTGTTGCAGTCAACAAAGCAGAGTTGGAGGTCTGAAGAGTGTTTTGACATCAGACATGGAGATGCAGAGTTTGGAGTTTGCCCAGCTGGGTTTTGGTCTTGCTTTGATCCAGTATTTCCTCATTATGCTCCCTCCCCTACACTTTTGAATGCTAATGTATATCTTGTACCATTATATGTTGGAAGTATGTGGTATTTTTTATTTTGATTTCATAGGGCATTACAGTTAAGAGATTCCATGAATCTCAGAAGAGACTTTGAACTTTGCACTTTAAAACATTGTTGAGACTGTAATAGATTATGGGGGCTTCTGAAGTTGGACTTAAATGCATTTTGCATTATGATATTGTTATAAGCTTATGGGGGCCAAGGAGAGGAACGAAGTAGTTTGAATGTAATTGGCCCCCATAAGTTCATAAGGAGTAGGAAGGTGTGGCTTTGTTGAAATAGGTGCGGCCTTTGTAAAGGAAGTGTGTTGCTGTGGGACAGGCTTTGAAGTCTCTTTTTTGCTTAAGCTTTGCTTTGTGTCACAGTCCATTTCTTGTTGCTTTCTGACTAAGATGTAGCCAGCACCATGTCTGCCGGCACACTACTATGATGATAATGCATTAAACCTCTAAAACTGTAAGCTAGCCCCAATGAAATGCTTTCCTTGTAAGAGTTGCCATGGTAACTAAAGGTAATGTTAGTGCTTATCATTATTGTGAATAATCCAATTTCTGTCGAGTTAATGGCCTAGAGGATTTGGAGGACAGAGACCGGGAATGACTTCAGGGGATAGCAAACATTACCCTCAGGTAGTGGGCTTATTCCCTCATAGAACTCAACATAAACACAACAGAGTTACAATGTCATGTAGAAGAATGAAGAAGTGGAAATCATGGCACAGGAGGAAGAGAGTCATGTAACGTCCTTGTCCCTAATGTATTCACGGTCTAGTAAAGAAAAAGGACAAGAAGAACAAAATATGGAGGTTGGCAAGATGGCTCAGTGGGTAAGGCAGTAAAGACTGGTGAGTGGAGTTTGCTTCCTGGAACACATATAAAGGTGGGATGAAAGAATGAACTCCACAGAGCTGTCCTTTGACCACCATACATGCGCGCGCGCACGCACACACACACACACACACACACACACACACACACACACACACACACACAGAGAGAGAGAGAGAGAGAGAGAGAGAGAGAGAGAGGGAGAGAGGACAAAAAGCCTGCAACCTGCCACAGGCCACACTCATCCTTATATCTTAACTTGGCATTGCCTCTTCAGTGGCTCTGTTGCTTGGGTGCAGAGACCATCTCTTATCCATTCATCTCACCCACAAAGACTCGAAGTGGCACACGGTAAGGGGATACTACTAGAAATAGTTCTGGGTTCAAATATCTGTATGCCTTTGAACATTCAACTAGCTAAACTGCCTGGCTAAACTAGCTAAACATCCTCTATAAGATGGTCCATTAAGTCCTTTCTTCCACTTGTTCTGAGAATAAAAATGCTATAATGTGGTGTCATCAGAGCAAATGCTGATTGAAAGAATGAGTGAACCAAACTGTTAGACAAGTGGGAAAAACTTACACAGCCCCAGTCAGTTATATTTGTGAGTGATAGGACTTTTATTTAGCCAATCAGAATAGTAAAATATTTCCCTCAATTACTTCAAAGCCTGGAGGGAGATTGAGTTGCTCAGTTCCTCTCTTGGAGGTTTGAGTTTGGCAAATTCTTGTCATTCCTTTGTTACCTCAAGAATGAACATATATACACAGGAATGTTCACAATAGAGAAGTGAGACGTGAGGCTGGAAGAGTCAGTGGCAATTATTTATGAGAAGTAACTTTAAAATTCCCTTTATCAGAATTTTCCAAAATAATGTTCTGATGATTTTTTTTGAAATCCAGTCTCAAAATAATGAAATTCTAATGAGAAAAAAAGGTCTTCAGTATGAGCCTTGAGCCCCTTGTTACTTTATCTATCAATTGAATTAAAATAAATAAGGTATATTATAAAAACTAAACCTTAAGCCTTAGTTTCACTTGGGGTATAAAACATGCTGACCTCTTTTTGAGATGGAAGAGGTACATTTTCTCATTCACTGTATCCTTTGCTTTCTTATGAAGCTGTGGATGATATCTGATTGGGTGGCCACGGACAGTTACTTAGCCAATATTCCACGACTGCATTCAATTACAAACATGTCCTCTAGCTGGATGTACTCATTCTATAGCAATTATTTGTTATCCCTAATGCATTAAACAACACACATAAAGCGTTTTCTCCATTCCGTTGTGCTTGGAATAGCTCCACCATTACTATACTGGATGACAGAAGCAGCAGCAGAAGAGGCTGCTATTGCTATGCTTTGCCCCATGCAAAACTCATGTCTGCACAGGTTTCCATTGTAAAGTGGAAAGACTAGAGATGCCTAGACCATGGATGTGGCACCCTTGTGGATGAGTCCAATTTTGGTTTAGTGGATCAATCCATTATGATCTTGGAGTGGGGCTGTTATATAATGTTATATAATGAATGTCTGTCACGTGCCCCTCTCACCATGTGGAACTTTGTGAAGTCTTGGGATTCTTCAGGGTCTCTGTCAGCAAGAAGGTCCTCTCCAGATGCATTCCCTCAACCTTGGAACTCATAGCTTCCAGAATCATGAGCTGAATAAACCCTTTCTTATAAACTGCTTTGATTGAGGCAGTTAGAAAAAAAGGATTAGACAGACAACACATACTTTAAATGCGAGTTAAAATTCATTCATTATTTTTTACAATCTGGATTCCTCAAAGTTCACTTAGTTTCTTCTGGTCTAGGCATGGAGCTTTTCATTTCAGAACATTTCAGAAGTCGACAGATTAATCTCTCTGTGGCCTTTTAAATAACGCTGAGATTCTCCTCAGTAAAAGTCAGCTACTGAACATAGAATCAGGAATTAATACCTAATTCATTCAGGCTTCTTTGTGGCTGAAATGAAAGGGTTTCTAGAGTTTCCCAGCAGCAAACAATATTCAACCAAGAATGGGCAATGGACTTCCTTTTGTTATCCCGAAACAATCAATGGAAACTTGTGTGTGTGTGTGTGTGTGTGTGTGTGTGTGTGTGTGTGTGTGTGTGTGTTGGTGGTGTTGGTGGGGGGGGGGCTCAGGTTCTTCTGAAACACACTGAGACACTGTAGAAAAAGCTCATCAGTACAGGCTTGATACAAGTCTCACTATCACATCACACAGTCCCTGAGACAGAACAGAGGAAGCTCCTGGACGCTAAAATTCATATTGCATTGAAGCTTCCTGTTAGCATAATTCTACAGCTAAAAGATCCACAGTTGCATGCAGGAGATAGTCATAAACACACATCTTCCTTGACTGTACAAATAGGTGGGTTAATAAAGATAGCAATGAGAAAACATATCAGGTCAGATAAATGCCTTAGTGATATCTCAAATCCTATTTTTTAACATGGTTGAGGTAAACAGGTTAGTGACTATTCTGTTCAAGATAACAAACTCTGACATCTGGAGATGGTTTAACTGTGGTCTCCAGATAGTGTTGTATAATTACCCAGAAGTCACCACTGCCAATACCCAAGCTCAGCGAATCCCCCACTCCCCTATCTGTGCCTCCAGAAGCAATGATGGAAACAAAACCAGTGGGGAGAAGAAAGCCTTAAATTGCCTCTGATAGAGTCAAATAATTTCTTTAAAGAAGCAAGCCCACCTACAACTCACTTAGAGGGTAATCGGGGCAGAACAAGAATGTATAACAGGCAGAGGTCACTATCTTGAGGAAAAGAAGACCACTCTGGAAAATATGTTGAATTTTCTAACACTCAGACTAGCTTTATTTTGTCATATTTTAATGCAATTCATTATATTTCATTAATAGAAAAACTGATGGCAATTAGTAGTCTTGGAGTTAGTCATAAGAGATTCAGCCAATGTTTCTAAACAGCAGGATAGTCCAAAGAACAGTAACACAGATATGTGCAGATCAGTATGGGAGCTGGTAATGGGTATTGCTGAGGCATCATTGGGCAGCAGGAACAAGCTGAAAGCAGGCTGTGATCAGGGAGAAGTATTAGTGTGGAATGGTGTGTCAGCCAAGTCCTAAATTTCGGAGACTTAAAATTCTGTATTTCAGAACAACGATTTTACACAAATCACATTCATTGATCCCGTAATAACTGGCTTATAGACCTCAACTTTTAGGTGGCTGCATATCATTCTTTAGGGACACATGTCTCCAAGGTCACTAGGAACATTCATGCTCTTGGTACCAGGTTCTCTTGGCCCTTCCAAGTGCTTGCTCAACTTCAAAATGCAGACAGAGTAAGAGAGGGGCCCCATGCACGTTACCCCATTCAAAATGCAAATCCAATGACCCTATCTCGGGACCACGACTGAGGAGCAGAGGAAATAGCTCTGTAACTGGCAAGGAAGTTTCTTCACTTCAGAGGGCTCATGGGGGAAGCCTTGGTCACTTACCTCAGAAAGTGCTTCATTGTGCTGCTGTTTCCTCACAGACGCGATGCCAACTGTCTCCAAGTAACTGCTTCCAAATTTTCTTTTGCCAAAGTAAGTGTGGGCTACAGTGGAAAAAAAATTTGAGTTACTGGGATTTCCAAAACCCCCCTGCTTTGCTGGGGTAGGACAACATGCTCCATACCCAGAACACTATCACTAGAACCACCTACAAAAGGAAGTCAAGGGCTGGAGATGGACGCAACAGCCTTTCACCATACAACTCTACCATTAACTTTCCATTTTAAATCACTTGCTGGAGATGATTGTATGAGCTTCAATAATAGGTCTTTTCTCCTTGGGGGAAAATGTTTCCCCTAAATTTCTAGGAACAATGCATGTAAGAAAAATAAAATAAAGAACCATAAAAATTACTGTCATGGTTTCTAGATATTCTATAACCTCCAGCTTGGCAGCCTCAGCCTTCCAAAAGCAACAATTCAGAAAGAACTCGAAGGAACTGATAATATTGCTTAGCTCAGAATCAGTACAATTAGTATATGCTAACAGACGATTTTAAATAGTTGTTAAAGAGCCAGGTGTTCTAAACAACAAATGATACACCAAATGTCAAGTTCAAGGTCGTCCCCCACCACCACAATGAGCAGAGTAGTAAGACCATACATTTGCACAGTTCTTTGCAGTTCAAAACTTCTCTAAAGCTCAGAGAGTGGATACCATAGAAGAGGGAGTGAGAAGAATTTAAGAGCAGAAGACAGGGAGGACTGTGAAATGCCATCTTCTAGACATGACACAGCCATTACAATCATAAATACACAGCAGCTGTGCTTATACACACTTGCCTTGCACAAGACTGGTCCTGTCAACAATCAGTTATGAATGGAGGAATCCACCCCCCACCCCCACTGAACTGTTTGGCTACTGATAGATTCTGGGAGAAGAGAACTCATTATCCTCAGTTGTATATCCATTGGTGAGACCACCAAGTTCCAAGAGACATCCTTGGTTTAAGTCAGTGGTTAACAAAATAAGATAGGAAGACATGAATGTGAGAAAGGGATTTGGAGGGAGAAACTGGGTTGACAGGGGAGGAAGAGAGAGTGGGTATGAAATTAATTAGAATGCATATAGACATGTATGAAATTGTCAAACAACAAATTTTTTAAAGTCCCAAAGCTTTCACAAAGCTTATAACATCCTCTATGGTAGTTTGAAAGAAAATGGTCCCCAAAGGGAGTGTCACTATTATGAAGTGTGGCCTTGTTGAAGTAGGTGTGGTCTTGTTGGAGGCAGTGTGTCACTGTGGAAGTGGGCTTTGAGTTCTCATATGTGTTCAAGCCATGGCCAGTGTATCAGTACACTTCCTTTTGCCTTTGAATCAAGATATAGAACTCTCAGCTCCAGTACCATGTCTGCCTGCATGATGCCTTGTTTCTCACCATGGTGATAATGGACTAAACCTCTGAACCATACGCGAGACACCCCAATGAAATGTTTCCTTTTATAAGAGTTGTCATGGTCATGGTGTCTCTTCATAACAATAGGAATCCTAACTAAGACATCCTCTTTCTTGTGCAAAGGATGATACATGGGGCAGCCTATGGAGAATCAAGGATGGATGAGATGGATCTGAAGGAAGGGCAAGGGGGAAGCACAGCTTTAGGAAGAGTGGAACAGTGGAGGGAAGAGTCACAGCTACCACATAGAGCAGCTCAGAAGTTGGGGACACAGCACAATTAAAGGCCAGTCTTTGCTTAACATGTATTTGCTTCTGCAAGTATTTTCTTCAATGTAGAGTCTACATGTTTGAAGAAGAGAATTTATATGTGGAGACTGTAGTTGACTGATTGTGGCAAGACAGAGAGGTGAGAAATGACCTTTAACCTTCTAAGCATTTTTCTCTTAAAACTTATCAGAAGCAAAATTAAAAATAATACTTGTTCATTTTGGGTGGTGGAACTATTACATCATCCTTTGTACATCTGTGGCTTCTAAATGAGTCAAAAATTTAACTTAATTATGTACTATCCCCAGAGACCCTGTGGTTTCTCATTACATTTGAAAGGAGTCAGGGAGTCTTGGAGAAACGGTCAATATAAGACTGGGGCATGAAAAACATCATGTTGTGCCAGAAAGGGATGTGTTTAAGACAGACAAATCAACATCAGATAAACATGGTAAGAGCTCCCACTGGCCAAAGAAGGAACAATCTGGACAACAAGATAGAGAGAGCAGTGTTTGACTTAGAACCTATGTATAGTGAAGATCCATGGTTCTGGATTGGTAAACACAAGGAGGAGACTAAATACCTTCTTTCCCTCAAAGGAAGCCTAGACCCAGTATCTTCCTGAATACAGCGAGGAAAGACAGAGAAAGGAGTAAGTACTACAGAGAAACTTGACAAGCACAAGTGAGGTGCTCAAAACAAATGTCACCATCAAGAAGTCCCATCGACAGCAAATAGCCATATGTAAATGATACTTGCTCCTGTGGTTTCCCCTCCATGCTGTCACCCTAGCCTAATCAGGAGAGAAATGTCAGACAAACCCCAGAGGAAGGATATGGGACAGAATATGTAACTGGACTTCTCAGAGTGCTTAAGGTAATTAGGCATAAGGAAAGTCCAATGAAGTATGGAAGCCAAGAGGTGTGTGTTCAAGGAGACTGGTGCAGTAAATGAGGTATTACAGACAGGGTCCTGAAGCAGAAAAGGGATATGAGGTAAAAGCTAAGGAAATGTGAATAAAGGACAGCCCTAAGTGTCGTAGCTCAGTAGGTAAAAGTACTTGCTGCGCAAAATGACCTGAACTCAATTACCTGAAGTCATGAGGGAAGGAAAAAACAAACCCCTGAAAGTTGTCCTCTGATCTCCGTACACATATGCTTGCACTTACATACATACATACATACACACACACACACACACACACACACACACACCATGCAATATACACATAATAATAATAATAATAATAATAATAATAATAATATAAAGCTGAAGATACTTATAAAATATTATTTAAAAGGGAAAACATGGACTTGAGTTAATAATGAGATACCAACACATATCTGTTTGTTGTGGCAAGTATATTGCATTAATGAAAGATATTAATACTGAAACTGGATAGTAGTAGAAAGGAACTATCTGTACTGCTTTTGCAGCCATCATTCTAAACTTGTGTTTTTAAGAAGATGTAATACTTCTTATGCCTTACACACAGAGTTAGGCAGTAAAGTTTCATAGTGAATTAGAGGGACATGGCTGCATCCTTCAGACCTAACAGTCTTTTTTATGATAATTTTTATTTAAATTTGAAAGGAGCTTGTTTTTCATGTCAATCCCAGTTCCCACACCCTCCCCTTCTCCCCTGTCCCCAGCCCCAATTTCCAGCCCATCTCCTCTCTGCTCCCCAGGGAGAGTGGGGGGGTCTTCAAAGTCTGTCATATAATTTGGAGCAGAGCCTAGGCCTAGGCCCTCCCCCCATGTCTCTAGGCTGAGACAGTATCCTTCTATGTGGAATAGGCTCCCAAAGATGATTCATACACTAGGGATAAATACTGATCCACTACCAGAGACCCCATAGATTGCCCAGTCCTCCTAACTGACACCCACGTTCCACAGGTCTGGGTCAGTCCTATGTTGGTTTCCCAGCTATCAGACTGAGTTCCATGAACTCCCCCTTGTTCATAGACCTAACAGTCTTGAGTGACAGGCTGACAAGGAAACCAGAGAGGTACTTAGGCACAGAATTAAAAGTGGAAATGTGTCCTGATACAGCTTAAATATAGGAGGTAGTGAACTCCCCAAAGGGCACACACAAACCTCCAGAAGTGAAAGAAATCATGATGTATATAGAGAGGATGATCCTGTAACTGAAGGTGGTCCTCAGTAAGAAGACAGCAAAAGGTGGAAAGGTAAATAGGGGCATATCAGGCAGCTTTGTGAATGATGTTAAAAGGTTAGAAACTACTGTAAGTTTTAAAGTTGGTATGTAACAGCTTACTTGTTGGTTTAAAAAATACTCTAGGTGCTGGAGAGATGGCTCATGGTTAAGGGCCTTGGCTGCTCTTCCAGAGGGCCTGGATTTGATTCCCAGCAACCACATGGTGGCTTGGAACCATCTGTAACTCCAGTTCTAGGGGAGCTGATGCCCTCATCTGGCTTCTGTGTACATGAGGCTTGCAAATGGTGCACAGACTTGTGTATATGCAAAACATCCATACACATAAAATAACAGCAAAATTTGAAACCATACACTGGTTGTAGTACAAAGAATGAGTTGTACCGTGGTGAAATTTCAGATGGAGAAACCATTTGGAGGCTTGTTGTGATGATCCTGACAGAGATAATGGTATAGGAAGACAGTGGATGGAAATACAGTGTGGAAGCATTTGAGAAATACTTACAGGTGGAATTGGCAAGACTTTTGCGAACTGACTGTTTGATGTTGGGGTTGGTGAAGGAAAAGGAAGAGCCAACACATCTCCTTTATGGATGGCAACTACATAGAGTCCACTGAGACTTAGAACTTTGAGAATTAAACTCTTGGGAATCTAGGATATTCTAAGGTTTTAGAGCCAACTGATGGTATGGAGCTAAATGGAGTAGGGGTTGGGAGATCAGTCTAAGTTCTAGATAAATATTTAGAATATAATTAGAACCGTAGTGCAGAAAGAATTACTAAGCAAAACAGATATACAGCCCAAGTTCATGGCAACTGCTCTTCTTTGTGCAGATGAGACTAAATTAGATTCTCATGAATATACAGGTGGCAAAGAATGAAATACAGCCCGAATGAATTACAGCCATGAATGTTTTGTCAGACTTACAATTTATCCTCAAGTAGTTCAATTTCATGTGGTGAAAAAAGTTTTATCTTAAAAAGTTTTATGTCCATTTAGCAGAATAATAGTATTAAGTTTTGCTCTAGGGGCTATGACCTGTCTGGTCATAGATTCTTGGCTGGACCCCAAGATGGGTAGTGAGGGAAAGGGGGTGTGGATCAGGGAGAAGTTGGGATAGGGGTTGATGTGATCAAAACACATCGTCTGAAATGCTCAAAGAACTAATAAAACTTTAAAAGGTAAAATTAAAATATATAGACTCAATTTCATAACAATATGGGAAAAATGAAAAATACAAGACTAATGCTTTCTGTGTTATATACACCGCAGTCCCTGAAAACTTCTCACGTGTGTGAGTGGCCAGCACTGCACTGAATGGGGCAACACAGTGTGAAACTATGACGAATATTTACTAACCTGGGAAAAGTCGCCAGTGTGGTAGGGAGGGTACTGGTGGTTATGATCAAACGTTTTGAAGAGAAAGTTCATACAAGTACAATGAGCCAGCTGGTAGCTTTAGTCAAGTGGCTTAGTCTGTCTCGGGTTCAGTGGGAAGGGTAGTTATAGCTGCCTTGTAAGGTAGCTCCAAGGACTGAATGGACCCAAGCACGTAGGTGCTTAGTATACTTACAGGCACATAATAGGCACCCGGGACCTGGGCACCCATGGTACTATTACTTTTGACACTGCTATTTTTTAATCAATTTTTATGTATGAGTGCTCTGTCTTCACGTACACCTGCACGGCAGGAGAAGACATCAGATCCCATCATAGATGGTTGTGAGCCACTATGTAGGTGCTGGAAATTGAACTTGGAAGAGCAGCCAGTGCTTTTAACTACTGAGCCATCTCACCAGCCCCAGACTGTCATTATTATTATATCTTCACATAAATAAAAAGATTGTTTTGTCAACAGTCACTTAAGAATTTGTGTTAAGAAATAAGTACTGGTACATTTTTGGGACCCGAATTGGCATAATGATGGTGGTACAAGAGACGTAAGTAGGTGAGGAGTACTTATCAGGCAGAATCAACTGGGTCCACTTACTGGATGGAAAAAGGTGATGGGAAAAAATAATCATCAGTTTTAGTCACCTGCTCTCCAACTAAGAGGGCAACACAACAACTAGGTATAACTTATTTGCACCCCCTAGGGGAAAAGGAGACGTCAAAAATGGTTGGTGTTAAAGAGTAAGCAAAATGCCATTTAACTCGTTGCTCACAGGAAACTCATTAATAAGTTAGTTCAAATTTGTACAGAAAAATAAAAGAATGCTTAGTTAAAAATATGGCCTATTTCTTTACATTTCAAGAGGCAGGCCATTTATTGTTAGACAATCTTTGTAGTCAGATGTCATGGGTGTTGTCTATGATGCTCTGATCTGCTATTGATAAGGAATATCAATTGCTTTTCAGTGAGGGTGCCGAGTGCCATAGTCCTCCTTTGTGGCTAAGTTAGCACTTTCTGGGTTTCTCCTCATCTTCATCATCGTCACAATGGACATTGGTGTAACATACATCTTGACTGTCTGTTACACACTAGGATACTGAATTTAATGATTAAATGTAAATTACCTGCGTGGTTACAGCTAGTTCACTCACTGGCAAATACAGACGTCAATTGTTTTTTTGTTTAATTCAGAAAAAGCTTGCCAATTTTCTGGCTAGACATTATTGCCACCTCTTTCATGGGAATTAAGGAGGACATAAAAGCCATTCCATGCACTGTCTCTTAACCATGACTTTCTCTAGAGAGAGAGATTATTCTGGAGTGGGCACCAGAATTTTTTGTTGTATTATGTATTCTTAATAGTCTTCCAAAACATTTTAAAAACTTTTTGAGTGTGTGTGTGTGTGTGTGTGTGTGTGTGTGTGTGTGTGTAAGACACGCCCATGTGCTTGCCTGGAGGCCATTGGAGAATGTCAAATGTTCTACTCTGGGATGTTCTTATTTCCTTGAAACAAGCCCCAGAAACCCTCCCATCTCTGCCCTACCAGGGCTGGAGTTACAGGTGCTTGCATCTATGTACAGCAAAAGCATAGTGATGGGTACAAGGTCTGGACTCTGGTCCCCATGCTGTGCAGCAAGCATCTTATCCACTAAGCTATCTCTTTACCCACTGGCAAATGATCTGTTTTATGTTTCTTTCCTATCCACGCTCCTGAACTGTATGATGTCTGATATGCTACACACTGTCATATTCATCAGACTGAATTCTGTACCCTTCTTAGGAAAGTACACTTTAAAAACATCAATCAATAATAACACAAGTAAAACAAACTCTAAATTTCCCACCTGGAAGAAAAAAAATCATAGAGCTTACTTTCCCCATAATAAAGAATACGGTTATAAACTAGACTTGTTAAGCTCTGCAGGGCATGGCAGTGATTTGTCTCCATGTGTGCAGAGATGAACAGATCCAAAGAGAAAGATCAAATGGTTGAGCTTGCTGATCAAATACCCCAAGGTGAGCTGGCACTTAGGTATGGGGCTTCGCTGTTACCTGCCTCATCTCTTTGTCCAGCTGGGAGGGAAGGGATGGTGATTAGTGGTCCAAGACTTCTGAAAAGCTCCTCACCCGACAACAGGGGGCTTGCCCTGCCTTCTTTGAGCAGGAAGCTCCCAGAGGTTCTTTGTAAAGTACGACAGTGTAACCTCATCTCTTCCATCTAGCCATTGAACACCCTAGGAAATGAGTTAGAGATGCCACTAAAGACTCTGAAGCTCCTTTCTTCAAAATCTTAATCCCTACATCACACACACACACACACACACACACACGCACGCACGCACGCACGCACACACACACACACACACACACACACACGAGAGAGAGAGAGAGAGATACTACTTCCTCTACAATCTTTACATTTTAACTGACTCTATCCTCTAACAACCATGTGGTGCTTACACACATATAAAATACAACCCACAAAGTGAGTGCTATCTCATTCTAACATCTGTCCAACTTGTGATTAGCCCAGTATTTTAAAAAGTTGTGTAGGGTACATTTAAAAATAAAGTTCTAATTCCAGCACTCAAGGGGCAGAGGCAGGTGGACTCTATGAGTTCAAGGCCAGCCTGGTCTACAAAGGGAGTTCCAGGACAGCCAGGACTGTTACCCAGAGAAACCCTGTATGGAAAAACCAAAATAAATAATAGATAAATAAAAATAAAATTCAACCTGAAGAATTAAATCTCAGTTTAAGGTTTTGTGGAATTAATGACAGCTAATATTTATACACAAGTTGCTAAGAGTTGGGCAAAAGCCAATGGGTTTTGTTTATATAAACTCAATTCCAGCCTCATAATTATTGTCTTCACTTCACAGCTGGGGCATTGAGCTAGAGAGGTTGAGGGACCTTGTGAGGAAGGTCTGTGGTTACTATGGGGCAGAGCCGAAATTCAGGAGGCAGTGGCACTCTGCTCTCCTCTGTGCTGCTTCTAGAAGCCACCGGGACATCATTCCAGATAGACACAGGAAAAAGACTGAAAACTCCATTTAATTTACTCTAAAGTGCAAAGCCAGGAAGCTATCAAGGTGTGGGTCTGTGCCTGTACTCCAAGCTTCACAGCATCCTTGGGGAGCTAGCTACCCAACAGACCACCTTCCAGACACTTAGGATCCTATGCTGTGTCCCTTCTGGAATGTGATGAACAAAGAACAGAGATGACATTCCTCGGTCAGGTAAAGATTTGGGAATCTAGTAGAAATAGATATGTGGGCCCAGAGAGATAGCTCAGTGGTTAAGAGCACTGGCTGCTCTTCCAGAAGACCAGGGTTTGACCCCTACTACTCACACAGTGGCTTAGCCTCACAGCCTTCTGTATGCCAGCCCTAGGTGATCCAGCACCCACTTCTGGCTTCCACAGGCACTGCACTCATTTGGAACACAGATATACACACAGGTAAAAACATGCCCCACCCCCGCCACACACAAAGTAAATATAAAATAAATATTAGAAAGAGAAATAGATATTTTTTTTTTACCCACCCCTTCCTCAGTGATGACTGGGTTAGGCAGAGAAGGCAAAATGGAGGGAAAACTTGAGCATTCTAGGAAAGGCTCACACTAACAAATACTTGAAGCTGGTATAGATTAAAGATCAGATGAACTCAGCTCACATTAATTCTTTTTATCCTTTGTTTGTTTTTGTTTTAGAGACAGGGTTTCAACGTATTGCTTTGGAGTCTGTCCTGGAACTTACTCTGTAGGCCAGGCTGGCCTTGAACTCAGAGATCCACCTGCCTCTGCCTCCTGAGTGCTGGGACTAAAGGCATGTGCCATCAACACCCAGGCTACATTAATTCTTTATTATGTTTTGCATGTATGCCTATCTGGGGATGATTTCCAACAAATTAGAAAAAAACACCTATTCAAAATGAGCACAGACTGTGGTTAAGGAGGCTGACCAAAGAAGGACACCATCAGTCTTTTCAGATTAAATAGGCCTAGCATCAGATTTAGGTTGGGCGAGTAAATAGGTCTAAATTAGTGGTTTGAAGGAAAATGGACCCCAAATAGAGTGTCACTGTTAGGAGACATGGCCTTGGAGGAAGTGTGTCACTGTGCGGGGCAGGCTTTGAGGATTTTTTTCAAGGTTCACTCAGTGTGACAGTCAGTTGACTTCCTGTTGCCTGCAAGATGTAGAACTCTCAGCCCCAGCACCACATCTGCTGTGCGGTACTACGCTCCCCTTCATGATCATAAGGGACTGAACCTCTGAAATTATAGCTGACACCTCGGTTAAAGTTTTTTTTTTTTTCTTTATAAGGGTTGTCGTGGTCATGGTGCTGTTTTATAGTGAAAGGGAGCCCTAACTAAGACAATTAACAAGTTTTCAGCCTGCTTCATATTGGAACAAGTTCTGAGAAGTAACAAATCTATGTAAAGCATGAGAGACGTGATTTTAAAAGAACATAACACAATAAAATAGCGAATTGAATTTAAAGAAAGGAAATGGAAGGAGTCAGTAAGGTGGTACAGGGACGAAATGGAATGCGGGAAAAAAGGGAAGAAAAGAAAAAAAAATGCTAAGGCTGTGAATATTTGAAGTATGAATAAAGTGCAATTTTGGGTTTAAGGTATTCACACAATGACAGAAAACTAGCAATATGAAAGGTTGTCACCCTGGAGAATAAAAAAGTCTTTGAAATTGTACAGTTACTGTTCACACACGCCATCCAGCATATCCCACAGAAGGCACAATTCTCACTGATAACCAGCTCCCTGAGGCCACGTTCCGGAGCCAGTCTTTTCTCCTTCCTTGGCAATTATCTTTAAAACTGACCCACTGACATGCCCTAACATGACAACTAGGAAGCCTTTTCCATTCCTCAGACATACACACTCATCTGGGGTTATTTTGTGATTTAGAGCAATGACAGGCAGCCCACGTTTGCTGTGGAAGTCAAGGCTGCCCATAAATTTACTTATGACCCACTTCAAAAGCAGATGGTTTTCTGCCTTTCCAGGCAGTGATCGGTTGGCAAGCACAGTTGAGATATGACTCTGACCTTTAAAAACTATGGAGAATTTAAAAAGTAATAGTTCATTTGACATACAATGTTTTCAATATTAGTTCTGAAAATTAAAATTCTAAATAAAAAAACTGTAAAAGGCAGCAAAAGATGTGGACACAGTTCTCACATTAAAAATAAAATGTGCTTTCCTGAGACACACAGATTTGGAGTGAAGAAGGATTGAGTCCTAGGGACTGGAGTACCAAGACTTACTATTGTGATGTCTTAAGTAATTTGAAAGTACTACCCTGGTATAAATAAACCACTTATTTCATGCATTTATTTTCTTGCCTTATTTCTAGTTTTGTGTATAGTGCATGTGTGTGTATGGGTATGTGTGTGCATGTATGTGGATGGGTATGTAAGCATGTGCACACATGTGTGTATGAGTGTGTGTACATGAATGCAGGTTGCCATGGAAGTCAGAGGCTTCCTCTATGGCTTACTGCCATATTTCTTGAGTTAGGATCTCTCACTGAACCTAGATTTCACTGACTTGGCAAGATTGTCTCCAGGCACCCTCTTATGTTGCCCACCTTGGCTCTGGGACTAAAGGAACATGTCACTGCACCTGGCTTTTTACATGGGACTCAGGCTCAGGTCTTCATGGTTATGTGGCAAGTACTTTGCAGACTGAGCCATCTCCACAGTTCCTTATTGAACTTTTTACTCAGAATATGAAAGTTTGTATCAATAACATCCTAGGTTCAGTGAAATATGGATGGGGTGAGCAGGGACGAATGGTGATGAAGATATGGCAATGACAGCCTCGGTTTAGTGAAATATGGATGGGCAGAGCAGGAACAGAAGGGTGATTAAGACATGATGCACTCTAGGGACTTCCATACTTTATATGTTAAAAAAGGAAAAAAAAATTGCTGCCTCTTGAAATAGTTGAAACATAATATTTATTATTCTGACAAGTATCCTTGCTTATATAAGCCTATTTCCACACTAAAGAGATCTTTAAAATCACTATGCTCTTAGATTCACACATCACCACTTACGTTTACCACTGAGGTCCCTACCTCTCCTTACTTATCCCCAGACCACCAGTTTAGGCCAAGCAAGGTGACTTGTCTCCTGAACACCAAAAGAATAAATAAGTATCTTCCTCACCTTGTGGCTTCACAATGTTGTACATTCAAACTCTCAGGTTATTCAAGAGATGGATTGATGAATTGTGTTCCAAAAGGATTCTATATGTACATGTAGCTTTTATTAATTAATCAATTATCTGCTATAGAACTATAACTAAGACACAGTCATTCGTATTGTCGAATCTTGATCTGTATTTATTAGGCCATACATTGGGCCATGCACACATTAAATACAGGATAGAATATAAAGGCAGTCTATGTTAGGCATTTTAATAAAAGCTTTTTAAATTGTGACTAATGACATGTGTAATATACATCTCAATTAACATAGTTTTAATGAGTGTTTACCATTTTAAGAGAACCTATGATTAAGCTTTATAACTAAAAGTAATTACATTTTTAAAAAGCTAATAAATGGATCTTTAGGCTAAAGACACTTTAAAACTAAAACCCAAGTATCTCACTTTGGTTTCAGGATCTAGAAAAATCAATCTGGACTAATTTCTTTTCTGGTGACCAACTTTTGTAGTGCTTGAAGGTGTTATACAAGCTACTGGAAGAGAAAAGACATGGGTCCTATCTAGCACTGGATCCTGCAGATCCTGCATAGTACAAAACAAACCCTCCAGGCATGATATGCTGCTGGTACAATAGTAACCAGCTTTCTAATTGGATTTTAAGCCTGCTCACAAGAGGGAATTCACACCTAGTACTGTAAGCCTGTCTCTGAGCCCTCATAGGCCATAGAAGAAACCCATTATTGTTACATTGCTAAGTGGTCATGTTGTCAAATTACATTCCAAGTATTTATGTTATGCCCATAGATTCATGCTGTACCCAACCTTGGTCAGAGGAGCTTCTTTTTTTTAATGGGCATCAGTTAATACAGAGACTCAAAACTGGTCCAAATGCTGAGAATAAGTCGTGTGGGTATCCAGGCCTAATCAGACAGCTATATCAACTGCTCCCCTCCCAAGACTCAGGAAATGGGGAGCAGAAAGAATGCAATTGCTGGAGGATAAAGAAAAGTGTTGTAAAACGCTGTCTTGTGGACATGACACTGTCACTGCACTCCTGAACTCACAGCAGCTCAGGAGCTACACTGGAGCAAGACAGTCAAAACTCCCAGGATGAATATGGGCAGGGCTCAGATGGCCTCATCTCTGGCTAAGGAGCTACTGGCAGTTAATGATTAGCAGAGGAGAATGAATCATGCTTTTGGGGGGTATGGCCACTGATAGGCTGCCCATACTTCAATGAAAGGCCCCATACACATGGGCAAATGGACAGCACTAATTTGATTCACTGGATTATTAGAAAGAGAAAGAGAAAGAGGGAGAGAAGAATGAAGAATGAACTTGGAGAGGACATATTAGTGGAGTTTTGTAGGCCTTGGAGAAGGGAGGGAAAGTAGGATATAAAATCTATTGTATGCTTGTGTTAAATTCTCAAAAAATAAATGAAAATATTACATTAAAAATATAGAGGTCAAAGCTGCCCAGACAGTGGTACATGTCTTTAATTCCAGCACTTGTGAGGCAGAAGTATGAGAAACTATGAGTTAGAGGCCAGTTTGGTCTACAAAGCCAGTTCCAGGCCAGTCAGACCTCCATAACAGAGAGACCCGGTCTCAAAAACAAAACAAGGCAAAACAACAACAACAACAACAACAACAACAACAACAAACAAAGCACAATAAACAAACTAAAAACAAAACAAAGAGTAAAGGGTCTACTACATTACACAACTTTTAGAAAAATTTTCCTTCAGATTTTGAATAGAATATCTCTGTTCATTTAAGAGAAAAAGGAAGAAATGTATTTAACACAATAAATGCACTCTAGTGACTGATTTACATTTCAAATATTTACAGTGCCAACTGGTGGAGGGGAAAAGAGATGTAGGGAACAGAATTCATGTTAGTGATGATCTCTGTTAAACTAAAACAAAAAAAAATCAAAACATCTATGAGATAAATGAACGATTAGCTTCATCATGAATGAAACCTTCAAAGCATGTGGCAAGGGTGCAGAAATGGCACAGTGGTCCAAGGCACACAGCAGAGATCTTCCAGAGGACCACAGTTCAATTCTGAGACCCACATCAGGGGCCACACAACAGTCTTTATTCTGGCCTCTGAGGACAGACACTGGCCCTCACACGTATACACAGACACACATAGTTTTAAAAGTCAACTTTTCACCACCTACTTATACAAGGGGAAATGGGAAGGAGAATTATAGTGGCTTAAATAAGCTCTTATGTCAAGCTTTTAATTAATAAGTTCAGCCTAATAATTAAAATGGAAACTTCATTGTAAAAGTATGTGAGGAACTCTGAATCTTCGTCATTAACTTGCTTGTTACCGGTCTTTAAAAATGCATTTATTTCTTTAGTTTGTGGTGTGTGCGTGCGTGCATGCGTGCGTGCATGCGTGCATGCGTGCGTGCGTGCGTGTGTGTGTGTGTGTGTGTGTGTGTGTGTGTGACTTGCACAGGCATGCACCATAGTGTATGTGGAGAGTAGAGGACAGCGTGCTGAAATTTTCCATTATGTGGAGCTCAGGATGCAAATCTGGCCATCATGCTTGAAGGCAAGTGTTTTCACTATCTGAACCATCTCAACTGCAGGGACTGATCTTGGTCTTTTTGGTGTTTTGTTTGTCTACTTGAGACTGTTTTTGTTTTTTGTGGGTGTTTTTGTATGTTTGTTTGTTTATTCTGAGATAGGGTCCTTGACTAGCCAGAAACTCATTATGTACATTAGGCTGGTCTTGAATGAGTAGAGATCCACCTGCCTGGCCTCCCAAATGCTGGGACTAAAGATGTGTTGCAGCACCACTTCCAGCTGAGACTGATCTTTAAAAGTAGCTTAATAAATTCTACTTAGGCAACAACCAAACTGCTTCATTTCCAAAATGTAAAAATAAAAAAAAAAATTCAATCTGTGTAATTATTTCAACAGCATGGGGAATATCACATAGAGTATACTCACTTTCTATACATTCCTAATTTCTTTAAGAACAAAGCTATTTGCCTATAGAAACCACAGCGAGGCTTCAAGTTTATAGATTGACATCATATCATTATTTTAAACTTTCATAGCTTCCCTCTTACAGCAGAGAAACTAGAGTAAGATATGATACTATTTGTCCACGGCCAGCTGGATTGGGCTGGAAGGTTGCCTGCTCGTGGGATGCGAGAGCATTTTGTATGCAGAATGTTCAGATTCAGGATGTTTACTAAGGACTTAGATGGTGAATAGCGTCTGGTATCACCTGAGGCTCTCTGGGTGGCAGTCCACCTAAATTGTCACTGGGGACTGCTGCAGCAAAATTTCCTGTAATAAGCTGTGTGTGTCCACGTGAAACCTTGCTGAAAACAAGACCTAAGCTCTGTCTTGAACGTTAATAATTTCAGTAGGTACCTTGGCCATAGGTTTTTTTTTTTTTTTCTCATAAAAACAGAATTATAAGGCAGGAAGATGTTTGACCTTCTGCAAAAGGACTGGAGTAAGTCCCTGAATTAGACTGCTTTCTGCTCTATCTTGGAGGACAATAGTTTATTTGATAAGACTATTTCACTAGATACTTCAGTGTAGGGCAATTCTTAGGATTTTGAGAATTTGTGGTAGAATATGACCTAGGCCTCATGGGTCAGGCCTGTTAATCCCAGTTACTCAAGAAGCTGAGGCAGGTAGATCACATGTTCAGGACAGTTGTTGACTACAGGTAAAGTTCAAGGCCACACTGAACAACTTAGTGAGACTGTCTCAAAAAAAAAAAGGTTGTTTTTTGTTTTGTTTTGTTTTCAGGGATGCAATACAGCTCAGTACTAGAGTGCTTGTCTGGCATCCATAAAACCCGAGGTACACTCCCCAGGATGTTTTTTCTTAGGAAAAAAAAAAAAACAGTAAAGTGAAAATTAGCCACACATATGGATAATTAAACACTTGAAGCTCTTCTGAGGGATGATTGCTAAGATAGTTAGACTTCTTGACAGAAGGGTGATCTAAATTGGCATTCTATTACTGGGCATTGCAGTTTTGCCAGTTAGAATGATGAAAAAATGAGTGTCTGGTCTCACCACAAATTTCATGGGTTTAACCTTCAACTTCCATGCAGCATCCTACACTGACCCTCAGTGCTAGAAATTTCAGCATCTTTACAGATATGGTTGTGTTTGCTGTGGCATTGTTTTGGAATTAGTTCCGTTAGACACTAAGTAGGTACTCTCTGGTACTACAAACATATGGTCATTTTCACATGGTACTATTTCTGTAAAATATACTTTCTTTTCATCACCAGCATCTGTTTCCTTCAACACAACTTAACTGAAACAGAAAATGATAGCAACTTAATGTCTTTCCCCACTTGGAGCAACAGATTTGCTAAAACCTAAACATATGCTTATCTTATTTCAAGAAAGTGTACCAAAGGAAGCTGAATATTGATTGGCTCCTCATATGATACATTTAAAAATCTACATTTATATCAAAGTAAAAATTTAAAGAAACAACGCATTCCGATACTGTGTAGCAGTTTTTATTTTATTTTATTTTATTTTTAAATCTGAAGAGACCAGGGTGGCAGTGGGATAATGAAAGAGAACCCAATAATGTTAGTCAAACGTAGGTAACCTGCTTTATAAAATGCAATGAGAAGGGTTGGAGAGATGGCTCACTGGTAAAGAGCACTGGCTGCTGGTCTAGAGGACCCAGGTTCGATTCCTAGCACCCACATGACAGCTCACAACTATCTGTAACTCCAGTTCCAGATGATCCAAAGGCACCAAGTACATGCATGGTGACATAGACATACATGCAGGCAAAACATCCATACACATTAAAAAAATTATTTTTTTTTCTTTTAATGCAGAGATACCTTTGCCTAACTGCCATTTGCCACTCACTATACTTGCCTCATCTCAACTCCTTCATTCTGGTCAGTAACTACTTAAAGGTCTTTCTTTGGGGGAGAAAACAATGTAAAAGCTGGCAGATGGGGAGGAGTGCTTTGAAACACTGTATTCAGGACATGACAGGGCCAGTCTGTTTCTCTAAATGAGGCTATCAGCTAGACATTCTAAAACTTCCAGCTTCATTCTGTCCCCATGACACTTCCTTTACACCTCTTCTCCCATGGTAAGAATTCATTCTCATATTTGAGGTCAGCTCTGTCAACCCTGCTGGGCAGCCGACTATCTCGTTCCTTGATGGAGATATCTAGCAGAATTCTGTGTTTCCCCCCAGGCTCTTACATTACACACCTCTGACAAATATACACTGCACACTTCTGACAAAGCAAGTTCTACATTGGTTGATGTAAATCCATCTCCAGCTCCCTTCTTCTTCTCATCTTTGGATTCTTGGCAACTCCCACAGAGCCTAACAAGCAGAAGTATTCAGCAAATATGTGCAAAACTGAGCATACCCACTTTCAGGCATGAGTTATTCTCAATAGCTCAAGAGCTGAGCTTGCCCCAGATTGTCTGCAGAGCAGCATATGACTTCTGTTCCACTTGGTTTTTTCAACCCATAGGCGACCCAGAAAAGGAGGAAAGAAACGCTTTTATTATGGGGTTGCCAGGGGGGGAAAAGTCTGCCCAGTCCAAACTCCATTTCAGAGAAGCAACTAATAATTTTTAAAGTATAATTCCAAATATCATATGTAACATTTCAATTAAATTAAAACAGGATTCTCCATTTATTTGAAATTTAAATTTAGTGAGGCAGCCTGAATTTTTATTTTCTAAATCCTAAAAATGATTAAAAACAAATTGTTGGAGGGCATAAGGGTCTGCTTCCTTGGTATACCTGGAAGTTTGTGTCTGAGCTCTGCAAACTTCCCAATTAGCCAGACTTTACATCTGTGAATGGAGCTGGCTTTATTCCTCAGCGATTTGGTGACATGTTTTAGGAAATGTTGCTTGTTACATAATATTACCCCCATTTTGTTAATTCCATAGAATTCCTTTATAATACCATCAACAGATTTTAGCACAGAAGATACTCTAATGCTGGCTTCAAAAATCTCCTAAAAAGCTAACATTCATGCATTGCTACTCAAATCCACAAGACACAATAGAAAAATGAGCAAAAATGTCATTTCTGTGTTGATTTTCTTCATTAATCTAGCATAGCACTCACTGTCCTCAGGCTGGGAGAGGCAGCCTGGCAGGTCCCTGATGTAACTGCAGTAGTCTTTGTTGGAAGAGTCTTTTCTAAATGTGAAATATCTAGAAACTGAAACACCTCAGCCTCTTCCTTGTATGAGCTGAGAGAGAATTATCACCTCATTCTTCACAGGGAATCTTGAGCTTTTGGTCAACAAAAGAATTCCTTATAGATGGGTCAAGATTACCTACCTGTCTCTCACATACCTGGGGGTGGGGGTGAGGGTGTGTGTGGGGGAATGGGGGGGGAACTGATTTTGCAAACCAGTACCATCTTAGAATACTGACAGCTATGAAGTATGTCAGTTTATCGGTTAATTGTGATAGTACAATGAGAGCTATAGCTCAAAGTGTAAGTCTGCTACTCTCCAGAAAGTTCCCTGCAATAAAACATTATGCTGCTGTTCTTGACAGCGATGTCTTTCAGAGAAAGCATTCGCTTTTCCCATAAGAGAGAGGTCAAGAGGAAATATCTCCCAATAGTGAGGAATAACAGGAATGTGTGCCTTTGGCAAAATTTCGACTAGATTGACCGCAAAAGGAAACTTCTAGGGAGAGAATGACTAAGACCGCTGTTACTCTGTGTTGTCATAAGACAACAAGAAATTATGACGTTTATTCCAATGTAAGCATGCTACCTGCTTTCCACCATATTGGTAATACCAGTTAAGGATGGTTGTCAAGCGACCCACACAAGCACATGCACGTTGCTGAGATGCAGAACAAAGGCCGACTGCCTGCCTAAAATCGGTCTCTCCAAAGGACAGCCTCAGTTTATGACACCAATCTAAAGCTCACGGGGATTAGTGAGCTTTTTCTCAGCTTGTGGGGAGAAAGAAACGAAATTCGGAAAACTCCAAGCAGTGGCTGAGGCTTCCATCTGTCCGTGCGGGGCAGAAAGGCTCCCACACCTATTCATTAAACTTGATCTGAAGCAAGCGAGTCTGTGAGGTCGTTTCTGAAATATTCATAAGGTGTGTTACCGGACTCGCCACTTAGAGGGTGAGCAGACATACCAAGAGGGGGAGTAGTCGGTGCCCACACTTGGAAAAACAGCATGCCTCACTCCACTGTTCTGGTTCTGGCTTTAATAGCTCTCGGGTTGTTGTTCTCCACCGCCCGCCTGTTCAACTGCACCTGCCCAGGAGATGCTCAAGAGTGGAGTTTCCCATAGTGGGAGGAGGGGCAGCGGGCCAGCCCCGCAGGCTCCGAGACCTCCCGTCAACAGCTCTGCCACTCTGCCGCCTGGCACCGCCCTGGGGCCTGACCCGCAGGACAGAAGGCTCCCCGGAGGCCAGGACCCTCCAGTCGTCCCAGTCAGGCCGCCCTTTGTCCCCCGCTGCTCCCCCCACCCACCCCTGCTTCGGATCTCTCCCTAGGCACCTGCAGTGTCGATCAGTCGCTAGGCGACCCGCGCCCCTGGGACGCAAACAGCTTCAAGCGCTGACCCGCAGCCCCGAGGGTGTTAATTTCTCGGCGCAGGATAAGAAAGAGGATTTATAGTCTTGGGTGACCCTGGCGCTCCTGCACCCACCTAGTGCGCACTTCCATTCACGTCCCTTCACTGTCCCCAGCCCCGAGCATTTCTTCTGTACCCTACACAGCTCACCCTACACGCCTCTCTCTTCTCCAAGGGCATTAGCCCCTGGGCTTCTCTGGGGTCGCGACTCACCGGGACCGGGGCAGCGATGGGCTCAGCAGCTCGGGGAGAGCGCCAGTGTGATCTCCATCTCCGTGTTCGCTCTTGCTAGGCGCTGGCAATCGTGAGCACCGCGGCTGGTCCCTGCGCGGAAGCTGGACAGAGGCGGCCGCGGCTGCCGCACTGGCTGCGGGCGCGGGAGGGGCGGGGGAGGGGCGGGAATCTGGGTCGCGTGGAGCCCTGCAAGCCGGGATGCACCCTGGGCGGCCGGCGGCGAGGAGGCGACCGGGAGCAGCTGGGGAGGGCGTGCAGAGGTTTCCCTGGGAGCTAGACGCGGGAGGCTACTGAGCATGCTCAGTCCGGGAACCCCTGGGCGCGGGCGCGGCGGGGAGGAATGAGCGCAGAGCCGGTGTTTGAATCTGAGAGGAAAGGGTTAAAACTGCGGAGTTGCCCGCAGTGGCCCAGTTTAATTGTCCAGGAGTCGACCCCCCACCCCTAAAGAAGTCCAGGACTATGAACCTGGGGAGACCTGTCAATGGGATTCCTGAAGAATCTAGGGCAAAGCATGCTCCTCCAACTCCTCCTCGGAGGACTGCCCAGAAGTCAAAGTTTGTTTTTAGTTCATGGTCAACCTACCCCCAATCAGATACCCAACCTTATTTGCTTTCCTGTGTGCTTTGCTTCCAGGCATCCCCTGCCTCTCCTGGTTTTTGGACAGGTCAGGTCAGGTTGTGAAAGAACCAGCTCTTTAATTAGGTGTAACTGAGAGCTCATGTCAGACTTCCCAGGACCATACCTGTATTTCAACCAGGGCTTCAGAGACAACACCTTATCCCAGCCTTAATTATAATGGGATGAATTATATACATCCTGGTTTGCAGCTATTTGGGAAACACTGCTTAGAGGAATGGCCTAACTCCTGAACACCCATCCTACCCCATCTCCACTCCCTTTCTCTCAGTTGTATTTTCTCTTATAAAAACCATCTCAATAGACAAGAGTTTCTGGACAACACGGAGAAACAGGATGGACTTTGAAATCGACTATTCTTCATAAAGCTTTGTTTTTGCTCATATTGTTCTTTCTGGTTCTTCTTTCTATTCTACTTCATGAAGACCTACTCACCGTGACCAATGCTACCTTCTTTGAAACTTGTCTCCAACACTAATTAATGCCCAGTTATCAGAAATCACGCACACAGCTGTAACAGTACTTAACATAGTCCGTTACTGCTGTATAAAAAGGTAAAGCAACTGAGCCAATTATTTTGTGTAGGCTCTGAAATAATGTGATGAGAAAATGACAATCAAGATAGACAAGGATTTCCTCTTCAGCAAACTCACAATCTGCTGGAAAGGACCGGCAAACCAGCATGGTCATAGCACTTGGGAGGCAGAAGCAGGTGGATTTCCTGAGTTGGAGGCTAGCCTAGTCTATGTAGTGAGTCCAATGACAACAACAAAAACAGGCAATAAATACCTGATATAGAAGTCATCACCAAGGACAGAGGCCAAGTGGTTTTTGACTTTGCATTACCCATCAATCTACAGACTTGACTCCTCCCTTGAAAACAATGGTAAAAAATATTAATAATGACCCAAGGCTGGCCACACTGTGTGGATCCCTGGTTGTTTTTGTGCCATCAATATTTGCTCTTTTCATTGATTCCACCGGCTAAAATTGTCCTAATCTCAAATTACTTGAAGAAAGAAGCTGCTGTCACCAAGTGATGAGTATGAGGTGTGTGCTGGGAGAGACAGAGTATTCAGTCTCCACACTATTATATCCATTTAAGGAACAGTATTTGTCAAATGGCCAAAGTCAACCAAGAGTCCCAGATTTCCTGAGTCCCACACATCTTCCAGATTCTTGTACCACTCTTAACCCCTAAACTCCTTACCACCCATGCTTTGTATTTATGGCTATAGTTACTCTACAATATTTATTATCTGACTCCTGTATCTTCCTGCTGTATGAATGACTTAAGTATTTCCTTCTGATCTTGTTGTCTGAACCTGAGAACCAGCGTTCCTGAAGCATGTTTGTACAAGAGTATCCATGGTGATTAATAATCAATCACCTTGGCACTGTATAATGTGGACACCTACAGGGTAAGGTCTCATTCATCTTTTTATTACAGTATCAGGCAGATGGCTGATATAGAGTGGATCCTTAGTGAGTTTATTAACTGTAGGTATGCTGGTTCCTCAGATTGTAGTTCTTTTTAATGGGATGAATTCACCACCACGCAACTTAATTTGGCCTTTGCTTGAGCTATGACTTTCCAATTAGTCATACATCTACATGTTTTGTTTTTGTTTTTCTTTTTCTTTTCTTTGTTGTTTTTGTTTTTTGCTTTGGGTTATGAGTTGCTTTTGGATTAAAGAAGAAGAAGAAGAAGGAGAAGGAGAAGGAGAAGGAGAAGGAGAAGGAGAAGGAGAAGGAGAAGGAGAAGGAGAAGGAGAAGGAGAAGCAGCCGCCAAGGATGGTGATGCATGTCTCAGAGGCAGAAGCAGGCATATCTTTCCATGAGTTTGAGGACAGTTTGACAGCTTGGTCTACATAGGGAGTTTCAGGCCAGCTAAGGTTACATTGTTACTCATTGTTACAAAAAAAAAAAAAAAAATTCTGTTCAGAAGGTTAACATACAATTAACAGCAAAGAGATTGAGATCATGTGATTTATCATTTACAAACAATGCATAAAGAATCCAGAGAGGAGGACCTGTACCAGAGTCAGAGCTGGAGAGCTGAAGAGGAAGGGGGAAGAGCTAGAGGCTGCCAGGCTCTGTCATCCACTCAGGCTCTGTGCTGACACACCCTTAGGGATGCAGAGTTCTGGTCTCTCTGGGATAGTGGATATACTTCCTTGATACCATTGCTTCCTGAACATTCTCTTTAGGAATTTGTTTGACTAAGAAAGTCCCCACCCAAGGTTTCTTCCTTTAGCAAGATTAGATTGGGCAATAAACAAGTAGGAATGTCTCATCTGGATCATTGTGTAGGTGTGGTGGATGCCACGGCCCATTTGTTCAATCTCAGTCTGGCCTGAGCTTTGAGTATTGTGACTTGGAGAACTAGGAATTTGGAGATAATTCTTTGATGAGTTTTGTCAATAAAAAGGAAATCCATGGATTTAAAAGGATTTGGGTCTAAGTTTGCTCAGTTGTGTAAGGTTAAGATGCGAGTAGAAAGTCACTGTGCTTTGTAGCAAAATGGATTCTGCAGAATGGTGGGGTTCTGGGTACAAAGCTAAAGTGGCAGCTATACAAAATGTTCCTGTTAATATCTGTAAATATATCAAGAATAGTCCAGGGTCCCCAGATGGTCAGGTTTGAGTCCGTTGTCTGGACTCTCCATTTACTCCTGTCATTGACTTGGAGGAGAGACGTAAGCAAGCTATGGTCAGCATGGCAAGAAATAGTTCTTTTCTAATCCACTGGGGAAGAATTCTCCACCCTAAAGAAAAGACAAGTCTCATATCTGGGAAGAAAATAGATATCCATTTGGGATAAAGGAAAAAGAGGAGTTGTGGAAGAGAGTCAATAATCAGTAATCAATAATGCAAAATACCATATGAAGTCTTTTTTCAGGAATGGATTCCAAAATAGCCCCAATAATTCTGCTCTCACACACTATCTTCATGAATATTGTGGTTGTTTTTCCCCCTTGTGTTTTCTGTCATAATAAACTTAGTTGGCTTTGGAGAACATTTATGGTCTCGCAACACAGATATTATGAAAAATTAAGTCAGTTTTCTTGGAAGAATTCTGATGGACATTTAGTTAAGAACAAAGAAAACTCATGCAAAATTGTATATATGGTCTTATAAAATACTGGAAGAGCATTCCTGAGGGAGACTAACACATACACATTCACTTACTGGCAATTTAATTCCAAACAATGTTCTGACATTTCTTTGCGGGTGTGGGGGGAGTTATTTCTAAATATTTTTACATGTAAGATTAATATTTATACATTTATAACATTTTGAACAGGTATTGAGCGAAGATGGGAGGCTAAAATCACTGGTGACACATTGTTGTATCATTTGCTTTAATGCTGAAGGCCTTCTTTATCTCACCACAATTATAAAGCCCACAAGCTTATTTGTGTCTGTGTGAACACAAGTGTTGTGTGCTTATTGTTTGATACAAGATTTTACCTACCTTGTGGCCTAGCCTGGCCTGGAACTCACTATACACCACAAGCTGGACTTGAACTCAAAACAATCCTCCTGCCTCAGCAGGATTACACTGTGAAACACTTCCCCTGGCTTGTTTATTTTTAGATAAAGTCTTCCTATGCAGCCCACATAGGCCTCAGATGCTCCATCGTCTTGCCCCTACCTTTCAAGCACTGGGATCGCAGTCTGGAGCCTCGAAACTTAGCCAGAATCAGGAGCTTTAGACTTTTTAAATTTCAAAACTGAAGACTTCTGATTCTTTTGCATACCTATGCAATTAATCCCCTTTCAGGTGAGGAAACACTGAAGGTCAAGTTTGTTACAGATAGTGGGGCCTTGAGTTTCTTTTTTCTTGCCATCTTGTGGTAGAAAGACATGAAATGGGATAAGGAACATACATTTTTTGCCATGGTAGTTGTTTAGGTGGAGAGGAAATTTTGATTTGGGTTTTTGTTCAAAATTTCATAAAGGTTTTAAACTATACCCACAAATGTAATTAAAAGACCACATCTTATGAGCTACAAAATATTATACTAAGAGCAGGAAGATACAGTTTTGTTTATATAATTATTTTTGAAATTTAAATTGCACTTTATATTGTTGATAATGATGGTGATGATGGCAAGTGTGTGTGTGCCTTGGCCATGGTGCCCATGTAGAAGTGAGAGGACAACTTGTTCCACAGATTAGACTCACATTTTGAGGCTTCAAAGTGGGTCCTTTACCTGCTGAGCCATCACACTGGCCTTGAAAAAAAATATATATGTATGTATATATGTGCGTATACATACATATATGTATGTACATATGTGTGTATACATTCATACATATATATATATATTAGTTTAATGTGGGGGGGTATTTGCCTACATGCATGTATACATGCTGCACATGGGATAGGTACTTGATGAGACCAGAAAATGGTACCTGATCCACTGGAACTGGAGTTAGAGATGGTTGTGAGTCACCCCATGGGTGTTGGGAACCAAATCTGGGAAAGAAACAAGTGATTTTAATCACCGAATGATCTCCACCCCAGCCTTAGTTATTTTAATAAGTCAAAGCAACATATTTATCCATATTTTTGGAACTATGGATTGGTATCATACATTAAATAAGTATTAGATTGATGTAGATGACTAAGTGAATAGGCGAAGAGGGAGGAATGAGTGAATAACATAGATAATACGTGGACAAGCTCTCATCTGTTTAGATCTCTCTCTCTCTCTCTCTCTCTCTCTCTCTCTCTCTCTCTCTCTCCATCTCTCTTTCTAGCCAGGGTCTTATTGTATAGCAATGGCTGGTCTATAACTCTTTATGTAGACCAGAGGGCCTTGAACCTACAGAGATTTGTCTGTCTCTGCCTCTGTCTCCTGAGTACTGGGTTGGATCCCTACACACACACACACACACACACACACACACACACACACACCTACCTACCTATATATCTATATATGTGGGAACTAATTCTGAAACTAAGCAAGAGAAGATTACTTCAACATCCTGCTGCTGCTCAACACTTTGAGAATGCTATATGCTCAGCTCTGGTGGGCACTAAGAAGATGCAGATGCAACATGCCCTTAAAAGATTCATAATCTAATATAAAAAGAAACAGAAAGAGATCAACGTCAAGCAAAAGACAAAGCTGTGGGCTGGAGATCAGACAATTTTCCTTAGAGGGAATGTCTATGACCTCTAGAATGTACAGGCATCTCTTACACACATGACAATACTCCACTCAAAAGCAGGTCAACTCTAGCTTAGTGTTTGCCATGGCACCATCCTGTGTTTCATTCAGTGTCGTTCTGTAGTTTCTGTTAAAGTCGGTGGCTTTGCATCTTATTTAAGTGTATTAATTACAATATTGAATAGCCTGGAGTGATGCACATTTGGAAGTCTGACCTTTCAGCTCTTGAAATCCCACATAAAAGCTGAGCTTAGAGTACCTGCTCTTTTCTTTTGTCCCATGGAAGAGAATTTCTTGTATGAAGCACCTCTGAAGTAGGGCTTTCGGGAGCTCAGCGTTGTTAGCCTCCATTACTTCAACTCAACAGGCAGTTCTCAAGTGCCTGCTAAATGAGGCTCATTTCCAGGGGATATTTCTATTCAGTACCCAAAGTAGTTAGAGCTCAGGGAGATAGTATGTATGTATGTGTGTATGTGTGTGTATGTGTGTGTATATGTGTGTATATATATATGTATATATACATATATATACACATACATATATATATATTCCTCTAATGTGTGGTATATAATGTTTATATATTCCTTCCTTTTTTCATTTGATAATCACTTCACACTTCAGCCATGTTTTTCTTAGAGCACACATAGAAAGGACAATAAATTCCAGAATTAGCAAGTTTATTTCTAACTATGATTATGATTATTATCTGTAGTGCTGGCACTGAGTCCAGGACTTTGCATATACTAGGTAACTACTCTACCACTGAGCTACAACCTCAATCAGCAGTGTTTAGAGAGAGGCAGGAAAGTGTCCAATGGAGGTACAGGGAGATTCGAAGGCTTAGAGGCCATCCGTGTGACCTAATATATGTTTTTTGTTTGCTTGTTCATAATTTCTGTTCTTTTTATGGAACTAAAAAGCATGATTTAGGACTGGAGAGATGGCTCAGTGGCTAAGAATACATACTGCTCCTTCAGAAGACCAGGGTTCAGTTCCCTCCCACATCAGGCAACTGACTGTAACTCCTGCTCCCAGGGTGTTTGATACCCTCTTCTGCTCTCTGTGGGTACACATGAATAAACATTTTAAAAAAAGAAACTAATTATTTAAAAAGGAAAGTAAATGCATTAAAAGTATGGTTTATTTAAGTGGAGAGACTCCAATTATACTTTCTTGTTCTTTGTTCTGCTCTTGACTTGAGTCCCTTTAATAAGAAGGTAGACAACTACCCTAAAATTTTAAAGACGTGAACAAGCATCTAAGAGAAAACTAGATATTGCAACCGAAATGCCACCATGTCCTCTGCATCCTGGTGCAGTCTCGGCCTGCAGTCAGTCCCAGAAGACAACTCAAAGCTTCCTGTTGCTGCTCCATTTCACACTGCAGAGAATTCACTAGACACTCCGCTAGTCACTAGGTTCTCATGGAGCATTGTCACAGTCAAATGGGAAATTCAAAAAACGAGAGTTTCCCCTCCACAATGAGTAGAGAACTTGAGAAGAAATGGCTATTAATATTGTACCTACTTATATGAACATGCCATCAAAGCTGTGGGTAGGGTATATTCTGGTTGAAGCAGGTTTTGGTTGAATGGGTAAAAAGGAAACAGGAATGGTTGGACCAGATCAGATGCAGTATTTTCTGGATAAATATCTTCCAATAAGCACCCCAGAACACTACCTGAACCCCTTGAATGGGAGCCCTTGGATATGGACCCAGGCTGTGTAGTGTGCAAACTCCCCCTAGGTGATTCTGGGGCATGTAGCTAATTAAGAAACACACAGGATTCTAGCCTAGTTCTTTATACATATCAACCAAGGCGTACTTGCTTCAAATTGAAATGAAATTTAGATGTTCCCCAGGTGGAACCCTCTAAGAAGGCCTTCTCGACATAGGCTTCATGGCATTATTTCCTGAAGCCATTAGTTAGCGCGATGGTGAGAGTATTTGATAGGTACCCCATGGAGGGAAGCCAGCATGCCAACTGCCCCCAAACGCTTGCCACTCCGCAGCGTTAATGTTTATTAGGCTGTGGTAGACATGGTAAGGCCACAAGGGACTGGGACAGTTCCCTTTGAGGGACAAAATGTAGCTGACAGAGATGGGGAAAGAGCCTTAAAGCTTTAAAGGGAAGCATTTAAAAAATAGCACCCAATACTTATAGAGCCTTACTTCATGGCAGGCTTTATTCAAGACATTCTATCCACATTATCTAATTTCATCTACACAACAGCCCTAAAGGCAAGTCTGTTATTGCCCTCATTTTACATCTAAATGAGGAATACAGGCAGAGAGGAACCAAGACTCCCAATCCAGTAATGACATAAGAGGCCAGATTCCAGGCTGTCTGATGGGAACACACACGTAAGTACATATGAATGCAAACACATTCACATGCACATATGAGCACACAATGCACATATCACACACATATAAATAAACATAGTTATGCACATATATACATACTAATGTAAACATGAATATATGAACATGTACATATGAATATGAACTTCTTCAGGTACATATGTATGAATACATAAACATTCACATATGAACACACAAATTCACACATTAACACATTCGGGTGAATATGAATGCACAAATGCATCTGAATATATTAACTCCCATACACATACATATATAAACACAGACATGCACATACTGACACAGACATTCATACACAAATGCACACACATATGAATACATATGCACATAAAACACACACATGAACATATGAAACCAAACATACATGTATAAATATGAACACAGAAATGAATACATAATTACAAACACACATACATGTTGTAATTTTTTATCTTTAATCTTTTACTCCATGTTCTTTGGGGGAAATCACCACCCAGCTCCCAAATAAATACACAGACTTATCCTTTCTTATGAATGCCTGCCCTTAGCTTGCCTTGTTTCTAGCCAGCTTTTCTTAAATTATCACATCTACCTTTTGCCTCTGGAAGTTTATCTTTCTCTATTCTATATGCCTTTCTTTACTTCTTACTCTGTGGCTTGCTGTGTAGCTGAGTGGCTGACCCATGATTCCTCTCTCCTTCTTTTCTTGTTCCTCCAATCTCTCTTCCCAGATTCCTCTTCATATTTATTCTCTCTACCAGGCAGCCCCACCTATCCTTTCTCATGCCTAGCTATTGGCCATTCAGATCTTTGTTAGACAAATCAGGTGTTGTGGACAGGCAAAGGAACACAGCTTCACAGAGTTAAACAAATGCAACATAAAAGAATGCAACACATCTTTGCATCATTAAACAAATGTTCCATAGAATAAACAAATATAACACATCTTCAATTAATATGCCACACACATAGATATGCATAGAACATGCACATATACACACATACATAAATTTCCATAGCTATATATGAATATAAAACATTCACATGTTTATATGAACATATTCATATATGAACACATGCATATATGATACACAAGCACACATGAACAAATAAACAATATGGCCATGCACAAAGTCACATATGAATATAGACATGCAAAAGAATGAACATATGTACATACAAATACACATTTACACAAGCACATATGTGTGTACACATGCATACACACCCACATATTATGAATTGTGTGTGTTTGTGTAAGAGAGACAGAGGGACAGAAAGAGATTGAGACAGGCAGAGTCAAAGAGACAGAGACTTTGGAGCCAGAAGAATGTGTTGGGTCCACGGGAGCTGGAATTCCAGATAGTGAAGGAGAGAACCAACTGACAGTTTGTCCTTTGACCTCTCCATGCTCACTGTGACATACATGTCACCCGCCCTCCACAAAATAATCAATGCGTATCGTGTGCCTCCCACTTGACACCGAATAATCAATGAGTATCACACACAGGGCTACTACTCCCCACAAAACAATCAATGGGTATGGCACACATGGCTCCCAATCCCAGATACATACAATAAACATTACAGAAATGCTGCTGCTGTTTTTGTTTGTTTGTTTTGACAGGCAGCAGAATTCCACTGAGAGCCAGACTGAGAAGAAAGGGAACAAGAGCTGGTCAAGCTCTGTTTCTACAGAATTGAATTTTCACGGTTCCACACCACAGTCCACACCCGCACTATGTCAGACTGTGGTACTGACACAAGTGTCTAGACAGACTAAAGGCGCCTCCAATCAGGAACAGCAACACAAGGAAGTGTGTTTTGTTTTGTTTTTGGCAGGGTCTGGGTTACTATAACTGGCCTGGAAGTCAGTACATAGGACAGACTGGCCTTGACCCCACCAATCCTCTGACATGTGCCTCCTGAATGCTGAAGTTAAAGTTACATAGTGGAATCAATCAATAACCATCTAGAAGAAAATAAAAGGTGGTTGGTATCTTACTTTATAACATACACAAGGATAAACTTCAGAGTAAAAACTCAGGCTGCCCAGTGCTTTTGAACACATTTGGTATTATGGGGCTGGAGAAATGTCTTAGGGATTAAGAACATTAGCTTCACTTTCAGAGGACATGGGTTTGCATTCAGACTCTAAGTGGCAGCTGACAGTGGTCTGTAACTGCTCTCGTCTGGCCTCCAAAGGAATTGCAAGTGCATAACACAGACCATGCACATAAAAGAAAATTAATCTGAAGAAGAAGAGGAAGGGGAAGGAGGAGGAAAGAGGAAGAAGGAGGAGAAGTCTCTTAATAGGTCATCTTTTTAGCTGCTCAGAAGCTTTTTTCGTATTATGATGCTCCATCTGTCAATCCTTGACCCACACCTCAGGGCAGATGGAGTCCTTTTCAGCAGGTCCTTTCCCACACCTGTACCCTGTGGGTATTGCCTATGTTTCTTCTAGTGGTATCTCAGTTTTTACATGTATGTCTTTGATCCATTTAGAATTAGTTTTGTGCCTGATGGTTGATATTAATCCAATTTCATTCTTCTACAGGCGGCATCTAGTTTCCCCAACACCATTGTAGAAAATGTCCTTTCTCCAGTGTGTGTTTTTGGCACCTTTATGGAATAGTAGACGGAATATGGTAAACTTACACATATTTGTGTTGGGGCCTTGGATATGGTTCCACCAGTCTATATGTCTGCTTTTGTGCCAGTAACATCATTTTAATGTCTGATGCTCTATTGTAACTTGAAGTTTGAAATGGTATCAGGGTTGTTTTGGCTAATTGGGGTCTTTTGTGGTTCCATATAAATTTTAGGTTAGTTTTCTTTCTTCCCATTTTTGTAAAGAACAGCATGGCGTTTTTGATTGGCATTGGCATTGCACTGAATCTAACTATGCCTTCATGTAGGACCATTATATCCATGCTAGTAATTCTTCTGATCCAAGAGCAGGGTATGCCTTTCCATTTCCTAAGGATCTCTCTCTCTCTCTCTCTCTCTCTCTCTCTCTCTCTCTCTCTCTCTCTCTCTCTCTCTCTCTCTTCAGAAACTTTAAGTTTTATTTGTAGAAGTCTGTCCTAGATATTTACATTTCTTTCAGATTATTGAAAAAGGGAGTTTGTTCAAAATCTCCTTCTCTGTTTGTTATTATGCATAGACAGGTTCTGGAGTATTGTAGTTTGATCCTATATCTTGTCACCTTGATGGCATGGTGTTTCATTTCTAGTTCTCTTGTAGATGGAATTTCTATCTTGCCTTATCCTTCAGCCATTTAGGTCCAAATAAACACACCATGGCTTATATTAATTATAAACTCTTTGGCTGATTGCTTAGGCTTCTTATTGGCCAGTTCTCCTTTAATTATTAATCCATAACTATTAGGCTACGTATTTCCATGTGTTCTTATCTCACCAGAGAATGTCGGGTGTCCTACCCTCCCAGTAGCTACATGGTATCTGCCTGCCAGCTCCTCTCTGCATCCTCTCTCCAGAATTCTCCTTGTCTGGTATCCCTGCCTATGCTTTCTGCCTGGTGTTTTATTCATCAACCAATTAGAGAAAAATACACAGAGAAGGACACTCCCCACCATCTCTTCTTTTTTGTCTAAATAAAATATTTTAACTTTAACACTAAAATTATATATAACAAAACAGTTATCAAGCAAGAACTATAGCTAATAATATTTAGCCCATAAACATTTGGCAAAATTTAAAGAAAATATTCTATCATCTGTCCTTGTGAGTCTAAAGTTTTATGTGTAACTTACCTTTTATCTTAACTAAGGAAAACCATAACCATAACTATCTATCTTCAACTCCATCAAAGACCTCAGAAGAATAATATATAAACTCTAGAATTTAAAGAGACATCTTACTGACTGGAGAGTCACCCAAAGTTCCTCTGTAATGTTGGGTCATCCATCTTCAGCCTACAGGCCTAGAGTGTCTGGCAGACTTCTCAGTGAGGCAAGAAATTCAAAATTGTCCCCCCCTATATTGGCAGTTTGTCAGTCATTTTTTTCTGTGTCCTGCAGAATGTCTGGAAGGCTCTTCCATGGAGCAGGAACCCTGAAGTACTGTCCTATCTTGTTTTGGCAAGTTCAGCAGTCACTTTCCTGTGGGTCCTGCATGTCCAATTTGTACAGCATACATTCAAACAGTCCAGGCAAGAGCAGTTTCCTGCCCAAATGGCCAGTCTCACCATATTGAAAGCAAATTCCATATTGAATTTCTTTGATGCATATCTTCCTTTTTGATGTAATTGGTGTTGCCAGGAGAAGTTTTGTCTCATTGTCATGAAAAACCCTAGTAAACCATGTTAAATGCCATATTCTGTAGGTCTTTGGAAGGTTTTGAAGACTATCCATCTCAAGTATATCTCTGTATATTTAGATTTAGAAAACCTAACTAACATAACTATAAATTTTGACTATTATAGAATACTATCTATAATCTGTATTTTATTACATATTACATTTTTTAAAGAGCTGCATATGCACAATACCTAACCAAGAGAAAATATACCTATAACAAAATTGATCTTAAATTTGTATTAATAAACCAAAATCCATGCCACTGCAAAGTATATATTTCTATATCATATTCCTTTTTTTTTTAACTTTAGGAAGAGATTGACTGTGACCGTTAACCATTTATAACTAACCCTGTGTAAGTGGAAACAAACATTCATAAACAACATTTGGGAATTGGGATGTCGTTTTCTCCAAACTGCTTCCTGCTGTTGGGGGTGCTGTCAATCACATGGGGATCCTGAGAAAACCCAGAAACCTGGCCAAATCCTGGGTAGTAGTCTGAGTCTTCATTGTCTCAGCTGTTTTGAATGTTGGGTCACCTGACCACTGTTTCAGGTGGTCTGGCTTGATCAAACCATATTATCTGGAAGTAATCCACAGCTTTTCACCTATGGAAACAAAAGCAGAACCTCTTTTCCAAGGTAACATGACTTTAGACTTAAATTTTGAACTCAAGGCATTTTCAAAATATATAGGTTGCATTAATTTAGCAGCATTTATAATCAAATGTATTTTAGCAGCTGTTGCTCTCAGCAATCAAACAATTCAAAGACAACATACAGTTGTATATTTTTCTTTACATGGCTTTTTTTAAAAATACTATTTCTTTTACTTTTATCTTTTCTTCTTCTTCTTTTTTTTGAGACAGGATTTCTCTGTGTATTTTTGGTTATCCTGGAATTCACTCTGTAGACCAGGCTGGCCTTGAAGTCACAGTGATCTGCCTGCCTCTGCCTCCCGAGTGCTGGGATTAAAGGCACATGCCACCACACCCAGTTTCTCTATTCTTTTTTTTTTTTTTTAAAAGACTTTATCCTTTATATTTCCTCTCCCAAGCCTACACATATTTTTTAAACACACTGTAAAACATTTAGAGGCCTTTCTTCATCTGAATATGTTTTTACTGTATATCTCTATTTTTTTTTCTGACCACATGAGTCTTTTACTCTGCATGGCTAAGATTAAATTGGTAGCTGGCCCCACCGTATCCCTTGGCTTTCTGAGAATTTAAGCTTCATGGTGGAGTTTCTAGGTTCATGTCACCTCTAAGAAGCATGCCATTGGCTGCTTGTAAACATCATTTATTTGTTTGGTAGCAGGGCCTCTCAAAAGAGCCTTTCATTTTTTCTTTTTTTCCACTAATGCTGAGTCAGGAAACCTCCCTTAAAGGAGCTGAGAGCCTCTGCTTGCCTCTAGTAAACACAGCCCACCCAAGAAAATGCTGCTATCAACAAGTTATACTTGACTTTGTTCTTTTGGTTTTAGAATCCCTTTTTAAGCTTTTGTCGGGTTTCACATGGAAATTCTTGTCCCACATTGGGGGTGCCATTTGTTGATGAAGTTTCTGTTCTACCTTGTCCCACAGCCGTTTAGCCCCAAATAAACACACAGAGAATTACGGTCATTATTAACTATTTGGCTAATGGCTCAGGCTTCTTATTGGCTAGCTCTCTCTTAGTTATCAGCCCATTTCTATTAATTTAAGTATTTGCCAGAGAATGCTCCAGCATGTTAGTCCTTTGGTGGCTACATGGATTCTCTCTCGTGGCTTCTCTCTCTGTTCTCTCCCCAGAATTCTCATTGTCTAGTAGATCTGCCTCTATTTCCTGCCTGGTTACTGGCCAACTAGTGTTTTAAGGACATCCACCATCATTCTATGGTGGAAAATCCAGGGTCTCTTTATATAATACGTAATCTGCAAATAGGGAAGCTTGATTTCTTCCTTTTCTATTTGTGTCTCTTTACTTCTTCCCTTGTTTTACTGCTCCCTCTAGTGCTTTGCATGCAAAACAACCCAGAATAAGCAGACAAACCCTGCCTCATTCCTGATTTCAGTAGGATTTCTCCAAGCTTTTCTCCATTTAGGCTGATGTGGGCTTAGGTTTCTCATCTACAGACTTAATATGTAGCCTGTCCCCCATCTAGGACTTTTTATCACAAAGACATATAGGATTTCTTCATGGGGATGATCACTTTTGTTTCTTTTAGATCATTTATGTGGTTCATTATATATGATGAACTATCCTTGTATCTCCGGGATAAAGCCAACTCAGTCGTGGATAATCTATTTGATGTATGTCGGTATTTGGTTTTCAAGTTGAGTGTTTTCAAGTCTATGATCACCAGAACTCACTCACTCTCCCTCCCCTCTCCTTCCTTCCTTCCTCCCTCCCTTCCTTCCTTGCTGTGCCCTTACCTGGTTTTTATTAGTCATTTTTAGGCTAATAAAAGATTCGCAGAAGGGGGTTGAAAGCTCTCCTTCATATTTTGCATTATTTATTTATTTATTGACTTGTTCATTATACAGTAGTGATTGAGTTGTTTAATCTCCAGCTGTAAGGGACCTGATATCCATTTAAGTCCTGTGAGGGCAACAGGCACCCGTGTTCTCAGACATGAGTGCAGACAAAACACATAGCCTCACAAAAACATTTTTTTAAAAAGGAGTGAACCACTATACCTCATTATTATTCTCATTTATTGTAAATATAATTATCTTTATTTTTTAACAAATAATTATTACTATATGTGTCTAGGGCACCTACCTACTTCTCCAGGCTGAGGGTCAGGATGCATTTCAGAGGGAGAGCAGCCTGCCTTCTCTTCTCTGGCTGGGGTGAGTGTCTGGGCTCTTACTGCAGCATATAGAGTGATGGCTGTGTTTGCTGTCACTTCCTTGGCTCTACCAAGTACCCAGGCTAGGGAAGGGGGCTCCTGGCATAATGCAAAAGGAAAAGTTACAAATAGAGAGCTGCCAGCACACTTTTCAGGGACCCCAGGGCCGGCTGGAAGGGCGTTTTACATTACTGCAAAGTATATTTCTCCACTCTGTCATCAAAGTGCCTTATGTCCTCCATAATAGGATGTCTCCATCTTGTTTACGGTGGGCTTGGGAGAGTGATAGCTATAGTCCATGTTTTCTTTCTCTCTTTTTCTTTTGTGTTTGGTGTTTGTGCCCTTCTTGATCAATACACTCTGGAAAAGTTTCCCTAAGCTCTGTATCTCTGTCTCTGTCTCTAACTCTGTCTTTGTCTCTCTCTATCTCATAACCCAGGCCCTGAAAGTACTCAAATTGTGCTGTAGGTCTCTTTAACCCATCGTGGCCTGTCAACTACATGGATACTGGCACATAGACAAATGAGTTTCGTGACATGGAATTCTATTATCTCAGGCTTGAATGAGAGAAAATGGGACCTGGTGGCACCTGCCTATGGTGCCAGCCATTGAGAGGCAGATGCAGATGAATCAGAAGCCCAAGGTCATCCATCACCCATTTGTAACACCTTGACCCTGTGCCAGAGACTTGGAGAAGAACAATGATGGCAGAGCCACAGCTGGACAGCACTGCTTAGATATGCACATTGCTTGCCTTCCAGCCATTGTCACCTTCGTGATGTGGGTGGGCAGGGAGGGAAGTCTCCATGCTGATATCTAAAATCCAGGCTTTTAAAGCTCTGTAAGGAAACGCTACACTTAAGTGCATTTTCGCTTATTTGACTGTACTTCAGTTTTAATTTGATACCATTTAGTTTTAGCTGGAGGCCAGTAAGCCCTACTGGTTGCACTGTTCCCCTTTACCCTCAGGACTTGAGAGACATTGTCTCACAGCCTGGCCCAGGGCTTCCTGAGCACCTGCCATGAAAGCACTGAGCCTCTCACAATTATTTTAGATTATCATCATTATCAATTACTCTCTTTAACCTTTGTTATTACTGGAGGAGGGGGAGAGAGGCCTGACAGGATCTCGAGGCCTTCTTCCCAGTGTGGTCGTTTTGAATTAATCTCCTTGTTCTTGTTTATACCTCCACCTCAGCATCTTTACTGCTTCCCTTCTCACATCTGCATGCCATGATCCTTCTGTTTTTTCTTGTTTCTTTCTGCATTGTGCTGGACACTAGATGGCGCAAGCTCCCTTAACATGGGATGGAGTGCGCTGGAGCACAACCACCCCCATTGCTTTCACCAATCTTGTCCTCCCTCCCCCCTCCTCCCTCCCTCTACCCTCCCTCCCTCCTCCTCCCTCCCTCCCTCCTCTTCTCTTCCTCTGTCCTCCCTCCCTCCTCTGTCCTCCCTCCCTCCCTTCCTCTCTCCCTCCCTCCCTTCCTTCTCTTTTGTAGATTCTTCAGATCCTTAATATTTCTTTATACCACAATTTTCTGTGATTTTTCAGAGCATCATTATGTCTCAAAGAGAGAGAGAGAAAGAGACAGAGAGAGAGAGAGAGAGAGAGACAGAGAGAGTTAAGAATGGAACATTTTAAACAACACACTAGGTGCCTGATAGTTGGCAATGTCATTGACATTAAAGGGAAATGATTTTACTCCATTCTGCTGGGTGGGTTTCATCTTGTAAGAAACAGTCTAGTGCATCATCCTGTATCTTTTCCCCATCATGCCTACAAGTACTTATTTATCTGTTGCTTATTTATGTATTCATTAATTAATTTATTTAGGAAAGTGAGTGTGTGCATTCGTGCGTGCGTGCATGCCTTTATCCACAAAGTCATCTCGCCAGCCCCAAAGTGTTTTTATGTAACACCTAACAACTAGAAAATGACCTAAACATATTATCTTTGCTTTCAAGAATGTAATTAAAATGTTTCAGTATTTGTAAAATAAGAACATCATAATTGTCATGGCTTCCTAGGTGTCCTTCGTGCTGATGCCTGGACTTCCGCTGCTCTTGTCTGCCACAGTGTTAGGATCCGGACTGATGCTAATGAGAAAATGCCTATTGTGGAGCTCAGTGGGGTTACAGTGTGTGTGACAAGTATTTCATAATAAGTCATGATTTAGAGACCCATACATGCATTTGGCTTAATTTAGTTTTTAATATTTGGGACAGGGTCATGGTGTGTAGAGTAGGTTGGCTGGAGCTCACAGATTTGCCTGCTTCTGACTCCCAAGTGCTGGGATTAAAGGCATGTGCACTACACCAGGTATGCATTAATTCAAGAGCATCATTTAAATTTAAAAAATTAAACGTACACACAAAATAAGCACACACATTTCGGGCTGCAGGGAATACAGTTAATTTGGTAGGTAGTGTTGAAGAAAATAAAAGTTGCATGCCTTTATAAGGTCACTCAATATCCTCAATTATGGAGAATATCTGATAGATCCTCTTGATGTCCTGTGCTTTGCTAATTTGCCACAACTAAACTGTCTTTCAAAACTGACACACATTTACCTTTACTGATTCTTTTGTGTTCTGGTCCCATAGCTTCTTCCATCCATAGGTCCATCTCATCATCTATGTCATGCAAATCCCAACTCCTGATAAATAGTCTTCCATTTACTATAGTATCTGATGAAAGGAGACTAGGTCCTATCCTAGTAACTTTTTAATTTTAAAAACAGGGTCTCATCAACTCATTCTAAGATCGAAGAATTGACACCTCTCAATCTGGTATCAGCTTATTGTTCAGCTCATTTGCCTTACTCAAGTGTACAAAATAATTTGTGTTCTATTTACATAGGATTTTTTAGAAATTGTTTTATACAGAGTCAAACTGTGTAGCCTTGAGAAACCCAGAGTTTTCAATGCATGTGGATGATGTCTCTCTCCCCCTTCTGGTTCAACCAAGTTCTGCTGTTCACAGAATCTCAAGCAAAAACATAATGGAGAGCCTCCACGCTACCCTTATGAAAAAAGGTGTGTGTGTGTGTGTGTGTGTGTGTGTGTGTGTGTGTGTGTGTGTGTGCGTGCATGTGACTTTGGAGCCAGAAGAATGTGTTGGGTCCACAGGAGCTGGAATTCCAGATAGTGAAGGAGAGAACCAACTGACAGTTTGTCCTCTGACCTCTCCATGCCTACTGTGAAATACCTGTCAGCCATCCTCCACTAAATAATCAATGTGCATCCCTCCCATCCCCAGACATATGCAATAAACATTACAGATATGCTACTGGCTTTTTGACACAGGCAGCAGAATTCCAGTGAGAGCCAGGCTGAGAAGAGAGGGAGCAAGAGTGGGTCAAACTCTGTTTCTACAGAATTGAATCTGCATGGTTCCACACCACAGTCCACAGTCCACACCACAGTCCACAGTCCATATCACAGTCCACACCCCGGTCCACACCACAGTCCACAGTCCACAGTCCACAGTCCACACCACAGTCCACAGTCCATATCAGAGTCCACACCCCGGTCCACACCCCAGTCCACACCCCAGTCCACACCACAGTCCACACCACAGTCCACAGTCCACATCACAGTTCAGTCCATAGTCCATATCACAGTCCACACCCCGGTCCACACCACAGTCCACATCACAGTTCAGTCCACAGTCCATATCACAGTCCACACCCCAGTCCACACCACAGTCCACACCACAGTCCACAGTCCACACCACAGTCCACAGTCTACACCATAGTCCACAGTCCACACAACAGTCCACAGTCCATACCACAGTCCACACCACAGTCTACAGTCCACATCACAGTCCTCACCCCGGTCCACACCACAGTCCACACCACAGTCCACAGTCTATACCATAGTCCACAGTCCACACAACAGTCCACAGTCTATACCATAGTCCACACCACAGTCCACACCGACTCACAGTCCATACCACAGTCCACACCACAGTTCACAGTCCACACTGCAGTCCATACCACAGTCCACACCACAGTCCACACTCCACACCACAGTCTGTACCACAATCCACAGTTTGCACCACAGTCCATACCCACACTATGTCAGACTGTCATGCTGACACAAGTGTCTACACCAGTGGTTCTCAACCTGTGGGCTGCAACCCTTGGAGTGGTGTCAAACAAGCCTTTCATGGGGTCACATATCAATACCCTGTTTATCAGATACTTACATTGTGATTCATCACAGTAGCAAAACCACAGTTGTGAAGTAGCAATAAAAATAATTTTATTGTTGGGGGGTCTGTATTAAAGGGTTGTAGCATTGGGAAGGTTGAAAGTCACTTGTCTAGACTAAGAGAATCTCCACTCAGTAATAGAAATATAGGAAGATTTTTGTTGTTTTGTTTTCGATTTTTGAGGCAGAATCTGTGTAAGGATGTCTTACCCAGCTGTTGCTATGTAGACCAGGCTGGCTCTGATCTCCCATGTGTTCCTGAATGTGCCTCATGAGCACTGACATTAAAGGCATAGGCCACCACACTCAACTTAGAACTTCTTATATTATATGTCATCCAATATCCATGTAGAAGAACATAAAAGGTGGTTGGCATCTTATTTTATAAAACACATAAGAACAAATTTCAGAGGATCAAATACTTTTATATTGAAAAACTCAGACTGTAGAATGACTTTGAAAAAAAAAATCCAGCTTCATGGAGCTAAAGAGATGACTCAGGAATTAGGAGTCAGTACTAGCTGCTCTCCCAGAGGTACTGAGCTCAGTACCAGTCCCTAAGTGGCATTTGATGGCAACGGGTAACTCCAGGACCAACATGGACATTAGAAATGTAGCTTCCCCTTAACCCCAAGGCTAACTAGAAAACTAACCTTAGAAATAGGACCTATGCTCCCCTTAGCCCCAATTGCAACCAAAGCTGTAGCTTCCATTCTAACAATAGCTTTAGAAATAAAAAAGTGTTGCTAACCCTAACACTAAACATAGGCATAGCCATAACCCTGTAACACTATCTAATACTATCCTTGACCCTTACCCCTCATTCACCCCAATCAGACAGTAACCAACACCCAAAATCTAAACCTAAGTCTATCACAAACAATAAAATCAGCTCTAAAACTAACCATAATACAACTTCTAACAGTAACTGTAGCCTTAACCTAATACTACACTAAGCACTGTTTCTAGTCCTAGCTCCAAAACTAACACCATGCTAAATCTTACCATAACCTCACATGGCTCTGTTTGTAAGTTTACATCTAACCTAACTCTAGCTGTAACATTACCTTAAGCCTACAGCTAACCATAACTACAACTGTAGCTCAGACTCATCCTTGACATGGGATGTTTATCTGCATGCTGTGAATATGTTTTACTACCATTGGTTAATAAAGAAGTTGATTTGGCCAATAGCCAGGCAGAATAGAGCCAGGCAGGAAATCCAAACAGAGATACAGGGAGAAGACATGCAGAGTCAGAGGGGAGGCATGTAGCCACTACAGGAGTAAAATGCCAGAGCATTACTGGTAAGCCATAGTCAGGTGGTGATAAACAGATTAATGGAAATGAGTTAATTTAAATGTGAGAGCTGGTTAGTAACAGCCTGAGTTATAGGCCAAGCAGTTTGTAATTAATATTATGCCTCTGGATGGTTATTTGGGAACTGTGGGAGAGGAAATCTGCTTATACACCCTAAAGCTAGAGTTATACACCCTAACACAAGAGCTAAACATAGCCAAGTCTAACCCAGTCCTAATGAAGGGTTAATGACCTAGAGCCTGGGGTGGGGGTGGGGCAAGAAGCTCTGGAGGGGAAAGCTGACTTGACAGATGACACCTGTGGAAGATTTGATGAAAGGCACACATACCAAACTCATGGGCCTCTACCACTTCCAGACTGAAGGGGAACTGACCTGTAGTTGGACTATTTCATCCCCAGAGTCCCCATTTTTCATCCTACAAAACCCCATGTTTGTGCAGTCTCATTTCATTGGGGAGCCTGTGTCCCTTGAGCTACTCAGATTAAAGGAATGATTCTGCTTCTGCAGATGCCTGTCTTTCATTCCCACACTGCCCCCCCCAAAACCCTTTCTAACCCTAAACAAATCTAGGCCCGTGAAATAAAGCTCTACACTTAACATAAACACTGGACCCAACACCACTTTTAACCACAAAAGGAATACTTACAGTTGTCCTAATTCTAAACCTACCCCCAAATCCCATTTCTAATTCTAGCCCTAACCCCAAACCTAACACAAGTTCTAACCTAGTCCTAACTTGAATACCAAACCCAACCCTAGCCTCTCACCTTAAATTTAACCTTATATATTAGACCTAAATGTATCCCTAGACCTAAAAGGATGTGTAACCCAATCCTAAGCCCAAACCCTGAATCTAGGTCTCAAACTAACCTTAACAGAAGTTCCATCACCAACTGTATACTAACTAGTTCTATCACTAGCTGTATACTTTATTAATTTTATCACTAACTGCATACTATACTAGTTCTATCATTTACTTTACACCAAGATCTAACCAACCCCTGTCAATAATCCAAACTATGGCTCTTCTACCAAGCCTGAACTTAAACCTATCTCTATCCACAAATCCAGCATTAACACTAAACTTTAGGAAAAACCAAGTCTTAACCCTGACCCTATGTCTAACTAACCCCATCCCTTAAAAATAACACCAATACCATCCTCAGCTGTAACCCTAATCCTCACTCTAATAATCTCCTATTTCTAATTCTAACAATAATCTTAGAAATATAACTAAAATTGTCCCTAGTCCTAAAACTATTCCAGGCATAACACTAACCCTAAGCCTAACAACCCCTGACCTGCCACAAATCCTAACTCTAACCCTATGCTGGTGCTATACCTAATCCCAGAATTAACAATAACCTTTAAAATAAACTAACTCTAAATTAACCCTAAACCTGCATAAATTCAAGACATAACCTTAGAAATAATATTATTGGGTTATTAAACCCAATCTTAGCCCTACTTATAACTCTAGCATTAATTTTAGAAATATATCTAAAACTCTCTAAACACTAACCAACTTTACCTTTAATTCTAACAATAATCTAGATATAAATATGACACATTTCTATTTCCAGTGGTAACCCTGGAAGCCCTAACTATAACCATACCATGTCCATGCATAACACTAATAATATCATTAGCTTTAAACTAACCTGGTATAGTAACAACCATACAGAAATTTAAAAAAAAAAAACACCTAAATCAAATTCTAACCATAAACACAGGACTAATTTCAATGCTAATGTTAAACCAATCTCTACCCTGAAACCAAAGCCTGCATCTGACTCTGACAGGAGATATAATGACAATGTTTCCTCTCCTTAATCCAATACTAACCAGAACATTAATATAAAAAATCAACCTAAAATTGTTTCTAACCTGGGAATACATTAACCCTGATCTTAACCATAAGCCTAACTCAGTATCACCTTAACTGTAAGCCTAATTCAGTATCACCCTAACCCTAAGTCTAACCCAGTATCACTCTAACTCCTAACCCTAACCCAGTATCATCCTAAACACGATGTCCAAACTAATCCTAATCCTTAACCCTAACCCTTAGATTTAACCCTAATATCTAACCCTAACCCAGTATCACCCTAACTCTAACCCTGAGTATCACCTTAACACTATCCCTAACACACACCCTACCCCTCAGTAACTCCAATCAGACCCTATCTAAAACCTTAACACTTCATCTAACCACAACACCAAGACTAGGTCCAAAAACCATAAACGATTTCTAACATCAACTGTACCCTTTACCTTAAAGCTCTCTTATTGTAGAATGTTATTTTAAGATGTGTTACATTTGTTTATGCTGTGGAATATTTGTTTAATGATGCAAAGATGTGATGCGTTCTTCTATGTTGCATTTGTTTAACTCTATAAAGCTGTGTTACTTTGCCTGTATAACACACCTGATTGGTCTAATAAAGAGTTGAACAGCCAATAACAAGGCAGGGGAAAGGATAGGTGGGGCTGTCAGGTAGAGAGAATAAATAGAAGCAAAGAAAGAAGATCCAGAAGCAAGAAAAGGAGGAAGACTCCAGGGGCAAGTCACCCAGCTATACAGCAAGCCACAAAGTAAGAAGTAAAGAAAAGTACACAGAAATAGAGAAATATGAAAGCTTAGAGACAAAAGATAAATGGGATAATTTAAGTTTAGAAAAGTTGGCTAGAAATAAGCTAAGCTAAGGCCAGACATTTATGAGAAAGAATAACACTCTGTGGGATTTATTTGTGAGCTGGGTGGTGAGCCCCCAGAATAACCAAAAACACCCTCCCAAACTCTTCCCTCACCCATAATGTGTTAAACATTACTTCAAACCTACAGCTCTTACACTAACTTTGTACCAATCTCTAACCTATCTTTATCCATAATCCTTACCCTGGTGATGCCACCAACCCAAATCCTAATACTATGGTGACTTTTTGTTGTTGTTGTTGTGATTTGTGTTTGTGTGTGTTGGGAGGGGGTTTGAGATAGGGTTTCTCTGTATAGCCACAGCCAGACTGTAACTCCCTCTGTAGACCAGGCTGGATTCCAACTCAGAGATTCAGGTGCCTCTGACTCCCAAGTGCTGGGAATAAAGGCATGAGCCACCACTGCATGGACCAAACCCTAATACTGAACCTAGCTCTAACCCTAATTCCAGGACTAATATTAAAAATACTCACACCTTAACCCTAACACTAACTCTAACCAGACCCTAGTCAGAACCCTAACTCTAACTCCACACCTACACTGTACACTAAAACTAGTTCTAAAACACAACCACAAATTGATCTCTAACACTAACAGTACCCCTACCCTACTACCACACCCAACTAATTCCCTAACAGAATTCTGTCTGTCTCGCCTATTAGAATTTCTCACTACAATAAACTTGGGCATTTGGTTCATGAAGATTCAAGAAAGAGGAAAGGTAGGCACTTGTTCTTACAAACCAAGACAGTATGCTTCATTTTCAAGCCCAACAGAATCTTCCAGAACAATACAGTTGTAATCAGCTAGTAGCTCACTTCCCTCCAAGAGACATTTTCAGTGTATAATTAGAATTTTGATGCCTCAACTATGTGCCCCAATGTTAGAATTATTTTTGATGGTCTATTGTGAACACTGTTTACTAAACATGCCTTTCTTAAGGGCTTTGTTCTGGAAACTGTTTACCACTGATCTGGGTCTGGGTGCAGGTATCCTGATAGCCTAGCACAGTAATGAAATGGCCAAAGTTGTTCTAGGTACAAATTCAGTGATCTCATTCCTGCTATTTCACTCATCTCAGAATCATCTGCAAACTTCTTCCACAACAATGTCCTTACAATGGAAATGCCTTTCATTTTCAGCTGTAGTTTCATCGGTTACAGATGACAATATAGATTTTTATGGCGATGAAATGGCAGAGCTGAGAATAACTGGATTATAAGCCTTGTCCCTTACCTTCAGAATGAATCTCACAACAGAGGATTGGACTATTTTATTTTCATATTAAGATGGCTATAAAACGTACTTTCTTCAGATCTTCTGCTGCAGGGGATAGAATCAACAGCCTCAACTGATGCCTCTTTGGATCTGCAACACTATTCTAAGGCCCTTTTTGCATCTGTTCAAGAAGGCCCATGTTGTGAGCTATTTTATATTGGGCACAAATGATTTTAAATGCAGAAGAGGTATAAGAAGTGTGATTGTCTGACTTGAGGTTCTATGGCTAACCCCATAACATCAATTGGGGCAGGGCAATGAGCAATGATACATTTTATAGCCTCCCCCATGTGGTCAGAGGCATAAACAAAATGAGGATAAGTATCAATAGAAACATGCACAAGTTGTTCTCTTCCCAAAGAGGAGGCATGGGTAACATCTGCCTGCCAAAGAATGTTGGGAAGCAACCCTCCAGGGTTAATGCCATCATGCATGACAGGCTGAAAAGGAATGCAGTGGGTGCATTGCTTAACTATCTGCCCAGCTTGTTCTTGGGAAATAGCAAATTCCTTTCATGAAGAGGAGATGTTTCAATGTAGAGCATGACTCTCTCACGGGCTTTTATCAAGACAGACTGCCAGGCAGCACATCCGCACTGAGTCATGAATTGGCTTGTGCAATTACCTTCAGTTGATGGCCTGGGGAGACTTGAGTGTGACTTAATATGACCAACAGAGTGAGGACTCTGGCGGCAACACAAGAGTTCCTGGGTCCTGTGGAAAAGATGGTATAACTCTTGATCTGGGATTCAACTAATACTGGCTTACTCCTACCACACAATAGCTGTCACTGTAAATATTGACAGGGAAAAGCAAGCATCTCTAAAAAGTCATGTGGACCACAAAGACTTCTGCTTGTTTGGCCAAAGTGTGGAATACATTGTAATTCAGAACCCGAGGAAGAGTAGTAGGCAGCTGTGTCAAAGAAAAGGTTTGAGACTGTATTATCTTGGCAAAAATAAACCTGTGAATGGATGCAAAATGTAATATCCTGAATGTAGGAAAATGAGGGTCAAGCTGGGCAAGGTGATTGGCCAGGGTATTGCCAGGCAGTGGGCTGTTGCCAGGGATGATGTGGCTGATCTCCTGCACATGGGATGATAATTATCTCTTTACCTAGAATCTCTATAGCACATTTGCACCCCAACAAGTTTAATTTTGCCACCAAATCATAGTAAGGGTTGAGAAGCCAGGAGGTGGAATGTTCCAAATGCAACCATTCCAAAATGCACTGCAGTTTCCAGAGTAGCCCCAGTAGGGGTCATAATTGCTTCCATTTGAGCTTTAAAAAAAATCATCCTAGCCTCAGAAATGGAGAAAAGGGATTGGCATTCCCTTTTAAAAGTTGGAAAGGTGTACAAAGTTTCTGTGTAGTAAGCTTAATTGAGAGTCTGAGCCAACTGTTATCTGCCAGGAGTTTTTAGAATTTCCAAGAGTTTTGAGACAATCCTTGCAAATTTTTGATTGTGATAGCATAGAGATAGCATAGATATCCTGTATAATTACACCTAGATAATGGACTAGAGATGTCTTTTGAACCTTTTTCTGGAGTAAATTGAAGACCATGAGCCTAAAAGCTGTTTTGTGGTGACACAGATGGCTGCCAATCCAGAAGTCAAGATGGATGATGAGAATATATAGTAGTAATATCTACATAGTAGCACTACAAGCCTTAGAGTTTTGTCATACATGGGCTTGATAGCCTCAACAGATTCCTGGTACATAGTAGGGCTGTTTTTCATATCCCAAAGAAGAACCTGTCATTGGAAACAATGTGCAGGTAAATTAGGTTAAAAAAAAATTATGGCGATGAGCCATGAGCACCTTCTCTTATTTAACATTGGGGAATATCATTAATTGAGCCATTTTTAATTCATGCATAATATCAAACTAAGTTTGGGGCAATTGAGTCAGAACTTTAACGTCTCCTGTATAATCTTTATCTATTTCCCCTGAGGGTAGTTGTAGTCCCCATAGGATCTAGTTGCTTCTTCTTCAAACAAGTTCTACTGTGCCAGTAAGGATAGCTTGGGGTCCTGTGTTAGAGGTTAGTTTATGACATGATGGAAATGGGGTACAATCCTCTGCTGTCTGAGGTTGCACGAGAGCTGGTCAGTGATGGACTTGGGTGGCTGAGGGTCATCCCTCTGCTCTGGTGGGCCATGGGGCCTCACTAGGCGATAGCTCTCACAATTTGATGGTGCTAGGGCAGGCCCGGTACCCAGCCCTTTCAGAGTTTGCCCATGTATATTTGTCTGTGAATGGAATTCATTAACCCAATGGATTCTTCTCTAACATCATGGGCATAAACCAAGGGGACATGCAGGTCATCCAGATGGTACTGGGGCCTGCTTGCTTTCTAATTTTAAATCCTTGTGATAATCACTAGAAAATTGTCCCATTTTTTCACATGTGTAACAGATCCCTCATCTCCTGCAAAGCATGTTACTTCTTTAAGGGCTGCTATGACAGCAGCACCTCAAAGGTGGCTAGGACCCATGTCCACACACAATTTAATCTTCTCTTGTAAATTTAAGTGCATATACAAACCCCTAAGTGCCTCTACATGTCTTGTTAGCATTTCAAGGCTAGCTGTTTATAAGCACCTCCCCTGCATCAGGACCATCTGTAAGGTAAGAGCCAGGCCATACAGTCTGGTGTAATTCTTCTGGGTCCTGGTGAATCTCAGTTATCCATGGAGGGTTTTTGTTTTCTTTTTTGCCCTTTGGTGGGCAATTCTCTCTATGCCTTTAATATATTAATATGTTAATGTGGCAGGCTTGCAAAGGTTAGTGTAATTGGTTGTTGGTCACTTCGTAAAGTCTTATACACAGGAGCAAGTCTTTGGTTAAGCATCTCCACGGGCTAGATTATGTTGTTCCGTCCTTATATAATTCTGTAACTCAGTTATAAATGAAAGGTAGTACTTCAGGTTGCCATGCTTAGACAATCAGAAGGAAGTTACCAATTGTCACCAAGGACTCTCTGAATGGGTCCTTAGGTATATGAAGCCTTAGGCTGTACAGACTTGTTGGGTCTTATTTAAGGACTGAAAGGCACAGTCTTATGACAGCACACCATCTAGTTTGGATGCTGTGGATCAGGTCGCTCAAACATGGAAAAGCAATTAAAGCCATTAGCACCTTCCTCCACTTCCCCTGTAGTCTCTCAGTTGTACAGCCCCAAGGTGCAATTGTAGCATGGGTTGGTTGGCCTCGTTCTCAGAGTCACTTTCTTCTGTATCATCATCTGAGGCATCAGGCAGGCCAGGGTGAGTGTGACCTGTGCATTGAATTTGCCTTTCTATGTCTTTGCAGGAGTGCTGCTGGAGTTACAGATGTGAATCCCAGCCCCTGTTACTTTTTGTGTCAGGGACACAAGGTCAGTTCCTAGTATTCTAAGTGGCAAGGCCCACAAAGCCAGACTCCCCCACTATTCAATTAAGCCTTCCCTTTTGTAAAAAAATGGCCACAAATTTATGGAATCACATATGTAACTCCATAAACCAAAAGTGAGAATGGAAATGTTTGGGTCCTTCAACGTAATAGCCATCCCCTAATTCTTCTATCAAATAGCCGCTGAACACCCTGTTTTTGGGAAACCAAGGGCACATCTCTTGAACACAGTCTAAGAATTAACTGTTTTTAACTATTTCTGAGGTTCCCCAGCCTTCAGGTATTAATATATAACTTCCTGTCTACAGAATCTACTGGTCCCATGTTGTATTCCCACACCTAGAGTTGCACTCCTCACTTACCTTTGTTTGCTCACTTCTCACTGAGCCTTTGCCTGACCAACTTGCACTCCCTACAGCCCTGTGTCCTTGTTTTGACTCCATTTACCAAGACCTTCACGGCTTAGGGAATAGCCTAACTAGGGCAACAGGGGATGAAGAAACAATAGACACACATACAGAAAAAAAAAATCTAAGATTGGGTGGGGCCATATGCTCTGATGGAGGCACACCAAAACCAGGCCAGAAATCCAGCATGTTTATTATATACAGCTAGGCATGCAGTGGAAGGAGGAGGCAGACTGAGCTCATCTCGGTAGGGTTTCTGTAATGGAGCTGTTGTGCACTGTAAACATTCAGGGGCAGTAAGCTGTGGTTGACATTTTCTTCACAAACTGTTGATATCCACACAGAGACCAGAGAGAGGATGGGTCGAAGGCACTGGAGCCCTTGACATGTCTGTGATCATGTCAACAACACATATTCACTCAAGGATTCTGCTCACCGCTTTGATCTTGGGTTTCTTCTTTCTTTGTTCAGCTTTTCTGGAAATTGCTGAAGTTAAGTACTGTGCAGCCACTCTTCCTCCTACCCATCTCCTTCCACAGGTGCCATAACTAAACCCAAGGGTTAAAGTTCTCCCCTCCTTCCCTTCATATCTTCCAATGCATTTCAGTCACATCTAATGTTTCCATGTTTCCATCTTGAAGGACAAAAACTAATGGAACTTACTGTTAGAAGGCAATTCCTTACCATCAATCAAAGAATCATGTACTAGTTTTCCTGGGAATAGTGGCTCACATCTCTAATCCCAGCACCCAGAAGGCCAAGGTAGAAGACTCTGCGAGCTTCAGGCCAGAATAGGTTATGTAGAGATTTCTAAGACAGTCAAGGTTGCAAAATGAGAGCCCGTTCCACAAAAATCTACCACATACTAGTACACACATGAATTTCCTATGTATTGTTTTGTGAAAATGAAGAAAAAAAGAATATTTAAAAAGCCCATGTATCTGAGGAGTTGGACTTTGGAATCTCGAAGCAGTCTTTCCCCCTTAGTGTAAAACACTTGTAACCAAATGTCATCACTGATCCACATACCTAACTTGTGGTCTTATTTCATACTGCACATCATAGCCCCCTAGGCAAGAGGTCTTGGGTTTTTTTTTAATTTTTTGAAGCGACATATTTTATAAGCATGAAAATTTATAACTTAAGTGGTAGCCTTTTTATTTCTTAATGGTTGAATTACAATAAAGGACATCTATAATAGATATAGATCTTTATCTTCTCCCTACACAGTATTCATATATTCAAGTGTGTGTGTGTTTATGTCTGCTTATATGTCGCTATGAGTATGTGTATGCCTGTATTATGTGTGTATTTGTGTGCATCTGTGTTGTGTATTTGTTTCTGTGTGTGTGTTAGTGGATGTCTGTCGTGTGTGCATGCATATGTGTTAGTGAATTGCTATGTTATGTGTGTTAGTGGATTGCTGTGTTAAATGTATGTGTGTGGGGTCATGGATGTCTGTGATGTGTGTGTGTGTGTTACTTGTGTGTGCATGTGTGTATGTCAGTGGGTGTCTATGGCAGTGAACTAAGTGGTTTTCTTATTTGTGTGATGGGAAATACAGCTCGATTCCTCCATTCTTCATTCTGTTTTGTTATCTTCCTGTAATAATTCTTCCTGAGTATTTCAAAGAAAAAAAAAATTAAACTTGGTTTATAAATTTGAAAAACTTAAATCCCATAAGGTTTTTTATTCTACTGAGTATTGCAGTTTTGTGAATATATGGAGACTTTCAACATGGCAGCTATTTTAAAAGCCAACATGTATCTACTTTCATTCAATCAAATTCTTATTTGCTTCTAAGGAGAAAAAGTCATGTTAGAATCTTTTACAAAAATGTCACCATCATTGATTAAATGTATAAACTAATCTATTAATATGTAAGTTAAAGACCAAGATCAAAAGGGAGAAATTTTCTCAAACTATTTAGCTATCAATAATATACAGAATAGCTCAGAACACAACATATGGAGCTCAACTTTTAAGTTTATTGATATTAGTTAACCACCCATATAATATGTAATCTATCAATTGTATTAAGTGACTTTATATACATAGATATCTATGTCATTCATTAGTTTTGTGGTCCAAAGCCATCTTCAATACCCTCTTGTGAGGCATTGTGCCTGCATTGTCAGGTTTCCTGTGGTCTCTGCAGTTAGGGAGTTTGCAGGGCTGGAGGAGGGAGGAAATATCCTGCTTGTGTTGTTTGCTCCAGTATCACCATAGCAACACTTCTTTTTCAGCAACAGTAGCTGAATCTAGTTTGTACTTGTTCTAATATTTGTGGACCAGCTCCATAGACTCTAAGTGTCTCTAGCACCAGGCAGTTGGCATCGATGCCTCTGTTCATAGATTTGCTCGCAGACTCAGTTTCTTTTGGGAAACCAAAGACTCCAGCGGTAGACAAAAGCAAAGTCCCTTCCTAAGTGTTCAGGTCTTCAAATCTTGGGGTCTTTCCTAACATCCTTTTTAAATGGCTCTAACCTCGGATCTGCATTTTGCAGTTGTTACCTGGTGATACCTGGAAGTCTGTGAAGTTTTGGAGCTTATCTATTGAAACCAACTTTCAGTAGGTGAACTTTCAGTTCTCAACTTTCTCCACAAATTACAGCTAAGCTGAAAATCAAATTAAGTCAAAGCTAATGGGTTCTTCTTAATTTTGTTTAATCCCAATGCTACTGAAAGGAATACAGAGGGGCCAAGAAGAAACTCAAAAGCATTTCTTTTAAAATTAGGAACAAATTGAGTATGTCGTTTCTCCCTCCCTTAGTCAACACGGTGCTCAAAGTCTTACCTAGTTCAGTAAGGCAAGTGAAGGTGACAAGGAGGATACAAAGAAATCTAAGTATCCTTATTTTTCAGATGCTTTCATTCTGTACATAAAAGACCCTGAAGAGTCTATGAGAAATATCTCACACCTGATAAACACATTCAGCAAAGTATCAGGATTCAAAAATAACACTAAAAAAAATACAGTCTTTCTATACATAAGTGACAAGCACATCAAGGAAGAAATCAAGGAAACAATTAAGCCTACAACAGCCTTAAAAATCATGAAATAAATCTAACTAAGGAAGTGAATGACTTGTAATAAAAACTTTAAGACACTGAAAAAGGACATTGAAGATTATACCAGGAGATGGAAAGAGCTCCCACGCTCATGGATTGGTATGACTGATAATATTAAAAAGCATCCATCCTACAAAAACAAAACAAAACAAAACAAAAAACAAAAAAACCCTTAAAGGTTTAATGCAATTCCTATATAAATTTAAATGCAATTCTTTACAGAAAAAGACCTTAAATGTTATATGAAGCTGGGCATTGATGGTGCACACCTTTAATCCCAGCACTTGGGAGGCAGAGGCAGAGGCAGGTGGATCTCTGAGAGTTCAAGGCCATCCTGGTCTACAGAGTGAGTTCCAGGACAGCCAGGGCTACACAGATAAATCCTGTCTTGAACAACCAAACAAACAAAAAAGTACCCAAAGTTTCTTTGAAATTCCAAAGTTTGGGCTCTTTTAAAATCATAAACTAGTTACATATTTCTTATTCTAAGAGGTAAGAATCAGGGCACAGCCACAATCAAATCAGAGCAAAATCAAAGTTTAACAATGGAAATGAAATCCTATCACTCAGTGTCCCACATCTGGAATTGACTGAGATCTTGGCCTGGGCAGCTCTTCTGTGGGTCCCCCAGCCACAGCATACACAGCTCTATTCACTCACTCTGAAAATGTATTACTATTAACATCATCCAAGAGCTCAATAGCAAATTAAAACACAATCCTAGTTTTAAAGGGAAAAGTCAAGAATAGAAATTTTCAAAAAGAGGCATACTGATAGCCAAAATATTTGTAAAAATCATTAAAATCGTTAATTATTAGCAAAATACACCTCAAGATCACAGTGAAATTTTACTTCTCTGAGGATACAATAGCATCAAGAAGACAAAGAATGACGTGTGTTGACAGGTATGAGGAAGAAAGGGAAACTTGCTGTAGATGCAAAGCAGAACAGCCATTGCAGAAAACAGAATGGTTGTTTCCTGTAAAGTGAGGGATACAAGTACCACCTAAACTAGAAACCACATTACTGAGTGCAAAGGGAATGGAACAGTCATGTTGAAACAGGCATGGGGATCCCATGGTATCACAGCAATATTTGTAATAGCTAAGACCGAAAGCTCCATCGACAGATGAGCAGCGGAAGAAAAAGTGACATTTGAACAGAACAGAGTGTTTTTTATTGTAAGAAAAAAATTCTGACATTTGCAGCAATATGGATGAAATTACAAAACTTTATGTTAAGTGAAATGAGGCAGACATCGAACAAACACAGCGTTAATTCACAAACATGAAATACTCCGAAAGTTGGTATCTAAGAAATGAAAAGTAGAATATCAGTTACTACAGAATGAAAAGAGATGGAAAGAAGTCGATAGTTACATTTACATAGAAAAATTCTACTGTTCGGTTTTGTAATAGGGTTAGGGTTAGCTAATAATGTGCTACATGTTACTAAATAGCTAGAGGCAGGGATTCTGAATAATCTTGCCAGAAAAAAAATAAATATTTGTGATAGATATGCTAATTACACCGATTTGATAATACAATATATACATCCACTGAAGCTCTACACAACAGATACTTAGAAATATTACAGATCAATTATAAATAAAATTATAGTGCAGAACCCCACACCCCACAAAACAGAATTTATCATCTCATTAGGGAAAGTGAAAACTACTGATTGAAATGGGAAATTTGTTGTGTAAGATGAAATGGAAGGAGGAGATGCGTGAGGGAGTGAGTCAGCGCAGCCTGAGGAGTACAATGGCTGGTGAAGAGATGTAGCTGGAGATGGAACTGGACAGTCTGAGAAACCGGAGACAACAGGGGAGAGCAAAGGCATGGCTCTGCCTAAACCGAGAGTCACCGCTGCAGCCCTGGACAGGTGTCCTCAGTGCATGGGCACAGGAAAGGACACAGAATCATCTTAGCTCCCATTTCTCTCAAAGGAGGCAAGGAACTCTTTTTCCTTTTCTTCTATTTCCTTTCTCTCTCTCTCTCTTTTTTTTCCATCTTTCTTTTTGTTTCCTCAGAGTTTCCTATATAGGCCAGGTTTGTCTCAACCTACTCTGTGGTTCAGACTATCAAAAAAAAAATCATAATTCTTATACCCCAGCCTCTCTGGTACCGTGATTACTAAATATGCCATGACAACTGACAACAAACACATCAACTATGAATAGTTATGCCCCATCCATTTATTATATACAATCACTGGCATCTGTTTCACATAACCATGAATGTGGTCCTCACAACAGCCCTGTGAGGTAGTCAGGAAACATCACATCTCTAGAAACACTGAAGATAGCATTCATGGTGGCAGGACTGATACAGAAGCCTGTGTCTTCTATGTCCTAATCCAGGACACCTTCTACTTTAAGATGAAGTAAGCTCATGGTGGTGAGCAAAGCAGGCTCCCTGCTTAGGACAGTTGACTATTCCCTGGGCTTGCAAACACAGTTCATTTAGACAAGATCTCATGCCTGTTCTCAGGGAGTCAACACATTAGGTCTGGGTTAAAATCAGCATCAGAAGGATGAATAGGACAGAACAAGTAACATCTTGAACAAGGGTTGCTGCTTGATTCTCACTGGACCAGGTTGGATGTTCTAACTTCAATCAGGACAAGAGGAGACATTCAGAGGATCTTCTCATCTAACAATTTATTGATTCCATCACAAATCCTCTTGAGATTTGGCCTGCAGTTTCCATGCGGACCATAGAGAGTGGAAAGGAACTCAACATCAGCGAAGTGGTTAAAGACATGGTTTATGCGTCCATGGGTTCTGGGTGTCAAATGGCGCTGCACCAGCTCATGGACCAGGTCCTTGCACTCATGGAGCAGCTTGGAGAGCACATTTGTATCAAAGGTGTATTCTACTTCATAGAAACTGACCATGGTCATGGCAGTCTGGTTCAGCTTCTTCCTGAGTTTCTCCACAATCATAACCTCCTCTTGACTGAACTGTTTGTTCCGGTAGAGGATGCCAATTTTGATTGCCACCTTGATCAAATCTTTCATGATCTTGTGGGCCTCCTTCTTGTTATGGGTGTGTTCTTCTGTGACTTTGTACAGTTCATCAAAGATCTCACTGCTGGTGTCATCGATCAGCATGTTGGCTACGGTTTTGCTGGCTATTTTGCTCAGGATCTTCTTCTGGGCTTGTAGGGCAAGATTCTTCGAGCTAAACACATTAGGACCTATGGTAAGGATATAAACAAATGCAGGAATATGAGAATCCTTATATTTTTTGCAAGTAAAACACAGTTAGTTGAACTTACATCCTTAGGACAAAAACTAATGCCTATACCCACAACCACCTAAATGAACTCCACTCCACATCTCCCCAAGTGCTTAAATTATAGGTATATGTCACCATACCCAGCTCACTAACATGTTTATTAATTTTCAATTGCATTTATTTGTGGTGTGTATGGGGGGGCACACGGGTGGTCACAGGACAGTTTGTGGGAGTCAGATCTCTCCTTCCATCATATGGATTCTAATGATTAGACTCAGTTTATCAGGTTTGGTGGCAAGCACCTTTACAACAACTAAATCCATATCACCGGCCCTAGCCACTGTTCTTGGCAGCACAAGGAAAGACACTTTATGGAGAAATAGACATTAGCAATGGCAAACCACCAGCTGCCCTGCTCTCCACATGGGCTTGTTCCTTCTGAGAATTTTCTAAATGGCATTCTCACTCATCCTTCTGTGGACATGTCTTCCTCTCCTCCAGACCAGATCTTACCATTTCAGACCTACTCCCTACACAATATGTCTCTGAGTCAACTACTTACCAAAGATTTCTCTACAGCCACTGGCACTGTAGAAACTATTCAGGGTGCCCAGAATGTAGTCAATTTCCAGGGACAACATGGACAAGTTGATCATGGAAGTGGTTTTTTACCCCTGAATCTTGGGACCCATGTTTTCTTGAATCTACAATTTCCTCTTTTCACTTTCAAGACCATGGAAATTGTGGTGTGCTCCAGATGCTAGGCAGCTGTTGGGCTGTGGTTATCATTACCTATATGTACAACTTACACAATAGATGTCAGAAATTTGAGAGAAAGTCAAAAGAAATGATACTCAACCAATGTTTATTTGCTTTGCTGTTTATTTTTATTTTTGAGATGTGGTCTCATAGAGGTGGGGATTTAGGTTAGTGGGAGGACATTTCCTTAGCAAGCACAAGGCCCTGGGCATGGTTGACAGCAACAGACCCCCCAAAAAAAAATCACACAGCCACAGGGTCTCACTATATAACCCAGGCTGGTCTGGAACTTCTTGTGTAGCATAAGCTAGATTTGAACTCAGGATCCTCTTGCGTCTGCCTCCTAAGTATTGGGGTTACAGATGTGTGTCTCCATTCCAAGGTCACTAATTCTCAAGGGCACAGAATGATACTGTGTGGGAAATACAAATATCAACAAATAACAAATCAAACTTGCCTTGTATAACTACCACACTGAATGAAAAATAGGAAAACCACAGCCAACTTACTTTTCTCTTCTCTACTTTGTGAATAAAGGAGAACATATGTGTTTTTACATCCTACAACACTGTGTCTACACAGGCTGTCTTGAATTTGTTGAAATATTCTGCATCGTCTACAATTGACCTATGTAGCCCAAGCTGGCTTTGACCTTGGGATTATAAGAATGGGCCACCATGCTTGGCTCATCCACAGAACTTTAACTTCATGTATGTTCTTAATGCTTGAAAACACCTCGTTAACCCATCATAATTATCTGCAACCAAAGTGTATAAGCAAATTAAAATTCAAGGAAGCTTCTGGTGACAATAAACCTCCATAGATTGGTATTTTTTTCTATTGAGGCACCGTGTTCATACCAAGACTATTCTGGGCTGAATATTTGTTAACCCTTAAAAAAGAGTAAAGCTTTACAAGAAACACATGTGGAATAGTGGGTTAAAGTACTTTGATTAAAAGATGCATTATCAACGTGAGTTTTAGATTGGCTCATTGTCTGGGAAGGTTCTCCACCCCAGAGCTACAAATTCATTTAAACTTCTCCCTAAGAGGAAACACCATGATTGAACAATAATAGAAATAAGAAAGGTCATCATGCCTTGGCCTTATCTATCTTTCCAGGAGAATGAATTTGTTTAAAGTCTACACAGAAAAGATGCATAGAAATTGGAGAGGGAATTTGTATCTGGAAATCTGTTCCCTCAAAACTCTTTGAGTTGGGTAAATAATGAATACTTGTACTAAGGAGGAGGAGCACAAGTTTGAGGCTAGCCTGGGCCATTGAGAGGTTTCAAAAAAAAAAAAAAAAAAAAACAAAACAAAAAAACAAACAAGAAATCAGATTGAGACATGGCTCAGCAGTTAACAACATGGCATGACTGCTCTTGCAGAGGATGGAGTTCAGTGTCCAGGGTCCATAACAGGCTACTTGAAACACTCTGTAACTCTGTCTCCAGAGAGTGGCCTTTTCTGGCCCCTCTGGTACCTGTTGTCATATGCATATATAGACAGACAGACACACACACGCTTGAAATTAGAATAAATCTTTTCTAAGACGAAAGGTGTGGTCTTTCCTTCCTATATACAGATGATAAACGGAACTGAGAAAGTAATGAGAAAAACAATACCCTTTACAATAGCTACAAATAACATAAAATAGATAACTCTAACCAAACAAGTGAAAGACCAGTATGACAAGAAATTTAAGTCTTTGAAGAAATAAATTGATGAAGACATCAGAAAGTGCAAAGATCTCCCATGCTCTTGAATAGGTAGGATTAACATAGTTAACAATGGCAATCTTACCAAAAGCAATCTACAAATTTAATGCAATCCCCATCAAAATACTGGCACAATTCTTCATAGATCTCGCAAGAACAATACTCAATTTTATATGGAAAAACAAAAACAAAACAAAACAAACAAACAAACAAACAGGATAGCCAAAACAATCCTGTATAATAAAGGAACCTGACTTCAAACTTGTAGAGCTACAGTAATGAAAATAGCTTGGTATTGGCATAAAAATAAACAGATGGGCCAATGGAATCAAATCAAAGACCCTGATATCAATCCACACACTTATGAACACCTGATTTTTGACAAAGAAGATAAAATTATAAAACAGAAAAAAGGCATCTTCAACAAATGGTGCTGGCATAATTGAATGTTAATGTGTAAAAATATGCAAATACATTCATATCTATCATCATGCACAAAACTTGAACCCGGATGGATCGAAGACCTCAATATAAAACCAACCACACTGAACTTCATAGAAGAGAAAGTGGGAGGTACCCTTGAAGAATTGGAACAGGAGACCATTTCCTAAACATAACATCAGTAGCACAGACACTGAGATCAACAATTAATAAATGGGACCTCCTGAAACTGAGAAGCTTCTGTAAGGCAAAGGACACAGTCAACAAGACAAAAGGGCAGCCTACAGAATGGGAAAAGATATTCACTTTGTCTCCTTCTGTGGCACTGACCACACCCATTGGAGGGTGGAGCCAGGGGTGGAAGTGACTTGTGGAAGGAGGTCTGAGGAGGAGCAGGGACTGCTCTTTTGCTGGCGAGTCGTGGAGAGCATCTGGTGGAACTTGCTGGTGTTCATCTGTCTAGGTTGTAAATTATTTCTCCCTGAATAACATCTATCTGGCCTATTTGTTTATCCTGATCCTTATTTAACCACAATATCTGGTGTCAGAAGGGGGATCAGGATTTTCACAGGACCTGGGTTTCACCCAGGCGGCAGACACCATTCCCCAATGGGCAGGGTCCCTTGCCTAACCAGGTGGACTCACCACAGCTTTGGGACATCTGCCTCTGCCCTACAACTCCTTTGCCTCCACAGCGGGCCTGAGAAGGTACTCACTGCTTCTCATTTTTGCCCATTTCCCCACTTTGCATTCGCACAGAGCCACTTGGCGCCCGCCCTGCTTGTGTGTTTCCTGCGGTTAGCCCTGCGGTCCCAGCAATTCCTCAAGGCTCCTTTTACTCATTTGTCTAACAAAATTTAGCTTGCCATAGTTTGTTAAGAGCTATTTTACAGGGACCGGGATCAGAAGGATCATCTGCTGCCAGACGCTATTGGGCGGTACACTTCAGGACACTCCAGGCATAACTACCACAAGCTGAGATCTACAACTAAAAGCATCAAAGCTCCAGGACAGCAGAATTACACCTAAGGTAATTGTAACATCCTTTGTAATTTAAGCTGATATAATATCTGAGATCAATTGTTCCATACCTATGGCAGATAATTTTACAATGCAGGACTTTAGGAATTCTTTTACTTCATATATAGGAATTTTAGCAGAAGAAAATTATGACTGGACCAATATGTACATTTATTTTGTAATAGCAATGGGTTTCATCATTAACATGATATTCTTAAAGAAATGGTTTGAGATTACAGCAAACAATAAGGAACTTGTACAAACCATAGGAGACTTAGTAACAAAGATTCAAAATATTGAAGATGGCAATAGAGAGCTAACAGGTAGAATACAAAACATGGAACATAAAAATGACCAAGTAGAAAACAGAATTTGTTCCATGTCCGATGCCTCAATAACTAGAACAGAAACAATGCAATGCATTAACACACTAGCAGAAACAGCTCGTTCCTGGTCAGAGGAAGTTACTAATAAGTTTAAAAAACTGGAACATCAGATAGAGAGACTAGATGATAGAATCTCTTCCATGTCGGAGGATAATGGCAAGCTAGCAGATAGAACATTGTTTCTGGAAGGCAGTTTACATGCTATTCAGAAAATATATAAGGATGATAATATTAAAAACATGGAATCATTTGCAGTTGGAGAAAGTAAGAAACTGATGCAATGAAGTCTCTAGAAAGTTATTTGATTCAAGAAGTTCAGACACTTAAAGAAACAATGGTGAATAGATTTCAGGCTTTAGAAGACCTTCAGTCTGATACATCAGAAGAAGAACTACAGGTAACAGGGCATGAAAAAGACTTAAAATTTTCCACACCATACAGGGGAGCTTTCCCTGTATCTATTAATGAAAAACCAGCAACGAAAAAACACCCAAAAGGTGTCATTGCATATCAGTAGGAACCAATATGTATGAAAGATTTAAAAGGTATAAAGGAAGCAGTAGTCTCTTATGGCATGCACTCACCATATGTGAAGCAATTAGTAGAATCATGGGCAAGGAAAAACAAGGTAACCCCTAAGGATTGGGATCAATTAATATCAGCTGTCCTTGAAAACTCCTCTCAATTAGAATGGAGGGCTTTATGGAGAGAGGAAACAAAAGCTCTTGAACTTCAGGGCTTAAAGAAAGATTATAAATCTCTCCAAGATAAAATTCTTTGTGAGGGTCTTTATGCTGACCCAGAAACCCAAGCTGCCTATGATGAACATATCTTGTCTCTATGCAGTAAAGCAGCTCTGAATGCTTGGGACAAGGTTCATGAATTAGGGGAGAGGATAGAATCCTATACCAAGAAAAGGCCAGTACCTAGAGAATGCTTTAGTGTGTTTCTAGAAAGATTATCTAGGGCAGTACAATTAGAGGTAGCAAACATAGATTCTAGGCGAATACTCATAGAATCTTTAGCTTATGAGAATGTGAATCCTCAATGCAAACAGGTGCTTTGGTCTTTAAAAATGCGATCAGCACTCTTGGATGAATGGGTCCTATATACAGGCAACATTGAGTATAATGACAATAAGACTGAAGCATGGGTAGGAGAAGCCATATCTAAAGGTCTGAGAAGACATCAAGATAACAGAGGTCTTAACTATGGTGACATAGAAGCTTGGGTAGGAGAAGCCATCTCCAAAGGTTTGAAGAGATATCAACATGTCAGATGTTATAACTGTGGTAAGATAGGACTTCTAAAAAGAAATTGTAGGCAAAGCTTCCCTAAAAATAACACTCCCAGGAATGAATCAAACAGAAGGCCTCAGCCTCCTGGGTTATGTAGAAGGTCCAGACACTGGACAAATGAGTGTAGATCCACCAGAGACAAGCAAGGAAACCCTTTACCATCGGGAAACTCCTTGGGGGGGCCTCTCGAAGGCCTCCACATCACAGGTGGTCCGAACATTCCCAGTCACAGTGGAAGATAATCTCCCACAGGACAATTAGAAAATTCTGTACCTATTATAAAAACTCATACTGCTCTGCATGACAAACTAGTGACGGAAGTTGAATCAAACATGACAGAAGGAAATAAAAAATGTATATTTTGGCAAACCTCTATAAATAGTCAAAGGCTTAGATTGATAGTTCAGATGAATAACGGACTGTTTGAAGGGATACTTAACACAGGGGCAGATGTAACTATCATAACTAATAAATCGAAGATGGCCCCTGCATGAGGTAAATGTTCAATTCTTAGGGATTGGAACCCTGTCTCAGGTGAAACAGAGCACGAGATGGATTGAATGTATAGGACCAGAAGGATAGAGAGGAAGGTTGAGACCAAATGTAGCTGATGTAGTGATAAATTTATGGGGTCGTGATGTATTACAGCAATGGAATACACAGATTAACATTCCTCCAGTATTAGATAGGAACCATAAACGACCTCATGATTGTGGAAAAAATATTATAAAGTACTATACAAAACAGATACCAAATATCCAGGCTGTACAAAAACAGAATGCAAGTACTGAACAAACAGAGGAACCAAAAGCCCTACCTTTAAAATGGCTAACAGAGGAACCTGTCTGGGTAGGACAATGGCCTATGACCTCTGAGAAGTTAGAAGCTTTAGAAAGCCTGGTTCAGGAACAGCTAAATGCTGGACATATCGAGGAATCAACCAGCCCTTGGATTTCTCCTGTGTTTGTTATCAAAAAGAAATCTGGTAAATGGAGAATGCTTACAGACCTGAGAGCCATCAATAAAGTTATCCATCCAATGGGCGCTCTACAGCCTGGAATGCCCTTGCCTTCTTTGATACCTAAAGAATGGCCTATTATAGTTATTGATGTAAAGGATTGCTTCTTCACTATACTTTTATAAGAACAAGCTAAGGAAAAATTTGCCTTCACGGTACCTAATTACAATAATTCTCAACCAGTGAAGAGATACCAATGGAAGGTTTGCCACAGGGAATGCTAAATAGCCCCACCCTGTGCCAATATTTTGTACAAAAACTGCTAGAAATAATTCGTAAACAGTTTCCACAATCCATAATCTATCATTACGTGGATGATATATTGTTAGCTGACTCTAAAGGAGAAATATTAGAAAAAATGTTTGAGAAAGTAAAGGAAGGTTTACCTAGCTGGGGATTACAAATTGCACCTGAAAAAATACAAAAAGGAGAATCTATCAACTACTTAGGATATAAAATAGGTCTACAGAAAATTAGACCACAAAAAGTACAGATCAGGAGAGATCACTACCAGACTCTTAATGATCTTCAAAAATTACTAGGAGAGATTTCTCAACTGCAAACCATTATTGGAGTAGAAGGGCATGATTTGAAAAACTTGAAAATGGCCCTAAAAGGAGACAAGGACTTGAATAGTCCACGAATACTATCAGCTGAAGCTGAAAAGGAATTAGAATGGGTAGAAAAGAGGATACTAGAATCACATGTGGACTATGTGAATTCAAACCTAGACTGTATTCTGGTTATATTACCATCTAGAGAATATCCTTCAGGAATTTTGATGCAGAGAGAAGATATCATATTAGAATGTATATTCCTACCACATAAACAGAATAAAAAACTAAAAACATATATAGAAAAGATCTCTGACTTGATTATAAAAGGTAAATTAAGACTTTGTCAGTTAACAGGAAGGAACCCAGCAGAAATTATAGTACCTTTAACTAATGAGGAAATTTCCTTTTTATGGAAAGATAATGAATATTGGCAGAGAGCATGCAGTAATTTTTTGGGAATGATTAGAAATAATTATCCCAAAACTGAGAGAATCAAATTCATAAAGAAAACGATTTGGTCTCAGCCAGAAGGTCTGAGCAGTCTAAGAGACCTCAGACAGTGGAGCCAGGATGTATCCCTGGTGCACAAAAGGACTTTGCAAACATATCCCCCATGGAGGGATAACTGCCTTATTCTAGAGATAAGAGAGAAGCCCTAGTCCCTACTTCACAGGACCTGTCAGATCTACATGACCCCAACTGGATGGCATTCCCCTACATATTGTATTGTGGTGGGGGGTTGGGAGGGGAGGGTGTTTAGAGTGCATGGGAGAGGGTAGAGAGGGCAAAAGGGAGGGAAGGAGGGAGGGAGGGCTTGGGGGAAGGGAGGGAGGGAGGGAGAGGGAACTGGGATCGACATGTAAAATAATAATAAAAAAAAAAAAAAAAAAAAAAACGCTTTGACTCCAAAATTTAAGTTGAAGAACAAGTTACTGGGGAAAAGTATTTCTATTTTTGTTTCCACAGAAAATGAAAAGATGTGGATTCCTTCCAGACTAATGTGGTTTGATCACACCAGACCGCCTGAAACAGAGTACAAGCTGATCCTACATTCCAAACAGCTGGACAAAACAGCCCTACAGACTACAGCTAGGATATCTGAATCTTCTTCGAATCCCCCAAGACAGCGCCCCTTACCAGCAGGAAGTAGTTTGGAAAGAACGACGCCCAAATTCCCAAATATTGTGTATAAATGTTTGTTTTCATTTAATTGGACTTTGTTATATAAAATTAAATAAAAAATACTCTATATGCAAAAAAAAAAAAAAAAAAAAAAAAAAAAAAAAAAAGAAAACGATTTGGATCCTTCCACGCATTGTAAGAACAACACCTATTTCTGGAGTTCATACATTCTACACTGGTGCAAACAAATCAGGTAAGGCAGGATATAAATCAGGAAAAATTAGTAAAATGGTTCAAAGCCCTTACAATTCTGTACAAAAGGCAGAATTGTATGCCATTCTCATGGTACTTATGGATTTTACAGAACCCCTCAATATAGTTACTGACTCTCAATACGCAGAGAGAGTCATCTTACACATTGAGACTGCAGAATTTATTCCTGACAATACAGAATTAACTTCATTGTTTATACAGTTACAAGATACTATCAGAAAGAGGACTCATCCTATATATATAACACACATCAGATCCCATACAGATGTTTTCTCTAGTAAACAAGTTGAAAACCTCGAACATAGTACAGAGAGACATACTAGTATCATACAATGGAGGCTTGTTTGTAAGAGCAAGCAAAGAACATCACTTCGTTTCTATTGCCAGCTCAAGATGACAGCAGGGGGAATTAACTGCCAATGTTAAGAAGAAGTTATAAATGGACATGGTACCCGGATGGAAGCAGTGTGTGTTGTTTAGGGAGACCATCTGTCAAGGCGGGGAATCAGTGGACAGGGAAGGAGGGGGCAAGACCATGGCCATGGAGAAGGCAAGAGCCCGGTGGAGAAGCTCAGAGGAGTGCATGCTTCTGGTCACCAGTCACTTTTGTTTCAGTCCAGGGGATAGGGAGCCTGAAGGCATTTTGAGCCGAGCACACTCATAATTTCCTTCTGCAGTGAGTTCAGCAAGTGTTTGTCTGCAAGACACAAAACCAAGGATGGAGGGCTATGCTCTTAGTGTGCAAACACATATGAGCAGAGGAGAGAAAGGGCTGAAAAGTATTCTTTCGGCAAGAGCTCTTCCACAGAGCTCTTAAAGGTAAAAGCAACGGTCTAACATGATCTGATAAGAAATTAGCCATAAAGCCAGGCATAATGGTTCACTGTAATTGTAGCACTGGGAGGCCTTTTTGGAGGCCTCCAAAATAAATACCTATTATTTTAGGTGAAATGAAAAGATTTTGGCAGATTCAACTGTCAAAGTTTTCAGCTTATTACCTTATCTTTTCTTACCCACCCCAGCCAACCACAAACCTACCCTGAGCAATTTGTATGTAGTTCGACTGGTGATTCTGTACCTGAGGTGGAGTGCACCACACATTTGATCATTACAGTTCCACCAGAGAAGGACTCCAGCTCTATGGCTGCTCTAGCTCATCAAGTAAGAAACTGAAGCACAGTGGATGACTGCAGTGCATTCTGCAGCCAGCAGCAGAGCTCCAGTGCCCAAGTTCACAAGACTCGACAAAACCTGCAACCTTTGCCTTTGTACTCCAGGGCCCTGCCTATCTGCCTGTTTGCTTTCCTGTCTGTCTGTCTGCCACTGCACAACCTGCTATTGTACTCCAGTGCTCTATCTGCCTGCCTGCCTGCCTGCCTGCCTGCCTGTCACTTCTTGCTATGATGGTCACACACTCCCCTCTGAAACAGTAAGCAAGCCTCTCAGTAAAAGCTTTCTTTTATATGTTGCTTTGGTCATGGTGTCTCTTCACAGCAATAGAATAGTGATTACAAAAATCCTGAATGCTTGTGACTTCTTACTTATGTGACACATTAAACGGACCTCAATTTAAATCTCCATCTAGCTGGGAAAGCTAATGCTCATCATTTAATACAAAAAGGACATCATTGTGACAGGGTAACACCACACTCGCCACAAGTTGAAGATAGATACAGTTTTTGTTTTTGGACATAATCGTGTCTGTTTTAGCAGAGTTATGTATGGGTTTTGTTTTTCTTGTTGATTTTATAGCTAGCTCTGAAAAGTAAATGAGAAGCTTATCACTTTGCTTTGCCAGAACTATCTGAAGCAGGTATTTGTGAAGTCATTAGATAGAGACCAAATCATTTCCAACTTGACAGGCTAATTCTGATGATCTGAGAGAGATTTTTGTACTGCAGAAGAGCAGTCATCAGTAAGGCCAGCTTCCACTTACACGATTCCTTTAAACAAAGCCTCTCCTTACAGGGGAGTCCTTCTCACCGAATCCTTTATGCATATAACTGATCATCATATTCTTGCAGCAATTCAATGATGTACACAACAGCAGTATTATTTTACATTCAGGGAAGCCAAGGCAAGGGAAAGTAATGTTACTTCTCTAAATCCACCACATAGGAGCTAACAGAGCTGGGTTCTGCGGTCCACTCCACTGCCTTGCTCTTCACCCCCCTCCCCCACTAAACACACATTGTTTCAATACGTACTAAACTTCCATGCACGAGTGATAACCCAATTCATTTAAATTCTGTTTTGAATTAATGGCCACTTTAAAATAAAGATTGATCAGGTTATATCTCCTTAAGGGGAATTAATTTTCCAAAAACTGCAGCTGGAGAGATGGCTCAGTGGTTAAGAGTGCTTGCTACTCTATCATGAGGACCAGAGTTCAGATGCCTCATCAGGTGCTCACAAACACCTGTAACTCCAGCTCCAACAGACCAGACACCCTCTCCTGGCCTCCGTGGGCATATGCATGCTCTCACACAACACGCACATATGTACACATAGAAACAGTACAACAAATCTTTAAACTCACAAAGCATTTCAAGCACATAGATTAAATGGAAGAAAATATAACACTTATGTGGCCAATATACCCAAAAAAAAAAAAAAAAAAAACAAACCAAATCAGTTCTTTTGCATTTTTGAAATGTATTCTTATTGAGTATGTGATGTGTGGGTATGTACATGTGGAGGTCAGAGGACAACTTTGTGTACTCTGTTCTCTCCTCCACCTTTATGTAAGTTCAGGAGATTTAACTGTGGTCATTGTGAGGCAAGCAGTTTACCTGTCAAGCCATATGGCCAATCCAAAAATAGTTCTTAATATTTGTTTTCTAAGACAGAAGGAAGTGACATTCTTTTTGTTTTCAATTTCCATCCCCCTTCTGTCCCCTTGAACTAATAGACTCCAGGGACTGGTCTCCTATCTCTAGTTTTTATACAAGAGTAATTTTAAACTTTTCATAAAAGTTGCCACATAAACCCTTTGAAAATATTTCTTTTAATATCATGCTTTCAAAATATACCTCATGTGAATATATCTGCATATTTCCCTTACCGGACACTCAAATTCATTCCACTTCCCATACACATACAGCTGTTTGTCATATCCTACATCTAGAACATGCCTGCCAAGTCCTGGAGGAAGTGCTTCCAAATGCTTTCTAAGGAGACCACACACATTTTCACTCCCAGCAGTAGTGAGTTCCTGAGGTTACGCTTCCTCACCAATAGTTCACCTTCTTAATTTTTGTCTTTGTGAACAGTACAAAAACTGTTACTTTGTTTTAACATGCATCAGTCTCAGCCAATGGTATTCATTGACCAATCATTTCCTTGGTGATACCTCCTGAAGTTCCTTTATTGTTTTGGCTATCCCAGGTTTTTTGTTTTTCCATATAAAGTTGAGATCTTTCAAGATCTGTGAAGAATTGTGCCAGTATTTTGATAGGTTTTGCATTGAATCTGTAGATTGCTTTTGGCAAGATTGTCATTTTTACTATGTGGATCTTACCTATCCAAGAGCATGGAAGATCTTTCCATTTTCTGGTACCTTCTTTTATTTCTTTCTTTAAAGACTTGTTTGGTTAGCATTACCCCCAAGATAATTTATATTGTTTGTGGCTATTATAAAGGGTAATGTTTCTCTGATTTCTTTCTCAATCCATTTATCGTCTGTATATAGTAGGGCTACTGATGTTTTTGAGTTAATCTTGTATCCTGCTAATTTGCTGAAGGTGTTTATTAGCTGTAGGAGTTGCCTGGGTAGAGTTTTTCAAGTCACTTATGTAAACTATCATATCATATGCAAATAGTGAAAGTTTGACTTCTTCCTTTCTAATTTGTAGTCCCTTCATCTCCTTTTGTTTTCTTATTGCTCTAGCTAGAACTTCAAGTACAATACTGAAGAGCTATGACAGAGTGGACAGCCTCTTCTATCTCTTGTATTCTATTTGTTATACTTGTATCTGTAGTTCCTGATCGTTTACCTAGCTTTTCTATTTCAAGCATTCCCTCAGGCTGATTTCTTTCTTTCTTTTTTCTTTCTATCTCTATTTCAGCTTTCAAGCCTTGAACTGTTTGAATTGTTTCTTTCACTTGTTGGTTGCTTTTTCTTGGCTTTCCTTGTGTTCTTTAAGAGATTTGTTTATTTCTTACATTTTTTGGTTTGACGTTTCCTCCATTTCTTAATTTTTGTTTTTGTTTTTCTTCCATTTCTTTAAGGGAATTTCTCATTACTTCTGGAGGTCGCTATCATCACCATAAATTTGTTTTTAGGGTCGTTCTCTTCTGCTTCATCTGTGTTGGTATATTCATGTCTTGCTGATGGCATCATATTGATCTTTTTGTTGTTGAATGTATTCTTTTTTTTTTTTTTTTAACAATTTGAGCAACCGTGGAAAGGCTACCATAAATACCCTTCCCAGATAGTGAGATCAACAACTAACTTGTCCACCATCATGGAGCCCTCATCTAGTACCTGTTGGAAACAGAAGCAAACACCCACACCTAAACACTGAGTCGAATTAGAATCCAGATGCAGAGGGAGAGGACAAGACCAGGCTGCAGAAACACATAGAGACAGCTGACCTGAACAAGGAGGAGCTAATGGGCCCCCTAGACTGATAGTTGGGAATCCAGCATGGGACTGACTCAGGTCCCCCTGAATATGGGTCTCAGCCAGAAGGACTGAGCAGTCTAAGAGACCTCAGACAGTGGAGCCAGGATATATCCCTGGTGCACAAAAGGACCTTGAGGGCACATCCCCCATGTTGAATGTATTCTTATACTGTTGTCTACCCTTTTTCCAGTGAGTACCAGTGGGGTCTCTTCCTCTCCTGGTGGGTATAGGTCCAAGGTTCTCTTTCAGTGGGTGCAAGCAGGTCCAATACTCCAATGGCTCTCCTCTTCCCACCACTATGTCAGCATCCTCTGGATGGCCTGGTCCACTGGGATGGGTTCACCCGTGCATGTGCAGTCCCCAGGCCTCAGGAGACTCTGAGCAGGGCAAATCCACAATTTATTCTTTTGGTTAAATATTACATCCTTTCTGCTACTGATCTGTCAGAGGCTTCATTTCTTTTTTCATATAAAGTGTCCATATTTAATGGACATATTTCTTAATGTTTTTATTGTATCCTTTAGTCTGTTGGTATATTTCAATAACAATACCACACCTTAGTTGCTAACACACTGGGTAAGTACCCCCACATTATTCTATGTAGAAACCATCTTGACTATTTTTTCCTCTCTGATATGAACTTTCAAATCATTGCTCAAATGCATAAAATCCATTAGAACTAATGACAAAGATCAGCAAACTAAGTCACTTGGAGATACATACAGAAGAACCCAACCAGTAACAGCCATTTAGTTAACTATAAGAAAAGGGCCAGTGAGATGTCTGTGCAAGCTGATGACCAGAGCTTCATCCCCAGAAGCCACATGGAAGGGGAGAACTAGGAAGTTGTGTTCTCTGACCTGGGCACATGTGCTGTAATACACACAAGCCACCCCCCCCCCATTCACTTGCATGCACACAATAATAATAAAGAAGGGAACTATAAGTTACATTAAAGGCTATTTGGTGAGTAAAATGTGCAGACACTTTATAAGCATGATCAGAGGGCAGAGAAGATCCCACCAAGTGGTGAGAGAATATGTTTAATGGGTGTGAAGTTTCCACACCAAAGATGACTTCACCTCTACTTCTCCAAGTGATTTAGCTTGTTGGGCTCTGCGGTCAGTTCTAGCAGATTTTATGTAGCATATCTTGGATATTGGAATGTAGCCAATGTTGCCCACAAACATGTCATCTTCTCATTGTGTTTTCTTGTTTGTTACTTTATTGTCATTTTATAATGGTGGGAACACCCACCAGTGTATTATTGGGAAATAAGAATTATTTGGCATTATTGTCTAATTCCCTACTTCAAAAGGATTGCCTTTACACTTTTCCCATAAAATATGTTGTCTGTTGCGGGTTTCATAAAGTTTTTGTAGTTTTGCAGACCAAAGAACGTCATAAATCAAGGCAAGTTTCAAATACACTGGTGAGAACATCAGAGAGATGGCTGGTTCACTGAGATGAAAGGAGCTGTTTTACAGGCACAGGATGCTAGATGATGGAATTCTCAGCTCTTGGATGGGTGGAAGCTAGTGTTCTGCTAAGCTAACTGATAAAAATGGTAACTCATTACTTTAAAAAAAAAGACAGAGTTCTTAAAGATACATATGAGTTAAATGAGATGATAAAAGAGAAAATTAAAAGTCCCTTTAGAGTTGATACTGAAACCAAGGATAAATTCTAAAGTTACTGTATACTCATCTTTCTGTGACATGGCTTGCCCTAGAGTTTTCCTTGGGCAGATTTTTGTGCTCACAGCAAAGTTTCTTTATTACACAAACCAGTCCTAAGATCCCTTCCAACCTTAGAGCTCCAAATCTCTGTTTGGCCACACTGAGGTCCCTACAGACTGGGGAAACTCTTCGGGATGTTAAATCAAATGAAGCTATGTCTGCAGACTCTCAGTGATTTTCCTGAGGATTAATCTTCAAGCTTCTTGGTGAGTTTCCCTGTGTTGTTTGCTGGGTGGATTCTGTGAAATGTGGGTTCTGCATTCCTTTGCTTCTGCTCTTCTAACAATCCCATAGAGACATCAGAGAGGCAGGTAGAGAGAGATGGAAAAAGATTTTCTACTGACCCAAGATGCTGTCTGGTGACAGTCTTAGCTTTTGGTTTATGGAAGCTAGTAATCTGCTAAATTAATAGCTCCCAAAAGGTTTTAATATATTAGTCACAGGTTTATTTCTGACACAGAAGTGGGTGAGGAATGGCTGTTCTTGAGAGCTAGAAGTAGCTCAAACTAAGGCAGCTAGCCTCTGCACCTGCCGCATTCCTGTCTCTCCTCAGCACTGACAGTTTAGTCAGCCAATCGCTCTCTGCAGACACAGCTTCTTCAGGAGATTTTGTTCTCACTTCGCCTCATTGGATAATGTACTTTGTGCATGCAAGAGTCACATATTATTTATTAAGATCCATCATAGCCAGGAAGGCTCATTCCTAGGATCTGATGCAAATGAGACTGAGTAGAGGTCAAGACAGCAGTCTTCAGGACAGAGGAAGGCCATTAAGAAAGAAACCCTTGGATCATATCAAAACTATTAGCCATCATGGTTTGGATCTGAATTCTGTTTACACCTTCTGTATTTGGCATAACATTTATATGTGATGGATTACTATACCTAAAATTAAGTAATCAAGAACACAGTTTGGCCTAATGGAGTCAAGTTTACAGATGAATCAAACATCTAAAATAATCAAACCTTATATATTTTAATGAGATTGACTATATAGTTCTACCTATATCTATAGTTACTTGTAATCTATGAACTATCTTACCTATATTTAAATGGTTAGAATTGAGACTTTTGAGGAAGTCACTACTATAGTATTATCTTTTTATTAAATACAAATATTGTTTAATTAGTCTTTAAAACAAGGGTAATTATATTATTTAAGGTATAAAACATCATGAATGCTGTAATTAGACATTGATGTCTTTTGTATAATTTGGATAAGAAGAATTATAGATTTGAAGAGAAAACTGATTCTAGAAAAATGTACAGAGACCTATAAGACTGACCCCAACCAACAATTTGAGCAACAGTGGAAAGGCTACCATAAATGCCCTTCCCTGATAATGAGATTGATGACTAACTTATCCACCATCATAGAACCCTCATTTAGTAGCTGATGGAAACAGAAGCAGACAACCACAGCTAAACACTAAGCCGAACTGGAATCCAGATGCAGAGAGGGAGGACAAGACCAGGCTACAGAACCCACAGAGACAGCTAACCTGAACAAAGAGGAGCTAATGGGCCCCCAGAAAACCAGCATTGGACCAACTCAGATCCCCTGAACATGGGTCTCAATTAGAAGGCCTGGGTAGTCTAAGGGACCTCTGATAGAGGAACCAGGATGTATATCCCTGGTGTACAAAAAGACTTTGGGAGCACATTCCCCATGGAGGGATACTCCCTTAACCTAGAGGCAGGAGGGAGGGCCTAGTCCCTACCCCAAATGACTTGATAGGTTTGTTGACCCCTCCTGGAAAACTCCCTGTGGAGTGGGGGTAGGGGAATGGGAGGGAGGAAAGGAGGAAAGTAGGGAGGGAGGGAGGGAGGGATGGAGAGAGGGAGAGGGAACTGGGATTGATATGTAAAATAAGAAAAAAAATGAATTAACCAAAACTTTTAGGTATCTCTAGCAGAGTAAATGGAGTTAAAGTTTAACTTAAAACCTAGATTTTTTTTTTTTGCTTTACCCAAATATACTTATATAAACAATGAAAACACTTAAATCTTTCAAACATTGGTTTTAAATAAGGTTTAGGGTAAGCAAACAGGTAACGGTTTTAGGGTAACAAAAGGTATGATCAAATTAAAGGACATGATATTTTCATTTGTAGCATCATTGAAACCAAGACAATTAGAAATGTGCTAGGTGGAATATTAGATATCATAAACAATTTTTAAAATCTAACTATAAAAATATTTAAGGAATATAAAAGGCAGTGTTGGTGCATGCCTTTAACCCCAGCACTTGGGAGACAGAGGCAGGCAGATCTCTGAGTTCAAGGCTAGTTTGGTCTACAGAGAAATTTCTAGGATGGCCAGAGCTGTTACACCATGAAACCTGTCTTGGGGAAAATAAAAAGAAACATAAAATCTGAGAAAATTGTTTAGTTACTTGGAGCACTTGGCTGTCAGTGGATGAAGATAAGAACACCCAGCATTTTTGAAGTTTACATGAACGTGCTCTCAGATGATGCGGGAAGTGTCTTGGAAGTATTTGGCACAGCCCTCATCTGTAAATCAGAAAGGGGTCTTTGATGTGATGTCCTTTTTCTTTTAGATGATACAGTTATCTAGTTTCAAATACTTAGAAGGCATCTTTGTAACTAGTAACTAGTTTAAACTTTAGTTATAGCTAAAAGTCTTTTTACAACACTATGTGTTACTGGTTTATCTAATAGACCAGATTTTATAAACAGATTTAAACATTTATCCATTCAGCAAGTTTTACAATCACTATATGACTTAATAGGATTATTCTAAGGAGGTGTTACTCTTTAAGCAGAGTGTTTTTGGATCTTAAGACAATGACTGACTATTCGAAAAAGAGAAAGCTTTTTTGTCCAATAAGATAATGCATTTAATCACAACTCTTAAATGTTCATTTAGTAAAAGGATGCTAAGAACAAGTCAATATTTAAGCAAAGATTATTATAGAAAAGCAAGCATTACTTTTATCTCATGCTAATTGAATTAACCTTTAAAAATTTTATAGCCTTTATATAATTTCTAATTTAGTTATAAGCATATTTATTTTTACATAACTGTTGATAATATACTTTAATCTTAACATTATTATTACAAAATTTTATCATTTTTATTAATACATTATTATTACTAAATTTAGAAAACAATTTTAATAAGGTAATTTTAAATGAATTCACTAGTGTAGTATCTAAAACAGAACAAAACAAAATATATGGTGTCTTAGTTATCCAATAATTATAAACATAAAGTACATGTTAGTTCTTATTTCCTTAATCAAATTTAAATTAGTTATTTCTTAAAGATTTAAGTTATAACATATAACTTGAAATGACTTTTTGTTAGAAAAATTATTTACATTTTATGAATGTTTCAAAAGTAGGGTAAGGCATCCAGAGCAGGACAATATTTAACATTTATTATTATTATACAATTATATAAAAATAGATGTGACTATTTTTAAATACATATGTCATTATGGTGTAACATAGTATGATGATCTGTAAACTCTAAGATGTCTGCATAAATCTCAAAGCAGGTTTTCAAAATGACAATTTAAAAATACTTGGAGTGTGCTCTTACATAGGCTTGGCTAAAGTAAGGATTTTGTGGGTTTTTTTTTCTGTTTGTTTTTGGTTTTGTTGTTTTGTTTTTTTTTTTCAGAAAGGGTTTTTCTGTAGCTTTGGAGCCTGTCCTGGAACTCACTCTGTAGACAAGGCTGGCCTCGAACTTAGAGATCCACCTGCCTCTGCCTCCCGAGTGCTGGCTCTAAAAGCGTGTGTCACCAACACCCAGCTTAAAGTAAGGATTTTAAAAATCCCATTTTTAAAATTTGTTTTTAAAGAGGCAGTTGTAGTAAAAAATATCCTTAAAATCCGTAAGATGTGTGTGTATTTATACAAATATACACATGCAGGATATCTAAACACACAGACATGAGATATGCCCCTAACCTGTGGAATAAATATCTAGAATCTTGGGTGGCGGGAGCCACTCTCAATTGGTAGAACACATTCTGCACTAGGAGCAATCACCTCTTCAAGCTAATTTATACCCTCAAGCAATGGGGACCATGCTGTAGAACCAGAAGTGGGACATGGTCCAAGAAGATAACATCTTGACCAGAACTGAAGGATTATGTATACCTTATCATTAAAAGCTGTTTCAAATTTTTTAAATTTAAAATCTCTTGATAATTGATGCAAGAACAATTAGGACCCATTCATTATCTCTGTTTGCTTTACTTGTATGTCACATTGATTAAATATACTTTTTGTTTTTTATAATATTGATTTATTTTAATTTTAGTTTACTATTGCCAAAATGACATCAAGCCAAGTTAGTTTAAATGAGCACTTACTTATAAATCAATTTGACAATATGTACATTATGTAAAAATAAAACATAACCCAATATAGACAGTTTATGTTTGTAACAATATATAAGATATATTTATTTTTTCCTTTTTAATTTAAATTTGAAACAAGGTTGTTTTGCATGTCAATCTCAGTTCCCTCACCCTCCCATCCTCCCCTAACACTCTCCTCAAACCCCAGCCCATTCCCTTTCTGTTCCCCAGGGAGGGTGAGGCCTTCCATGGGGTGTCTTCAAAGTCTGTCATATCATTTGGAGCAGGGCCTAGGCCCTCCTCCATGTGTCTAGGCTGAGAAAGTATCCCTCTATGTGGGATGGACTCGAAAAGTCCATTCCTATACTAGGGATAAATACTGATCTACTATCAGAGGCCCCATAGACTGCCCAGTCCTCCTAACTAACACCCACATTCAGGAGGTAATGGTCAGTCCTATGCTGGTTTCCCAGCTATCAGACTGGGGTGCATGAGCTCCCCCTTGTTCAGGTCAGCTGATTCTGTGGGTTTCTCCAGCCTGGTCTTGACCCCTTTGCTCATCAGTTCTACCTTTCTGTAACTGGATTCCAGGAGTTCAGCTAGTGTTTAGCAAGCTAGGAAAGAAGGGGGGCCCTAAGAGAGACATACATGGTCCCCTGGAGAAGGGGAAAGGGACAAGAGCTCCTGAGCAAATTGGGAGCATGGAAGGAGAGGAGAGGAAGTTAGGAGAACGAGGAGAGAAGAGGAGTGGAGGGGTGGGCATGAGGGAACAGGAAGACAGAGACAGGGCAAGAATAGAGGAGAACAAGTAAAGAGATACCATAACAGATGGATCCATTATAGATTTAAGGAGAAATCGGGCACTAGGGAAATGCCCAGAGATCTACAAGGATGAACCCAACTAGCAATCTAAGCAATAGTGGAGAGGCTACCTTAAATGCCCTTCCACAATAATGAGATTGATGACTACCTTATATGCCATCCTAGAGCCTTCATTTCGTAGCTGATGGGATCAGAAACAGACACCCACAGCTAAGATGTATTTCAATAAACCAACATTTTCAACATAATTGTGTTGAGATTTTATTTTCTATAATCTTCATTATGAAAAGGAAAAAGCCTAGAGATCTTCAGTAAACACATGTCTCTATTAAATTGTATATAGTCCAACCATAATAAAAACTTTAATTTCAGTTTTTTAGGCTAAGAATATTTTGAGGGAATTGGAGAGATGGCTCAGCAGTATTAAGAGCGCTGGCGACTCTTCCCGAGGTCCTGAGTTCAATTTGCAGCAATCACATCTTGGCTCACAACCATCTGTAGTGGGATCTGATACTCTCTTCAGGCATGCAGGCATACATGTAGACAGAGCACTCATATAAAAAATACAAAAGAATAGTTTTGAAAAATCATATCAAAATCTTTGTATATATAATAAAGGTTTATGAAACATTTAACATTCCCAAAGATAATTTTGATAGGTTTTAAGACTTTTAGCACACTTAAATGTATAAATAGTATTATTTAATCAAGTTTTAATATATGATCATAATATTGAAATTTGAATCTTCATATGCAATTTAGTTGGGCATACCAAAAAATAATTTTAGTACATAAAAAATTAATTTTAAAAAAGAGAAATGAGGTGGCCACAGTGTTTTTAAAAATCTTTGACAGAAACAATATATGAAAGCAACCAAAAATATACAAAACTAATTATCATAGACACATGACACTATCACATGAGATTAGGTCACCCACCTTAGGAAAAAAAAAAACAATGTTTATCCTATTTCTTTAAGATGTGAGAAAGGCTTAGCAATAGAGGGTCAAAAGATAATGTCTGTCCTACAGACTCAAGGTAAACCCTCTCTATCTCTAGCTGAGGGAGAGAGTGAGGTTTTTTTCAATGTTGTGTTCCAGGCTGATTTCTAGCAGGTAAATTGGAGGTCACAACTTGTGTCAAGCGTGACTGGCCACCCTTCCTCAACTAGCCAATTAGATGAGCCAAATTAAAAGTAGAAAGCAAAAGAAAGATTTATTCAAGGTGGTCACATTGTGAAGGGGTAACAGAGAAGGAGGAAACCTCTCAAACCCACCTTTAGGGTCCTGAAGGAAGAAAAGGTTTAAAAAGAGGACCAAAGATACGCCCATCCGCACATCTGATCAGTCCTGGACCAGGTACAGCTACATCCACCATCACCTCATCACTATCTGTGATCAGCTGCTGAAATTGTTTGCAGTCTCAGAGACACAACTTGCCCCTCTGGCTTAGCCCCTTCCTTTTTCCAGAATGAGATTCCCAGGGAACTCCATTTTCCTTGGGGCCCATTCTCTCAGGCATCTGAAAGACTGAGAGACAGGAGCACCTCTGTGCTCCAGGAGGACCCTGGAGGGGCACAGATCAGTTTTTTCCAGAAAAGCCATGGAATACTACTTATGGCCCGGGAGCAGAGGATCGATGTATCTAAGAAATGTCTATTGTTGCTGTCAGTGGCTCTCCAATATGCAGTGAGTTTGTTAGAAGAGCAGAAGCAAAGGAATGCAGAACCCATATTTCACAGAATCCACCCAGCAAACAGCACAGGGAAACTCACCAAGAAGCTTGAAGATTAATCCTCAGGAAAATCACTGAGAGTCTGCAGACATAGCTTCATTTGATTTAACATCCCGAAGAGTTTCCCCAGTCTGTAGGGACCTCAGTGTGGCCAAACAGAGATTTGGAGCTCTAAGGTTGGAAGGGATCTTAGGACTGGTTTGTGTAATAAAGATACTTTGCTGTGAGCACAAAAAGCTGCCCGAGGAAAACTCTAGGGCAAGCGATGTCACAGAAAGATGCGTATGCAGTAACTTTAGAATTTATCCTTGGTTTCAGTATCAACTCTAAAGGGACTTTAAATTTTCTGTTTTAGCATCTCATTTAACTCATATGTATCTTTAAGAACTCTTTCTTTTTTTTAAAGTAATGAGTTACCATTTTTATCAGTTAGCTTAGCAGAACTAGCTTCCACTAATCCAAGAGCTAAGAATTCCATCATCTAGCATCCTGTGCCTGTAAAACAGCTTCCTCCCTCTCACTGCACCAGCATCTCTCTGTTGTATTCACCAATGTATTTGAAACTTGCCTTGATTTATGACTTTCTTTGTTCTGCAAACTACAAAAAAAAAAAAAAAGAAAGAAAGAAAGAAAGAAAGAAAAAGGAACACACACACACACACATGAAACTGCTTCTATATTAGAATGTGGAATTGGGGGTAACCTAAATCCGTGTTCCTGAGCTATGGTCACTCAAATAGCTCCACAATAAATTATCTCTTTTTCCCTTTAAGGTAAGAGCTGTGGTTTTTATGTCAACACATATAAAGCCAGCTATCGTACCTGATGTCAATCTATCTCTTCCTTTTTTGCAAACCTTGTTTTGTGTGTGTGTGTGTGTGTGTGTGTGTGTGTGTGTGTGTGTGTGTGTGTGCGTGTTCTTCCTTTTTCCTGAATAATTTCTTGTCTATGCTGACTGGGTAATACATGTATTAGGTCGGTTCTATGTGCTGCTTTTAGAGTCAACTTTCTCAGCTTTTACCCTGACGTCTTTTCCCGAGGAATCTCGGGATTATCCTGCATGTTTACACAAACATGGGTAGGGGGAGGTCTCAAGACATTGGGTGATCCATCCCTCACAGGTGTCTTACCAGACAAGAAATATAGTTCCCCCTGAATGGGGGATGTTTATTGAGTTTCCCGACTAGTCTGTGGAATATTGCAGGGTACCTCCAGATATCCCTATACCTTTGGATGGGAGGGAACTGGTACCTCTTCTTTTTGCTGTCTTTATCATCAGGTATTATAAAATCCCTAAGCTAAAGGCTTGGCAAGGTCAGAAGAGAAGCAACAGAAAAAAAGGGCAGAATTATATATCTGAGAAGGAATGTCAGGAGACAAAGCCAAACGATAACAAAGCAAAAATATTTCAAAGACAGTGAAAACCAATACAAACAACACAAACACTAAAATGCCTTCAAAGTTCCAAAGAACAAAATATGACCAAAATGCCTTTAGAGATCCAAAAGCAAACCAACCAAACAAACAAATCAAACCAAATATCTGCACTAAAATGTTTTCAGAGAAAACAAATTGATTAGATTTCTTAAACCAAATACATTGGAAGTAGACCAAAAGGGTGTCTATCAAAGTAGAATCATTGTTAACCAGCTCAGAATAAACAAAAATGGACTGTGAGCCAAGCCAAGGGAGTCCCTGAGCCCTGGAAAGAATGCACAGCACTACACTGGGGGAAGTAACACCAGATGGCTTAGACTCAACAGGCCCAGGCAGACACCTGGCTTCCTTCAGGTGGTTCCTCCAGTGACAAATAGATCATTCTCAAGTCGCATGTTGTGGCACCGTACTTGTCAACCCAAACAACACAGCTCTTGTTTAAAAGGGAACATGAGTTTATTTTGGAGGCATTTTGACCATGGCGCCAGGGACCATGTTCCCTGCAGTGGGTTTCTTATGGACAACACCGGGTTAAAGAATCTTCATTCTGCTCCTTATTCTACCAGGGCTCCTTGCTTTTGAGTGCAAATACATACCTGACTTATTAAACACTTTTTTTTTGCATCTGTTGAGATTGTTCATCTCATAATACAGGACATGAACAATCATAAACTGTGGTGATATTTTGCTTGTGCTCTAACAAATAAAGCTTGCCTGAAGATCAGAGTACAGAGCTAAACCACTAGCTAGCCATAGAGTCCAGGCACTAGTGGCTCACACCTTTAATCCCAGCATTTGGGAGTCACAGACCTTTAATTCCAGCACTAGGGAGGTGGAGACAGGAGTGATATGGTTGGGCAGAGAGAGGAATATAAAGCAGGAGGAGGCAGGAGCTCATCTCATTCAGCCTGGGGCTTCCTAGAGACAGGATCCCCCATTTGTTCTGAGGATTTGGTGGAGGTAAGAACTAGTGGTTGGCTGCTCTGCTTCTCTGATCTTTCATTATTAACCCCTATATCTGATTCTGGGTTTTTATTATTAAGACCAATTAGAACTTGAGCTACAGTAAATGTTTTAAACATAAATCATCCTTGCATTCCCATAAAAAAGCTTTACCTGGTCTGATGTGTGTAGTTAATATGCTGATGAGTTCTATTAGTAAATTTAATATTTGACATTTTCCTGGAACAAACTCCAGGGAACATAAATTATAGTCTGAGGCACTGGGAATTTAAGCTCATAAAACTGAAGATCCTGAAAGATTCTATAATCTGATTAATTCAGCAACATGTGAAACCCCAGTCTAATACACACACACACACACACACACACACACACACACACACACACACACCTACCTGTAAATTGAACCAGAGCAGTTGGAATGCATGCAGGAGAAACCAGAAGGGAGACAATCTTGTAGACATTGTTATTTAACAATGTTATTTAAAATTTAAATCTTATTTAACATTTAATCTAACTTATTTTTTTAAGGAAAAATGAATTTTGTTTCAGTCAACAACTCAATATGGAACAGCAGGACAGGGACACTTGTAACACACTGCTTATGAGAACCCTTGGGTATATGCTATAGTAAAATTGGAACGGGAATAAAGCCACGTTGGAATAATCATAGTCACCGCTGTCAACATCAGACTTAAGGACTGCCAGCACCGAGGGGTATAGCTCACAGTAGAAGATGGACAGATGATCATCCCAGGAGGCTGAGGTTGGGGTGCTAAACTTTAACTGGCTCAAAGGTCCCACCCATTCACATTTCTGTGGTGGTAGAAGCCTGCCTCCCTGGAAGTTTCTCAAAGCACTCCTTTCTTAAGGCTGCCATTCTAAATCGAACCCTCCCTCTATTTGTTTCTAGGTCAAGAAGTGGTCCAGAAAAATCCTTGTAGACGTTACAGTACTATAAAATGGTACTAACGAAAGGATTGTGCAGCTGAATTACCAGGTAGTCTTTTGGAGACACCAGGAACAACAATTCCATGGAGTCAAAATGCCAGGGTGACCATGGAGTCACTCCTCTAAGACAGGGGATACAGACTGTTGATCTGACTCAGCAACAGAGGCAAGCAGTAGAATCAAGCTGGATTCTTGTCCCTCTGCTGAGCCACCCAAGTTCTCCTGGGTGACAATCTCCTCATGGTCCTGGTTTCTCAATCTGCTAAGTAGGGAAGAAAAGCAGCCCAGAGTATTCTGTGTTCTCAGTTTGACAGCGATCACTTCAGAATCAGCTGCAGAGGTTTCATTCACGAAGGCCACCACTGAGCACATACCAAATATGAGTGTTCCTTGTGGAGTGGGTCAGCAGCTGTCCTTCACTCAAAGGCTGACTCATCCTGTCCAAACTCTCTCTTCTTCTGTTGCCTTTAGACATGGGGTACTGCTTCCTCTGAAAACCCTGGGACGTTTACCCCAGAGCGTACAGCATTGCTCTTCTATGGCTTCCCTCCAGAGGGCCGTCTTCCATGCTTTCTGGGGCTCTTGACTCCCACAGCAGACCTCAGCATATGCCAACCACAGAACAAGCAGCTGGCAGGGTCTCTCCTAAAGACTCTTCCTGTGTCTGCTTCAGCACCCACAGACTAAGCCACAGACGGCCAGCTCTGCCAGCCTCTGGCCTGACCAAGCTGCCCTGTGCTGTCTACACAGGCTCCACAGAAACTTCAGCTCCACTTCCTCCCATTAGACCCCACTATACGGTGCATCCCTGTCTCCCCTAAACAAAGTTCATCTTTTCCCCAGACTCACCACAACTGCATGGTGCGCCTTCTCAACAGACCCACACAGGACCAGCTACCCTCCTCAAACTCCCCTGCATAGGGCCTATTCATTTATTTGTTCCTTGGCATTTACTTCCAAGAGGGGTATCCTTGACACATGGCAAATGTTTAATAAACTTAAACCTCAAAAATTAAATAATGACCAGTCAGCACAAGAAGATACACACAGAAGCATAGTCTTGTACTTTCCTATTTTCACTCCAAATCCAATAGTAACTGCTGTTGCCAGTGCCACAAATGGCCTTTTAAAATACAATTGTCAAATACAATTTAATTGTTACAGACAATTTTCTGGTTTTTTTATTTTTTTATTAATTGAACATTTGATGGAAGTCAGTGTGATATTTTAGTACATGTGTGTGGCATGTGCTGATCAAATCCAGGCTTATTTTATCATCCCTGCCTCCCATCTTCTAGCACTCAATATTCTACTCAGGTGAACTTGAAATCCATGCATGAGACACAGCACATAGCATTTACCTTTATGTACCTGGCTTATTTCACTTAACATAATGTCTTATAGTTCCATCTATTCTACTACTAATGACAGAATACTATTCTTCTTACTATTCTTCTTTATGGCTGAAAATTACTCCATATACATATATATATATATATATACAAATGTGTAATACATTTTCTCTATCCATTAATCAGTTGATGGGTACCTAGGCTGATACTTATCCTGCCATTATGGGGGGAAAAACCATAAAGATATGGGTATCCAGGTATCTCTGGCATGTTGACATCATTTCCATTGAATTTATGCATAGAAGTTAGATAGTTGGATGGGGTGGTGGATCTGTTTTTAGAGTTATTTTTTATATGTTTGGATGCTCTGCCTGCATGTATGTCTGTGCACCAAGTGTCTGCAGGGCCTGGATCCCCTGGGATTGGAATTATAGATGGCTTTGAGCCACCATGTGGGTGCTAGGAATAAACCCAGATCCTCTGGAAGAGCAGCAAATCTTTCTAACCCATAAGCCATCTCTCCAGCTCCTAGTTTTCAAAATTCTTAAGGAACTTCCATAAACTTTCCCACAGTGTCTAATAGCCATTTGCATTCTTGCCATTAGTGTATGAGAATTCATACTTTACCACCTTCTTGCCAGTATTTACTATTTTGAGCTTTTAAACCACCATTTTAGCTGTGTTGAGATGGTTTCTCATTGTGTTTTGATTTGCATTTCTCTAATAGCTAAAGATATTGAACATTTTTTTCATATATTTGTTGGCCAAGTGGACAGTCTTTTAATTGTCCATGTAGTGTGTCTGAAGGAGGGGGGCGTTTTTGTTCATCACACTGTGTGAGTACAGAGTGCACAGGCCTTACTGGGCAGGTCTGCTAACTACCATGTGGTCCAGGACAAGGAATGCCAAGAGCTCCCCCAAGATAGGTTCCTCAGTCTTTGACTGACCTGGCTGCCAGCAGCATGGAGCCCTCCTTAAGGTTAGGGTCTCACTTTTGTCACCCCAGCTCTCCAGGTTCTTCACAGATTTATACAGATTCCTGGCATGGCCCAGCAAGGACTCTGAGCTACTGGCCTATCTTCTGTTCACTCTGTACATCTCCAAGCTCATGACCTGGCCTCATACTCTCAACTATACCATGATCTTTCACACCAGGGATCCCTCTCTGACTCTGTATTCTGTTCCCCATGCTAGGACATCCTACTCCCTTCCCAACACAATTTCTACTCAACCATAAGGGCTCCACTTGAAGGACCTCAGATTCCTGAGAGATTTTTTTTCCAGCAATTCTCTGTCTTTAGGCATTAACCATCCACCACCTGGATGAACAACTTTCTCCTCCACCAGTCTGAACTCCTGCAGAGCAGAGATCTTGGTTCATGGACCCAAGAGCCACAGCCAGGACATGAAACATAGCAAGCTACCATTGCATGAACTGATTGTGTCCCGGTTCTGATGTGCACTAGAATTCACATTTAAGGACACCAGTGATAACCTGGAGCTGGCATATACTTGGGACACTGAAGTCTACTTCCTATTCCAGGGATCAGAGGTCCCTGAATTGTATTCCTTATCCAGTGAGGAGGTTGTAACTGTCACATTACTCTCTAAGCTGATAAGCTAGGTTCTTTTTAATTTCAAAATAATGCAGGTATATCATTTCAAAATCAAACCAATGTACAAAACTTATAACAAAATGGAACATCTTCTGACCTATCCCTGGTGCTGGCTCCTTAGAGACAAACCACTTCAGGCTATTTCAGCTGTTTCCATGACTAATGGCCTCCACTATTTAAATTATATGCTTATACTTTTAGTGCTTGGTTTTATCTGCTTTTAACCTCAGACTACAGAAGGTGGAAATTTCATTGTCTTCCCTATTTATTTTTCCATTTACCTTCTAATTTGGTTCCTTGTCAACATTTGGTTAAATGACACTTTGGCAGTTACAGTATTATGATTTAGATAACATTCATAGCTTAGTCAAGATGTTCTATGACTTCTATGACTGCATTTCCTCTCTTACTCATCTTGTTTTCTCAAGGAGTCAACACAGCTTGACTATCTTTTGGTTTATTTCCTACCCATCTAGAGCTAAAACAGCCCCCCACCCCAAATTCCTAAGAGACACAACGTTCTCAGTACATCAACTACTTGGCCACATCTCCTTTTTTCTAGAATGCCTCTCTGGGAGTCTCATGTCCGCTGCTAAGATTTGAGCACATTTTTCTCTGTACCTGACGTCTTCCTCCCCCTTCACCACTTCTCCTTAGCTCTGTCTAAGTTCTCTGATTCATGGCTTCTCTTTTTTTAATTTACTTCCTGGCCCAATAGGATGCTTTATTAGTTAGTTTTTCATCTCTGTGACAAAACATTTGGGAGAAACAACACAGGGTAGGAAAGGTTTCTTTCAGCCTGGAGGGTTAGTCCATAGTTGCATGGCCCCAGGAACTTGGGAAGAACATCATGGTGGCAGGACCATGCAGAGGGTAAATAAAGGACAGGCCTTTCATCTAAAGACAGAGAGGAAGCAAAGAGAAAGGAAAAGGGAGAATGAGACAGACCTAAGGACACACCCTTGGTGATTTATTTCATCTACCTCCTAACATTTCCAGAGCCTCCAAAAACAGTGCTACCAGCACAGGACCAAACATCCAACACATAAGCCTGTAGGAGACTTATTTTCAAATCACAATAGGCACTTTGTCCAGAATAGATGTCAGCAAGTCAGCAAAAACACCTTAAAAGCCAAATAACAAAGAGTCAAGAGGCAAAATATAATATTTTATGTAGTTTTTTTCCCCAGGCATTGGTGGCACACACCTTTAATCCCAGCACTCGGAAGGCTGAGGCAGAGGCAGGTGGAACTCTGAGTTCGAGGCCAGTCTGGTCTACAGAGCTAGTTCCAGGACAGGCTCCAAAACAACAGAGAAACCCTGTCTCAAAAAACCAAAAAAAAAAAAGTAGGTTTTTAAACAAACATTTAAACTGTAACCATTCAAATGTAAAGACACAAAAAAAAGGTAGAGATTACTGTGCCCGAGGAGCCAGTTGGCTGGTTCCTAAGCTCTGGAAGCTCCCCATGAAGAGGGTTGTGGAGAGTTTCTTTGTTTCTGAGATATAGCGATTGTCACAATGACTTTATTTCATCTTCACACTTGACGAATGGTTTGAGTGGGTCTAGACTCTACCAAATTTCATTTGCCCTGAATGTGCAAAGGACCATTGCCATCTAGCTCTTAAGTTCATGTTTTAAAAAACTATTGCAGTGCTCTGGTCCTGTTTTTATTCTCTGGTGAGTTAAGATCATGATTTCAGAACCAGTCTCTAGACCTGGCCATTGCTCTTGGAGTGTCTACTCCTTCTCCTCTATTCCTACTGGACATAGGGCTGGGGATGCTATGAGGAAAAGGAGACAACATGTCTATAGCGATTCCAAGATTTGGGAATCTGGGGCTGAAGGATCACAAGTTGAAAGCCAGACATTCTGAAAAACAGAAAGATAGCTTTTCTTAATGAGAGAGAGAGAGAGACAGACAGAGAGAGAGAGAGAGAGAGAGAGAGAGAGAGAGAGAGAGAGAGAGAGAGAGAAGACTGGGGAAGTGAACACTGACCAGATGGTTCATGTGGTAACAGCTTTTGCTGTCAATCCTGATGGCCTGAGTTCAATTCCTGGAACTCATTCAGTGGAAGGAAAGAACCAATAACTGCAGAGTTGTCCTCTGGCCACCACATATGTGCCATGGCATGTACAAGTATGCAGCTACAATACCACTTACCCCAACTTCCTAACTATAGGATTGGATGCTCCTAGTCCTTGTGCAGCCTTGATTTTGTTCACACCTCAGCCACTCTCTCCAGTTTATGACAATTAGACAGATATGAATACATGAGAGACAGAGGAGGTTTATACGCACAAAGCAAGTCTTCTAACAACTATGCTCCCAATCCATTGTGATGCTTTCTTCATTTCTTCCTTCCTTTCTTTCTTTTCTTCCTTCCTTAGTTTTTTGTTTGTTTGGCTTCTCATTACATTGTGCAGGTTGATTTCAAATTCCTAGGCCCAAGTAATCCTCTTGCCTCAGCCTCCCAAGTTCTGGGACTACAGGTACTCATCACTATAATGAACTTTAGAGATCATTTTTAAATGTGTGTTGTTGCTGGGGTTTTCTTATCCTGTCAGGTCCCGCCACCCTTGAGCCCCAAATAAGCACACAAAGACTTATATTGAATATTAAACTGTTGGCAGATGGCTAGGGCTCCTTATTGGCTAGGTCTCTTTTAATTACTAATCCGTAATTACTAATCTATGTATTTTTACACGTCCTTATCTTACCAGAGAATGCCTGGCACATCCTGTCTTCTTGCTCTCTACGTAGTAACTCTTTCTGGCAGGCTTTCTCTGCTTACCTTTCTCAGAATTCTCCTCATTTCCTAGTCCCACCTATCCTCCTGCCTCTATTGGCAAAACAGTGTTTTATTCATCAACCAATAAGAGGACATATACACAGAAGGTCATCCCCCATCAGTGTATATGCCAGGCATTCTCTGGCTAATATTAATTACAAACTGTTTGGCCTATGGCTCAGGCTTCTTATTGGCTAGCTCTCTTAATTATTAAGCCATTTCTATTAGTCTGTGTAGCTCAATACAGTCTATGCTTACTAGTGATACCCGGGTCTCTTTGTTCCTTGGCAGCTACATGGCGTCTCCTGGAGACTCATTCTCTGCATTCTTCTTCCCAGCATTGTCCCAGTCTGATAGTCCCACCTATACTTTGCCTGGCTACATGCTGCCTGTCCATTGGCTGAAACAGCTTTATTCATCAACCAATAAGAGAAACATATATTGATGGACCATCAATTCTTCCACTTCTACTCTCTGCTCTCTTGTTTTAAAAGGCATGTTGGTTATATTCTCTTAGGAATGATAAGATAACTGCTTCTGGTTGTTGCCGTTGCTTTTGTATGTGTCCCTGCACTAGTGCTGTGAAGCTGTTTCCTTCAGGACTGAAACATTCCACCTTCAGGAAAACCCTTCAGGGCAGAAATTAAACAGCTCAAAATAGCTTCAGGATGTCCCTGAAACTGAGCAGGCTCACTGGGCCCCTCCCTCCCAGGAGTAAAATGGCTGCTGAAAGTCACTCTTAGGCAATGAAGGTGCAAAGCTTCTGAGACCAGTGGAGCTTCCTGGGAGAAGCACAGACCAATGGCGGCACCTGGAAAGGATACTCTCCATTCCATCAAGCTGCCTGCAGGCTGTGCAGTGTGCTTTAGTTTAACAGCTTTGTGAGCTGTCACCTGTGTTGGGGTGGGCCTAGGTGATGCAGCTGTCTTTGAGTCATTTCTGTCCCTGTAAGTAATTCCTCACCCATACTCCTGTAAGTAGCCCCAACAAAACTCATAGGTCCACCAACTCCAGCTTTGGTAGTATATCAATCGTGGGCTCCCTGTCTGGGGCGAGTAGGCATGCGTGTTGTATCTTCTTGGGAAAAGTCTTCTCGCCAATGCTAAGCAATTAGACAGATATGAATACATGAGAGACAGAGGAGGTTTATACTCATGGGCCCCGCCTCAGTCCCTAGATAGCGTCTTAATAAGCAGGGGACTAAGTGATGGGACTGTTTGTTTTGATTTTCACTTAAAATCTAAATGAGCCTCTTTGTATGGAGTCTATTATAATTTTATAATTGAAAATGCATAAAATAAGCCACTCTCATAACATAAACCAACACAGTAAATTTAGACAAGGAAGCCTGGCAAGTAAGGAATACTAACCCTTAACAGTGATTGAGAGAAATTTAAAACTGCTTTAACAGTGCTGCTAAATGTAAGTATTGCTTTTGACTACCAGCTTCCTGATAGGCTGCCTTTGTTTGGTAGGCTAGAGTGGGATGAGATGGAGGTAGAAGGACTGTAAAGTATACTGGGCCTACAATGTGATCTCTTATTTTCAAGCATCAACATACGTAATAACCCCCTCAGTTAGATTTCTATCAAACTGTGTCAGAAACAGATACTCTTTCTATAGATTTTACTCACTGTCATGCAAATTCTCAATGAAGAATTTGTTTAAGAATGATGGAAAACGGTAGAGGTGACAAGCCTATGAGCTAATGTAATCTGGTGATACCGAATTTAAATGTTCTTTCTCCCCTAATTTTAAATGTAATAAAATACAAAAGCAAAACATATAAATAGAAAAAAATACTGAAGATGAAAGTCAGTCATAATTAGGGTAGAATTCAAGGGTAGAGAAACAGTCTTGGGCAAATGTTCCCAGAGGAGGAAACCCAAGAGAGGAAAGGGAGGTGAAGGGGTTCATTTCTATCAACTTGACACAAATTTAAGTATACTCTGGAAGCAGGAATCATTGTTAAAGAATTCTCCCATCAGATCATCCTGTGAGCAGGCCTGCTGAGCATTGTCTTGAATGCTAATCGATGCAGGAGGTCTCATCCCACTATGAGTGGCACCATCTCTGGATGTGTGGGCATGAACTGTATAAGGAAGGTAGCTGAACACAACCCTGGAAGCAAGCCAGTAAGCAGCATTCCACATGATTTCTGCTTCAAGTTATTGCCTCTAGCTCCTGCCTTGGTGTCCCTCAATGTGGACTATAACCTACAAGCTACAACAAACCCTCTCTTGCACAAGTCTCTTTTGGTTGTGGTGTTGATCGCAGCAACAGAAGGCATACTGGAATAGATATTAATATCAGGGATGTAGGGCATTGCTCTGAAGGACCCAACCAAGTTGCTTGGGGGTGAGGACTGTGGAACTATTTGAACTGAAAGTTCTCAGGGTTTAATGAGCTGTTTGGGAACTTGGAAGAGAACACAGACAGCATCTCAGAGACTAGAGGCCTGGCTTGTGATGTTTGAGAGGGAAGCAGACACTAACAGGGCTGTTCCAATGATACCATGAAGTGAGAATCTGTGGTTTCTAGTCAGCCGAGACTGTAGAATCAGATGTGACTGATGGGAGGCCAGCACCACAGAAGTGAACTCTTTGCTTTACTGAGACAATCGACGCTGGTTACCTGGGGCTGAAAATCAGCTGTCGTTAAGGCAAAATCTGGGGATTCCATTCTCAAAACAAACACATACAAGCTGTGGTCCAGCAGGGGACAAGAGATTCATCTCAAGCTAGCAGCAGAACTTGGCAAATAACGTGTCTCCCATAGGGTATTGGTGTTGAAAACACGGAGGGGCCATAGAGAGCAGCTGAAGTCTAGCAGTCGGCAGGGTCAGAATCTCTAAAGAAAGGCCATTGGTGAAGGCACGGCTTTGGTTGCAGCGGAGACCCCAAGATATCAGAGATGCCAGGGCTGAGAGGAGTCTGCCAAGGAGCTATGGGATACAGCCAACCCAAGCCTAGATGATGAGTTGTGTATTGCAGATGTGAGAGCTGGAGACATGGAGCTGCCCAAGCCCTTTGGGGCAGGGTTCTCTGTGGCTTTGGAGCCTGTCCTGGAACTAGCTCTTGTAGACCAGTATGGTCTCGAGCTCACAGAGATCCGCCTGCTTCTGCCTCCCAAGTGCTGGGATTAAAGGTGTGTGCCACCACTGCCCCGCAAGGGTCCAGAAAATATTGAGTGAGCCCCAGATGTCAGACACTGAGCTACACAACTTTGGAGATACAATTCTAGACCTTAGATTTGTATAAGTGTGTTTCCATGGACTGGTTCCTCCCTCTTAGAGTAATAAAATATTTAACTTTTAAAATTTTATTTCATAGGCTCGTATAGTTAAGCGATTTTGAATATTTACTAGAAATATTAAACTTTTAAGCAACTGGATTGTTTAAGGCTGAGGAACTTTTAGATATACTATATTTTGTTGTTTTATATAATTGTTTATACAAATTCAACAAGTGGAGTATCAAATCGTGGAGAGTTTAGGAAATTCCACTATACAATGACACTTAAAAACTCAGGACTTAAAAACTAGGGAATAGACAGTTTATCAATTTAAGTGAGAACTCAGCTAACACATAGAAGAAGGGATAAAAAAGAAGAGAAGGCTGTGGGTAATGTACTATTTTATTCATGGTATAAATTAACCCCACATGGAACACAAGAGCTTGTGCTTCGAGCAAACCCCTCCTATGTATAAAGGCTGAAGTCTGAATTGTAAAATTTTTATGAAAAGGTAAATTCCTATTGAGAAACCTTAACAACACTTTTTCTTTGGCTATATATTTAAACGTATCCATGGCATGCTCTTTTAAGTTCCTGCATCCTCCTGTTCTCCCGTTTCCTCCCATCTCCTTTCTACTCCCCCAGGGAGAGTAAGGCCTTCCATGGGGATCTTCAAAGTCTGTCAGATCATTTGGAGCAGGGCCCAGGCCCTCCCCCATGTATCTAGGCTGAGGGAGTATCACTCTATGAGGGATGGGCTCCCAAAGTCCATTTGTATACAAGGGATAAATATTAATCCACTATCAGAGGCCCCATAGACTGCCCAGACCTCCAAACTAACACCACATTCAGGGAATCTGGGTCAATCCTATCCTGGTTTCCCAGCTATCAGTCTGGGGTCCGTGAGCTCCCCCTTGTTCAGGTCAGCAGTGTCTGTGGGTTTCTCCCGCCTGGTCTTGACCCCTTTGCTCATCACTTCTCCCTGTCTGCAACTGGATTCCAAGAGTTCAGCTCAGTGTTTAGCTGTGGGTGTCTGCTTCTGCTTCCATCAGCTACTGGATGAAAACTCTAGGATGGCATATAAGGTAGTCATCAATCTCATTATCAGGGAAGGGCATTTAAAGTAGCCTCTCCACTGTTGCTTAGATTGTTAGTTGGGGTCATCCTTGTAGATCTCTGGATATTTCCTTAGTGCCAGTTTTCTCTTCAAACCTATAAAGTCTATTATGGTATCTCTATTGTTGCTCTCCTCTTTCTTTTCCTGACTCAATCTTCCTGCTCCATCATGCTCTTCTAAGTTCTTAACAGACAAAGTATGCTCTCAACATTCACTTAAACACAGAAGGTTATACTGTGTTTTATAGTGTGGTAGTAACATGAGATCTTGGAGACAAACAGGAAAAGAAAGGTTATGGTTTAAAGTTATGTCTATAAATTAAAGTTGACAAGGAGTATATTATACTGGTTATTTTTGTCAAGTAGACACAAACCTAAACATAACTTGGGAGGAGGGAATCTCAGCTTAAAAACTGCCTCCATCAGATTGGCCTGTGGATATGTCTTCGGGGCATTTTCTTAATTGCTAATTAATGTAGGGGAGCCCAGCCCAGTTTGGGTGATACCATTCTTAGGCAGGTGAGCCTGAACTATATAAGAAAGATAGCCAAGGAAGCACGGAAAAGGCCAGTACTCCATGTTCCTGCAAAGTCTCTGATTCCCTTAGTGCCTCCAGACTCCTACCTTCAGTCCCTGCCTTGGCTCCCCTGGACCGTGAATGGTAACCTGAAAGCCAAATAAATACTAACTTCCTCCTGATGCTTTTGGTCAGTGTTTTATCACAGCAACAGAAAGCAAACTAGGACACGGGTTTCTACCTCAGACCCTAGAATAACTAAAATCTTTTATTTTAAAAATACAATCGTGTGTGTTTTTAGAGAAGCACCTAGCCTACAATCCCAGTTCTCAGCCTGCCTGGCCATGCAACCAGATGAGGTTTGGTGTCTGGTTGTGTTTACATCTGTGGGTAAACACTAAAGAACTGGGACTCTTGTTCTCATATAAAACACACTTTCCAAATAAAGCCGTTCTTCATCTTTTCAGGATTGCCTTGGGATAACTATTTTCTTGGGAAAGGCCTATCTATTCTTCAGGTCCTGTCTAATATTACTCTTTGCTCTATTCTCACATGTTGTACCTTGAGCTTACATTCCTATGACCCCTGAAAATAATGTTCCTAAAAAGGAGTAACTATAGTGCTAGAAACCTAAATCTAGGCTGTAAGCTCCTGTTCTTGGAAATAACCCAGTTTTGGGCGTTCTGTTACAGCAACAAAAAACAGGCCACTGAAACAGCCTTTACCAGCCCATTCTATACCCCATGTGGGCTGGTCCTTGTGTTATTACTAATGCAGAGTGTGCCTGTAATATACAGCAGGGCCTGTGGAGAAGCAATGCCCTAACTAATAGAGAAGGCACAGTTGTCAGGGTTCTGGGTACCACGGGAGCTGAGCAGGATATTCAAAGCAATCTATTGATACCCATCAATCTAATACATGGTCTGCCTGTACAAAGGAAAGAGTTTTAGACTTAGGCTGGCTTCATTTCCACTAAGAAGCTACACAATTATGAGACAGTTTCTCATACTCTGTGCCTCTGTTTTCATGCCTAGAAAATTAGGCTATTGTAGTATTTAACCCAGAAGGACGGTTAGTTTAAGATTAGATGCCACATCTCTAAGTAACAACAGTCCTAAGACATCATAAAGATTTACATAAAACATAAAAATTAAGTATCATTCTAGGGCTGAAAACATCTTCCTGTCTCCCTATTATTTTATAACTATAATGTAAAGTCCTAGCTTCTCCTACCACAGAATCCCTGACCTTTCTTCATTTTATCCAATAGAAACCAAGGAAGCAGGATTCAAAAGTAGCAGCAGAGAACAGCTGCAGACAGCCCTTTGCATCCTTCCCCTGTCCTATTCCCAATTTACAGCCTTCCAGCTGAACCCCAGGCCCCACGTTGGGAACACGGAACACACAAGTGTGCTCACCAGTAACACTTCCTGTCTCATGGTCTCCCCCAAAGCTGTGTGCTCTCTAAAGCTGTGTGCCGTTACTAAAATTCCATCCTCATCAGGCTAGAACTCTTCCCAGAAGGCATGCTTTACTTCTGAAACAGAATCTAGCAGCCAGCGGCTGTCTCTGTGGTTTTCCTAGTTTAAGCATTATTGGACACTACCAAAGTGTCTCCTTTTCTTCCCAGAGAACTGAATTACAAAATCCTGGTTTCTATTAGGGTGTGTCCAGCACTTTCTGTGCTGCCAAGCCTTCCATTTTTATAGTCTGTACATGAGTACATTTTCCATGAACAGGCTCAAATTTATTCCCAGGCAATGATATCTAAGAAGTTCAGTAAGCATTTAAGCAAAAAAGAACATCTCTGATGAAAAATAAAATTAGTATATTTTTATGCCTCAGTGTATATGGGAGCAGAAGGGTATTCATTCATCTTATATGGCTTCTGTCCTGGGAGGGGCTGTTAAAAGAAGCTTACCCTTTAAATTCTCTCCTCTTTCTTTCCTTTCCTGCCTCCCTTTCTTCCTTTCCCTCTTTCTGGTGTTGGGAACCCAACCCAAGCACTTACTCATGCTAGGCAAGCACTTTACCATTAAGATACACCCTCAGCCTTATCTTTTTTTCTCTACAGATTTACATAGAAAACACCCCAAACACCTACCTCCACAGATGTTTTATATAAATTAAAGGACATGTAACTGTTAAACTAAACAAAATTATTTATAGAATATATTTCTAGAGACTTAAATGTGGATTAAAGTGGAAGCTAGTGGTAACTGTGGAGGAGAATGAACCCATTAGAGAAAGTGCTAACGGAAACTGAGACAAGAATTTCATGTGGCTGGCAAATGAAAAAGCAGGTATCATATTTTCTTAAAGAGAAAAATAAATAACATAGGCAATGGTTTCATATGTACATATTCATGTACACTATTTCAGAAACTTCCCATGAGAACAAACTGTGTTGTCCCCATGTTCCAAATCCTACACTACATCCTGCTAGGACTGCCCAATTTCACAGCTTCCTCCCTCCCTTTCCCTCGCCTCTTCTTCTACAGATATTGATCCCAAAAGAAATCCAAAACCCAAACCAAACTAAACCAAACAGACCCCCCTCCTGCCAACTTTACTTCAGTCTGCTTCCTATAGAACCAACCCTCTACCCATGCATGCATATGTGACTCCATCATCCAGCAACCTGCCACTGGGTTTAGGGCTGGGGTAGGTGATACAGATGAAAAAGAATCAGTTCTAACTCTTAGAGAGCTCATGATTATAATAAAGCCCAATATAGGAAGAATCATAAAATGTCAAATATTGTGGCCAGTGCTTGGGAAGAATACAAAAAGGACAGCCAGGGATGTAATCCCAGGCAAGAGAGATGTAGCATCTTCATGCATTATAGCCACCAGTATCTCTGACCTGCTTCCCCCATGCAATGTCAAACCCTGGAGGACAGAACAGACTATGTTGTCTCTCTCTCTTTACAATTCTTTATAATTTCTAACAGAGTCCAAGACAGTGCATGAATTGCCAAGCACTGTAAACAAAGCATAAAACAACACAACTGACTGTTCTACTGTACAGGGAAGGCTTCTGACGCTGGCCCAGCCTTCAGTGTAAAGCTCCCATGAAGTTCCTCCAGATACTCAGATGTCTATCAAAACTTCATCCATAGAATCTGAGACTATGAAGAAACACAAGATAAGTTCCTGACCATCAAACAGCTACAGCTCATTGTGTGGGCAAGAGAGAAACAGTTCAAGCTTCAAAAACAGGAACAAAAAAAAAAAAAAAAAAAGGAACTTGGCTAATAACCAAATGGTGCAGCATGTCCAGGCCATCCCTGCCTTTAGCTGGCCAGTTCACTAGTCATTAATCTGTCAGCAAAGAGTAGCTAACAGCCTCCACCATTAACCTAATGCTGGGAACCAGAAGACCCCTAAAACTCATAAACAAATGCACCTGCAGAGTTTACCTTAGGGCTAAGGAAGAAAAGACCCTTCAAACAGAGCCCCAGTCAAGTGCCTGAAGGAGCATGATTCTGGAGAACATTGCTGAGGTCCAGCATCAGTCCCCAGCTTTTCTCTGCCTCCAGGACACCTCCGCCCAACTGTTCTGCTCTCATCCCAGCTCAGCACACGCCACGTCTCCCTTCCTTCTCCTTTCACTGCTTTGGTGCAATGTATAACTAACTTCTGCAGCCATCTCTGAAGTGCCATTTGCATCCTCTCCTGCATTCCTGTCACCAGCCCCTCCAGTGTTGGGGTCTGAAAGCAGAGTCTCTGTGATCCATACACTTCCTCATCTCTGCAAGAAGTGATGTCTGTCAATGGTTTTCTGTTGACCATGTCTCTGTCTGACAATCCTGGGACACCCCTTCCCGAGTTTTCAAGACCTTCTTCTAGTTAGCCTGCCCTGCACTGGCTTTGTTTTATTTCCGGAGAACTCGCAGAGTGACAGCTGCATCCCCATTTACCTGTCCCTCTGCTCAAACTGTCTGCCTCCTGGAGTGTCTGTCTCCTCTTGACAATTTACCGCATCTACCTAATGTTTATTACATGGACCAAGCTGAGGACCCAAGGAAATGGGAAAAACACTTTGGGCCTGCCACTTTCCCAGTTCTGTTTTTCTTTAGAAGCTACCATCTCACACAGACACTCCATCCCATGGAAATTCCTTTTGCAGCACCTCCTCAGGTACAATCAGCTTGGCCTTCCTGTACCAGAGAGTTGTTGGTTCAAGAAGCTCTTTTGCCTTCAGCTGAGCAGACAGACTCTTGGCTTTCCAAGCCAGAAACAACAACAACAAAATGGTATTGCTAATGCTACTCCCCTGTTGCTTCTTAGGAATGGTTCTCATTCCCTTTAGAATTAATTTATCAAGCCCTAGGATTTCCCAGAGACGGATGATAGATTTCCTGCACAGAAGACTGCCAAGTTGGGCCTCTGGAGTGAATCCACTGTTCCATAAAACTCTGTTGCTTTCCTAATCACAGAAGGAGCCATGAAATGACAGAAAAGCAGACAGCAGAATGACATAGAAACATCATCTTGTGCCTCCTGGGGAGTGGGGAGATTTCTACAAATATCATCCTCAAACCTCTCCTCCCCAACCCTCCCGAGCCCAGGGTGTTTGTTACTCAATGATAGCCAACCCTTATAAAATGGGAGGAGCTTTAGAAGAGTCTCGTAAAGCAGTAAAAAGCAAGTAGTCTATGGAAACTGCCTCGATCCTCGCCAACAGGTGACCACGATGGGCAAATTCAAGAGGACATAAATACCTCCTGCCACTGGACAGTGTAAGAGGGTTATGGAGTGAGGTCAGCACTGAGAGGGGACCGCTACTCCTTTTCCATTTGAGTAGCACAACACAGGGGAGCTCCCATCTCTACCCTGGCAGGTGAATGGATGGATGAAGTAGCCTCTGCCTTTTACAGTACTCACTAGAGCCAGGGAGAAAACGGTGAAAGCAGGCGGTCACAATGTCACCATCTTGATGAGCTCCAAGAGGAGTGGAGATGAGAAGTAAACTAAAAATCCTGCCTACACTCACGTGTAAACTAAGAAGACAATTCAACATCTTGTCTGCTAGCTAATCAGTGGATCAATCATGATAATTATATCATATATATATATATATATATATATATGCCTTGCTCTACAAAGCACTAGGATCAGCAATTAGTGGGATTCTTAGAGATAACCCAGTTGTGTAAAATGACAGCTGCCACTTACGGAAATGACCAAGAACAGTTCCCAGGTGTCATTTGCTTGATCCTAGTAGAACTAAGGTTGGAAAGAGAAGTAACTTGCCCCTGAGTGAGACACTGAAGTCTTTCTCCTTCTAGAGTTTATTTTCTTAACCTTATAAAGGACATCCTAAATGCAGAGGAGGTGGAAGTCCTCACAACTCAACTCCCTCCAAAGCAAGTGTGTGTGTGTGTGTGTGTGTGTGTGTGTGTGTGTGTGCGTGCGTGCGTGCACAGGAGCACATATTCTGCCACCTCCCCCAGTTACAGACTCTCACCTGGAGGAGGTACAGGTCCACAAAGAGTGCTGGTTTCTCCTCAGGGCGAAGGTCAGTCTCTGTGGGTGAGTGTCTGTCATTTCAATTGCGCCTGACTCTGCAACAACAGTGTGCATTTGACAGGATGCAAGCAAAGCAAGAAGGAGAAGCAGCACCAACTCTGGAGCTTTGTCACAACGGGAACACTTACAGACTGAAAATAATGAGTGAGACTAAATGTCATTTAGCATAATGGCTCATGACATTAAAATAAATGTTCAAGTCGTGAGATTCAAGCACACAAGAAAAGAAAAAGTGGCTGTAGGAAACAGTAAGGTGCAAACAAATGGTGACAGCTTGTGAGAGCTGGCTGCCCTGCTCTCCCAGGCACATCTGACCTGAGTGACAATATGTGCTGCTAGCTGAACAGAGGCCTTCTCCCACAAACTGTCAGTCACTTGGACAAGCAGGGGCATTGGGAACTGCAGCAGGTTTTGGGGTGGGCACACCAGGATGTATGTTCACTCTTTCCTTTTTCCTCTAACTACTAGGAGCCCTGGAGTCTCCCCCCAACCCCCTCAGTCCTCTAGCTTCCACCCACAGAATAAGTTGGTGGGCCATGGCAAAGTTACTGAGATTGCTAAAGTGTCAGTGACAACAGGTCTGGTGTCTGTCTCCTCCAGGTTCTGGAATTATACTTAGATACTCACAGATACCTATTAAATACACCTTTTGGATCACATGATTAGAGAAGATCCAAAAGCCACCTGTGAAGTAAAATCTTGTCACCTTAAAGTCATGAAAACACACATGCATGCAGAAGGATAGCATTTATGAATGATAGTCATACATACTACACCCAGCAGAAATCCCTTGCACAGCTATTGTAATCCTTGCACACAGGCACCCTCCCTTTCTGCCTGTCTTGTCCCATGAAACCGACCTATTCTAAGTTAAGGACCATAGACATCCAAACTAAGCGCAGCAAGCACAGCTCAGAGAGTTAAGTCCTAGGGCCCATGGTGACTAGGTGTCTGGGCAAGCCCTTTATTATGCCTCGACCTCTGCAAAATGGAGATTAAAAAAAATAAAAACAAACAAGAACTCCCCCCCCACCAGCTACATGTCCTCCTACCCTAACTCTGAACATGCATTTCCTACACTCACACCTGATTTAAGTGTGAAGAGTTCTTGACTGTGTATAGGTCTGTGCTGGAAGGCTCCAGGCAGGCAGGCGGTCATGGTCTGTGGAGCAAGCAAACTTTCAGGGCTGTGCTAGGTGTACAGAACTGTGATTGCTGATAGAGAGTGATCCTGGAGCCTGGACCCCAGGTGGGGGCTGGGAGGGGCGGTGCTGGCTGGTGGAGGTGGGCTGAGCCTGGTGGTGGTGGTGGTGGGGGGGGGTTGTTGAAGATGCACAGTTGTGGGCAGCTTCCTCCTGTTGCTCAGTACTGGGGAGAGGCGGAGGAGGATATTGGAGGATATTCATTTGTCTCCTATAAGCAACCACCTATCCTATTGCTTCCCTAACTATTGATAATGAAAAACCCATGGCGCCTCTTAAAGGGGAAGACATGATCTTTGTGTATCACAGTGACTGCTTTAGGACCCCTCATCAGGGCCCTCCTCTGCTAGCCAAACCGCAGGGATCGGCTAGCACTTCTGCACTGGCTTGCCCAGCACTTTCAAGAACCGCAGGCACAAGCCTAGCCAAAAGCCATGAGCTCTGCTCATGGGTCTTTTCTTCCCACCGACTCTGAAGCATGACCTGTTCACAGCCCCAGGTTAGAGGAACCAGGAACACAAGGAAAGTTACTTCCAAAGGGTTGCGCCGGTTTCCGCAGAAAACTACAAGACGCAGATTTCTCGAGTCCTCTCACACCCCACCCATCACTGAAACCTCAAGGCCACCGCTGGAGACCCTGCCACAGAGCTATCATTGGGCAAATGTCCCTCCAACGCACCTAAGTGCAGTGGGGTAGGAGGACGCCCCAAAGCCAGTTCCCAGTCTCGATCGGAAGAGCTCGAGCTGGGGAACCGGCCTCCTGCCCGGCAGCTCAGAAAAATGTTCTCGATTTCCTGCGATCCCCCCACCTTCAACCCCAGCCCTCCCTGCAGGATTGCCCCTTCTCTACCTGCGGCAGTCACAGGCTCGCCCTCGCTCTGCTCTCCAGAATCTGAATCCATACTGTGGGCTTCCGCCCGCGCATCCACCACCGCCCGCCTCTGGGGTGCTGGCGCCGTCGTCCCGGCTCTGGTGGCGGTGGCACACTCTGTATGGACTGCAAAGAGTCTGGAGCCCGGACCGTGCGGAGTGGGCAGTGTGTGGTCAGACACTAGGGCCAGGGGTGGCTCCGCAGAAGCCAAGCCAGCTCCTGTGGCCCGCCCGCCGCCCGCCGGTGCCTTCACGTGAGGGTAGTGGGGAGGGGGGGGGAGCCGGAGAGGGGCGGGAGGGGTAGGATGTAAGGGAGAGGGAAGAGGAGTGTCCAGTGCCCCAAGGCTCCTGGCTGAGATTAAGTAGTCCGGGTTCCTCTACACCCAGAGCCCTGGAATGGAAGCCTGGCAAGGTGGTGGGGATCCTGGAAGACCCAAGTCCCCTTCTTTGAGTGTGCCAAAGTTTGCAAAAATCTTCAGTGAGAAAGTGCCTCTGATCATTAAAAGGGGAGTTATTAGGGTGTAGTGTTGAGAGGCTGCATGCGTTTTAGTTCAACTTCACCCCTTAGACACACGAGTGAAATCTTAGTGTCTCTTTCCTCGCGTGGAAAAGTGGGCAAATGGACTTGCAGGGATATTGTGGGATATATAATGCTGGTTTGCTCCTTTGGGAACAAGCGGCGGGCCTGATGCCTAATGACAGCCTAAAGGACTAGTCAGGTAGCAATAACTCCAGCAGGCCTTGCTCTTGTAGGCGTGGGCGGGCGTGGCCTGTCTAGCTGGTTCTCAGAGCTGGGTGAGGGCCAGCCTGAGCTGGCCTGGAAGGCTGGACCCGCCCTGCCAATCATTCTCCTGTGCCAATTTTTGCCTCCAGCTCAAGAGGCAAGAATTGATTTTAAAACGTTTTCTTTTCTGGGGATATGGCTAGTGGGTAAGAACACTTGGTGTTAGAGAGTGGGGAACTGAATTAAAAAAAAAAACCCTGCATGGCCTCCACAGGCGCCTGTTACTCCACGGAGGACAGCCACAGGACGATTTCTGGGACTTGGTGGCTGTCAGCCTAGCTCCAGGGTCAATTAGAGATCCTATCTGAAGGCAGTAGGATGGTAGAGAATGGTATGGACTCCTGGTATCCTCCTCTGGCCTGGGAGCTGAGGAGGAAACTTTTTTTTTACTGATGGGATTAAATGCAAAGTACTAAACTTTCTCAGCAACCCCTTTCACTTGTATCATCATCATCATCATCATCATCATCATCATCATCATCTAAACAAGAGACCACGCCAGGGAGGAGAAGCACCGAGTGCGAAAGCTGTTGTTAATTTCTGAGTATACATGTCATATTACTTAAACATTCACATAACCCCAAGCCTGCTTTTCTTGAGTATCAACTGCCCACAGTGATGGCAAACTATCGACCTAAGAGAAAAGAAATCAGGAAGAGAGTGCCCACTCAGAGGTGCCAGCTTTCCAGTGTGTCTCTGAGCACTAATTTGGCCAGACTAAGACCCAGGGATGAATTTATGTTGAACCATTTGAAATTTCATTTTGGAGATGGGAAACCACTGGAATTTGGATATTGTATAGATTCAATCTATAGCCATCCCCATTTTACAAATGCAGAATCTGTGTCTCTGGTCCAGTAAGTACACAAGAAAGGACTCAAATCAAGGCTGTCTGGAGTGGACAGGTGCTATTTACACTGTGGTCCAGTGTTACAGGCAGGCTTTGGCCTCTCACCTAGCTGGTAGCCACCTCATTTAGTGAGAGGTGGACCTCACAGAACATCATTAAAGCTCCACTTTATATTCTAGGGGCAAGTTAGTTTTCTGGAAGACCAAACTCACTGGCCTCAGTGATAAAGCTGGGTTTGATGAAATGCTTTTTAAAAGCCCCTATATAAGAAGTGTTCCCTTTGGCAAATGGCTAGCCTGTCCGTCTCCTCCTGTATTAGCATTTTCTTCACAGCCCCCTGTGAAGGAGTAAAAATGATGAGTGTGGAAGCAACTATCTAATGCTGGCACAGCATCAATGTTTGATAAGGGAAAGAACATAAATTCTTTGGTCTAAGGGGTTACATTTAGAAAAAAAATAAACCCCGTTTTTTTTTTAAAAAAAAAAAAGAAAATCAAAGGAGAATGCAAAATTGGGCCCAAATTATGCTCAGAAAAGAAATAGCTGGGTCATTTTTAAAGTTTGCTGTATTAGATTTTATGGTTCAAACCCATAATCCCAGCATGGGAAGCCTGAGACTGGTGGGCACAAGTTCAAGGCCAGCCTGGGCTACATAGAGAATTACAGGTTAGTCCTGCAGGGTGAGATACTGCCTCAAAAACATAACTAGTAAAGAATTTTTAAAAGTTTGCTCTAGACACTTCCCAGAGGAAAATTGTAATGATGACCTCACACAACACATAGTACATTCATTGGGCTGAAGGCATTTGGAATGGGGAGCATGTGTCTCAGTGACAGCCTGTTTGCAGAACATGTCTAAGATTCTGAGTTCAGTCCCCATCACCACAGATCTCTCTCTCTCTCTCTCTCTCTCTCTCTCTCTCTCTCTCTCTCTCTCACACACACACACACACACACACACACACACACACACACACTCACACACACACACACAGCATCTAGGTGGGTCTGTTTTTATTTATTTGTTTATGTGTGTTTCATGGACAAGTGCTCTATGAGAGTTATGTGGATACATTCAACAGCAAAAATGTAACAGGAAACTTCCTGTGCTGAGAGTAACAGAAAAGCCCGGGAACACATATTCCGGACACTTACCTGCCCATCCATCACCAGACCGCCTCTGAATACTGGCTTGTCTGAGCTCAGAGGCGATAAAAGTGCTTGTGGGTACAGCAAAGGAAGAGCTGACCCAAGTGCCTTGGAAAGTCCAGGAGGTGAGTCTTGACATAGTAATCCCTGTTTGGTTAGCTATTCCCAGCCTCATATTTCTGCAGAATGAGACAGATGTAGAATGAAATATTGTATGTGCAATTAGACAACAGAAGCGAGAGATCCAAGCTAAATAATGTCTCCATTCTAGTTTCCTGTGATATGCAATATGTCATCATGGGGCAAGACAAAGGGAACTGATTGCTGGCATTCGAGTTTAAAGAGAAATGTTAATAGAAAACACATTATCTGCACTCCCAGATGGAAAAGACCATGCCAGACAAGTCCTCAAAGCAATATCCCATGACTATCAGCCCATGAAGATGGTGAAATCCAAGGTGCAATTTTCTCTTTACAAACCCTTCCTGGCATTTTTTTTCCTTTAAAAAGAATCTTTGTGAACTGAAAAGGGAAATAGATTTCAGCAGTGCCTCTGTGTATTTTTAGAATAACAGCATCACTCTGCAGGCTTGACTCTAGAGTGGGAGAGTCGCAAACCACCTTCCTCTGTGTTTCCACTACGTCTTTGGAGCCTGGCAGCTCTTAAAACATGGGAACATCTGACTCTCATTGGTCATTTCTTAACTTCAGCAAACAGAATTGTTCACTTTTTAGAGAAACTCCCTATCTGCTGGGGAAAGTGGATCTATATGTAAGGTGTCAAGAAAGAGAAAACAAAGTAGATCGGGTTTCTGCTAAGGCAATAATACTCCTTTAATCCCAGCCAGGGCTATGACTCATCTGCCTGTCTCCTCCTGTGGGATGGAAAGGGAGTGTCTGCAAACCTCTTGACAGCAGAAGGGAGGGAGGCTTCAAGGAAGGTGTTTCCAATGCTCTGACTCTAGATTCAAGTGTGCTTCTCTCCGGGCTGAAGTGGTCTTGACCCAGAACAGGAGGAGTTGTCCAAGACAGCCTCATTATTAACAACCTATCTCAAGGTAGACATAAGGCAGCTTCTGCCAGAACCATCATGGCTCCAGAGGAACTGTTGTTTAAGGGTGGTTTTGTGTTGATCTAGCAGGACAAAGGGGGCTAGAAGACAGCCTTGGAGGAAGGGAGGGCTTTTCACATTTCTTTCTTTTTAGAAAAAATAGGTTTTTATGATTCCCATTCCTGTCAAATGCAGTACACTGTGATTACAGAAAACAGGAAAATATAAATATGTATAAAGGAGGAAAATTTTAAAAAATCCTTAATAATCAACTTGACACACACAAGAGAAAGGAACCTCAGTTGAATATTTGCCTCCATCAGATTGGTGTGTGGGTGTGCCTGCCCACAATTTTCTTGCTTGCTAATTGATGCAGGAAGAACAAGCCTACTGTGGGCTGTACCATCCCTAGGCAAGTGGGAGACATCTATTAAGTAGAGTTCCTCCATGGTTTCTGCTTCAAGTCCCCAGCCTTCTGACGTTCGTTCCTGCCATGGCAATACGGTGAAGTAAAACTTTTCCTCCCAAGTTGCTTTGCAGCATGGTGTGTCTCACAGTAATAGAAAGCAAACTAGCATGCGTGTCTTTTGAAATTTCCCCCTTGTTGGATGTACAGTATTCTGCTTTTGTAGGCTTTGTTTGTTGGTTTTCTTTCGTTCTTTCTTCTTTTTTTTCTGGCAGAAGACTGACAGGGGGCAAGGAAATGAATATCAAGTACATTTTTCCCAGTCCTCTATCCCTGAATCTTGGCTTTCTCCCCTGTGACCTCCATCTTCTATCAGGTGACCCCAGCAGCTAGGCTGCTGCCAGCATCTCCTGTCTTGTGTCCCTCCAGCCCAGAGTGGCAATAGTTGCCTGCTGCAATAGTGTTCAGATTGCCTCACTAGCCCGTTTGACTTCTCCACTCACCTGTTACCTGTGCAACGAACCTCCCAAATTACTGTCCCTTCTTTGAAAATAGATAAAATGCTTTACTAATTAGACTTCATTAGGGCCTAGTCATAAGAATACTGGTTCCTGCAAGATGTATCCTGGTGCACGAAAGGACTTTGGGAGCACGTTTCCCATGGAGGGATACTCCCTTAGCCTAGAGGCAGGGGAGAGGGCCTAGTCTCTGCTCCAAATGACTTGAAAGATTTTGTTGATCCCTCCTGGAAGGCATCACCCTCCCTGTGGAGTGGGTGGGGGGGGAAAGGGATGGGAGGAGGGTCAGAAGGCATGGGAGAGAGGGAGAGGGAACTGGGATTGATATGTAAAATAAGAAAAAGTAATAATAATAAAAAAAAGAAATGGAGCTCAGAATATATACTGAAAACAGATGAATAAAGAAATACAGATTAATTATTTAAAAAGAAGAAGAAGAATGGGCAGAGATACTATGGGAGGCTGGAGCTCCAGAACTTTAGGATTCCTTTAGAGTCACACTTCAAACACTACTACAGATGTGGAAAATCCTCCTATAGCTAAGAACATCACATTTGTTTTCATTAAGGCATATTATGTGGGCATGGACAGCCTCTTGAAGAGGACCTGAATTTGGTCCCTAACACTGAAACCAGTTGAAGCACAGGAGAAATTGGATCTCTGAGTTCTGGCAGTGGCAGGTGAGATTGGAACCCAGAACTTCTGAGGTTTCTCTAAGCCACAACTCTTCATTTGAAGCTGGCTTCCTCCCCTGGATATGCCTTCGGCAACCATTCTCCATGGTTTATGTTAATCATCCCTCTGATCTATGGAAAGGAAAACTGAATGCCCTAAATTTTCCCGTTTTAATTTTATTATAATTATATGACAAACTAGTTCAATAATGCCTACTTGCTAATTATTATACAGAACAAATGTTGCTTGCCAAGTGTTGAGTGGAACCTTTTATTCTTCTCCTCAAAATTTTTATCCTTAGGAAAGCTAAATACGTGTTCCAATCTGGAAGGCTTCGTTTATGTAAGTCTCATAATGTCTATGTTGAATATAGGAGTAGAGGGTAGAAGAGGATGTTCAAGGTCAGTCAGTCTAACCTTAGAGTCCTTGCCCAGAGTTAGGGGTAGGTGGACTAGAACCCAGGTCACTGACCTAGTTAAAGGCTCATCGCTATGGCCATCCTCCTTCGTGGCCCTTCTACCTGCCAGCATTATTATCAACTCACAGTTGACATTACATATCCTTTCTCAAATACTGATCTTTCCCCTCATTTTACCTCAGCTACTAGGCTGTTTTCAAAAGCAGGGGTTAACCAAAGCCCCTTATCAGTTTCCTGGTCTCTCTCTCTCCTCTCCCTCTAGTTTCTAGTTTTCAAACTGTCCACTCTTCAGTCTTGCCTACACTTTCTTTCCCACATCTCCCCTTGGCATTGTGTTTTCACTGATCCCTCCCTTTTGATTCACGGCCAGACTGTCTGGTGGAAGCCATGAATACTCCTACTGGAGGAATCTTCTAAATCTGAGCTCTGGTTGCTATAAACCTTTGACCATTCTTAAAAAGGCCATAAGTCAATGCCGTAACCTTTTAGCAGGACCCCTAGGACTGTCTCTACTATTGCTTGGCTTCTTGGCTGCTGGTGTGAACATCTTCCCACCTCAAACATGACTGCAGATGTGGGAAATCCTCATTAGTCCAAAATTCACATTTTTTCCCCATTAAGATATATTGTTCAGGGCCAGAGAAATGGCTTAGTAGTTAAGGGCATGTGCTGCTCCTGCAGAGCATCTGAATTTGGTTCCCAGCATTCATTATCTTGCGACTCAAACCCCTGTAACTCTAGCTCTTGGGAATGAGATGCTTCTTCTGGCATGCACAGGTACCTGTTCTCTCTCTCTCTCTCTCTCTCTCTCTCTCTCTCTCTCTGCTCTGTCTCTCTCTCTCTCTCTCTCTCTCTCTCTTTTGTCTTCTCTCTCTCTCTCACACACACACACTTTTCAAAACATATCATACATTGAAGTTTTCAGTGCTTCAGCAAGTTTTCTCCTTTGGCTGTTAGTAATAAGCTTAGCTGGGTTTTAGATCTTTGCCAAATTTGTATTATGTAGGCATTTACGAGAGGTTGGATTTATTAAAACTTTTTCAAGATCGTGACCTTGTTCAAATGTACTAGCCCTCCCTCAGAGAAGAGCATATTGACACCATAGTTCCAGTTGGCTTGTGTTCTTCTAGCCTTCCAAACTTTGTTATTTTCCTCGATGTGGAGTTTGTCTCAGGCACATAATTGTTGAGAAGAACTCAGTTTATCTCCCATATTCTTGTAATTCTTACATTAATTCCTGTTGATAAATTTGTTTAAATACAGTGATCAAATATTAAAGTTCCATTTGGAAGACAAATGTACAGGACACTTGCTTTCTCCTTTCACACATGTGATGTTTCAACACAGTTACCAAGAAAGGGAATTACTGGCAGAGAAATAAGACAGCTTTGGGAACCCAAGAGCACAATCTGTCTTGTCTTGCTATTCTCTAGTGTGAAGTAGGGTCAGTGTGAAGCTTCCAGCTTCCACTCTGGGCAATCTGTCTTCCTAAAGTCCTCACTCTGACCAAAGGCTTTGAGTTCCCAGACTAATGGTCCTAAGGTTTGCTTTCTTATTTTTGTTTTATTTCTACATTGAAACCCAAAGTCCTATCAGATTCTAATGCCATTCTTCCATGGATCTCTTAATATTACCTTTTTCTCCCTCTATCCAGCTCCTTGTAGCTCTTGACCATAACTTTTAAAAGGTGGATTCTTGTGTTACCCTGACTGAATTCAAATAATTCTCCCACCTCAGCCTCCTGCATGGGACTGTGCTGTGCAGTTACCCTCTTCACGGACACTACTCTTACCAACTTTGTACTAGTCCAGGGACAATACATGAAAGCCTATGCTTCTTATTCTAACTTTTCACAAACTGGACGTAGTTCAAGGGCTGCATGTCTGCCCCGGATCTCTTCAGGTGCCAGTTCTGAGGATCACATTCCCTGTGTGATCCTAAATCAGTTCTGATCACATTCCTTTCCCATAGATGATGGGGGAAGGGATAACCTTGTTTGTAACCCAGAATGCTTTGTGCCTGGGGTCCTTTTACATCCTGTAATCCAAAGATCCCCCAAGGCTCTATTGGCAAAGAGCCATGTGCCAGTGAGTTATATTTTATATCAGTTTTACCACGTTCATTTGGGTGTCTCTCTTGGAAACTTAGGCCTACCTATACCCTGATACCCTGAGATCTGGCCATTCCTGATCACCCGAAATAACAGAAAAAAGTCAGTACAAACATCTGAAGAATTTGCCTATCGCAAGCTATCATTGTGAGTACTTTTTTTTCTTTTTCTTTTTTTTCCTGGAGTGACTCCCAGTGTTTTTAGACTGTTAGTTTCCTTGCTAAACTTATTGCAATGATAGCCAAGACCCAGAGGGAAATCAGGTAGAAAGGGTCCCAAGATACTTGAAAATGTTATTGGTAAATCTCTTCAGCTCTCACTCATTGTTTAGTTTTCTTCCTTTACCTCCAAACTCTGTTAGGCATGAGAACAAGAGGCTGCAGTAGGGCACCAGAGCTGGGTATAATAATTCCTTCCCACGTCCACATGGCCTGTCATTCTTCTTCCTGCAACCTAAGTGGCTTTCTTCTTTCTGAAGGGAACTTCAGGCCTCTGAAAATAAAAAGTGAAAGAACCCTTAAATAATGGTGGATAGAATGGTGGGTAAGCCTGTGTTCCACCTCCAGTGAGGTCCAGCTCTACACAGTCTTATAGAAGTCCAGAGCAATGAACTTCAGATGCCCTCAAGGTAAGTGGCCTCCAATTAATCCATCAGCAATCATACCTTCCTATTTCCTGTCCCATGACAGCACCCACTGGGATGTACTGGGATTACCTCCCAAGAAGAAATGTTATCAGGTCTTTATTTCAGGGTCTGTTTCTGATAGAGCCTATCCTAACATGAGTTACAAGAACAAAACTAAGGAATGATGGAAAAGAAAAAGAACTCTTAAGAAATAGAGACAGCAATGGAAGTGTAGTAATACTGAGCCCATTACCAGTGTCCATTGAGTTACATGCATTCTGAGCTAAAGTACCAACCATGGTAAAAATATTTTCATAGGATTCTAGAAGAAGCCTGGGAGTAAGTTCCACGTTTTGAAATGTTTTCTATGTACAAGAGTCAAAATAAACTGTGAAACTTTAAGTCTCCTAAGGAAGAATTCACTTACTATCTGGAAGCTTGAGTTTCCTGAAAGATCCTCCCCCTGATAGCAAGGATTTGCTGGATTTTCATTTGAATTGAATTCATTGCCTTCAAGCTTTAAAACTCCTGACTCCAGAAGTTTGAATTTTTATGACCCATGTTCTTCATATTAGTTTTTGATTGTATTCCTTCTTTGCTTGCATAATAGAGTTCCTTTTTTAAAAGTCTGCCTTCCCACAGAGGCCCCCTTTGCCCCTTGGCCATTTTAATGGCTCTTCTTAGGCCTTATTATCTCATTCCTGGGCTGTGAGGATCAGCTCTGCATGCAGAATCCCAGGGGCCAGGACACTGAAATCTGTACTTCTGTTTTGTTTTCAATCCAAATTGATTATTTTTTTCAGTTTTTATCCAGATGTTTAATATCATGTAAACACAGCTTGAAAGTGTTCCTGAAGTACTTGCAGATGTATGCCAGTGAAACACTTTCCAAATTACATATAATGATGCTCTCAGTCTATTTATATCCATGCCATAATCTCTGCCTAGAATTTAGCTGTGGGATTAAGAGGGAAAGAAAGTGAAAATTTTGCATATATGGGTGATTTGTCTACTTGATTAAAGACTCCAGATATTTTGGAAGCACTCATGGACTGACACCATTTCTCACCGAGTGCTGACATGTCTGTGTTCATTACCCACCCCCACAAATTCTCAGGTTGGTTCTTGGTTATAGTCTTAAAAAGTTTTGCAAGGAAACTAATAGTCTAAGAATATTGGGAGCCATTCCAAAAAGAACTGATCAAAATAATACAGACTAAGTGTCTTAAGAGGCCAGAATTCAAAATTAGAGATCTGGAATCCAGTTTAGTGTGAAAGCTTTCATTAGTTAGATGGAGTGTTGGAGGGGAGGCAGACAGTGCTTGTCTTCTTTTATAAGTACATTAATCCAGTCACAAGAGACCCACACTCACGTGGCTGGCCCCGATACTTAGGAAGCCAAGCTAGGAGAATCACTTGAGTCCAGGAATTTAGGCCAGTCGGGCTACATAGAAAGATATCTCCTTAAAAGCACCCCCACCAAATAAACAAGCCAGAACCAGCCTTTGCTCCCAGGCCATCTCCATTCCTCTCTGTCACCCACTGAACTTCAAGATCCATCCTCCTACTGAATCCAACAGACACAGCTCACCACCAAGGACAGATATCACCACAGGGTAAAAGGATGGGGAAATTCCAAGGGAATGGGCCCAAGAAGTAAGCAGGCAAAACCATTTTAATACCTGACAAAATAGACCAACTCAAAACTAATCAGAGAGAGAGAAGGACTACATACTCATCAAAGGAAAAATCCATCAAGAGGACATTGCAATTCTTATTATCCCTGCACTAAACACAAGGCTACCCAAGTTCATAAAAAAACAAAACAAAACAAAACAAATAAACTACTACAGCTTGAATCACATAGTGACGGTGGGTGACTTCAATAGATCAGTCATCTACACAAAAAATAAGTAGAAACACTGGAGTGATATCATAAATCAAATAGCAAGTAGTTATAGAATATTTCAGCCAAATACAAAAGAATATGCTTTCTTTTCAGCAACTTGCAAAACTTTCTCCAAAATTCATGACACACTTGGACATGAGAGAGCTTCAACAGATATAAGAAAATCAAAACAACACTCTGCATCCTATCTGACCACCATGGATTAAGGCTAAGTATCAACAACACAGAAATCTTACAAACTCACAGAAATTGAGAAACTGAATGAAAAGTGGGTGAAGGCAGAAATTAAGAAAAAGTTAAAGACTTTCTAGAATTGAATGAAAATGAATACACAGCATACCTTACCTGTATAATAAAAACTTTAAGACAGTGAAGAAATAAACTGAAGATAATAGAAGACGGAAAGGTCTCCCATGCTCATGGATTGGTAGGATTCATTTAGTAAAAATGGCCATTCTATTAAAAGCAATCTTCAGATTTAATATCAAAATTCCAAAAACAATTCTTCACAGAAATCACAAGACAGTTTTAAGATTCATGTGGAAATAAACAAATAAGCAAACAAACAAACAAACAGGATAGCTGCAACGAGCCTAAATATATATATATATATATATATTTCTGGAGGTATCATCATCCCTGATTTCAAGTTGTACTACAGAGCTATAGAAATGAAAATCTTCTGTATTGCAAAGGACACCATCATTTGGGCAAAGTGGCAGGCTTAGAATGAGAAAAGATCTTGACCACTTTCATATCTGACAGAATGTTTAGGATCTAAAATATACAAAGAACAACAACAACAACAAAAAAAAAAAAACTAGACATTAAAGATCAAATAAACCAATTGGAAAATGGGGTGCAGAACTAAACAGTTCTCAAAAAGTGAGACAAAAGACTGAAAAACACTTAAAGAAATGTTCAACATACTTAACCATCAGGAAAATACATATTAAAACCATTTCAACATTTCATCTTGCACTATTCAGAATAATCATAGTCAATAAAACAATTGATGTACATGCTGGCGAGGATGTGGAGAAAGGAAAACATTTATTCATTGCTGGTGGGAGTGCAAACTTGAGCAGCCACTGTGGAAATCACGACTCTTGGAATAGATCTGCCTCAAGATCAAGCTATACCACTCTTGGGAATTCCCCAAGGATGTTCTGTCCTACAACAGAGACACCTGCTCAGTCAGTCATGTTTATTGCTGCTCTACTCATAATAGCCAGAAATTAGGAACAGCCTAGATATCTATCAATGGGTGAATGGCTAATGAAAACGTAAAGTGTTTACACAACAGAATACCATTCAGCTTTTAAGACAAAAAAATGAAATTATGAAATTCACAGGAAAATGGATGTAGCTTAAAAAATAATCATGCTGAGTAAGGCAATCCAGACCCCCAATAAGCCTTCACTATTCATGCTACAATCCATATAACAATAGAGGTTAGGTAACTAGTCAGGGACTAGAGGGTGGAAGAGACTCTCCCAAGGAAGCAGAAATAAGAATATATTGTTATGGAAAGGTGAGGGGGGGAATTGGACTAGAGAACTAAATGGGGAGGGAGATAGAGGGAGAGAATGTGGATATGAATAATTAACATGGGCCATATGGAAATATGGAAACCTACTACTGTAGAAGATATATATATATATATATATATATATATATATATATATATAATGAAAAATATAAAAATATATGAAAAATTTAAATGAAATCACCAAATAATGCCCTAAATAGACATCTTAAACTGAAACCCCAAGTAACAGGAATGGATTACATATTGTTGAATTGTTGGCCAAAGGAATCCCATGGAAATACCAATCATCTCAGGCTGTTGCCAAAGCTATCAGTTACTCTCCACAAACTGATGGTAAATTCCTATTGCTGAAGACAGAGCTTACGTCTCTCACTGAACATGGGGATGTTGAGCTGGTGCCTAACTAAAGCCTTCACTCCTACCGACAAGTGTTTGTGGTATTGGAAGGTACTCTGCATTCTACCAGAGGAGAAAGGTAACCACCAACCCAGCTACTCTCTGATTTGATTTGAAGCCAATTCCATAGAATGGCACCCATACCTGACACTGGTAGAGTGACTAAGAACCTGAGACTGGATAGATCATGGGCCTCACAGAAGGCCAAGTACCACTGTTCTATTAAAGGAACACAGCAATAAAATGATTCCCAATGGCATTCTGGTATAACCATAGGTTAATGCCACACTCAGCCATCATCAGAGAAAGTTCTTCTTGCAGTAGATAGAACTAAAACAGAGACACACCGTGTGCAAAGTGAGAGACTTCGGTGTGCACACTGTCCTAAATAGGATGTCTTTATCCCACCCCTCCCCTCAGGGCTCAGAGCTCTATGCAAAAGAGGAAGTGGAAAGATTTTAGAGCCAGGGGTGATGTATGACTCCAGGGAAACTGTCTTTCACACAGCAATACGAACGCAGAGAGGCTACAGCAGTATGAATAAGGCTTGCCGTGTCTCAATGCTGCTAGGAAGAAGGGGACATAGAGTCCCACCTCTAACCAAGGAGATCTTTTCAGCTGATAGCTGTTGGCAAAGAAAATCTAGTTTTCTCCAATAGAATCACACCAGGTATATTAACTACTCTTCTGGGTAGGCTCCATGCCCAGTGGTAGCTTAGCCAGCACAAAATAAGCTCAATGGTGCTTTTGGAAAAGAACTGGGACTCTTGTGATGGAGACATCTCTGCATCATATGACGTTGGAGTATGAGCATCCTACACCAGAAGGAATGGACAGATGTTGGACCAGATGTTCACTAGGTTCCTATTCCTCTCCCCCAAAACTCTGCCAATGTCTTTTCCTAAACTTTCTTTTGTTGCTTTGTTGTAAAATAGGTATCAAGATGCTTAAAATTCAAATATGAGAGGAATCTTGGGGAAACTGTGTTACTAGGAAACCAGAAATCCTTGGCATTTATTCAGGAGAATTTGTTCTGCTACCATATACTGTTCCTGAAGTCCAGCCAAGCCAAATTATTTATCTGTGGCCAGTCTTTGTAAGCTGGTTTTCCTCCCCAAATGGCCAAGGATCAACCTTTCTGAGTATCAAAGATACTTACTGGTTACCAATTTTGGGGTACTAAAGTATAAAGCAGAATGTAAATGTGCTTATTATTTTAAACAAGAGCATGAATTTATTCTGAATCTTTGGAGCTCTGTTACCTAAATATATAAAATGTTTAGCCAATATTTCTCAACCTTAGCATGATAGCATTGTGAACAGATAGCTCTTTGTTGTGGGGCTGCCCTCCACACTGAAGGCTATTTTAGAAGCATCTTTGTTCTCTAGCTACTAGACTCCAGGAGTTCCTCTCAGTTTTGACAAACAAAAATGTCTAATTAAAAACACTGGGAGCAAATTATATCAATGTTGTTAACCTAATAACCAGCTAAGTCATGTCAGGAGCTCACCCTTTCTGATCTTATCACCTGGACGTAGGAGATGGGGACCTCATGTGATTAATATCAAGAACCCGAAGCCAAATGATCTATGTTCAAATTCTGAGTCCCTTGTCTCCAAATTATTTACCTCACTACATTTTAGTTTCACCATCTATGAAATGGGACAATGATAAAACCCTACTGATCAAGAGAACGAATATAACATTTGCTTGGCAACACAGTGCTACTTAAAGAATGTCATCCATGTGATCTATTACTATTATTAATGCCCCCTGCTGGGATGAAATGGTTGTTTATTCCTTGTCATATAGCTTTATGGGAATGCATTCTGTGTTGAACATACATAGTAACTACTATAACTAACAACTCTGAGGCTTAAAGGCTGAACACAGTGCTTTATTCTCACCTACCTAATGGTCCAGGTGTTTCTGGTGGAGCAATTGTCCTGCAGACCTCTTCTACAAGTAGACTCGGGGACCTGGGCTCCTGTCTGGTAGCTCTGCCACTCTAAAGTGCAAATGCTCAATGGTTAAATGAAGTTAAGAAGAAAACTACTTTCACACTGCCTTGGAGATTCAAAGTGATGCTTAACTGGTCTTGAGTATCTACAGTAAAGAAACCTGTTGAACTTGTTTAATGCCATGCCTTTTGACAAATCAATTTTCAATTTTGATTATTTTTACCATATCAGCTATTAAAATATAGTGGAAGAAGCCTGCTGTGGGAAATGTGAGTATTGATTTGGGGCAGAAAAATGACATAGTCAACCCATATTTCAGGAAGGGTTGTGGTGACAGTCCCAGGGCTAGTTTGTAAAGCTGAATAATTAGACCAAGGAGGAAGAGCTTGATGTCACACTCTAAGCAAGTAAAGATCTGGACTTCGCAGGGACAATTCAGAACATATATGCAATTTTCATTTGTTAAATATATCTCCACATAGTAGGGCCACATAGTGGGGGGATTTATAGGGGGTGGGATCACTGGTAGAATACTTGGCTGACATGTGCCAGGTCATGGATTTGATTCCTAAGACTGCAAATCACAAAACAGAGACAAGAGGCATTAAGGGACAGGATTATAAATGGCCAGGGAAGTGAAAGTGTTAGTCTTGTTGGCTGGTGTGACAGAAGAGGTTAGCTGAGATGCTCAAAGAGGAAGCCTAGAGGTTTGGAGGAAGCTGCGGAGGGTGGTAGGTGAGATCATCCAGGGACTGACTTGAGAAAGGAGAACAGAAAAAGAAGCACAGGGGTAGACTCCAGAAAGCAGCCCACCTGGGGGGGGTTGGAAGAGCATGAGGAGAGGGAGGGAGTTCGGATCTGTGACTGACCCAGAAGCTGGGGAACAGGGTATGACAAGAGGAACATGGCACATGGCAGATGTTGAACGAGTTTTGGAGGAGTCAAAAGAAGAAAGCTACCAGACATACTGCATCAGAGGTTCTCAACCTGTGGGTTGTGACCCCTTGGGGGTGAGGTATGGATGACTCTCCTGCAGGGTTCACCTAAGACTATTAGAAAACACAGATATTTACATTACAATTCACAACAGTAGCAAAATTACAGTTATGAAGTAGCAATGAAAATAATTTGATGATCGGGGGTCACCACAACATGAGGAACTATATCAAAGGGCTGCTGCATTAGGGAGGTTAAGGACATCTATAGCATAAGATGGGGAGCCACCATCTCAAGGCTTAGCTGGCCTGTGAAGGCAGCATGGTACACATCACTCTGGGAGTTTTATTTGGATGGATGGGGAAAGAGTTTTGAAGCACTCTACAAGGGAGATCGAGGGTCTGGTTGGAGGGTAATCAAGCATCTGAGGAGACAGGCCTGGCAATGGAAGGAGGAGGCCCCATGCTTTGAAAGGAGGCCAGCAGACAGTGAAAGAGGCAGTGCAGAGCAATGGGAGATGCTCTGAGGAGAAGCAGCAGTGTCTTCTCAGGGTGTAGGAAGTGAAGAAAATGTAGAAAGCAGAAGGACTGTGTAGGAAAGGAAGCTCTGAGGGGATGCCATGAAGCTGCCAAAACTCATGTATTTATGTATGGTTATATATATATATATATATATATATGTGTGTGTGTGTGTGTGTGTGTGTGTGTGTGTGTGTGTGTGTGTATGCATGTATGTGTATATGCCTGTGCATGTATATGCATGCATTTATGTGTGTATGCATGTACACATGTGTATGTATGCATGTGTATATGTGTGTGTATGCATGTGTGTGTGTATGTGTGTGTGCATACATAGTGCCAATATAATGAAAGCCATCTGGTGCCACTTTGTATCAGAGATTCCAGAAACTTCAAGGTTTAAAAGGACCATGAAGATCAAGCAGTCAAAACATTGCATTTTGCAACACAGGACAAGAAATTCATAGAGGTTAGCTCATCTGCCTCAGTTGCAGTTAGCCAATGAGTAGCAGAGCCAGGGAAACGTTAAGTTCCCTTGATGCTTTGTCTACGGTTTCTCCCTCTGATAAATTGGAGTGGCTTTCTTTCCTATTATCTTAGCACAAAAAAGAAAAGTAGCAGTTTGCCATGCAGATCTTGGAAAGTATTGTCATAAGAGATTTAATCCATACTTAGGACCCTTTTCTCCACAGTGTCAGAAGAATTATCTAAAGAAAATTATTGGAAAGAGCTAGACATGTATTATATCTTCCAAACCCATAAGCACAGATGTCCACTGGCAAAACTCAAATAAAATTGAAATGAATTAAAACTTGTTTTGTTTTTAGTTCCTGGGAATGAAAATTTCTTGCTACACATGAGTGCTCTGGTTTGGTCTCCTCCCCGTTATTACTAAACAAAAGCAGAGCACAACAAAAATAGAAATGAATGCAGGAGTCGGCTCCCATTTTTTCCTTTGTAGGATAATGCCTTATTTTATTTTATTTTTGTCAAATCACATCATGGAATATACATCACAGCACTGTCTCCTTAGAGGCCTCAAAGAAACTGAAGTGTGTGACAGATAGTCATGTGAGAGCCCATCTCTGGGCTCTTTCAGGCACAAGTTGGTGATGGAGGGTATCATTAAGCCCATTGGAGAATGAACAAGATGAGAAGCCGTGTGTTCTGGTGGTTAGGGCTATGGGTGGGAAGCAAAACATTCTGGGTTCAAATTCTATCCCTTTCATTCACTTATAATAGCAGTTTTACTTTTGAAAAGATCTTTAGTTGGTGAAACAAATTATTGCCAACTAGTCCTGCACTCCAGGGTTAATTTGAAGCTGACCATGGAAGGGTAGTAAATACAAGTGTGTGGCTTAGACCATCCAAGTGGTTAACTGGACCATTATGTTACATGACAAGGACTCCTTCACCAAACTTCTGGACAGCTCCTCTGAGCCTCTTTTCAATGGTCTTGACTTTGGGCTTCCATGTCTATATTCATCCTTTCCATGTCTAGAAAGAAGCTCAGTCAATCCAAAGAGAGTGCTTCATCCTTGACACGTGATCACCCTAGCCCATCCTCAGCAAGAACCCTCCTGAGTTTCACCTACCATTGCCTTTTCCTCTTAGTAATTTCCCATACCCACCAGTTCCCATCTTGGCTCCTTGGCTATAAGTTACCACTAGTCCCTGCTCTCCACCACTCCTGTCCCCTGTCACAGCCCTCAATAAAATCTTCTTTGCTGTTTTAACAAGCATAAGTGTAATACTTGCTTCAACAAGAACAGAGGGGAGTTAATGAGGCTCTGGCAGCATGAGAATAAAGTAGCAAACTGGTATGAGAAACTGGGGCTGGCTGCTTGCTAGTCCTCGCAGGGTATCTGCAGCCTTGCTGGGCCCTGTGCAGTCAGCCTTTGACTCTAGCCCTGCAGGTTCAGAACATTGATTCATCCGAACCTCCAGGAGGCAAGCAAGTGCAAGAATGTGAGGTCCAGAGCTCACAAAGACTCCTGTTTCATTTTCTCTCAAATTCTGGTTATTCTCAGTAGCTTTAGGACCTTAGTCCTATTGCTTTTAGTTGGTTTTTGTATGGAAATTACGGATAACAAAGGTTTCCTTTAGATGTTCGGATCTAATATGTCCTGAAAAGCCTAGAATGGTTAAGAGGCCAATAAATGGACACTATTCATTAGGCATTGGAGACTGAATGGAACCAAATTCACAGAGCCCTATCTGTAAAATAAGAGGTGAGCTTTTACCTCAGAGGAGTGAACAACTTTACACATACCTAAGACCCATGGTTGTGCTCCCAGCCTGGCTACCCCTCCCATTTCCTGGGACAGTGCATCAATAATGTGAGGGCTACAAAGGCCTTAAGAGCATACCCACAAGGGTGGTACAGCCACTGGCATCCTACTGCTCTGTGATCACCATATACACCTGCAGGCTGCCCTCTGCAGGTACCTGCTGCCCACAGCCAGGTGCTACAGTTAGCCTTGGCCAGCATAACACCCTCAGATCGTGTGCAGAGAACAATGTGGAAATGTCTGGGAGCTGCTACTCCTAGCAACAGCCTCCTATAAGCCAACTCTCAGGTTAGGACAATGCTATGGTGTATGTTCTACCATCTCTTAGAGCACCGTAGCAGAACTGAACTCACATATCGAGTGGTTCTTGCATGACAGCTCACCGTTTACTCCCCACTTCCCACTCCCTGTCTCATTCCAGCTCCAGAGCCACATGATCCTTTTCCAAGATTATCCCTGGCCTGGGGCCTCAGTGACCTCACTAACAAAGCCCTTAGCCATGAGGCCACCACATACCTGAGCTGGAGGTTGTCCAAGCCAAGCTCCTCAACTGACAAATGAAAATGCTATCAAGGGGCCACACTGATGTTTTCTGATTCACAAAGAAACAGAATTGGCTCAGAAATGAGCTCTCCCGACTTATTAGTCTACCTAACAAGTCCTAACAAGTAAAAATTTATCATCTCTGTGCCAGCTCCACTGTGACCCCTAGATGCTGCAGAAACCAGCCTTGAAGGAACAGCCTGGATCCTAGCTTTGCTATTGGAACACAAAATTCTCTTTCTTAGCTGCTCTTCCTGATGTCCCTGATTTTTTAAAAATCTATTAACCAGTAGAGCCGTCAGGAGAGGTCTCAGCACATGGAGTTAATCATCTGGTGCCCTCCCCATCCCTAGGTCTTCCTGGGGATCTGCTCCTTGATCCTAGCAGGAGCAAGTCTCAGCCATGTCCATTGTTTGCCTTGGTCTCCCTTGAAGCTGTCTACTGATTTCTTCTTTCTCAGCCACATTTACAGTTCTAGAGTTTGTCATCCACATCTGCAGCCTCTATTTTCCTTGCTTTGCCAGCTCACTCCTGGGAGTTCTTAAACCTGGCTCCTCCACAGAGGCTTCGGCTGCTCATCCAAGGCTACACAGAATTTGTATCAGGAGCTCGGGCCTCCGAAGTCCAGAAGGGATCACTCAGGGAGGGAGGGTTCTATCATTTTCTGAAAACTCATCTGAAATGCCTTGTATCCTGCATGCACCCTTGACCTTTAAAATTCTGAACTTTTGCAATGAGTCTGGTTGTTTACTATATTGCTTTTACACGCAGCTCTGTGGTTGTATCATTTCTTTCCCAAAAAGACACACTTGATTCCCCGGGCTTATTTTCTGTCCATCAGAGAGACCTAAGTTCCCATCAATCTTATTCCTCAAAAGTGCTATGGTTTGGGGCAAATTGCAGAACTAGCTAACTCTTATGTTTAAATTAACCTGTATTTCTTACCTATGCTTCGCCATGTAGCTTGGAACCTTTTTTCAGTATGGCATGCCATCTTGCTTCTCTCTGAGCCTCTTCTGACTCTGCCCTTCTTCCTCCCAGCATCCTCAGTTTGGCTTTCCCACCTAACGTTATCCTCTTCATCTACTGGCCAGACAGCTTCTTTATTAACCCAGTCACAGTGACGTATATTCACAAAGTGTAAAGGAATATTCCACAGCAGGTCCTAAGCCACAGATGTCAGCCTGACACTGATTCATGCAGGCCCAAGTTTAGAACTCAGAACCAGAGAGTTCTGGAGAATCAAAAGAAGGAGGTTCCAGTGAATCAGTGAAGATCATGAGCCCGGTAGCCTGAGTACCACCATTCATCAAAACTGCCGTCAAGGGAGTCTGGAGCTAGTTCACAAGACCCAGGGGAGGCTTGAAATCCTTTCTGCCTGCCCAGATAGATACCTGGATTCACTCTGAGCACACCACACCTCCTCATTCTTCAACCTGATCTTGAATCTTATGCTCACTTTGGGGCATTTGTGAATGAAAAAATAGCTCTGCTGAAGGATGACGAGAAGTCCCCCACAGGTTTGGAGACTCTGACATGACACCATTGCTCAAGTTTGTGGGGAGTGTAGCTTTACATCTTTTCATTAGGTGTATGTGTCTCTGTATCCGTGTCTGCTTTCATAGAATCTTGAAGGGATCCTAGGTGGTAGTAAAATCCTGCATTGTCACAACTCAGGCACTGGGGGCAGCCTTCAGACCTGGCCACAGACTAACCACAAAGGGTACCCCTGGAGGCATGGTCCTCAGACCCCGGAGGTGTGATTCTCCTAGGTATGAATCATTTATTCTCCTCCTTGTCACCACAGTGTCTACAGAGTAGACTTAATAAATGTATATTGGAAACATGAGTTGTGGGTGCCTGTTAAAGCTATCATGTTTACTATAGAAAAAAGAGTGGTTGGTTTTTTCTAGTGCATAAAGCTCGACATGGTAACTACAGGAAGGTTCCTTCATCCTGGGACCTGTCAGTGCCAGACTTACCCCTTGATCATAGTATATGATTTGTTTTTAATTACCTTCAAGTCCTAAACAAAAGAGTCACATGTCCTAGCCTGGAGAGTTCAAACAGAATGATATCCTGTGTCTGCTGGTCTCACTCATCTGGGGCTTCATTACAGATGTCTGTACCCCACCCAGAAGTCGCTTCTCAGACCACTGTCCTGTGGGAAGCCTCTGAAATGGAGACTGGGGCAGATGGCTTCTGGAGAGTGTCTCCGTGGTAACAGCGCTTGCTGCTTAGACCCAGGGAGCTGAGTTTGAATTACTACCATCCACCTAAAATTCTGGACTTGGTTGCATGTGTTCCTATAACCCAGACTGGGAATGGGGGGGGAGAGGATCACTGGAGGCTCTCTGACTTCTAGCCTGTCCCAGGTTCACTGCCACACCCGACTCAGAGAGTAAGAAAGGAGTGATAGAGAAGGATGCTTGACATCCTCCTCTGGCCTTCACACATGTGTGCATCTGCACTACGTGTGCATACACCACACATATAACACACACACCATACCATATACCACATACCATAACACACACACCATACACATACAGACATACACATCAACCACATACCACACACCATAACACAAACACACCACACATATATAAACACACACCCACAAATACACACACATACCACACTACACACAAACACACATACACACACCACAACATACACAAACACACAACACACACCATGTACAAACATACACACCCACAAACACATACATGCATATTATACTACACACCCATACAAACAGGCATACACACACATCACACATACAAACACAAATACACACTACAATACAAGCACACACACACACACACACACACACACACACACACACACACCACTCTCTCTCTCTCTCTCTTCAAAAAAGAAAAAGAAATGAAGAGATCTGTGCCATGGGGCTTACAGAGTCTCCAGGAATCTGGAACATCTGTGGATGTCTCCCAGGTAATGTGACACAGCCCCAGGTTGGGGGGAAAATGGTTATTAGGGAATACAAATGCACCCTCAGATGGCTAGGAAGCCATGAAAGGGAGAAAACTAGTGTGAGCTTGTCCAGTTCCGTTAAGGGAATTTCTTTCTCTCTGAAAATGAGACAAAGACTGAAATCCCATTAACCTCAGAAGGTGCAAGGAAAATATTGCCATAAAGCATCACTGCACAGCATGGAGGGGACACTTGGCAGATGAGGCCACAATGAAATTGGTCCCAGACCCTAGAACCATCAGACTTTGATGGGATCCTAAGGAGCATCTGTTTCAGACTCCTCATTTTAGAGAGTATTGCTTAATTTCTAAGTAGTCAGGAAGTGTATCTTTTTAATAAACAGATTATTAAGGTATAATACATACTGTACAAGTAACCACCTTGAAGCATAAAATCAAGTTACATACAATATACATACATACAGCTATTTTAACATTCACATTGTTGCCTGTTCATCATATTGTTGTGTATTTTCAAAAATTTCCATCATTCTTGACAGAGACTTTAACTGTAAATAGAAATTCCCCTTTGTTCTTAACTTCCATTACATCAACTTTATAGTCTTTTTGTCTCCGTGATTATGGGTTCCTGATACAGATGAAATCATATGATTATCTGTCTGTTTTCGTTTGACATATTTCACTTAGTATAATGTTTCAGTTTTGACTGATGTTATAACAAGCATTAAAATTATTTCTTCATGGTTAAATAGTGTTTACTTGTATAAGAGACTGGAGAGATGTCTCACTGGCTGCTCTTCCAGAGAACCCAGGTACTATTCCCAGCACCGACCCGAGGCTCACAACTGTTTGCAACTCCAGACCCAGGAAATACCATGCTCTCTTCTAGCCTATGTGGACACCAGGCACACAAATATGCACAGACATACATGCAGGCAAAACACCCATACATATAAAATAATAAATAAATAAATAAATAAATAAATAAATAAATGTATTTAGTAGTATAATACATACATGTCACGTTTTTCCTCACTCACTTGTGCATTGGACCCGAGCCAGTCCACCTTTTTGTTATTGTGGGTAAATGTGGAGCATCTCCCCTAAAGGTTCATGTGTTGAAGGCTTGATCCCCAAAGCAATGTTCAATGCAAAGTGATTGGACCTTGAATGCTCTCACCTAATTACTGGATTAGTCTATTGAGAGGTTTGTATTTGAGTGGAATACTTGAAGTGGAAACTGTGAAAAGGGAACCTTATTGGAGGAATTGGATACATGGGGATGTGCTTTGTGGAGGGCATATGTCCTATGTCTGTCTTTCTGGGAGATGAGCAGCCTCCTTTGGCATGCCATCCCACTGCCACGGCACTCTGCTTCACCTTGTATTTAGAACATTTCACCATCAGAGGTGAAATGTAAGACAAAATAAACCATTTCTGCAGTAAGCTGGTTTGCTCAGAGTTTGTCATAAAGGCCAAAATTAACTAGTGCACAATTTGAATTAAGCTGTAGTGAACATTGGCATAAAAGTTTCTGTCTATCTTAATTCCTTTTGAGTTTCCACCTAGTAGTAAAGTTGCTGGGTCACATGTTCCTATTCAGTGTTTAGCTTTTTGAGGAACCACTGACCTGTTTGTATAGTAGACACAGGATTGCATTTCACACTAGCAATGCACACATGCTCCTCATCCCACTAATTCTCGATATGCTTTGAATGACAGCCTTCCCTCATAACCTTTGGGTATTGGCTCTGGACCTGCCAGATGTAACAAATCTGAAAGTTTTCACATCCCTTGCACAATAGTGCTTCTTTGTGAGTACCTTTGCACATCCTCCCACATACTATAAATCATCCCTGTGTTACCTAACGCAATGTACAAGTGCTATGGAAATAATATTATTTAGGAAATAATGGCTAAAAGGGCCTTTGCATGTTCACACAGACACATTAAAAAAAATCTTTCAAATCAGAGATTAGAGGAATGCATAGATGTGGATGACCTAACTAGAGGACTGTGTGAGGCATGAGCTCAGTGTGAGTTTGACTTGCATTTCTTTAGTGATAAAAACTGAAAATGCAAAGATGGAAATTCTCCTTTAATGGCATTAAAAAAATGCAATACAGTGCTACCCACTGTAATCACCAATCAGAACTTGCCTTTTAAAAATTGATTCTAGCTCCATTCCACTATGGTCAGAGCATTATTTATTATTTGACTTTAGCCCTTGGACTTGTGTTGAGACATGTTTTATGTCTTCATGAATTCCAATTTTAGAAAAGAAGAATTTGAAAAAAGGGGAACTGGGTAATAATGTGTGTTCTAAAGTTGTAGAATGCAATGTTCTCTTAGGTACACAATTTATAAATTAATTAAGTCACGTTTATACATCATTGTGTTTAAATCTTGAATATTTCTAGTGGATTTTTTGTTGTTGTTTACTGCTTCACTTAGGAATTATTGGAGAGGTTTGTTAAATCTTTCATGATTCTGGGGTCTATTTCACTTTATTCTATCAAGTTTTGTTTTGCATTTGTGGAATTGTGTCTTTTGGTGTAGTCAGATTTAGAACTATTATAGCTTTCTGGTATAGTGAATTTTTACTGAAATAGTGTTTCCCTTTTTCTCCAATAATATTTCTTGCCTCGGAGTCTAACTTGTCTGACACAAGTTCAGCTCCAGTGTTTTGTTTTGTTTTGTTTTGTTTTGCGTTTGTATTTATATGTCATGTCATTTTCCTCCTTAGCTTGGATAGTATTGAAACTTACTTTAATAAGCATGGATTTTGTGATAATTTTGCCTTTTCTATTGACATATTAGGGCATTTACATCCAATAAAATTACTGATGTGTTTGGTTTAATTCTATCCACATACTTACTCTTCTGTTGTGTTCCACCTGCTCTGTATTCCTTTTTTAGCACCACATTTACTAGTCACATAAATATTTTGAACCAGTGTAATTTATCATAGGCATTTAATAAACTATTACAAGTAACTAAGACGAAGATTAATTTTAAAAACACATACACAAAAGGGTAAATAACCAGATAGGGACCACTGTCAGAGTGACTATTTTTTAAGATTGAGCCATTGATTTGCAACTTACTAAAATAAATTTCACCTATAAATATGAGATAATTTGTTGTAATGTAATCATTACAGTTGGATTTTTACATTAAAAATTACAAAGCTTCAACTAAGGGACAAATAAAGCATTCAGACTTGAGTTTACACTTTATAAATTCTATCAACATTAACAAAGAAACAATGATGTCATATTCATTTATGCCAGTGCCATGGTCCACAATACACTTTCCTTTATGCTTTTCCATCATGCTTCTAATCCTGCTGCTGCACAGCAGGGGCTTCCAGTGGGAGTTAGCATCCAGTCTGTTCTTGAAGACAACACTAGACAGATGTTGCCTGATGTCTGGGTAATGCTGAATGTGACAAAACAAGCGAGACACATTAAGATACTTCTCCTTTTCTTGGACTGTCAGGTCAACTATGAAGGGATGGAGCCCATAGTACAGTAGGATATCTTCCCAGGTAAAGGTATATCCTGCAATTTAGACTTTGTCTTCAAGATAGGAATTAAGATCCTTCGGCAGAGTGTGGGTCTATTCTAGTGACCCTGTACTCTAAGCACTGCTGAACTGCCACCTTTTCTTCTGCATGGCTCCCCAGCATGGGTTCTTTATTGGTTTTGCTTGACTGGACAGGTCGCCATGGTAATCAACACCATTAGACTTGGACCATTGTTTGTTTGTAGACCTGAAATCTGTGGCTTGCTCTGGGCACTGTACCTGTTCCTCTGGTTTCAGTCCCAGAGACTTTCCGGTCATCTCAATTACACAGCCACTGCCACCATCTCCCCTTTTCTCTTCTTGCTTGCTTTTAAATAACTCTAATATTATTTTTCATATTTTAATCTTCAATGAAGTGAAATTTGTGTAACATAAACTGAGCCATTTAAAAACAAATAACTCAATGGCTTTTGGTACCTTCTCTATGTTGTGTGGTCAATGCCTCTATCTAGTTTTGAGTCATTTTCATCATCCCACAAGAAGATCTCATATCCAGCCCTTTTTTAGTGTACTGAAAGTAGAACAAAGGGCCTTACACAGACTAAGTATGCACTTCACCATTGATCTACATTCCTGGGCCTTTGAGTTTCAAGAAAAAGCCTTACTATGCAACCCAGGCTGGCCTCACACTCAGCCTTCCTGTCTTAGTCTTTGGAATGTTGGTATCACACACACAGGCCACCATACCCCACTTCCCTTTGGACAGTTGCTTCCCATTCTCCTCTTCCCTGCCCCTGGTAACCACAAATCTATATTGTTTCCATGGATTGATAATGGATAATTCAAGTGTTTTTTTCTATTCCTTTTCTGGAAACTGGTTAATTACACATTATTTTACTTTTCTTTTAGTGATTATCTCACATGTTAACAACCATATCCCTAGCTTCATAGATTTTACATCAAATAATGCTTTCTTTGCTTCCAGGGCAAGGAAAATACTTAAGAACACACATCTAGTATCCTTTCCTTCAGCATCTCTACAGTTGCTCAAAGCCAAGGTCAGCTGCTGGACTGTTGGCATCATGTTCTCCTTGGCTTCCTGTCTATACAAATCAGCAACTATATTGTGGGGAAGGTGCCCAAAGAATACCCACCATGCTCTCTTCTCTCTGAGACTTTGTCCACTGCCTTTTAACTTAATGTTTTCAATGCTTTTGTAATCTTGTCTCGCCTTCTCGGGTGTCTGTGAGGTTGGTCTTCAATAAACTACTCTGCCATTATTGAGGGCAAAGTCTGGGGCCTTCATTTTGCAGCAATGACACAGTGGTCTAGAAGGAGAAGTTGGTAGTCAAATTAAAGCTAATTAAAGCAGGCTGGATTTAGAACTCAGGCCTCTTGGTACCCATTTCATCCACACTGTCTACCACAGCAGGCTGAGCAACAAAATGGTCTTACTCCACCAAACTTCAGACACGCCATTGTTTGCTCATTTAAGAAATATTTCTTTTGCTCTAGGTCTAAAATCCATATATGTGTGAGTACATACTATGTTCCTCTTTTTGTGACTGGGTTACCTCATTCAGGATGGCTTTTTGACCTAGAACAAAGGATCACCAGCCTATAATTCACACCACCAGAGGAACTAGGATACAAGGTGTATTCAAAGAGATTCATATAAAGTCCCTCACAGAAGCAGGAAGGGACAAGTCCTCCAAAGCACAGGGGAAGTGGGGGCAGTGAATGGAGAGAGAAGTAGGAGAAAGAGAGGGGGAACAGAGGAAAGCACATGCAACTAGGAAGATTGAGTCCAGGTAGGAAGAGAAGACAGGAGAGAGAACATAAAAGAGGGAGCCAACATTGGTTTGAAGAGAAAATTGAACCCAAAGAAAGGTCTAGAGATCTACAAGACTGCCAACTAACAATTTGAGCTTTCATGGAAAGGCTACCATAAATGCCCTTCCCGGATAGTGAGATCAACAACTAACTTATGGAGCCCTCATCTAATACCTGTTGGAAACAGAAGCAAACACCCATACATAAATACTGAGTTGAACTAGAACCCAGATGCAGATGGAGAGGACAAGACCATGTGGCAGAAACACATAGAGACAGCTGACCTGAACAAGGAGGAGCTAACAGGCCCCTAGACTGATAGCTGGGAAGCCAGCATGGGACCGACTCAGCCCCCCCCCCCCCGAATATGGGTCTCAGCCAGAAGGACTGAGCAGTCTAAGGGACCTCAGACAGTGGAACCAGGATGTATTCTCCCTGGTGCACAAAAGGACCTTGCTAACACATCCCCCATGGAGGGATAACTGCCTTAACCTAGAGACAGGAGAGAAGCCCTAGTCCCTACTTCAAATGATCTGTCAGATCTATCGATCCCAACTGAATGGCATTGCCCTACATATGGAATTGGGGAGGGGGAGTGGGAAGGGAGGGTGGTTAGGGTGCATGTGAGAGGGCAGAGAGGGTAAAAGTGAGGGAGGGAGGGAGGAAGGGAGGGATGAAGGGAGATGGAACTGGGATCGACATATAAAATAATAAATTAAATTTAAAAAAAAGAAATATTTCTTTTGGGGTTGCTCCATTTCCAAGCACTGGGCAAATGAATAAGACTTTCTTTGTCATCAAGATCTTCTCTTTAGGTTTTCAAAACTTTTATTTGATTTTATAAATATGGTTTTCTTTTAATTTTTCATATTTTGATCATATAGTTTCATGACTCTAACCCAGATATTCTCAATCTGTGGGTCACGCCCCCACGGGGGTCACATATCAGATAGCCTGCATATTAGATATTTACATTATGATTCACAACAGCAGCAAAGTTACAGTGGTAAAGTAGCAACAAAAATAATTTTATGGTTGGATGGGTCAGCGCAACATGGGGAAATGTATTAAAGGGTCACAGCATTAGGAAGGTTGAAAATCACTGATTCACTGATAAGCTTTGATGTCTTTTGATAGTTTTGTGATAGTATGTCTTGAATTATAGCACATGCTAGTACATGTTTGTCATCTTATCATTCAGAGACTCTACTAGCATATGTAACCCCTTCAGGAATTATGCAGACTTGAAGTGTAGATAAGAGGTAGGCCAGTATATAGTTTAAGAAATGGGTATACCTGTGTGCTACAGAGATGCAGAATGAGAGTAGCCTAAATCAAAAGTCTTTACTTAAACAAGAGGGAGGCACCCAGGTCTGCTGTAGGATCCTTTCCTCTCCTGGTGCCAGCCTACCTTATCTGCCTCAATCTACTTGGCTTACTGCTGTAACTCTGCTCAAGCCAGCAGGCTGGACAGGGGAGACCTGCTCATGTCTCCCCCTTCAGGTTCTTCCCTGGCCATCAATGTCCCATTGAATGGATTTGCTCACATAGCCACAGCAATGTAAGGACAACTGGGATATGTATTCTTTATTTTTGGATGCCACTTCTTGGGCTGATATTTAGAGATTCTATTGTTGTAGGGGGAAAGAACAGTAAATACTGAAGGACAATTAGCAGTCTCTTCCCTACCAAGTAGTTATTATAAAAGGAATTAGGTTATAAGCTGAGACCTCAAGAAAAAGATGTTGGGAAAAATATCACAAAGACTGGGCATTGAAGGAAGAATACGGGCTCAGTCAAAGAACCTTCTGGGTCAAATGCTCATGCCAGACTTCTTGCCTGGAATGCTCTTTGACTGCACTCATCTTTTCCTGCCATCTGGGAGATTACACTGTAGATATTGATTAATAGAAATTATTGCTAGGGAAGACATGAGGATTTTATGATAGAGAATGGAGGCCAAGGGGAAGAGCTCTTGTTTTACTGTGTGGGAGGAAAAGGATGTATACCACTGTGGATAAACTAAGACTTCAGGTAGAAGTGGATGTGCCAAGTTAAACCCACTATCCAGGTATCTGGGAGAAAGCACAGATAGATGTGAAGACTGGAGATGAGGGCTTGAGGTTTGTCTTTGGGCTGTGATGGTTAAAGCTGTTGGAAAAGGTTCTTGCCTCGAGAAGATATCTGCAGAGATCAGCTAAGGACTGGTGTCAGCAGTGGAGGAAAACTAGCAGATTGACAGGACATCTGTGCAAGGCCAGCAGTCCCCAAAGGGCTTGCCCTCCCTTCCCAGCCTTGGCTCCTCCTTCCCTGGCCACACCACCCTTCTATGATTTGCTCTTCTCTTGACTGTTGTTGCCCTTCCTTAATAATTAATTTCCTGATCACCAAACTTTCACTAGTTAGATTACTGCACTTTGTAAAAGTACCTGAGGAAATAGTCAGCTTAACTTTTATTATACAAGCAATGCACATTCACATTTTTTGAGTATTAGAAAAGGGTCAAACAAAAAGAACCTTAATATGACATATAATTCCTTCATTGGAACTAATGTTTTGGTCGAGATGTGTCTAGGCCTTTACCTATGTGCCTCCCCCTCTGATAACATTCCTGAGCTCACTGTATGCCAATCACTGTTCTGAGCCTCACATCTGCATTCCATTAATCCTGACAGCACTGTGTAAGGTAAGAATTATCATCCCATATGAAGCAGAACAGAGAGAAGCTTAGAAACTTACCCCATCATTCAGGTGCTGATTAGCCTGTTTTCTTTTTTAGTTTTTGATTATAAAAGTTTTGACTATACGACATTAGAGAAGAAACAGTAGTAAGAGACCACATATACAGTCTTAGTTCCAGGGGTCATCTGCTCCCAGTCAGCCTTGTCATACTTGTTCTGCTAGCCAGTCTGAACCCTGACTGTTCTAAAGCAAATCTAAAGCTCTACACCATCTCTCTTACCCACGGTGCATAAGCCTCCAGTTAGGACCTGCTTAAAGCATATAGCATCCAAACGAACAACTCCTACATGATACACTTTGTACCTGTGCTTCTGCCTCAGCTAAGCGTTCGTGCATGGTTTATCTGACTCAGGACCACAATGCTCCCTGAGAACAAGAATTCAGAGTAAGACTGATCTCCCCAGCAATCTGTACCCTTTGCAAAACTTATGGGATGGAGAACCTCTGTGACTCATGTATATATTTGTTAATAACATTTTATAGATTTGAGGGATTGACTTAAGCAAGCCAATTAAGATATGAGTTTGCAATTTTCCTTCACTAAGGAACTATTAAAAGGCATTAACATGCTCTATCCTTTCTGGCATAAATTTCTCTTCCTATGACCCGCAGGGCTTTTTGATCACTAATGAGTTTCCATTCTATTTCTGTTTCACATTTAGCTGAGATCATAAGTGGATCCTTATAATGCTTTTAATGCTTCTACACATTCACCCAACAAATTAACTGAGTACCAATTATTTGACAGAGAGTGTGACAAGGAGATATGGTCTCTAATAAAAAGAGAAAGAAAGCATGTAGGCAGGCAAACAATTAGAACAACTTCAAGTCATGGTAAGCAGCATATAAAAGGAAATATGGAACAAAAACATAAAACTATGGTAGAAACTGCTTCCATAAATATTTAGAAACATTTGCTTTCACTTGCTTGAAGTTTCTTTTAAAAGCAGACTCTATCAATGGTGTTTAGAAGCAATTGCACTTTTCAATATGATTCTGGTAACATCCTGAGTGGCTTTTGATTCTTTGTGAGCCTGCAGTTTTCCTTTAACATCTCTGCAACTTGAACACTCCTATCAGACTCCTCAGGTGGTGGTACTGGGGCTTCTGTACTCAGTTCCCTTAGCGGAAAGAGTGACCTCCCTGAAAACAAATAGCCCATTGGGCAGAAGCATGGGTGCCATAAGGCTTGTTTAGTCATGCTTTTAGATGGTGGTTGGTTAAACCATGACTTTTTTATACTTGGGTTAGAGAAAAATCATTGAAAAAGATGAGAGAGAAAAAGACTCAAGTAGCACTTCTTCTACTCCCTGATCCTCCAGCAGGATCTCCTCGTCCAAGGGCACTTTGGGCTTCACATATTCATCCAATGAGTTAATTGAGCACTTAGTATTTGCCAAAGATTATGATTGACAGATGTGGTCCCTGCTCCCATGAACTTATAGTCTATAAACAAGATAGATCATGGGGGAGAGATAGACTGTGCAGTGGATCTCTAATGGCAGATGTGTGGGATGGAGCTGTCTGGAAGCCAGGCTGGTGACAAGGACATTACTGAGAGCATCTGAGTCTCTGGGGCACTGTGAAAATCACTGGGTACTGGCTTCTCTTGTTAATGTTCTCTGAAATTTGCCTTTTGAGTTGGATGCAGCTTAGCACATTGCCACTTGGTAATTTGGGGTGATAAAAATATCACTAAGTGTAGTTATAACCATTTTGTCACCGTGGGGCTTCCGTTTTTCCAAATTGAAGAAAACCACCAGAAGAGAAGATCTTATGCCATCAAAGTCATCAAGTCTAACACAGCAGGCTGTTTAAATGGAGGTTCGAGAGGGGTGTGCAGGAAATGTCCCAGCAGGTCTTCCAGTGCCCGAATAGGGCAAACACGCAGGCATAACTACTTTGATGAAAATTGACTGTGTAATTGATGATTATGAAATCAAGTATATTTAGCTCAAAATGCTTTAATCTCATTCTGGAAAAATAAACCAAATATGAATTTATGAATGATGTCCTGAAGCATGCTGTTTTCACCCATAATACCTGCATTCCAGAGTCATATGTCACCTCTTGATGGGCAGGGTGCAGTATTCTGAGTATGAGTACCCTGAACTGTATCTAATAATTCCCCTACTATGATATACTGAGCATACCTCTAATCATACGCTAGAATTAACAGTGTTGCTGCAAATATTTCTGAATGAAGTTCATGAATATGCGTGTTTCCCATAGGCTAGACTCTTAGAAGTAAATCTCTGGATCAAAGGTTATACACATTTGAGGTGTTTAATAGACTGGACTATTTCCCAATTCCATTTAAACACAGCACCAAGTATAAAAGTGGTCTTTTTTTTTTAAACATTTTTGAGGTGGGATCTTATGTAACCCAGGTTGGTCTAGAACTCATATGTGGCCAAGGATGGCCTTGAAATTCTGACAGTCCTCCTGGCTGCCACACCCAGCTCCAAGTTCTCTTTCTTTAAATTCTTCCAGACTGGATATCCTTGGCCTGTAATTAACAAGTTCCTTGCCTCCTTTGAGAGAAGTGGGAGCTAAGATGATTCTGTGTCCTTTCCTGTGCCCATGCACTGAGGACACCTGTCCAGGGCTGCAGCGGTGACTCTCGGTTTAGGCAGAGCCATGCCTTTGCTCTCCCCTGTTGTCTCCGGTTTCTCAGACTGTCCAGTTCCATCTCCAGCTACATCTCTTCACCAGCCGTTGCACTCCTCGGGCTGCGCTGAGTCACTCCCTCACGCGTCTCCTCCTTCCATTTCATCTTACACAACAAATTTCCCATTTCAATCAGTAGTTTTCATCAGACAGGCCAAAATGGAAAGGGCAGACACCCAGGTTGCCTCCACCCTTCACGAAGAACTATGGGTAACTAAGGAATGCTGAGAGCCTTGAAGACAAATGCATACAAGGGAGCCTGCTGTGGCTTTCCCCCTTTATCGTCTAACTCTCTCAGAGTTGCCTCTTAGGGACTAGGGCAAGATGGGGCAGTGCTTGGTTCACGCGAAAAGATTTAAAACACTGTATTTGTTACTTCTCCTGTTTCATGGCAAAGTACCTGAACAAAGCAGTTTAAGGATGGAATGGTTTATTGGGCTTATGGTTCAAGCAGAAGTCTGTCATGGTGAGGAAGCCGTACTAGCAGAGCCATGAGACAGCTAGCTTTGCTGCAGCTACAGTCAGGAAGTAGAGGACAGTGATGCTTATGCTTGCCCAGCTTTCCGCCTTTTATGCAGTCGGGGACCTGGCCCAGGGGATGATGTCTGTCACATTTAGGCTGAGTCTATCCATCTCACTGTAGTATACAAAGCCCCTCACAGACATGCCCAAAGATTTGTCTCAAAGCTGATTTTAGGTACTTTCAAGTGAGCAATCCGTATCAAACATCATAGATGATACTTTAAACTACACACAAAAAAAAAGGGGACATTAAAAAAAAAAAAAACTTAAAAAATAAAAAGAGCTCCTGTGTCTGAGTTTCCAAGCTGGTTAAAATCAACATCATAAAGATGGCACATCACTCTAAATTAATCCAGATGTCTTTTTTTTTTAATTGTCTGTATTTTAGAAATAGTCTTTCTATATAAATTTGACTGGCCTGGTACTTCTTGTGTAGATCAGGCTATCCTCAAAAGATAGCCTATGCTATCCAAATGCTGAGGTTACAAGTGTGTAGTAACATGCCCACCAACCCAGGAGTAAACATGTGAATTTGATGCAAAGTTCACATGGAAAAAGCAAGTCTTTACTTGGAAAGAAAATTGTTAAGAAAAACAACAACAGCAACAAAAATGAGTAATGGAGAGAAGCTATTTCTACCAGATATTGAAACATTAGTAATTAAAAATGGTGGCACAAACTCAAAATAAATAGATTTGTATTTGGATACTAAATCAAAATGATATTATTGATACTAGATCACTAAGACTGAAACCGCTGAATCAAGTTTCATATCAATTATGTATGTAAATATAAATTTTGAAATATTAAAATAGCATGTAAAATAAAGACGTATTAACATCAGAATGGGGAAACTCTTCTAAGAAACTACAACAGGTAAGTTCTACTACATGATAGTAGATGCATATTATGATGGTTTGAGTGAGAATGGTTCCTATAGGCTCATATATTTAAATGTTTGGTTCCTAGTTAGTAGAACTCTTTGAGAAGGGTTAGGAGGTGTGGCCTTGTTGGAGGAAGTGTGTCACTGGAGGTGGGCTTTTAGGCCTCTCTTGCCCCTTCTGCCTGCAACTTGCAGATTAGATGTGAGCTCTGGGCCTCTGCTCCAGCACCATGCCTGTTTGTCTGCTGCCATGCTCCCCACCATGAGAGAAATGAACTAACCTTTTGAAATTGTAAGCAAGCACACAAATGAATGCTTTTCTTTGTAACTTGCCTTGGTCATGAGGTCTCTTCATAGCAATAGAACAGTAGCTAAGACACATATACATAAAATAATATTCAAAATTGTTAAAAAAAGGGGGGGCAGAGACAAATCTGGGAAAGATATTGAAGCTTGTATAATTGATAAAGAACTATCTTCCTTAATGTGGCTTAGTTGGGTTTTGATTGCTACGAATAAACACTATGACCTAGGGTGGCTCAGGGAAGAAAGGGTTTATTTGCTTTCGTGCTACAGTGCTTCAATGAGGGAACTCAGCACAGAAACGGATGAGAATCTGTAGGCAGGAGCTGATGTAGAGGCCTTGGAGGATGCTGCTTACTGGCTTGCTCCCATGGCTTGCTCAGCCTGCTTTCTTATAGAACACAGGGCTATCAGTCCAAGGGATGCACCACCCACAATGGGCTGGACCCCTTGACATCAATCGTTAATTAAGAAAATGACCTATATGCTTGCCTCTAACCCAATCTTGGAGGCAATTTCTCAACTGAGACTCTAGCTTATGTCAAGTTGATGTAAAAACTGGAGAGAACAATACCTTTCTTTACTGTGTAATCTTTCTTACTACATAATTTTCTGATATAAGAAAATATGAAATGGAAAAGTGTTTTTTTAAATGTCACCAAAAATATTAGCTATAAAATAAAGGAACTATGCTACAATCCACCAACCCAGAGAGACTAGGTAACAAGAAGGGTTCATGGGGGAGACATGCAGTTCTCCCTGGGAAGGGCAAACAGAAGACATTTCATGAGTGGACTGAGGGCAGGTAGGGATGGGAACATGAGTCATCAGTTTGTGGGGGGAGCACAGAGGGGGCTTATGGGGGTGCATTTCATGGTGGGGGGAGCCTGGCACAAGGGAATCTACCAGGAGTCTATGGGGAGGACCCCAGCTTAGACTTCTTAGAGGGTAAGTAGCCTGAACTGGCCATCTCCTGTGACAAGATTGGTGTCTAGCCCAGTTGTCATCAAAGAGGCTTCATCCAGAAACTGATGGAAACAGATGCAGACCCACAGCCAAACAGTGGGAGGAGTTCAGGAACCCTGCTGGGGAAAAGAAAGGAGTGTGGGAACTTAATGAGACTGACCTGGGTACTCTGACTATATATTGCAGCTGTGTAGCTTGGTCCTCTTGTGGGACTCCTGACAGCTGGAACAGGGGCTGTCTCAGGCTCTTTTGTTGATTCTTGGGACTCTATTTCTCATGCTGGGTCACCTTGCCCAGCCTTAATACATGCAGAGATGCTTGTCTTCCTGAAACTTGACATGAGTTTTGCTGATAATCATAGGAGACCTTCCTGCTTCTGGATGGAGACTGAAGAAGAGGGGATTGGGGGTGGGGTGGGGTGTGAGGAATAGGGGATGGGAGGGGAGGATGAGGGTGGGAACTACAGCCTGGATGTAAAATTAACAGATTAATTTTTTAAAAAGTCACACAAAAAAAGAAAATATGTCAGATTGAAACATGAAAAGATGCTGAGGCTCGGTGAAAAGCCTGTAACTGAACACATAATAAGGGTTTGAGGATATAGCTCAATGGTATAGTGCTTGTCTAGTGCATATGAAGCCCTGAGCTTGATCTCTATCAATGCTGCTGCTGATGGTGATGATGATGGTGATGATGACAGTGATGATGATGATGATGATAAGGTATAGTATATTGTTCTAAAACCTCTTAATAGCCAAGATTATCAAGCTACAAAGGGGGTTTTGGTGACCAAGGCTCATGGGCCAAACCAATGTTTCTGTGCTCCCAGGAGTTAATCCATCCTGGCATAGGGTTGTAATCCCAGTACTTGGGAGTCTAAAGCAAGGGACTGAGGGTTCAAAGTCAGCTTAGGATACATGACGCTGTTCGAAAAGTGAAAAAGAAAGGAGGGAGGGAGGGAGGGAGGGAAGAAGGGAGGGAGGGAGAGAGGAAGAAAAGAATTTGTTAAGAGTTTGGAGTTTTTGAAAAAGGAAAAAGTAAACTTCTGAAAAATTAACTGACCCTTTAGAAAGAGTTTGCTACAATACCATAGCAACAATTGTTACAGGCAAAAAAAATGGCACTGAGTGCTGAAACTAGTGGATAAAACAGTAGCTGACTAGTTTCTCCACTTTGTTTCCATTTTCCCATGTGCAGCTAATAAGCAATCTGTGAGGAAATACTCTGAGACTAAATATTCTCTCATCCAATTTTTACCATCTTCAAGCTAGATTCAGCATTCACTGATGATTCTCTCTAATGCTATCATGAGCCCTTCTATATTTGTTAGTTGGGCTTTCTATAGGGAAGAACTATCTATATGTATTTGCATGTGTTTGTGGTTATAACTGTGAACGCATGGAGTCTTACTTTATACAGAGAAATAAAACGAGTTGTTATCAGCAATTCTCCAGTTGCCCAGATCTGACCAGGGTACATTCTTTGAGAGGACTCAAGGACCTTTTGAGTTTTCCTTCTCCTGCTAAGAATCTACCTAGTTTCTGCTACTGTATACCACTGGCTTTCCAAGTCCCAGGCCTAGAACACAAACTCTTTCTCCAGGGGGCTTGGTTTATTTTAGTGGGAGGTGGTATTTAGGGACCGTGACCTGATATTTTATGTGTACTGCCCATAGGTGCCATGTGTCTAGGTAATCTCAGGGACAGAGCTAGAAAACATGCATCTATGTATTTAAAAAGTAAATTCCATAACAGAATATCATTAGGCATCATTACATCGACCTTTTTTTTTCTCTCCAGTCATGTTTGGCTCTATCCTAGGTCTCTGGGCCATCCAACCTCTGCGTCCAAGCACTCCCAGCAGTGTCAGCGGTAGGCTCAGCCTCCTAGCTTGGGTCTCAGGCTGGACCAGTCATTTGCTGGCCACTCCCATAATCTCTGTTCCACCCTTACCCCATCACATCACACAGGCAGGACAGACTGCAGGTCAATGGTTATGCGGCTGGGTTGGTTTCCCAATCCCTCTATTGGTAGTCTTACCTGGTCACAGATGATGGCCAGGTCAGGTATATGCATCCACTATTGTTAAGAGTCTTAGTTGGGCACATCCTTGTAAATTCCTGGGAGTTTCCCTTGCCCCAGATTTCTACCTGACCAAAACATGATGGCTGCCCCCACTTTCCAGTCGTCTATTTCAGTACTCTTCCCCTCCATCCAACCCCCAACCAGATCTCTCATGTTCCCATCCCCACCTGCCTCCAATCCATGATCTCTTCTATTCCCCTTCCCAGGGAGACCCATGCTTCCCATCTTGGGCCCTAAGGAGGAAGTTCCTTAATTGAGCTTCTCTCCTCTCAGATGATTTGTAGCTTCTGTCAGATTGACATAAAATTTAGGCAGCACAAAATGTATCATTAATATTCTTGTCACAGCTTTTGACGTGAGCCAGGGAAAGAGGGAATCTCAACTGAGGATTTGCCTCCATCAGACTGGGCACATTTGTGGGGTGTTTTCTTGATTAGCTAATTGATGGAAGAGGCTGCAACACACTGTGGGTGGTGTCTGTCCTGGGCAGGTGGCCTGGGCTGCATAAGAAACAAATGTGGGCCTGGGAGTAAGCCAGCCCAGTGAGCAGTGGCTCTCCATGAACTCTTTCAGCTCCTGCTTCCAGCTCCCTGCCTTCGCTTCCCTTGCTGATAGATTGTGGCCTGGGAGTTGTAAGATGAAATAACATGTGCCCCCATTGTTTTCAGTTAGTGTTTTATTATGGCAACAAGAACCCAACTAGGACAAATCCTGTGCTAGCATTTTTGTGGTGTGCACTCTTATTCCTCTTGGGTATAACGGCTGGGTCTTTGGGCAGGTGTGTATTCAAGTTTTTTGTTGTTTTTAAACTAGCGTTTACAAATTGTTGTATAATTTCATATTCCCACCAGCAGTGTATAGGAGCTCAAGCTGCTCCACATCTTACAAATATTTGTTCTTTTCAGTCTTTTTTATTTTAGCCATTCTAGTAGTTTTAATTTCTATTTCTTTGATAACTAATGGCCCTGAGTGTTCTTCCCTTACTTTTTAAGGCACAAGCATTCCCCAGTCTTGGTTTTGGTTCATTTTCTGCTGTTTCTCTGAAGTGGGAATAGTGTGGTTCCTAAGGTTTTTTGGAATTAAATTCAAAGGAATAGATCACAAAGTTCAAGGATGCTCTATACATTCCTAATTCAGATTAACATAAGCCTTTGTTAATAAGACAAAAAAATGTAATTAATCACATGCATATAATTTACTTGCATTTGTTCTGTTTGGTAAAGCTGATTTCAATTATAGATATTTATAAAGAAAATGAGTATCTGGCATTGTTTACAAGCTAACACTTGCAGAGTTTTTATGAAAATTATATGAATTAAAAGATGAATTTTCATAGATTTTCCTTAGCAGTCTTTTTTATTTTTAGAAAGTAATACAAACTGTTCAAGGCTAGCATCAACATGTTGCCAGACTGGCAAGTGTGCTGGTGCTCCATCCTGCTGTGGTTTTGGGCGTTCTTTTGGTGTGCCTACCACATCACTGAGCGCTCTTATCTGGATTTTACAGGTGGTGCCAGGGCAGCCAAGGTTTTCCCTCTCTCCTCTCCTTCTATTCCCTCCCCCATCCCCCTCTGCTGCCCCTGCCAATCTACTCCTCCTATTTTTGTTCAGTAAGAGGCAGACAAACATGGTATGTACTCACTTATATGTGGTTATTTGATATAGAGCAAAGGATCAGCAGCCTACATTCTATACCACTAGAGAAACTAGGAAACAAGGAGGACCCTAAGAGAGAAATACATGGTCCCCTGAAGAAGGGGAAAGGGACAAGAACTCCTGAGTAAATTGGGAGCATGGGGGGGGGGGTTGGGAGAAGTGGGGAGGGAGATAGGAAAAAGAGAAGGGGAGTGTAGGAGGGGGACTAGAACAAGAGGGATCAGGAAGATTGATCAGGGGAGGAATAGAGGAGAGCAAGAAAAAAGGATAACTTAATAGAGGGAGCCAGTATAGTTTTAAAGAGAAATCTGGCCCTAGGGAAATGTTCAGAAATCCACAAAGACGGCCTCAAATAGGAATCTAGGCAGTAGTGGGGAGGCTGCCTATATGAGATTGATGACTTCCTATGCCATCCTAGAGCCTTCATCCAGTAGCTGATGGGAGCAGAAGCAGGTACCCACAGGTAAGCACTGAGCCATACTCCTGGAATCCAGTTGTAGTTAAAGACAAAAAAGTAAAGTTAAGGAACCCCCCCCCACTTGAAATAAAGGACAGTCTGACCTGGAAAGCTAACCCAGACCAATATCAGTTCCTTGGAATTTGGTAACTTCCCCTCATAAGGCCCTGAGATAGCAGGACACCAAGAATTCACTGCCCCCTCCTTTCTGTGAGTCAGCAGGTGGTAAATAGGGTCCTTAAGAAACCAAGAGATAGCTGCAACTTCAGTTTGCCCAGACAAGATTAATTAGCACACCCAGAGGCCCTAAGGTCTGTTGACCCTAATAGCAAGACCATCCGGCCTCAAAGGGTCACATACTCAATGGACAGAGGGTCACACCCCTCCCTGAGCTTGTGGGTTTTGCCTTTAAAAACACCTGTGCCCAGGGAATGGGGCTTCTCTCTGGCCTGCACGCTGAGGGAGCCTGTTTGTGCAAACGATTTCTGTTCATTAAAGCCTCTTGTGTGTTGCGGCAACTGGACTTGAGTTCTTGGGGGTACCGACCGAAACTGGGAGACTACTCATTCTGAGGGCCTTACAGTAGAGTGGGAGGAGGGATGAGCTAAGGAGTCAAGACCATGCTGGAAAAGCCTACAGAAACAGCTGACCTGACCTAGTGAGAGCACAAGGACCCAGTCATAAAGCTGGGAAACCAACATGGGACTGAACCAAGCCCTCTGAATATGGGTGCCAGTTAGGAGACCTGGGCTGTCTATGGGACCTCTAACAGTGGAGCCAGTATTTATTCCTAGTGCACAAATGGACTTTGGGAGTACAAGCCCTCTGAATATGGGTGCCAGTTAGGAGACCTGGGCCATCTATGGGACCTCTAACAGTGGAGCCAGTATTTATTCCTAGTGCACAAATGGACTTTGGGAGTACATTCCCTATGGAGGGATATTATTTCAGCCCAGATACACCAAGGAGGGCCTAGGCCCTCCCCCAAATGATGTGACAGACTTTGACAATTCCCCATGGAAGGCCTCACTATTCTTGGGGAGTGAATGGAGGGGGGGGTGAGTTGGTGGACAGAATGGGAGGATGGGAGGGAGAGAGAACAGGGGGGGTTGATATGTAAAATAAGATTGTTTCTAAATAAAAGAAAACAAAACAAACAAAAACTGGGTCACCTCATTTAACAGAATACTTTCTAGTTCCGTCATGGTTGTCTATCCGTAGAAGAATGGACGATGAAAATGTGGTAAGTAGACACAATGGGCTCTTACTAAACTGTTAGTAAAAATGAAGTCTGTGGTTTTCTCCTATGCAAACAGTATCATCATAGAGAATCCAATGGGGAGGTAACCAGATGCCCATCCCAAACTTACAACAGAATCTACAGTTGATGCTTTATCAAGGCACATCTTGGAGAGATGATAATGTAATTTGTCAGTCTTTTCAGTAAGCACTCAGGCCTGAAGGAATTGCAGCTTTTTATTTCTCTTTTGCATCTGCATGGGCTCCAATGTCCCAGTTATAATCTGTTGTTTTATATTTACCTGGTCACTTTGCTCCTCACTACTCCCCCACCACATACACACACTGTGCCAGAATCTAATTTGGTCTCCATAGCTTATTTAACTCTCACTTTACCCTCTTCATTAGTAGGACTGTTTCCAGGGCAGACTGCTTGCTTTCCCCAGGAAAAGGACACTCTTGTGCTCGCTGGACCATGTGTGGAATTACACTTCAGTTATTGTCTTAGTTATTTCTGTACCACTGTGACAAAACACCATGACCAAGGCAGCTTTGAAAAGGAAGCATTTGTTTGGAGCTTACAGTTTCAGAAAATGAGTTAGAGGCCATGACTATCATGGAGAGGAACATGGCAGCAAGCAGGCAGCTATGGTCCTGCAGAGGTAGCTGGCAGCTTACATCTTGATCCTTATCTTGAGGTAGAAACCCCAAACCCCCCCCCCAGTGACACACCTCCTCCAACAAAGCCACACCTCCTAATCCTTCCCAGACAGGCCCATCATGTGGGGGCCAAGTATTCAAACATTCTTCATTCAAACTGGGGCCATTCTCATTCAAATCACTATACTTATACAAACCTAAAAGAAAGTAAGTTTTGCTTCATTATAATCTGAACATTTCTTTAGTAGTTTCTAAAGTAATGGTTTGACCACTGGGTATGACACAACTATAGTTGGTTTTATACTTAAGTTAGCAACTACTCCTTTGTTCCCTTTGTATCACTGACCAACTGTAGATCATCTACTTGTGTCATCCTTTAAGCCAGCTTTTTTTCATTCTGCCTTCCCTCATTAATGAATTATGTAAATCTTTTGACACATGCTCCTTATATATTTATATAAATTTATATTTTTAGAATTTTGAAGATTATGCTTTGACACCCCCAAATGTAACTGAAGTTGAATATCTCACCACTCTGCAGAGCTGTCAAAGCTCAGTTTGGTTGAGTGAGATAAAATGAAGTAATATGAAATCCTTACTCTTGAGTCTGGTGATTTAAGAACCAGCATAAGGTATAGGAAATTAGAAGGAACCTCAACTCTCTCCTGAAATCAGTACTTATAGATTAAGAATATGAAATGCATTGATTAGAATAATGTTCCACTGTACAGTGGATATATATTCATTTATTTAAGTAGCCATTTTCTCACCTAGAACATGTTTATTGAGCATCTTCTATATCCTAGGTACTCATAGAATCTAGAAGAGGGTTAAGAATATAGAAGTGATGTAAGCCTGTAGACGTTCTCAGGGTGTTGTGGGTGGACACATACAGGGCCACTGATACACTAGTGATAGGTATTACACAGTGTGGTATAAGAGCAGCAGAGAGTAGGGATGAGTGTAGCATTACAGGAACATTCAGACATGGCCGCTAACACACCCTGAACAGTTGTTAAAACTGAGTCTTAATGTCTGAGTAGGGCTTAATCAAGTCTGAAATAAGAAAAAACCATTCTGAGGAGAAAATAATGAAAAAAAAAAAAGCAAGGTAGGGGAGATTGCATAGTTTGTACACAGGCAAGGGGCGAGATGTGCTCTGTGAACAAGGTTTTAATTTATGTGGTGGTTCATTTTGTCTTGTCTTGATATGTGCCATAGTGATCATGGAGCTGATTCAACACCACTGGGGGAGTGGTTTTGTGTGAGACTATTTCCAGATGAGATTAGTATTAGAATTGGTAAATAAAGACAATCAACTTCCCCAATGTAAGTGTGTATTATTCAGCCTGATAGATAGAGCAGGGGGAGTATAGAAGCTGAATTCTATCTGTTGTTTGACAGTTGAGACATTGGTCTTGTCCTGCCCTGCAACTAGAACTTATTCTGTCAGAGCTGCTTGTTCACAGAGTTCTAGCTCATAATGAAATAGAAGCATTGGCTTTCCCAAATCTCCAGATCTCCTTTAGCAGACAAAAGGATTTCTCAGTCTCCAGAATCATGTGAGCCAGGCCCTTAAAAAAAATCATTTAAACATCTATCTGCCAATTACCTATCTCCTGTTGGTTATGTTTCTTTGAAGAACCCCGACACTCATCTGATGATCTGAGCTCTCCATGCCTCTCTTTGCCTTGGCGTCATTGGTCCCTTAATGTGAAGTCCCAGCAGGGTATCTATCAGCCATCACTGTTTTAGAGAGAGTTACAATGCTGTTAACAGCCTCTGGAAGTGGCTGTTGCCACCAGGTCCTCATCACGGTATTAAAAAGCTGCTGTCACATCTCCACAGTGGTTATAATGCTGCCGCTTACAGAGCTGACCATATGCCAGGAACTCTCCATTTATATTCTGTATTCTCAGGGTAATCCTGTGAGGCAGGAACTGCTATTTAGAACTGGAGAGATCCAGTTCACAGGAGTTAGATGAATCACTGAGTATCATGGAATGGCCAAGAATCAGGGTGTATTGTCTGAACTTAAGGCTCGATATTCTCCCGTGGGTGTCATCAGCACCCTGCATTTTTCTGAGCAGATTATATCCAGACACGTTGTGTATCGATGTTGGGGGTACGGTCCAGATCAGCCCAGGGTAAAATAACATTAAGCCCTCACTTGAGCACCTTTTTGTTCTTCTGTCTTCTCTCCTCTCTCTCTCTCTCTCTCTCCCTCTGACCCCCTCCCGTGTGTGTGTGTGTGTGTGTGTGTGTGTGTGTGTGTGTGTGTGTGTGTGTAAAAAAAGGAAGGAAGAAAGGAAGGAAGGAAAGTTTGAATTTACTTGCAAATGAAAGTTGCTCTGGCAGAACCTGTGCCTTATTGGTAAAGTGTTTTTTCCCCTCATTTGGACAAAATAATGGTATATTTCATGTAAAGGTGGGGAGGTGGGGGGAAGCAGTTTGATTTTCTTGAATTCCTTCAGAGCAGAGCAGCCGTCTTTTCTCCCCATCATCCTGGGGCAGGGGTGAGTGTAGCTCACTGAAGCTGCTGCTAGTAGCTAATGGTGTTGATTGGACTCTTGAGTACTAGGCCTGCCCAGATAAGATGGGAGCCAACTTGAAGGCATTGTTCTAAGACAAAGTTGTCCATACTTCTCAATTCAATACCTCTGGTAGTACTAGGAACTGCTGTTGCCAGGAGCAGGTTTGTCAAAGTCTCTCAAAGTGTACTGTAGCATAGAATTCCACTGGCCTGTGTTCATTCTCTTCTGGAAAATTCTAGGCTGTCAAAGCAGACAGCCTTTCTATCTAACACAGCTGCACAATCCACAGTGGCAGGACAATAATTCTGCTACCCTGCCTAAATTGCTTGGGGAGTTTATGTGTGTATGTGTGTTTTTTATTTTATTTTTCCATCTGGTGACTTTTGTTTTCTTCCAAATGATGCTGTTTAAATGCTTTCCACAAATGGAATCTTGAAAATAAACACATTGAATGGATAAGAACAAAAGAGGATCCGGTCTCAATGTTGGTCACTGCTGGGAGGTTTTCTCAGCTGCAGAAAGATGGGAGTAAGCAGATGAGAAGGTCATCCATGTGAACTGCCCTCAAGTGTATGGCTGATATTCAGTCTGACCAGAATGGCACGAACAGACAGCCTCAAACAGTGGGCACTTGTCAGCACCCAGTGCCCTTGAAGACTTAGGAGACTTGTCTCATACTTGGCCCTGGCTTTATGCTTTCTAGAACCTAACAGAAGAGGCAAGACTTATGGCTAAATCATTGTTTCATCTTTTGGAGATTTCCTTGTCAACTGTTAATATCCCTCATGTTCCCTACATACCCCTTCATTTGACCCAGCCCCGCACACCTAACAGAGCAAAGCAAGACATTCCCACACAGCCTATGGTGGGTTGAAACATGCCTAACTGCACTGTGGACCTGCAGTATCTGATTTGAGGAAGTTGGATTTTTTTTCCCTTCGCACGCGCGCGCGCGCGTGTGTGTGTCTGTGTGTGTTTTACTTATTCTTTAAATTTTTCATACATGTATATGATGTGTTTTGATTATACCCAACCACCCCATCCAATCCCCTCTGTGTTGCTGTGCCTCTGATATTCCTCTTCCAAGCTTCATGTGTTCTTCATTTCTTTATAGACCATTGAGCTCAGCTTGTGCTGCCCATATGCTCATGGGTGTGGGCTCACCCTCTGATAGTTACACATCTCTGCTTTAACCTCTCTGCCCACTTCAAAAGGAAGCATCTCTGTGCAGTCGAGGGAAGAACAGGTCTATGGGTAGGAGTGTAAATCTTAAAATGGCAATTTGACAACACAGTCATTTAGCAAAACAACAATGGTATGCTTGGGGATAGTTTTTCATGCAACAATAGAAATGAAAAATGTAGATTCTAATAGCATTTTTCTATCCAGAAAAAAAAATTAAAGAAAAGCAGTGGAGTTCATGGTACTCAATAGAGGTCTCCTTGCTCTCCACAACTAAGAGGTGGGCCCAGGCTTCTCTCATGGGAAGGAAAATGTGTTATACTACTGTCTAGGTTCACACATTTGAATTCTTTGTCATTAGAGAGTGGCACTACTTGGGAGGGATTAAGACATGTGGCCTTGTTGGAGATAGTGTGTCACTGAGGGTGGGCTTTGGGGTTTCAGAAGCTAAAGCCAGGCCCAGTGGCTCACTCTCTCTCTCTCTCTCTCTCTCTCTCTCTCTCTCTCTCTCTCTCTCTCTCTCTCTCTCTCTCTCTCATGCGTGGATCCAGATGTAGAAGTCTCAGCTCCCCCATGTCTGCCTGTATGATGCCATGTTTCCTGTATTGCTGATAAAGGGCTGAACCTCTGAAACTATAAGCAAGCCCTAATTAAATGTCTTCCATGATAAGAGTTGCCATGGTCATGGTGTCTCATCATCGTAATTGAACATAATTGAGTCACTGAGATTGGAGGCCATATTGGACCACTCTCTAAAGGTAGTCTGGTAGCTTCTAAAGACTACCATGCTTGTTGTCTTTCCCCTCAAAATGTGTACAGAACCTAGTATCACACCCTGCCCTCATCTCTTGCCCAATTACAGCTGATGACCACTAAGTGCTCTCCCGTGTTCTCCACTCCATTTAACCATGTATAAGGTGGTCAGAGTGTTTCTTTTGCATATGGTCAGACCCTCTCTATCCCACTCAGCTTTGATGGACTTCCTTGTGTATAACACCTACCACTCTAGCTGTCTGGGGAATTTTGGAGTTATTTTTTTTTCTGTTAGAATGCCAAGGACCCTCTCATCTTAGGGCCACCATGTTACTATTTCCACCACCTAGATTGTTCTTCCCCAGGTTGCTCATTATCCCATCTCCTTCAGGTTTTCCACAACTAGCCCTGAGTGAAGTGAGGCTTTCCTAAGCACATAGCTACACCTCAGTCCTCTGCCTACCCCTGGCCCTCTGCATGCTTTTTCTCTATGAAAAGTATCCCTAACTAACATACTATATATTTTCCCTTGTTAGTTTTAGTATCTAGCTGTCCCACTAGAATTTTAGCTCTATGAAAACAAGATTTTTTTCCGGACATACAGCCTTTCATAAATTTTTGTGGAATATATAAAATATCAATCCTCCCCTTATCATTAAATTATTGTTTGTAGTGTTATATTATTTATGATTTATTAAAACATGCCTGAAGATTCAGAAAGCAAAGTCAGCCATAGAAACCAGGAATACACCTTTAATCCCAACAGCCAGAAGCTAGGAGTTGATGGTACACACCTTAGTCCTAGGACTCAAGATAAAGAGGTAGATGGATTTCTGTGAGTTCAAAGCTGCTTTGATTGCCTGATTTTCAGCTTGAACCCCAATATCTGTTTCTGGGTCTTCTATTTATCATGTTACAATTGCTACAACCTATGATGAGTAGTGTTGCCTGCAGGTCCTGCTAGTGCCTCAGATCCACCCTCACTTCTAGGATCTAAGATCAGACCTCCAGGAATCCACACATACAGTAGAGTGGGGTTGATTGACATAGCATGGATTTAAATCCTAACTCCACTTCCCCTCTCCACTAGCAAAGAGTCATGGCACACCCCACCTTGTGAAACAGCTGTTGGCTTGTGATGAGTGGGGAATAAAGATGACAAGGCAGGAAGCCCCAGGAACAGAGGGCAAATACTCAACAAGCGATAGCCATCATCACCATTGCTATCCTTCCTCACTCATGGTTTTCCTTTTTAAATGCCCTTTGATCACATTTTTCTTGATGTAGGTAGGAATCATGTGTACTTCTTGCTTGGAGAGATTAATGAGAGTATGACTTCTCTTTTGCTTGGGTTGTGTGTTTCACTTGGGAAGGGTTATGATTCTTTCATGCTTGGAAAATACTAGAAATAAATAGTGCTCTGCTGACCCTACCCCTCAAAAAAAATCTCAAGTGTTTCCACAGCCCCATTTAATCACTGCATCCTCATGAGATTGTGCTGGCTCTGACATTTTAAAGAGGAAGAAATGGAATCGAGAAGAATGTTAGGCATCTTCTCACTCACATGCCTGAGGTAACCAGTCCACGAGTGATCGGACTGTTGTTGCTTTGAGCTGTGTGGAGGCAGCGCATCATGGTAGAGGTAATAGAGCTCAGCAAGACTTCTCACCTCATACCCAAGGAGTAAATGAGAATAAAAGAAAGGGCCCTGTGGTTTCCTTTCATGGCATGGCCTTGACCACCTGCAGACCTCTAAGGACCCCACTTCTTAAAGGATCTGCCATTTCCTTTAGTGCTATGCTGATGGCTGAGCCTTTAAACTCAGAGTGGTGGTGGACAGCAGGTACCTCAGGTCCAAACTCTGGTAGGGAATTTGAATAATTTGCCAAGACCACAGAACTAGGAAATAAGCAGAGAAAGTACCTAAATCTAACTCCAAAAGCCAGTATTTATAACTTCCCAGTATCCCCCCACCCCTTCTAATTTTTTTCACTGTCAGATTCCATTGATCCAGTCAGAGGTCTAAGTCCACCCTCACTTTTATCTACTGTTAAATGCTTCCAGGCTTCTCAGAGTTCCTCCCAAAGTCCAGCTGCCCTGCCAATGTCCTCATCAACCCTGGCCAGGAAGCAAAACACAGGGCTAGTGCCTGCTCTGTGAGATCCCCTGAGATCTCCTAACAGCAGAGTGAGCTTTCCTCAGGAAACCCAGGGGCAAAGGACTAAGTCTGACCTCTCCACATGTGTTAGAGGATAATATTTCTTTAAAGTAAAAATCGTGAATTATAAAATTAACACGTAGTAAAGATCTATCTTGTTAACTGAATTGGGGTGGGGGGTGTTAGTTAGATGTTATAGCTTGTTCAAAATGATCGGTTATTGTGGATCAGAATAATGTTGACATTTTTTATATGGGTTTGGAGCTTGCTTTACTACCTAGGCAAGAGAAGAATTATTTACAGGTCTATAGACACAAATTACTTATATTTCTGTGATAATTTACAGCCTATAAAACCACTCAAAGGCGGTAAAAGTCAGAGCGCCTATACAATCAGATAATCTGGGAGGGCTCCAACATTCCATTAAAAGGATATTTGGTGATCCAACATTCCATTAAAAGGATATTTGGTAATCACCTTTACTTATCCCAAACTCTTAAACTTTTCCTTGTAAATGAGTGACTTCCCATGGGATATCTATGATGGTTTCTCCTTCCAAGGAAGGAGTTTTCATTTATCCTTAGGAAGCCTTAGAGTATAGGCTTTCAAGGTAGACAAACCATGAGTTCAAAATCTCCATTTAGGGTTGCTAACTCATGGCTTCATGCAGATCACCTGGCCAAATCCCAACTGAAGAGTCTGGCACATGGTAGGAACAGAACCAAACACTTTGAGTTTTACTCTGAGCGATTCACAATTCCTAATGTAATCTATTCAACACATCACCGTCTCTATTCTACATGTGTGGAAATTGAGATCCCTGGAAGTTCTGCCCTGAACCAGTGTTGTGCTCTTTGGAGCTGGGATGTAATGTGGGGCACTTACTGTTTGCTGTGCTCAGTGCTGCCGGCCTTTGCAGCATCAACTGGCATGGCTGTCCATTTGAAGGCACCAGCTATGAGACTGGTGGTCACCTCTCATTCATCTGACCGCTGTACCCGGTTGGGACCGAACTGCGACCATAGGTGCAAGTTCCTAGGCCTTGCTGGGTCAAGGCTTCAGGGTCTGTTTGTTTGTTTTTCATGTTCTTGTTGTCTACTTGTAATTTTTATTGAAATATACTTACAGGAAATGTACAGCCCAGTGAATTTCCACAAAGTGAGTACAATTACACACATGAGCACTAAGATCAAGAAACAGAATGCTGGTAGCACCCCAAGACCACCTCACATGGAACCTAGCCCTGGCCCCTAGAGTAACTGTTCCCAGGTCTCTAATAGCTTAGCATATATTGATATAAAGGCAATCATAGTCTACAGTGTGTGTGTATGTGTGTGTGTGTGTGTGTGTGTGTGTTCATCCATCAATGTCTGTTAGTGAGATTTATCCACATTGTTGAATGTAGTTGGTTTGTTTGTTACCTCTGATACAAGACAATTAATTTCTCTCTCAAATAATGGGCAGACATTTGAGAAGGTTCTACTTTGTGGTTACAGTACATGCCTTTTGGCCCACAGGGTCCCATATTTTTGTAGAATCTGCTTTTTTATTTTTTATTTTTTTAAAGTTATTGAGTTATTTAGCAAGAAATTTCTTGACTTGGGCTTAATGGAAGAGTCTGCCTCATTTCTCTTTTGCCACAATCAGCAACTTTTCTCTTGTATCTTTCCTTGGTTAGGGTCAAATATGCCATACCATTTGCAGGCCATACCATATGTATTGAGCAAGGTCCAAATCTGACCTGTAAGGGCTCTAATGTTTACAAAGACCAGCTCTTTATATCCACCCCCAGGCTGCAGAGAGCAGATTCAGCTTCCCGAGGCAGGCTCACGGTCTCTGGGGAACTGGGGAACTCAGCAGTTGACCCTGTAACTTATTTCCCTTCACACTCAATTGCTGGTTTTCCCACTTTCTATATTCCTCTTCTCTGTCTTGATTAAAAAACATTTCTGTTCGGTCTCTCTCCTGCTCCTAGGATGGGTAAAAGTGGCTTCTCTCCTAGCCTTTGCTTCTCTTCTCGCCTCATAGCCTCTCCCCTTTTCTCCTCTGGCCACACAGGGGGATGGATTTGGTCCAGGTCTTTACTTTCGTTGTTTGTCCTGTGCTGTGAATCCCGCCTATATCTCTCTGAGATGTTTTGATCATTGTTGTTTCTGTTTCCTTTCCCTTCCCCTCAGCCCCCTTAGTCATTTCCTTACCTGGAATCTCTTTTTCCAGATTGGCAGCCCTCCTGTTCCCAAACTGCCTGGCTCTGACTTTCCATCAGGAAGGGTAAAGCACAGGTCTCTGGCTGAAGCAGGACAGGTCAAAGGTTGATACACTGATTTGGTAAAGGCATGCGGCAGAAATAAAAACTAGCTGGTTCTGGTTGTGAGAGCCAACTAGAAAGAAGAGTGGAAGTCTGGTGGCTACAGGGATGAGAGCAACAGGAAGCACTGGCCTCCAGACTCGGGGCTGAGCTTCCTCGTAACAGAAGAAGTGAAGAAAATATAGATCCTAGTGTTGCTGTTATCAGGACAATAGACTAAAACCTAAAACTAGCATTTGTAATAGATATAAGAGAATGTCTTGTTCATTGTTCTTTTTCCTAAACACCCAGCATAATGTGGTCTATAAATATTTTTAAGGCTAAATTAATAAGTTAACATTATCCCTGAGCCATATGTTTTGAATATTCACTAGATAGCGGGTAGTTTCCAGTGTGTCACAGCTCCAGCAGGGGGACACTATGGTTCTCCTGTGTTCAAATGTAGAAAGCAAATCTCAAGGGGTTACTTTCCGGAAGTCACAGCTCTCCATGGATGGTTCCTGATTTAAACTCAGGTGAACTAATAAAGCCAACCTCTAAGGAATCTGAAACAATAGAATAAATGGGTATTAAAGGGAATTTCCATTTGTCAGACAATACTACCAACGTGTGGGGAGAGCCGGTCAAAAGCTTGGGCAGGCTGCACTCCCCTCTGCTGGAAGCTGCAGACTTCACAGCTAACAAACCTTCCCTGTGTCTGCCCTGCTACCTGGCTGGAACCCTGCTGCTCTCTCACAGCTTGGAAGCACATCCTTGGATGGAAGGAAGGCTGAGTGATGCTGGGAGAGCTCCCAGGCCCTTTGTCGTTTTTAGGGAGTGGTATATCGCCTAAATTCCAAATTGGAACCTATGCTCTGATAAATAATAATGTCTTAGCCTAGGCTCTGTGAGACTGGCTGCTGTCCTGGCGATGTTACACTCAGTACAGAATCAAGACAGAAGATAGGGGAACTAAAGGTCATTTAAGGAACTGGAACAAAGTTCGGAAGACATGGGTTCCAGTCCCAACAGGGATACTTTTTCAAGTGAGAGATCTGGTTTAAATATAAGAGCTTTTACTAGCAGAATCTGGGTTTACTAGCAGAATCTGGGAGATTGCCCATGTGTGGTGTGTTACATGTGAGTAGAAGAGGGAAACTCTGGTCATTGGGAAATTAACAATGAAAATAGGGATGTGGAAGGGTGCTGTATAAAGTGGAGATAATAACTTCCTAAATTAAATTGATCTTCCAATTCATTACCAAGTTCAGTTTAACAAAAGGTCAGCCCCGGAACTGATACAAGAGACAAAAGAGTCCAGATAGGATCATTTCAGTAGGCCACTGCCACAAACTCACGTGGTAAAATGTGACAGACAGAAATACAGAATGACAGTTTCCACCAGCCATTTCCCAACATAAGAAGACATTCTGAGCCTGAGTATGTCCCACTTGGGAAGAGGAGGCATACCATCTCAGTGAAAGCCTGGTGTAAGGAGGCCAACACACTGGAGAGAAGTTACAACTGTTCTTCTCTCAACTTGACAGTGATAAAACTGGCACCTTACTGGTAACACACATTCTAATTCCTTGAAAACTGACAATAGTAGTATTTGTGGCACTTAACAACATACAAGCTTTTGAAGAGATAATAGGATTTTCAAATGTGTGTTCATCAGCCTACTGGAAGCCAATGAATAGACTCCTCAGTCCGACCCTGAGGGAACATGCAGTGTTCGTCTAAAGAGGCTAAGTTCAACAGTTGACCAGATCTTTGATTCTGAGAGAGTTTTCCTCCACCCACCCAAGCATTCCTCCTTTCTGTCTTCTCCATGTTCCTACCCCTGACTCTTGTTTTTTGTTTTTGTTTTCATTTTTTCCCAACATATTTTGTCTACATTATCTGGATATAACTCTTTCAACTTTCCACTATACTATAAAAGTAGACTCGAATGCTTGTTTAAATGTGAAATAAAAGCAGATATTAAAGGAGAATTAGGTGAGTGAAGAATACTGGCAAAAAAGTCTCTTCAACCACACAGCTCCAGAGATAGCAATAATTATTAGAACACTCTCATAATTTTTTATAACTAGAATATATTATCCTATTATAATTAGAATATTCTGATATAATTAGCAATAGGATTATCAAGTGAATTATCTTGGTATGCTGACCCTCACCTTGATCATGGGAGTCAAAATTACTTGGATGATTATCTAGACCTGTAAACAGACAGATTTGAGTGGATAGTTACACACTATCTCTCTTTAACCATACAACTTCAAGCTCAAATACATCCGTCCTAACAATGTTCATCCTTGAACATTTTAGGATATCTATGAACAAGTGTGTCTCTGTCAAGCTGATCTTGACAGTGACTAAGGAAAGTCAGATTAGGAATGGGGAGAGATTAGGGGCAGATAACAAAGGACAGCTCATGCTTTCAAGGCACCTATACTTATTTTACATTCATATGAAGCCACGTTGCTAAGCAGTGAGAGGAAAAGAATGTTCATGCAGGGGCAAGGTGGCTGTCAACTCAATGGAAACATGTCATGTTTGTAAGTGAGTTTTAACTTTCAATGTTTAAGTTATTGAACACTGACCATTACATACAATTATAGTGACTTTAGAACACAGAGTGATGGATAGAAAATCATTTATTTGATTCCTTCTAGAGAGCTAATTCCACAGTGTACATTTGATCCATGGCTATAGTGATTCAATGAACCAGATATTTGTTAAATCTCTAAGGTAACTATTAAATCTGAGGTAGGATGAACAAAATTATTGGTGAGGGTTTGACCTTTGTTCTTTGAAAGAATAGGGTAGATGAGTAAAATCAAGAGAAAGCTTTAGAAGTCAGGGCCCACTGGGATGCTGTATTAGCTGTAGATGCAGTAGGCTTTCCTTTCCCCAAACTAAAGGAACTAAGCAATAATGAAAACATAAAAAAAAAAGATTTATTTGAGTTGCACCATGTGATTTTCCCCCTACACCAACATATAGAATCCTAGCTCTATTTTACTCAGTCCAGTGCTAATTATCTGAATTATCTGAATCTATACCTACTATAGTCAAACTACATGTCAGGAAGCATGAATTGAGAGTAGGAAAGGATACCCTCGTGTTTAACTTTTGCCCCAAACAGCTTACATGTGGGTTCCTCAGAAGCAACTGGGCTTAAATTGTGGGAACAGTCTAGAATGTTGCTTCCTACCCACTGTCACTGCACATGTGTGTATGAAAATCCCTTTATGTTCAGTAACAGGTATGCCTGGCCTTTCTACTAACTTGAGTACTTCCTCCAGAGGTGTGAGATGTGCTGACAACATCAGCAATGAAACACTGTGACAGGAGGCCTATCAGGTTTAACTGATGGCCTGTCTTTCCCAAAGTGTATTCTGTAAGCTCTGTCCTTTAAGGCTTCAGGCTCTCCGTTTCTTTGCATACTGTCTCTGTGGTGGATGTTCGTCTTGCTGACAAACCATAGGAGCTATGACTGCAAAATGCTTCAGGCCATCATATGTTCATTGTGAGGTTGATGCTAAAATGGATGGTTTCTGTGTCACTACTTGACACAGTAACGCTCCAGAGTAAGGACTGACTACACTTCTTTACTGCTTGAGGTACTTGTCTGAATTCCTTGGGGTGAAAATTATTTCCACAAGGTGTCTGTCCTCATTTGGGTGTAAGGACAAGTCATTTTTTTTCGGTGTGTTTTCAATACATCTTTTTTGCAATGTCTTCACATGGAATCGCTTCAAAAGTGTAACCAGGATGACTTTCATCATCACCATGGCGATGTACTTCCCAGCACAGCTGCGGGGGCCAAAGCCAAATGGCTGAAAATACCTGTAGGGAACCTATGGAAATGATCATATGATTAGACAGGGCAATCAACCGTCTTTCTTTGATTTTCTCTCAAAACACTTATCAGTCAGAATGCCTTGGCTTGACTTAAGCCATACTGCTTCCTCCCTGAGACAAACAAGCATGGCTAAAGAAGCACCCTTCTCATCAACTGAGCCTCTCTTGCAACACAGACAGCCCCTGCTCTTGCTTTACCTGTCAATGAGCTGGGGCAAGGCAGGGCAAATCACCATCTGGGCAGTGTGAGCTATTCAAAAATTCAGCACAACAATTTCAGCTTTCCTAATGCTTTGAGAGTTACTAAGACAAAGTTTGTTATTTGTGTGACCTCATATAATGGATAAAATGGGGATGAAAGATGTGGATTTCTAGACTGTTAGTGTCAAGCTTCTTGAGTATGAGGGAGAAGAGGGATTTCCATTGCCTGGGCCGGCTGGAGTTCTGGTGTCCCTGCCTCTACCTCAGAGTGCTAGGATTCTGGGAATGTGTTACTGCCCCAGGTCTTCTAACTACTTTTAGTTACTGTGAGAATTAATGTGAATCATGTCTGTCACCTGTCTTGTCCAATATGGATATACATGACTTCTGTATACTAGAATTACAAAATAAATAAGATTTGTTGACTAGTTGAGAAAACATTGTCTGGATTGCCTGTCTAGAAGCACTAATTAAAGCTCTGGATCAACACTGGGCCCCTGTGCTACATGCAAGTAGGGAAAGAGGAGACATGGGGGACTATTTAGAAAATCCTGTCGTAATAACATTGTTTTGACATATTGAAAGCAAAAATCTCTCCTATATAGCACTTATATAAAGAAGAAGGCTGATTCTTTTAATCATTGAGTCTTATTTGGAGAAAGATCCTCTGCTTGAGGCCATTTGGTAGAAAAAAAGGCTGTGACAAAACTTAATTGATTTCTGTCTAAAGCAGAAACGGATTTCCTTTGCTGCGCTGCTGGAACAGTTAGTTGAATCTGGATGATGCTAATGTGATGCATTTATTTATTTATTTATTTCCTTTCACTATGTTATAGAAGAAACGACAAGTTTGGGGCCAGAGAGACAGCTCAATGGTTAAGAGCACTGGCTGCTTTTTTCAGAGGACCCAGGTTCAGTTCCCAGTACCCACAAGGTGGCTCACAAACATCCATAACTCTTCTGAACTCTGTGTTTACCAGGCACACATGCATGGTATATTTATACACATGCAGGCAAAACATCCATACACATAAGAATTGTTTTAAAAAATTAAATGATAAATTTGAATGGAAGAGATCAGTTGTCTTAAGTAAATCTTTGCCAAATTAAGGATTTTTCATATTTTACTTTCCTGGGTGGCAACCTTACAAACATTTTACACACAGAGAGAGCCAATGGCTCTGGTTGGGGATGAATGTGTTAGCCATGTTCTAAGCTGTAGGACACGGATGTCCCCATGAAATGGTAGAAGTGGGCGAAGAGAGCTAAGCATGTCTAGTATAAGTCAAGGACTAGAGCAGATCTGACTGCACCACCAGAAACAATGTGCTCAGATATAAGGAGCTCTTACGTTCTTCTCAAAGTTTTCCAGGGTGAATTCATTGGGCTTGGGGAAATACTCCAGTCTGTGCATTCTTCCGATATTCAAAATGATGTTCGTTCCCTTTTTGACTGGGTAGCCATCAATCACATCGTCATCCAGGGCTCTACGCATGACCAAGTCCACAACAGGCTGGTACCGCATGCTTTCATTAATGAAGTTTTCTACTACTTTTAAATTTTGGATATCATCAATCTGTATGTCTCTATCACCTGTGGAATAGATTTAAAAAAAAAAAAAAAGGACAAAGAGAGCAATGTTAGTTAGTGGCAAACACTAAAGCTCCTCTTTTTCTTTCTCATGGGAGGAAAAAAAATGCTTGCTTCTGGTGTATACAAATGTGCTGGGAACAAATGTGCTATATCCGGTCTGCACAGGGCTTTATAAAAGTTCAGATGTGAAAAATGTTTCTGGAAATTTCAGAACAACAATGAAAAAGATCTCTTAAAAGTATCTGAAAATTCACTCATGGTGAACCCACATTCCCCCGTGCAAACAGTGGGCAAAAGAATGGGGGTGGGCAGCCAACTCTTCAGAGGGGATATGTGCTCTGTAGTTCCTCGACAGCCACACCTACTCAGCATCTCACATTCCTCCTATCCGCAGACCTCAAGTCTTTGAGTTTTCCATCTACTCCACATTCTAGGGACTATTTACTTTGTCTCATTATGTGAGCCAACTAGTGTAATAACTATCCCAAATAAGGTTGCATAGGCTGCTACAAAGTCAGAGGGACCATAGACTGAGTGTTTCATAATACTCACTCCTTAGTCATTTGTACTAAGTCACATGTATCACTGACAGGCCCTCCACATCTGATCACAAACAAATTGTTCTGGAAAATGGTTTACTACTTCCCATCATGAAAAGTCAGCCTCCCATCTAGCCCTGGGTGTGGCTGAGGATAACAGATGCTGCCACTGTCTCAGCCTGGCCTGACATTGCTCAAAGGGGCTTAGATTTGTCCCAGATGTGGCAAGATTTTCAAGTATCCTCAAATGAGCCACCACTTGTACAAAATCAAAGCATCCTGGGGTCCTGGGGTGTCCCTGTCTCCTGTAAAACCAAGCCGTGTAGAAGGTCTAGTTCAGTCAGAAAAGTCTAGGAAGAGAGCATGTGTCTTAAGTACTGTGCTCTGTAACCAAGAACCCAAGAAGGGTAGAGAGGCAGAGGGAAGATGACAGCGGTTTCTGAAAATAGTTTCTGGGAAGTCTGTGTGGACCACAAGAGAGAGCATAGATGTTGCCACATGTTCTGCTGCTTTCCCATCTTTGCAGTCTGATGGGGAGACTGGGAGACACTGAGAGGCACAAATGCATCTCACTCTCAAGGAACTTGTGTTAGAGATCTGATAAAGGTGCACTCTCAAAATCAGTTTCCCCTCCTGCAGTGCCCTCTCTCTTCATCCCATTATAACTGAGTTTTCTTTCTCCCACCAGTCTACAAGCCAATCCAACCCAGTCATGCTGAGACCTTGCCCTCTTCACAGACCTTGAAAGCCCCATGGAAAACATTGAGAAAACATTCTGGAATCTGGGGCAATGCTATCATGTCTCCTTTTATTCTCCCCCTTTTCCGATTCATACACGGAACCCTTCTCCCATACATTTAAGCTAATGTGGCTTTTCCTTACTGTCAACTATTACAAACAGCTGTAAAATCATTTTTTAAAGGTGGTGTGGTTCCACAACCAATAACGTCTCTCACCAGTGTCTAAAGCAACGTGTTTGTAAACAGATCATCCGGGTGAAGGCAATTCCTAATAAGTTTTGCTTTCTCCCAGAAAACAGTTCTGATTTTGTGTTTCTAAAGTAGAGTGGGGGACAGGATGGTGCTGAGGCAGAGCCATCAAAATGGGGATGGAAGAGCTGAATGGGGCCCTGAGGGCTTCTCTGCAGAGGAGGTAAGTAGGGAGGAAGGGACCAACATCACTGGATTGAAGTGGAAAAGGAGGCCCATTGCTTAGCCTCTCCTACCCTCCTGTCTGCCTCCTACCACCAAATAAAATCCACAAACACATCTGTAAACAATAGACAGTCATTTTTCCTCGCTGAAGTCACTAAAAAAGGTTTATGTAACCCATGAATGAGGTGGGTAGATCGTATACTCCAGTCCTCCAGCTATAGATGCAAATGACAGCATTAAATATATTTTATTGTGTTAATACTGAACATGCACATCCTTTATTTTGTAGTTACTCTACAGATAAACAATATCATAACTGTTCATATAGCATTATTTTTCATTAGGGATTATACACAATGGAGAGGTTATACGTAGGTTATATGCAAGTACTTTAGTATGATTTTTCTAAGTCGGACAAACTTGACCATCTATATGTCTATGTGCACATGGAATAAGGTCTCAAGTTGGAGAGATGGCTCAACAGGTAAGTGTATGTCACCAAGCCTGAAACCTGGCTTTGATCCCCAGAACTCAGATGTGAGAAGGCGAGATCTGACTCTCACAAGTTGTCCTCTGACCTCCACGTTCAGCCTGTGGCATGTGTTCACATACATGCTCTCCCCCCCCCACACACACATGCACAATAAAAAGCTCTTGAGGGACATACCCAAAGCAAGTAGAAGTGGGGGTGAAGATGGGGCTCTAGGTGAAAAGAATTAGGATATCTGCTTTCTGCTTTATGTATTGCTCTGGTGTTTGGATTTTCAATAACACGTATTGTTTTTATGATTTATACAACATATAAATAGGAGGGACTGTCATTTTAACCTACTCGGCATAGCCAAGATGTGGCAGGATTACTTTATTTTGCTTTCATTTCATGTTTGCTCTCAGATTCTTAAGACATAAGAAGCCACTGACATTCACATTCAGAAGGGAATTTTGAAAACACTAATATTTATTTGATCGCTGCTTACCAACAATAGTGTGGATTTCCGTCAATATTGCCTTTTCAACCTCGGGGTACTCTGCAATGAGAAGTAGCATGAAGTATAGAGTGACAGACATGGTGTCAGGCGCTGCGATCAGCATTTCCAATATACACTGGTTCACATTCTCTTTCGTCAGGTCTCCACGCCTCTGGAGAGTTGAAAAGAGGAGAAAATGTCTGAAGATGAAATCGGAGTTTCAGCAAATGAGAGGAGGTGACACTCAAGGGTCAACAATCCCAAGAAAATGAAACTACGGGTCTCTTTAATTAGTGCCAACATTTTACATATTAACACTCTGCTTAAAGACACACAAATAGCTAGTTACCTGTGTGCCACTGACCCTCCATATACTTGAGTTCCACATTTATGGATTAACTAACTGGACATTTCATATATTTTGTTGTTTTCATTAAATGGATACAGACTTCTTTGTAGTTATTCTCTAAATAATACATCAAAACTATTAATACAGTGTTATAGTGTATTAGGTATTATAAACAGTCCAGAAGTGAGTAAACCCCTGTGGGAGAACTTAAGTATATGCAAGTACTATGACACTGTAGACATAAGATTTGAACATTCCTATATTTTGGTATCTGGGGAAGGTTCTAGAATAAAAATTACAGACATCGAGGGATGCTCTTATTTAGTATCTTAGGTCTCCTCTCTTCTTGGTTTCGTATATTGTATTATAATCCGAAAGAATGTGAATGATAAATATCACAGAATGGCAGGTGTTTAGGATATTTTGGTAGGACTATCATAAGACTGCTTGCTAGAGAGATTTAAAAGCATGCCATAGTTCTAAAAAGGGTTCTTTAAATAATGCAACACCATCCTAATATATACTGAATGGGGAATCATGGTTCATCCGGGTCAAATACCTCAGCAAAAATCAAATCAGTTGCAAAATCCATACAGTCTTCCAGTTTCTCTGCTGTGGAAATCTTGTGTCTTTTTTCTTCCACCAAAACAGCTATCTCATCTTTCAAGTCCTTGCTGGGGGGGGGGGGGAGAAATGTCAAAATTTTCTCAGTTTAGACATCCCACAAAACAGATTCTGCTCATTTTAAAGCCATTGACACTTGTGAGTAAATGAGTGTATGCTTTATTTTTTTTACAAATATACACGTTACACCAGAGTTAAGTGAGATTTCTAAATACTGGTACTCATCTCAAAACTGTGACTTTAATTCTCTTTCCACTTATCTAGATATGCAGAAAGCTATGCAAGTGTCCATGTTAGGGTTCCCTAGGCTTTTCTGTCAACTGAAAATATACCACAGCATCCTTGTTCCAGAGAGCCCAGGGCCACACATGGGGCCCTTTGCTGAGCAGCTTCTCAGCCAAAGCCTTCCTTCATTCTTTAGTCTGCCCCAGGGCAGCCAAACTGCTATGGATGTTTCACAAGTCACATGACCAGCGTGTCCCACTGCACCCTGGGGAGCATCACACATACCTAAGTGGCTAACAGCAGCCACTGCACATGAACAGTGCAGTGTGACCGCGACTGTAAACCCTCCAAACGTGTGCTACTTACGCAGATCTTTCATACTTTCTATAGAGCCAAGAAATCTTAAAGAAGATGTTTGGCTTGATGAGGAGAGCTTGCCATGCATTAAAATAGCCCTGTATTTTTTTCACAATGGAACTTCCTGTGAAACAAAAACAAGAACGAAGTCACTGAGAGAAATATGAGCCTGTGTGCAATATGCTGGACAGATTCTTTTACCAGTCACTGGCTGCCAGTGGATGCTCTAGCTAAATAGTGCTACAAGGCAATTTTATTTTATTTTATGTTTATATATTTATTATTTTTCTTATTTTACAAATTGATCCAAGTTCCCTCTCCCTCCCTCTCATGTCCCCCTCCACTCCACAGGAAGGGTGATGACAAGGCAGTTTTATTATAAAGTTATCTACTTGGCATCTAAATTGGCTGAGTTAACCATAGAATTGCCAGTTTCCAAGTTTGTGCTTGAGACTGTAGCCTAGATTCTCATATCCCCTTTTAGTTGAGCTTTCCCACTCGCTCTGAGTTTCCTGGGCAAGGGAGTAGTAATCACAGTTACTCATCCCTGCTCCTGGCACCTGGAAGGGTGTTGTTTGGACAAGTGAGATGGCTTAGAGGTGAAGATCCTTGCCTCTCAATGTTTATAATTCAGTTCCTGGAACCCACATAAAGGTGGGAGGAGGAAAAACAGCTTCAGAGTTGTCCCCTGACTTGTGTATGTATCATGCCCAAAAGAATGGTCAGAAATGGTTAAATATATCTAATTCCCAGTGCTATGTTAACGACCACACTAATTGATAATCTTTGCCTACAGAAGAATGTTATGTCCTACAGCAGCACAAGAGACACAGAGGGAAGGGAGGTGTAACCTATAAATAAACAGGCAGAAACACTAAAGGGGCTTTCTTAACCAAGAGCAATGTACAAAGTAGTGATTTGCTTCAATGTGTTGTGCCCACATGCCCCATTTAAAAGGGGACAGGAATGCATGAGAATTCAAAACCAAGTACCATCCAGGGGGATCCCCAAGAAGAGTATGTTAGAGGCATCCAGCATGATATGTCGCATGAGGGTCAACACATCCACGTAGCCTGAGCTGTCGGTGACTTCATCCAGCCTGTCCAAATGCTGCTTGATGGATTCTTCACAAACTTTTACCATCCGAACAAGACCAGGGCCCGTCAGAGCTGAAGCACAGAGAGTTGGCCATCATAAAACCAGGACACACACAAACAGGCTACTTTGCCTTTTTAAATCAAGAACAATTGTCTGCAACTTTATATTCAATAACAGGGTGGGAGTTTTCGTAATCTTCTCCAAACCTTCTTATGTTACCCTAATTGTCTATATGAAGTGCTTACCTTTCTGACCAAAAATGAGTGAATGTTACTTTTAAAAGATGACTCAAATTCATGCCTTTCTTTAAGTCCTAGTTAATCATTTGTGAGACTGAAGATGAAACAGTAATTTTTCTGGGTACAATAACCTTCAATGCTTTTTTATATTATTGTACATATTTCCCTTGAGATGATGGTTTGGATTTGGTCAGGGTCACATTTCTTTTACAGTTGAGAACGTGGAAGAATATTAATACAGGACCAGTGAAATCAGTCCTTAGCCATGTCACCTCAGGTGCTTCCTAGTTAGCCCAGATGGGCAAGCCAGTCTTAGAAATACTGAACATGCACCCTGCTCTTACTCTTAGCCTCTCTTCAGATTACCTCCAGATTCATTTTACCCAGCAATGGCAGACAGAGCAATTGTCATTTGTTTTACAGGCTTCAGTGACTGGGGAACTCCTAAAAGGGTAACAACTATTTATTAGGATTGTACTTCATACATGAGGGCCCTGACACATATTTGTCAAATAAATGAATGAGTGAATGGATGGGTGGACAAATGAGTAGATGAGTGAAGGATGGATGGATGGATGAATAAATGAATGAATGAATGAATGAATGAATGAAAACAGGTTGAGTGACTTGATTCTGCCCTCCCCTTGCTCTGCCCCTGACCATCTGGGTGTTGGCTCTCATAGCCCTTCATGGTAGAGTTTCTTTAAGTTTTCTTCAGGACTATGTTCCATTTTTATGTCTTTTGTTATGCAGACTTGTTGAAAAAGGTCTTCAAATGGCATGGAAAATGTTGGGTACCTTGAGGACAATCATTCTCTGAAGCAGATGGTTCTCTCATAAAGGGGAAACATATATCAGAAAACTGACTTAGCAAATAAGAAAGGAAGCGTATCGGCATAGCACCTCACACCAACAATCCCAGCACTCTGAGGCCTGTGGTAGAAGGATTCTTAGAAGTTCAAGGACAATTTGGGCCCCAGAGTGAATTTCAGGACCGCATAGGCTACAGAGCTTGTCGAGAAAGAATGTGGTAGATGGTTTGTGTTGGGATGGGGAATGGGGAGGGGGAGGGAGGGAAGGCAAAAGGAGGGAAAGGAAGGGAAGGGAAGGGAAAGGGAAAGAGAAAGAGGGAAAGGGAAAGAGAGGGGCAGAGAGCTGGGGAGACCAGCCTAAGGACACGCTAAAGATTTCCAAATGTGTTAAAGAAGGCCTTCTCCAAGAGGTAGGAAGGACCTACCTGGGTGTTCTCTGGGTAATGATCACATTCAAGAGAGGAACCAATCATTCCTTAGTGACTTTCCCCTTAGTATGGAAGGGGTGGCCCCACATGTCACTCATAGTTCCCTTCTAGGTGAGCATGGGATTTGCCTCTATGGCCAAGGACTTGAAGCCATATTTCACAGACCAGCAGAATGCAATATGATTGGTTATAGGCACTGGTATATGTAGATAGGATTTAATGTTTAAATGTACTTGAAAGTAATCATCTTGGTCAAAAGAAGATTCAGCAAGCACTCATCAATAAGTAGCTCTTTTGGCAGTTTCAGTACACAATTTCTCTATCCTCCTACCTACCTCTCCCCCACCTCCCAGGATGAACCACTCCACAGCTGTGTTTACTTGCTTCTGTACACCCCCAATAGATTAATACTTCATAATGTTACTGACTTAGACTCCAAAATGTATCCCAAAATTTTCCCAGGAAAGCCAAAGGACTCTAACTCCAAAAGGAGAGTTATCGAGCTGCTTAGGACTCTCATTAATTATAAAACTGTCAAGCACTTCAGTGTACTTTTTAGTAAGTAATTGGCTTACTAATTGTGGAATTTAATTGGGGCCTAATTTTATAACACTTTATTAGAAAAATTGATCTTACATATACAGGGCTTATCTAAAATATTTACAAAAATGTGTTGACAAATCTCCAAGTTCTCTTAAAATGTTCCTCTTTTAACAGTTCTTGTCCCTGTGACCTCTCCTCCATCTGTCCCTTGTCACTGCAATAATCCCCACCCATATGTTTTCATTGTTCCTAGTTGTATTTTGTTATCATTGAACTTCTGTCTGCTACCAGAGGAATTTTTCTAAAACACACACAAATGCTCATACCATCTTCCTTAAGTGAATCCTTGTAACTCTTGAGATATGCTCATGTCCTTGACTTAATAAGAAGTGTCTTGAGTGACTTGGACCTGCCTTCCCCTTGAGCTTATGTTTGTCCTTGGAGGGTTCCTGGATATGTCATGATGATCTCTCTTTCTCTGCTGTCAAATATCACATTCTTTGCTCCTACAGTGATTTTCTTTGTTCCACTTTCTTAGTTGATTTTACTTCACTCAAAATTCATCATAAGCTTTCACTGTCTTTCTTGGGCCCTTTGGTGGTTTTAGGTAGCCCACATGTCTGTTCTCTGCAATCTGGAGCAACCTCTCCTAAACAGTATTTGCTGATATGCAGGCCCACCTTACCCAGGCTTCCCATCACATGGCCCTCAAGGGCAGGATCAAGTCTTACTTATTATTGTGTTATTGGTATCTAATAAAATGATGAAAGCAATAGCTTCTTAAATGAACAGATCAAGTTGGAGATTCTATTAATTCTTGAATTAGTTCTTGACTGTGAAAGTTAACTACGACTAAATGCTAATTGACATATTCCTGGTAAACCTGGATCAAATGACAAAGTGAAATACAATTTATGTTTCTATAAAGTCAGGCATGCTTTATTTATTCTTTACAACAGCTCAAGTCCCAGTCCTATAATATTCACTGATTTCTGTGTATATAGAAATAAACCACACAGATACTGAGTGTCTTGGCTGAAGTCCTCCTAGGAAGAGTAAGTGGCAGTGAGCACACTATAATCCTGAGCTGTGTACTTTTCCACTAATCCAGTGTCAGTCTTGTAAGGCATTGGGAGATTTGATCTGCTTCAACACAGTAGCACACAAAAAATACTCTCCAAAGTTGTCTAGACTCCTAATCCCAAATGATTCAAGTGTGTGTCCTCAAGAAGAGGAGGTTATAGAATGTCATCATGGTAAACCCAAACTAACCCCATGAGGAACCTTTCTCATCTGAGGTCATAAGAAAAGGTGGGGCAGAGATGTGCAGTGCACCAAGACTGGACCTGTCCCACCAGACAAAGAATGAAGCTGAGCATCAGAAGCTGGAAGAGTTAAGATCAATGGTGCCTCCTACCCACAGGCTTGCCATGGCCTGCTGAGACCCATGCCAGACTTCTGACCTGCAGAATTTTAAGACAGCAAGCATGCCATTCATCCTAAGCTGTCTAGTGTGTTACAGCAGCCAGACGAAGCAAGTTTGCTGTGTGTATAGCAGTGTGGCTAGAGACCTACAGAGCCTGCATGGAAAGAAGAACTTTGATGGTACATGGTCATACATACATAAACCCCATGTAGCTCCAGATACAATCTCTGACAAGATTGCCAAGGTATGGCTATCTTCCCTGATGCTTTGTTTAGTGTCAAAAATTGGTCTTGTGTAGTCCTCAACAGCTTCGTTTTCAGAATGATACAGTAAGGGGTAAGTGCCAGGGAAGGAGGCTTGGCACTGAGTCTCTACTCACCTCTGACTTGCTCTGCCTGTATCAATCTCAACCCAACTGGATTGGTTTTTCTTCAACCATAAAACCCACATGCTGGATGAGGCAACATACAGAGTCTTTCCCTGTGCTAAGAGTCTCTCACTGTTTGCTTTTAAAATCTCTGGCCTATCAGACAGTGGGTCTGCCAACGTGTTGTCTAGTCATGCTTAGTTCAAACATTGAGCTAAAACACTAAATGACACTAAGTAGGCCAGTCCATCTCCTCAGTTTGTTGTGGCTACAATCATAGACTCTGGGGTTGTATTCTAGGGACTAACATCATGCTAATGTTGAAATCTTGGGCAAATGTCTTAACCTGTTTGAAACTTAAGTTTTCTCTCCCCAAAAAAGCACGTGATAGGAAGTCTCACCATATGAGGTTGCTGTGGAATTAAAATGTTAAGTGTTTAGGATGGAGTTTGATGCATAAGCACAGGTATAAAGAAGCTTATCAGTATTATTTCAAAATATGTGGCAGTGAAATTTAAATCATATTTTTTTAAAAAAGAAGTAACATTCACAGACTTAACATTCCCGTTTACCTTTCATAAAGAAAGGGCGAATTGTTTTCCAAAGGTCTGGATTATTGTTAAATATGATGCCATTCTCATGCATTCCAATGCACTGCAGTCCACGTTTGCTGCCGAATCTGGAGATGTAGTTACTGTGTTTCATTACATGGAACATACTTGAGGACCTGTAAAGGAGGCAAATCTTGGTGTTAATCTGACATGTAAGGGGAGTTATGGCAGTTCACTCTGACTGTCTGGTGGCTTTCTTAATGGAAGAATGATGATCCAAATGCAAAGTATGACTTCTAGTATTCAGGTTGAATAAGCATGTCAGGCAGCAAGAGAAACAGCCTTGTTCTGTTAAACCATCTCTGCTTTCTGACCCTTTAAGCATCACTATAGGGAGAGGGTGAGTGAGAGAGTGAATGTGTGCTGTTGATGAGGGCATCGCAGTGTCGACAATCAGGAGACGACAGAGGGCAGAGCCTCCCCTTCTGGTCCAAGTGCCGATGTTGACAGTGTATACAGAAGACATCCACCATCACGTTCTCCCCCTGAATATTCACATCCTGAAGATTGCTTCCCTCCAGAGGCAGCTCCTATTGAGGTTGGCTAAACCTGTCTCCTTGTTCACCTGTATACCATAAACTCCACCATCTTGTTATCTGTAAACAACAACCTCAGGCCTTGCTCAACTGTATACAATGACCCTGCTTCTCTGCTCAACCCTACATAATAAACATGCTGAATTTAGGGGATGAGGGCGACATCTGCAGCTTACAGCAATGGAATTAATAAAGAATGAGAAAAGCAACCTATAATATAATAATAATGCTAAGAAATACTTAGTTGATATCTCTTTTAGAAAAGAAAACTTAAAATAGAAACTATCAAATCAAAGTCCCAATTTAATTCCAAATAACATTCATAAAATGACTTAAGTTTTTGACAAGTTTTTCTTTCTAAAATCAAAAACAAAAATTCAGATGGTTCAAATTGAATGCTAACAAATTAATCTGGCATTTCAAGTTTCACTTAGGTAGAATTATCATTTTATAAAACAGACTGAAATTAATAATTAAAGTAAGACCTATAACTTTTCTTACCCTTTCCTAACTTACTCTACAAGTAAAGAAGAACATATTTTTACATTCTTTGTTCACAATCTTGTATCTAAAGATTTTCCAGTATTCCAGGGATCCTTATGGACCCTACTGAATGTTAGCTACCGCTTAAAATCCATGTGTCCCTTAGGGGGCACTATTGTCCTAGTTATCTCCAGTCTAGCGTTCTGCCAAGAGGAACCATCAAGGAAATATGTCCAGTCACAGAAAAGAAGTTTGAAGGGAGGACATTTATTGCAGGGAGGACACTGATCAAAGTGAGGCAGCATTTATAAAGCAGAGTAAACTGGACAGTGAAGGAGAAAGAATTGCTGAAGGACAAGAAGCCCCAGCCCACACTCCTCCCAGCTATTACAGACCTGACCCTGAAGTGAGACCTACCAATAATCCAGGTTGAGGGAAATGGGCTGTTGGGGAGAGTGACAATTTGCCAGCAGAGTCCCCAAGTTCAGGAGAGACAGTGGGCAGTGTAGCGCCACTGAGATCAGAGGCTGTAACTCTAAACGTAATTGAAGTTAAGAAATCAGCTCTTTGTATTTCTACTCAGTCTCCATCATCCATTCTCTCTCAATCTCTGTTGTGAGTCCTGCCTCCAAATGAGAACTTTAGAGATCTTCCTCAGCAAACAGGAGCAATTAGAAGACAATCCCTGAGACCCGTGCTATAGCTCAGCCTCCCTTCCTATTGCTATGGTTGAAACATTATGTCCTTATTCAAGGCCAGTCCCTCTATGTGTCCTTGAGACATCTTCACGGTTCACATACAACCCTTCTCTCCTTCATTAGCAATTTCCCCTGCAGTTCACCATTCCCACCGCAGCTCACGGGAGCAGTGTGACCAGGTGCCATATTATCTCTACCGCGCTTCCTCCTGCTCAGTAACTCTGCCGTCTTTGCTGTCCTTGAGCAGTGCAGACCTGCTCTTGCCTCGCCGCCCCTGCTTCTGCTGTCCCTTCTGTAGGATGCACTGTTTCTCCAGACCCAGTTCTGCCTGGGTCTCATCTTCACTTCAAGTCTCATGAAAAATGCATTTTACCTTTCCATTTTCGTGTGTGTGTGTGTGTGTGTGTGTGTGTGTGTGTGTGTGTGTGTGTGTGTGTCCATGTCTACATCTATACATGTGTGGGTGTCACATGGAAGCCTTTGGTACATGTGCCAGGAACCATCTTTGATCAGTCTTCCACTTATTCTTTGGTGCATCTCCTCAGCCCTCCAAAAAAGTCAGCCAATGAGACCTGCCTTAAATTGCCAACTCACAATCTTGGTAGACTCCCCACAGCTACTCCTCCCCGTATAGTACATATCTACTTGGTTTCCTTGGGCAAACTGACCATCATGTATACACTACATAATGACACTTCTGTCACAGAAGGACTGCACAGTTAACAATGTTACTAGTTACCATAGTGACCATCTTATATACTCTATGATGTTCATACAGGGACAAAATAGCCTCAGGATGTGCTTTCCAGACTGCATTTCACAGAATGCATTTCCCAGAATGCCTCCATCACTAAGAAATGCATAGCTGACTGACTATACTGTGCATTTCACTTGTTTATTCACAGTATAGTAACAGTGTGTTGTCCCACGAGGGTAGTAACTTTGAGCTGTTTTTATTCCCCAGATATAATAGTGCTGTGTTCCTAGAGCAGAACCTGGTGTTTAGCATCTTCTCATTTATCAAAGGAATAAAAAGCCAATTCTTACTGCTAGTGTTAAGTCTCAAACCTGGGACAAATGGCTAGCAGGGATGCCTGTTTAGCATACTGCTCCTAGGCATGTTGGAGGAGGATGTTTGTTGTAGATATGAGGGAGAACATAGAGATGGAGACAGAGACATCGGGGAGAGTCTGGGCATGTGAGCAAAGGGGTGAAGGGGGGAGGGGACAGGAGCTGTGAACCAAGAGGGGACAGACTGGTCAATAGGGTAATGTGTAGACCAAAAGAGCCAGGTAACCAAATGGCTGGATTATATAGGGAAGGGAGAGCTGGGAGAAGGGCAGCCCAACCCCTAGGCTGGAGAGTTCAGGGTAGAGGGCAGGGTATGTAGCCATACTCTGTAACAGGTAGGGACTGAAGAATACTGGGAGAACCTGGCAGCCAGGTCCACTTTGACATGTCAAATAGGCACCTCAGTTAGCCATTTGTTCAGGGTTTGAGACCTAACAGTTAGTACATACGCTCTTAATATAAATGGAATGAATTCCTTGTAAATTTACACAAAATTAAGACTGTGCATATGAAACTTTTATTGGCATATTAACTGTTAATTATCTTTTATATATGTCACATAAATTATCTTATTTCTGTATTTGTGACAAAAATGACTGTGCACACACATACTGGACATACAGCATAGCATCTGTAGGTGTGGAATGGAGCCGCCTGAGGGCACTGTGCTTGCTTTGATGCAGGTTCCATAACCACACACGTCTCAGAGCCTGACCTCAGTCTCCAAGATGTCCAGGCAGCATGCATGCAGCACCCCCTCCCCGACTGCCTCCCCTGATATTCTGCAGCCTCTGATCCCCTAGGATAAGGCTGGTTGGAAAAGTTGGACTGCAGTGACCACACGGTTGTAATGACTCTACACCTCAAACTTTCCAAAAGGAAAAGAAATCTGGTGAACCGTTCAAATCAAAGCAACAATCTTACTGAGGTCCAACGGGGTCGTTTCAAGAGGTACAGGTAGTTCTGGAAAGGACTTGGAGAGCAGGCAAGGGAGGGAGATGGGGACAAACTCGTCCTATTCCAGAGGGGACCTCAGCCTTTAACAACGAAATGGAGGGCTTGGAGGCAATTAAGGAGAACACAAAGACTCCAACAAGTGAAAGGCCTGAGGGAACATAACAAGAAATGAACTGCAGGAGTTGGGGGAAGGTAGGTAGGTCATATCGGCGGCTCTGTGACTGCTGGCCTGAGTCACTAAAGTTGCTTTCCTAGTGAAGAAGGGGAGGATGGTCCCGGCTATGACAAGGATCCCACTTTAGGAATTGTATGTGGGCATCCAATGGATTTATCTGGTGGCATCAGCTTCTAAATATCCACTCTCGGGTAGTGACTTTACCTAGTACTATGTCCTCAAATCCACCATTCTCCATTACAAGTCTAATTATTCCCCATCACCTTGGCTAGCCTCCAGGGTAATGCAGTGAGAAGAAGCTGATTGCCCTCAGGAATAACATTTTCCTCCTTTCCCCATAGGAGTTCCCAAGCTCCCCAGCTGTCTGGAATCACCCAGGGATCTTAAAAAGTGTAGGTGTCTGTCCACACCCAGGCTTGATCTCAGAGCCGAAGCGATAGGATTCCTATGCATCCCTCCCTGGCTTGCCCATGAGAGAACAGCTGCTCAGGCACGCGTGCTTCCAAATAAATATCTGGAGGCTTACTTCACCTGTTTGCCGAGGGAAATGGGAAAGGAAGCCATGCTAAGGAGAGTAGAGCTAGAAGGCTGGTCTCTGTGCTAAGGTTGAAAAAGCAGAAGTAACTGTCCCAGTCCCCAAACCTAAATGGCTTCGGTTACAAGACATTTTTAAGACAATAACCAATAGAAAAGGTGACTAAAACACTGAAGACATAGCAAAAATGTATCAAATTGGCTTGAATTAGGCTGGCCAAAGCTCAGTAGACCACAACACAGCAAATCAAAGCATAATTGTGAACTAATCATTGTAGCAATGCTTCTGGACCATCTGAAAGCTTGCCAAAGCAGACTGTGGGGTCCTAGTCTGGATTTTTATTTAGTAGGTCCTGGTGGAGTACAGGCATGCACATTTCTAACAAGTTCTGAGCTCTATGGCTATTGCTACTAAAGGAATCCTTCCAGAAAACCTCAGTGCTGGTCCATGAGGAGCCTGACACTGCTCATGGCTGTGGAGATGTGGTCTGCCTTCACTATTCTTCAAAATGCTATAATATCAGGCTGAATAAAACAAGGAAACCTCGGGCCAAAACTAAGGGATTGGATAGATCCAGAACCACATACTGAAATATCTGAAATAATGGGATGGTTTCTTCCCTTGCCCCCTTTCAGTATTTACTTCAAAGAACTGGGCTTCGAGATACTATTAGACTTGGTAAAAATGATATATATGTAATCAGACAAATTAGTACAATGCCTTGGTAGGTGTTAGTTTGTGGGAAAAGCTCAACCAGGGGTTATAAATATTAAAGTAGTTATGATATGGTGGTTGTAGATAACTTTGATAAAAAGATGAGATAGCCAGAAGTCTCCATCTTCTCAGATCAATAGACAAGAAAACTAGTAAGCAAGAAAACAGTTCATTCTTAATAGTTGTTTAGTTAGGACTAGGACAGATGCAATCCAGCAAAGTGTAACAGTGTGGGACAGAGGACTTTGGTTTTTAATGGGCACTACTGATCCGGATTAATCATGGCTTCTACCATGCAGTTTGCTGTCTTGTAGGTTCAGGAACCTATACAGCCACCACACTGAAAGCTATCCATCAGTATCAGCCTCTCCTCTGCTGTTGTTTAAGGATTTGGGGGATTGGTTTTGGTTTGGTTTTTATTTTCTATACACTGACATGTAGAAATAAAACCAAAATCTCAGGAAAGCAGAAAAGCGGCATCTTTCCCGTAAAGCATGCTTGGCCAAAACCAAGCCATCTGGACCCTGAGGTTCCACACTCACTACCCAGAAAAAAAAATTTTTTTTTAAATAAGAAAAACAGCCTTGCTTTTAAAGGAGCAGTAGGAGTAGTTGAAGTGGTAGCGGCATTTGGATACCGAGAACTCGACACACTAAGTGCACATTCTGGCTGAGCTACACCCTCCTCGGACATTCTAGCCCCATTCATTCACAGACTCACTTGCTGATAATGAGTGTTTCCTCTCCGCTGATCCAGACTCTCATGAACTCTCCGTACATCTTATTATAGTAGTTGCAGGCACTTCCGATCCCCATCCACAAGAATCTGCCATGGGAAATGAGGGGCCCAATTCCAAGACAATAGCCGGGACCTACAACAAATCATGAAGACAATAGTGAACTTCTTAATTAATGCCAAAAATAGTTCTTTCATATTTAATTTTTTTAACCTCTTCTGGTCTATATGTGAGTCACTCATCATGATTTAAAACAAAGCCAAGTATGACTCGAAACTCTGCTCTTCATGAATGAAAAGGACATGGCTTCACACTAGTCGTCTTCATCTGTCCCTTCAGGCCCACTAAACAGGGGGCTGGTTCTATGCAAATTTCTGAGAGTCGCAAATAAAATTCAGTTGCTCTGTCTGGTAATAAGCATAGAGACTATGGTAGATGACAACCTGAACTGTATAGCTTCCTGCTGCTCTGATCTGGAAGCTCTTGGAAGTGAACAACCCAGTTGACAGAACGAATGGATTAGATCTGAGCATGGCTTCCTTTCATATGAGAGACAGTCTGCAAGAATAATGTCCAATCTCAGAGCATCCACTGACATTAAAAAGCCTCAGTTTATAAAAAGGAGTCTTTAGAAAAAAATCTCATGAAGTACAAACCTGAGAATTCATTATTACAGTGGAGAACTCTATCTGTGCTAGAACTCATGTATCAGGATCTGCTCTCAGCCCAGAGCAGTAGCCAGCCTACAGGCTTGCTTACATGGACAACGGTAGCATTATTCAGAGTGTGAACTCAGGGCAAAGGTAGGGAATTTTATGTGGTTTATGTCACAAAATGAAGTTGGAGCTTAAATTTGTTCTGTTATATTTTTAGGTCAGTATGCAAAGCAATGGGTTTCATTATGTTCCAAGAATTTTTACACATATATGCCATTATACTTTGCATATTTTTTGAGACAGGGTTAAACTACTTAGCTTAGGGTGTCCTTGAACATCAAGATTCTCCTGCCTCAGTTTCCCAAATGTTGGGTAGCCCAATAAAACCTGGTAGACTTCATTGTACTAGTGCTTGGTAAAAAGTTAGATAATAATTCAATATTGTACAATTGTCTTGTAAAATAATTTTTATAAATATTTTTAAAAATTCCTTGTGTCCGTGAAATTGTTATGTACCCAAGCACATCTAGTTGTTGGAGACAACAAGAGCTATGTGGTAATCTAGATGGTGTGAGCTTTCAATTGAGTCATCTGACCTAAATGCTTACTCCCAAATTTGGCAATCAATGCTTAACCATTCACCTTTTAGTAATGGAGTTCCTACTAATATAATTATCAGCCTTCCCTGTGTTTGAAGGAAAGACCTTTGAATCAGAAGGTTAATAGAATCAAAGATTTTTTTGTTTTCTAACTCTAGCAGCTCCACATCGTATCACAGATAAGTGACATTATCATAAAATAATTCCATTATGTTCTTTCGAAGATGTAAACAAGCAGATTTGATTGAATATATATCTCTTCAAAATATCAGATCTATCAGCTTTTGATCTATTACAATGTGTTGGAAACAAAATACCATTTATATTATAACTTAGTACATCACAGATGCTCAGTAAATGTTTTCAAATAAACAAGATATGTGCATATAATATAAACAGTGAACTTTTGAATGTTTTTCTTGTCACATATATACACATGCACATACAAATATAAATTTTAAGTGCAATAAAAGCAATTGTTGTTCTTACTTAGGAGACTTTAGGTTGTATTTATATTTTGATCAAAAATAGAAGACTAACACACAAGATACATTTAGTCTACACAAGGCTAAGTATTGACTAAGAAAAGATTTGTCCACAATATTTATTTACACATTAGTCAAGCCCCATGAGACACAAGGACAAATACAATAAATGACTTGTATTTGGGAGGCACTATTCCCCTACTAGTATAGTATTTCCCTACTGCAAAACATAGAAATTTTCAAAGTGAAAACATTTTGAGACAGGTTTCACTACATAGCCCCTGGTTAGCCTTGAACTTGCTTTGTAGACCAGGCTGACCTCAAACTCACAGAGATCTGCCTGCCTCTGTCACCCAAGTGCAGGGATTAAAGGTATGTGTCACCTTGCCTGACCAAAGTGAAAACATTTGTTTAAAGAGAAATGGCAATGGAGATTTGTATCTGTTGGAAAATGAAGGTTTCTAGACAGTATTTGGGTTAAGAACCAAAGTGAAACATTTGTTTAAAGAGAAATGGCAATGGAAATTTGTATCTGTTGGAAAATGAAGGTTTCTAGACAGTATGTGGGTTAAGAACCTGAGTGATCTACCAAGACAAGAAGCAGTTTGGGGTCATTAACGACCACCTGTATGTCATCTTAATTCATCCAAATAAGACTTACGGAGGCCCTGCTGTAGATATTTATTCCAAGTCAGGGTCTAGAGATAACATGATAAGTATAATAACTCTATATTCTTCAGCATAGTTGAGATATTGTGAAAAACATAAAAGCAAATAATTATTATAACATAGTATACATCTATACCTATGTGAACATACTCCTTGCATTTACATGTAAATCTTGCAACACACCCAGATGGAAAAACTACTCTAGGAGGTATAATATGAACGAAGTTTTCTAGTCCCTTCCACATTAGGCAGCTCTCAGCTTTTCAGCTTCTCTAGACAAAGGATGATTGAGAGAGACTCCTTTACCCTCTCCCAGGAGCACACTTTTGCAGCAATGCTGCACTCGATAACCCAACTGGAGACATTGTGTGATGAATAAACCATGAGATGTACATGACATTCAAAACTATGTAACAATGAAAGGGCAGCACACTGATGTCACCATTGTGGATGGATCTTACTGGCATACAATAATCAAAAGGATCAAGAAAGACAAGTGATACATAACTTATTGATAAAAGATTTAAAGCAAGACAAAAACTACATTGTCTGGGGATGTGAAATTGGGTCCCAAACTGAGTCAGTAATTGTTACAAAATTCAGCAAAATGTGTACCTCTGAGAGAGACAGAAGGGAAAAGAGAATGAAAGGGAGAAGGGGAGACGGAGTGAGAGGGAAAGAAGGGGAGAGAAGGAAGGAGGAAGATATGGAGAGGGAGGCATCAGGAACATCTGGAACACTGTCAGCATCCTATTCTTTGTACATGTTTTGTGAATTGTTTTCTTAAGAGAAAAAGACAGATGTGTTGTCATGACTGCTTCCTCGCGTCTTGCTCTGGGTATGTGATGCCCAGGGAAGAATATGTGATCTGGAGGAAAAAGACTGATGTCAGGATTGGAGTGGCTGTGTGTTCTCGAGGCAGGGAGGGTTGCCAGGTGGCTAACAACAAGTCCTGACCAGACATAAAAGACTTGAGATATTTGTCACAATTGAAATAACACTACTTCCCGTAGGAATCAGTCTTTACTCCCCAACCTTTGCAGCCTCCTTCCCCTATCATATCAGCCTGCCTTTGCCACTTTCTAAGTCAGTATCCATACCTCTCTTCTTTGCATATCTCTTGCCATTAAGCATCACGTCTAGTTGGACTCTCAACAAACAGAAATGAAGCAGCTTAGACCTGAGTCCCTGGGCCATAACACCCTGGGCCAAATGCCTCCCTCCTCCAGTACAAAAACAGTCCCTGTCACTAACATCACTGGACAAAGTAGGAAGCTGCCTTAACTGGAACTTATAAGTAAGGACTTTTTAACCATGACACCTTTTGCATTCCCTTTGGTATTGAGGACCCAGAGTACTGTAAAACTTGTGACTCAAAGAGCCCAGAGAGCCATGATTCAAGAGCAGTGACAGGAGGAGCTGGCAGAACAGCCGGCTTTTTTATTTCTTATTCCCAACAGGAGCCAGAGATTCCTAGGCTTTGCCCCTGGAGAGAACCGACCAGATCGTATTTACAAAGCAAAGTGTGAATGTAGGTCAGAACTCACAGCCCGAGACCAGGGACTCTTGGTCCTCTGCCAGGGCTCCTATCTTCCTTCTAGTTGGACATCAGCAAGCCATTTCCCTCCTCTGGGATTTAAGCCTTGCTTTTGTTTGGACTTTCTGGCTTCTCTTACCTGTCATACATAACATGTTACCAGCAACACAGATCTTCTCGGAGGAGGGTTTTCCCCTTCTATCACACCACACGGAGGAGTTGGACTTATCTCTGTGGCTCTCAACCTTGGCTGCTCATGAAACACCACCAAGGAAGGATTTAGAATATCAACCCGGAGGCCCTGCCTCAGACAGGGCTCAGGATCCAGTGGTGATTGCACCTGTGACACCCAATGGTGATTACCGTTTAGGTGATTGCCACTGGTGACAAACAGTATCATATCCCTGGCCCAGAAGTGAGAGGCACAAATAGGTGCCACTTAGCTTCCCGACGAAGGCCCTGGGGGCTATCAGTTCTCACGCTGTTTGGTTTAAAAGTGCATGTTTTAGCTGGGTGTGGTGGTCCATGACTTCAATCCAAGCACTTGGGAAGCAGAGGCCCATGGATTTCTGTGAGTTCAACACATGCCTGGTCTACATTACATAGTGAGTTCCAGGCCAGATATCTAGAGCTACATATGAAGAACATGTTTAAGAGCATTGCAATTTAAACACCCTGGGAAAGGGCTTGAGGATCAGCTAGCACATTCCTACCTTCCAGGTTGTTCTTATACTAAATTTTGAGAGTGTGTGGCTTCCTTGACAGATGGCCAGTGCCAACCTCTCTTCTGTTTGCAAGTTGTTCTTATTATACAAGTGGCTTGGACTTAAACACATGAGCCTATGACAAGGAAAAGGAGGAAAAAGCATTCTACTTCACCCTACCCTCAATCTCAAGCTCAACTACTCCTTTACTCTGACCCAGGAGCTCATCATGGGAAATGAAATCCATGGAAGGGGGTATTCAAGGCAAAGCCATGGAGGAGTTGCCATCGGCTCCTAGACTTTTTCCTCCAGAGGCGACCCCCACCAGGGAGAAGAGAGGAAACTCAATTCAATGCTCAGCTAAATTAGAAACTAAAGTAACCTAGAGTGTGAGGCTGAATCAGAGAGGCGGGCAATTATCTTCAAAAAGAAACCAGGTACACCTTTTGTCCCTGCTCTCCCCAGCCCAGCTGCCACTTTCAGTTGCCTTGTGTAGAGTCTTGGTGCCTGGGTGAATGGGTGGTTACTATGGGTGGTTACTATGGTGTTGAGACAAGCCTTGTAGTATATCTTATGGAGTTAGAAACCAGTGAGAACCAGGGATTCATGCCCAATTTAAAGACATTATCTGGAATTTCTGTTTATTCAGAATTAATTTGATAATTGACCATTTCAACAGCAGGGACAACTTTTTTCACTGGGATTATCAGAATAATTCTATCAGCCTCTGCTTTTGATTGACACACAGAACTTGTTGACAATCCCGTCAGGACATAATGCTCCAGTCCCCAGTCTTCTCCCACTACCCAGCTCTTATTCAATCCGTTCTGGTGACATCCCTGTCACTGTCACCATGATGCCAATTAAAGGAAGTAGAGGATAAGATTAAGAGAAAGAATAAATACAAGGAAGGGAGAATGTGTGGATGAGGTAAAGTAGAAGAGGGAAGACAGAAGAGAGGGAAGCCCAGAGACACTTCCACCTGCAGAGCAGAACTAGAATGAATGAATTTGAACCAGTTTTGTTTTATAATTAACAAACTCTCTAGAATTTTACCTTGCCCCACTCCCATCTCAAGCTTGCCTTTAAGGTACTTTCTGTGCCAAAGGCCTATACAGAATGGAGAAAGCATCTACACAGCTTTTGTGATGTGTCCATCTGCCGTGTGCAGATTATGTTTAACATTTCCCTTCCTAGTGTTCTCTTGCTACCTACCACCACTGTGTCTTCAGAAACCTTCCAAGGTTTGCTCTTTGTCTTTTTAACAAAATCTTCTTGCTACCATGAACCTAGTGAAACATTCTGCTTAGGTATAGAACTAAAAATGGAAAAAAAAAAAAAGAACCAAGTGGCTCACCTGGTATTGAAGACGTGCTCTCACAGTTCCAAATCAAGAGAAGGAGGCCCATGACCAGCAGGAGTGGCATGGCACTGACCGGCATAGCTCCCGAGACCATGCTGGTGACATTATAGTGCATGGGGTTCAGCATCTCCAGAAACATCTTGTGATATTTGGCCTCAGAAGGAAAAGTTCAAAGTTCTATAGGAATAAAGCAATAGTGAACATAGAAAATAAACCAACGGCTTGACTACGGCTACGGCCACTTCTGAAGGTACTAGAATGGAGACTTGGGCACTTTGTTTTATAGTGATTGGGTACTTAGACAAGACAAATTTGTGGTTACAAGTCAAAACAAGGATGACCTTGATACACTCAGGTTCTGTTCAACAGTTGGTTTAACAACTTTATCATCTTGCCCTTGAGTGGGTAGAGTGACGTTTGTGCCCAACTGAGAGTCAACTCTCTGGAGTTCATTCCAGAGGAACACTGTGTTATTTCATCAGCAGCATCTACTAAGGTAATCCTTTTTCTCTGTTTCTACTTAGGTAATCCTCTTTCTTTAAAGTAAACTCAATTAATAAAACAAATCAAGGGCAGGTAAAGGCTCCCATCACTAAATCTAACATCCTGAGTTCAGCCCCTAGAACTCACATGCACGTGTACACACACACACACACACACACACACACAATGTAAATATATAAATATAAAAATAAATAAAATTAAAGCAACACAAGAAATGTCTCAGTTCCTTCCCTTGATCAAAATTACTTTCCCAAATTGTACATTTCTACAGAAAGAATGCATTTCTTGGGTACCATCAAAGTGTTCCAGGAGTCTTCCTTAGTGTGTCTGTGAAATTCACGATGTGTTAAACATGACAGTCTTTCTTTGGTGGCTTTAATGGGGATCTGGAACTAGAATCCCAGATGGTAAAACAATGTTTGTGGGTGTCAGCATGAGAGGCTGGGGTGGGGGTGGGGAACAGGAGAGGGAAAATAAAGAGAGGGGAAGGAAAAAGAACTGGATGGAGAAAGACAATAGACAGAGACGCATGCCCCAGCAGCAAGCTCCAGGGCCAGTCAGCCTTCTGGTTCTAGTGCTAACTTGGGTCCTGTGCAGGATACTTCCTTTTCAGCCTCAGCTGGTTTTCAACGAGAGTATGCTATGGGTCTTTTAGTCATGTTTTATCAGCTCTACTCATAGGGAGAAACTTAGGGATGGCAGTAGTTCCAATAGCCAAGTTGAAGAAACTTGTATCATTATCATCAAATGTATTTTCCAGTGGCAGATGATAAGCTCCAAGCTTTGCCCTTATATACTAAGTGCCAGAAGTTGAGGAGACTTGCCAAGACTAAGTAGGTTTTTTACCTTATACTAGAACTCTATATTTACAAAAGTGACCTAAAATTGGATGTTAAGAGCTCTGTGGATCCTCTGATACACTACAGAAAATTTTGTATGTACTCACATACACTTTTGGGTTTTTTTTTTGGGGGGGGGACATTGTTGGTTTTTCAAGACATGTTTTCTTTGTGTAGCTGGAACTCACTATGTAGAAAAGGCTGACCTCAAACTCAAAGATCTGCCTGCCTCTGCCTCCTGAGTGCTGGGATTAAAGGCACAAGTCATCACCATCCAGTTTCACATTCATGTAAAAAAAACCCTTTATGTGTGTGTGCTTGCGTGTGTGTGTGCACACATGTGTGTGGGTGCTTGAGGAGGCCAGAAGAGGGTATCAGCTGGAGCTGGCTCCAGAGACCTGGAGCTAGAGGTACAAGCATTTGTGAATTTCCTGACATAGGTGCTGGGAATTGAATGCAATCATTCTGTAAACATCCAGTACGCTCAGCCCCTAAGTGGCCTCTTCATCCCTCACAGGAACTCCTCAGGGGAGAAAGGCCACAACTCTCACCAGGTTCTTAGGCACTATGAGATAATGTTTCTCCTCTGATCTCTATGTGACATTTGATTCCAACAACTATAGACATTTCACAATTGAACTCATTCAGTTCATTCATCATTCTGTTAACTCATTATATTACTACCATTTAAATAATAATTATGTGCAACACTGAAAAAAGCCTGGGCACATGTTGAGCAGTTCAATTGTTAGTTTTCCAATTGATCTAAGTGGGGAAGGAAGAGTCAGCAGCTGTGATTAGCTGCTTCCTTTGTTAATGAGTAGCTACTCTGAATGGGTTCAGGGTTTTTATTTTGCAGAGAAAAAGATGCTCACTAGAAAAAGAGAGCAGGCCGATGACATGACTAAGAGGTTAAAGGTACTTACAGCCAAGCCTGACAACCTGAGTTTGAGCCCTGGAACCCATAAGCTACAAAGAGAGAACCAATTCTCACATGCACATGCATGTACACACATGCACACTTGCACACACACATGCACACACACGAGCTTGATCACACACACATTAAAAATGTACAAATTAAATTGTAGAAGAGAAAGAAGAAGGCAATGTTCAAATACTTTTGACAACTTTGTTTTTAGAAAAGAAAGGTTCATGGTATATAGCTCAGGTTGGCTCAAACCTTGCATTCACCTGCCAGGTTTTGAGAATGTACCCCATGCCCAGCTTAAGAGACTTGCTTGGCTCAGGCAATGTTCACACACACCTTTAATCCCAGCACTCAAGAGACAGAGGCTGGCATCTCTGTGAGTGCAAGACCAACCCGGTCTACGGAGTGAGTTATAGGACAGCTGAGGCTACACAAAGAAACTTTGTCTCAAAAAACTGAAAAGATAAAGAGAAAGAGAAATCACTTTAAGATATGAACTGTTTTAAATTATTGCACATGAAAATATTTATTTTATTATTTATTTCTCTAAGAAGTATAAGTTGTGATAAGAGTAATGTTTTGGCCAGAAAATTTAAAGGTCATAGAACAATAACAAATATTCTCTAGTGTTTCAAGCTTGTTTTGCACAATTTCTATTGCAATAGTCATGTTTACAGTAGTCAAGTGCCACTCAAAGTGGGGGCTGCATATGTCTATATTCAAATGGGGATAAAAAGCCTGACTTCTGAAAAGGATGTCCCTATGGGAGCATCACATTAAGAAAAACAGAAAAAGAATTTTTGTAACACTTCCAAAACATTGTCTATATGGGAGATACTATCCCAACATCAACCCTGTGACACGAAGAGACTGAGCAGAGGGAAGGTCAGGTCACTCGTCCCAGGGTGCCCAGCTTTTGTATGTCAGAGCCCAGACTGGAACCCACATGGTCTTCTCCAATGCTCACGTTTTCATTTGTGCCATGCTGTTGCTTGTTATGGCAGCCTTGGGGTGTCTACGTTTGGATACTTTGCCCTCTTTTACAGGATAGATTATTTAGAATGAGCTGCTTTAAGGATTAAGTTTTTCTGACATTTGGATGGCACAGGTGGAAAGTTCCCTTGAGATTCCTCACTAGCCTTGATTTTCGTATTTGGTAGAACACTCCGATGAGCTACATAGATTGGCTGGACAGAATCTTCAGAATAGCAGTACAGGAATGGAGAAAAGCCATGGAACTTCAGAGAGGTAGCTTCAAGTCCCCTGCCAGTAATATCATGCTCTTACCTATTTCCTGTGAGTCGAAATGTTTCTTCCTGGAGGCAGACGGGAGGTGCAAGTCCAGTATGTTCAGAACGTGGCACAATTTATAAGATCCCTCCTCACTATTGTAGAAGCAGGGGTGGGGGTGTGTGGGAACCTGCAAGTCAATTAGAGAGCTCCCGGTGTGCCACATCTGTGAGTCATTACCCATGCTGGGGTGGGCCTTTTGGTGAAGCACCTGCTATTGAGTCACCTATGGCACTGATAAACTCATTGTCTCGCTAAGATTTGGGAAGAACCATATCTTTAAACCATTGTCTATGGCCTATCAGGGGTAAATACGTATTTGTTGACATTTCCCCAGGAAAAGAAACATGACACAAACAGACAGATAGGTACAAATACATACACAACACAACATAACAGACACATATGACTTTCAAGGGCTCAGTGCCTTCAAGAGCAATGTTACTACTTGAGTCTTCACTGGTTATCTGAGAGTCATAGCCTCAGGTCCTTCTATTGTTACCTTCAGGTGGTCTCTATTGTTGGGGACCATCATCATCCTCACTACCTCAGGCCTCCGAGATAGAAAATTATTGCCTCTTAATAAATAAGCAGAATGTTCGGCAGAGCATTCTGAGAAACGGGCTTGTGGTTAAATAATAGCTCAGGATATTCTTCCTGTTGTAGCTTTACAACCAGTTAAAGAATAGCTCAGGATAGTCTTCCTGTTGTAGCTTTACAGCCAGTTAAAGAATAGCTCAGGATAGTCTTCCTGTTGTAGCTTTACAGCCAGTTAAAGAATAGCTAACCAGCTCAGGGCTATCTCTCCTGCTACAGTTTTACAGCCAGTTAAAGATTAGTTCAGGACATTCCTTCTACTGACCTCTTCACCCTGCCTAGTGCAACTGCCTTGCCTATGGTCCTATATGAGCCTCCCCAGAGAAAATAAAATTTGTCAGTTTGATTAGAATACTGTCTTTCTGTCCATTCTTTTTATCCCTTACCCCCTTCTCTTGTAGGTGCTTGCCAGTTCGTCCTTGACTGTCCCACAGGTTGGGGCAGAATTGGCATCCAACATGGGGCTGTTAGAGGACATCTAGGAGATAATGCCGCTCACAACAAGAGAAGGATCCTTCCAGGGTGTCCCACAGGGGACAGTGTTGCTTTCTTTCCAGTGACCCGCTGACAAGAAATGACTATCAGTGGTGGTGAGCATTGGTGCAAATCTTAAGTGATGGGACAAGCAATTTCTCAGAAATATCTGTTCCTTGTCGGGCTCAAAGAAGCTCTATGGAAACAAGGAATTAGGGTTAAGAAAAAGGACCTTGCTAATGCCTCCAGTTATTGGAACCTGATTCAGGTTGTCCTTAAGGCAACCTCCCAACGGCCAGACCTCTCTCCAGTCCCCTTGGGTGGCTGAAATGAAGCCTTCCCTTTAGGAGGGCTCTCTTGAGTCCAACCTTGATCAGGAAATAAATAAATAAATAAAAATAAAACAAACAGCAACAACAAAAAGAGACCCAGTCGACCTCTTTACAGGAGAAGAGGCTGACCTTGAGGAAGAGGTGGCCAAATATGAGTGGGACCGTTATCATGACGCCCCCAACATTGCCCCTGCCTCTGCTCCGCAAATGCGGATGCCATCCGCCCCACCACCACCACATGCTGCTCCAGGGCTTAGGGAAGCAAAGGTGTGGCCCTCCATATGCACTAGGTCAGCAGAACCTGTAGGTGCCAAGAACTCAGAGTTGCTACAATGGTGGTTATTTACTTTTCAAGCAGCTACAGTCACAGATGAGCTACAAGAGGCCAGCCCAGGCCTAGAGAGCAAAGGCAGGATACGGGGCCTAGAGGCCTGCAGCCTTAGGAACTGCTGCCGTGGCTAACTCCCAGCCAGGTATATGAAAAAAATTAATACAGCCTGACAGAAACCGTTTTAAGACCAAAAAAAAAAAAAAAAAAATGTGGGGAGGGGTGACATAAATGAATTTATTGGGATTTGTTCAGATTTTGGATACTCAAAATTCAAAAGTTATCTATAGCAGCTGCATTACAAGAGATTTCAATTAAGGATGTTTGATTTCAACAAACTAATCTTGGCCTAGAGAAAAGGAGGGCTAAAAGATGTATATATGTTCTGTATGTATGGTGTGGCCACGCATGCGTGTCTATAGTGTGATTATGAATGTGTGAATCCTAACAAAAGGTACTATTTTAATTGCTTGGGATATGGGAAAAAAAAATCTGGTCAGTGTCTTCATTGGAAGGGTTGACGATCTGTGCCTCCCACGGCTGCCCCCCCGCCCCAGAGCGTGTCAGCAGGAAATGGCCAAAGTCAGCAAAATCAGTGATTAAAAAAGAAATTGAGAGAATGGGGGTTAGTGTAAGATTTGGAAACAGCTATTGAGAAAAAGCCTCAGGAGACTGCAGCTCTCTTTGGCCCCACCTAGAAAGGTGTCAGTGAAAGTGTAAATGAGACCATGTCAGCTAACGAAGGCTTTGCAGGTCAAATTGGGGGGGGGGGATCTTCAAAAGTATTTGGGGCAGGCCTCAAAAATTAAAAAAGATAGCTTGCGATCATTAAATGATTTTCAGAAATTACTAGGAAAATATTCAATGGTTATGGCCTTTTTGAATTTTTAAATAAATTGGCAATTTGAGACCTTTAAGCAATATCCTTAAAGGAAATAGTGATCCAGTTCACCTAGACTGCTAACTAAAGAGGGTAGACAAGTTCTTCTACAATTGGAGAATGCAATCCTACATCAGCAGATATGCTATATTGAATATGCAAAACATGGGAGGCTTATGTGCTTCCCACATAGCATAGTCCAACTTCTGTCTTATGGCAAGGGGACCAGTTTTATGGTTGCATTTACCTGTTTCCCCAGCCAAAGTGTTAATCCTTATTTTAAAGCAGTAGCTTGTATGGTACAAAAATGCTGTATGGAGTCTAGGAGATATTTTGGCAGGGGACCAAGCACAATACATGTTCCCTATACCAAACAGCAAGTAGATTAGTTATTTCAAAACCTTTACAACCAGCAATTAGCAAAGGGATATTTAGGCAGTGGGGGGGGGGGGGTTACCTCCCCTTCTCTGAGAGTGGGCTCAGGTGCCAGCCATGGCACTCCCGATTTAAGAAGTTAATTTTCTTTTACCATTAGGAGTTCCCTTTCTATGTATAGATTTAGGACCTAAGTTTTTAAACTTTTATTAATTATAATTTTTGGTCCATCAGCTTTTGTTCAGTTTTTGGGAAAAAAATTAATAATAAGTTTCCAGCTCATAGACTGTTGCAATTTGTGCTAATATATCCTTTTGTAGGAGTTCCCACCAGCAATGATCCTTGACCCCCAAAGCAGGGCCTCCAGCAAGATCCTTGACCCCCAAAGCAGGGCCTCTGCTAAAGAAAGAGGCCTCAGCTGGAGAGTGCCAGTTTCCAGTGAGATCCAACTACCCTACAGAAACTTCCCAAGTTTCAGCTCAGCCTTTGTCCTCTTCTGCCAGCCATTGGCTAGAGGTGAGTCTGGGCCCAATTGGGGCAGCCTCTCCCCTACAACCTCTCCCCCCCCCCCCAAACTCCCTGGGTTGGCCCCTGATCCTGCTGCTCCTGTGTCCTGTCCCCATGGAGAGCACCCTTGGAGCTCTGATACACCCCCACCCATCCCCACCGCGAGCCTGCCCCCCCTACCCCGTGCCCTACCCTGCCCACTGTCCTGCCCCTGTGGTTGAGCACTGGGACAGAGGGTGGAGCCAACAGTCCACCCTACTTCGGAGACTTCTCAGAGCAACTCTGAACAAAGGAGACCTGCCTATCCACGCGGGACCACCCATAATTTCCACCTGCTTGGTCTTTGACCCCACCTCCAGTCCTCTGCTGGAGTCCTGGGCCCCTCCCAGAGATCCGCCTATCTCTGTGGGTCCACTCTGAGTTCCTGCCAGCAAGATCCTTGACCCACCCCCCAAAAAAAGCAGGGCCTCTGCTAAAGAAAGAGACCTCAGCTGTAGAGTTCCAGTTTCCAGTGAGATCCGACTATCGTGCAGAATCTTCCCAAGTTTCAGCTCAGCCTTTGTCCTCTTCTGCCAGCCATTGGCTAGAGCCATTGGCTAGAGGCATCTTCTACTAGATCCTCATCCCTGACCCCATCCCTGGGTCCCTGTCTGTGGAGAGATCTCCTATAGAGCTTGGACCACCCAGAGCTACAGATATTGAATCTCTGACCCACAAAAGCCCACTGGGGAAGTACCATAGAGAGAGGAGGAGACCCCACCAACACCTACTGGAAGAAGCTATGGGAAGATGGCAATACAAGAAAACACCTAACAACAGAAAGACAAGCATGACACCACCAGAATCTAGGGAATCTACACCAAATAGAACAGAACACAACAACAAAGCAGAGGAAGCAGAAGGGAATGACTTAAAAATTACCATCATAAAAATGATAGAGCCCCTCAAAGAAGATGTGAGAAAATCCCTTAAAGAAATGGAGGAAAAAACAAACAAAAAAGTGGAAGAAATGAACAAATTCCTTAAGGAAAGTAAAGAAAGTACAGAAAGCCAAGAAAAAAACAATTAAGCAGGTGAAGGAAATGGTTCAAGACTTGAAAACTGAAATAGAGAAAATAAAGGCAACACAAACCAAAGGAATGCTGGAAATAGAAAAACTGGGCAAAAGATTGGGAAGTACAGATGCAAGCATAACCAACAGAATTCAAGAGATTGAAGAGAGAATCTCAGGCGCAGAAGATAAACTAGAAGAAATAGATTCATCGACCAAAGAAAATCGAAAGTTCAACAAATCCTTAGCACAAAACATCCAGGAAATATGGGATACAGTGAAAAGGCCAAACCTAAGAATAATAGGCATAGAGGAAGGTGAGGAAGCCCAGCTCAAAGGTGCCAAAAACACATTCAACAAAATCATTGAGGAAAACTTTCCAAATCTGAAGAAGGACATGCCCATGAAAGTACAAGAAGCATACCAAACCCCAAATAGGCTGGACCAAAGAAAAAAGACCCCTCGACATATAATAATCAAAACACCTAGCATACAGAATAAAGAAAGAATATTAAGATCAGTGAAGGAAAAAGGACAGGTAACATATAAAGGCAGACCTATAAAAATTACACCTGACTTTTCCATTGAAACCCTCAAGGCCAGAAGGTCCTAGATAGATGTTCTACAAGTATTAAGAGAACACAGATGCCAGCCTAGGATACTATATCCAGCAAAACTCTCAATCACTATAGATGGAGAAAACAAGATATTTAATGACAAAACCATATTTTCCCAATACGTATCTACAAATCCAGCCCTACAGAAAGTATTGGAAGGAAAATTCCAACCCAAGGAAGGTAACTACGCCCACAAAAATCCAACTACACCAGAAACCAAGGGTAAAGCAGAACAAATATATTCACAATATCACTGCCAACAACAAACCTAAAACAAACAAGCATCAACAATCAATGGTCCTTACTCACCCTCAACATTAATGGTCTTAACTCACCTATAAAAAGACACAGGCTAACTGAATGGATACGAAGACAGAATCCACCCTTCTGCTGCATACAAGAAACACATCTAACCTTCAAAGATAGACCTCAGAGTAAAAGGTTGGGAAAAGATTTTCCAATCAAATGGAACCAAGAAGCAAGCAGGCGTGGCTATCCTAATAGCTAACAAGTTAGACTTCAAACCAAAATTAATCAAAAGAGATGAAGACGGTCATTTCATATTCATCGCAGGAGAAATCCATCAACACAAAGTCTCAGTTCTGAACATCTATGCCCCAATACAAAGGCACCCACATTTGTAAAAGAAATGCTACTAAAACTCAAAGCTCATATAAAACCTCACACACTTATAGTGGGAGACTTCAATACGCCACTCTCAACACTAGACAGGACCACAAATCAGAAACTCAACAAAGAAACAAAAGAACTAACAGAAGTTATGTCTCAACTGGGGTTAACAGACATCTATAGAACATTCCACCCAAACACAAAAGAATATACCTTCTTCTCTGCTCCACATGGAACCTTCTCTAAAATCGACCACATACTAGGTGGCATAACAAACCTCAACAGATACAAGAGAATAGGAATAGTCACCTGTACCTTATCAGACCACCATGCTTTAAAATTGGAATTCAACAACAACACAAATAGCAGAAAATCTGCAAACTCATGGAAACAGAACAATGTGCAATTGCACCACACCTGGGTCAAAGAAGAAATAAAGAAATAAATTAAGGATTTTCTAATATTCAACAAGAATGAGGACACAACATACCCCCGAATTTATGGGACACCTTGAAAGCAGTGCTACAAGGAAAGTTCATTGCACTAAGTGCCCATATGAAGAAAACAGAGGATAGTCACATAAGAGAATTAACAGCACAACTGAAAAGCTTAGAACAGAGAGAAGCGAACTCACCCCATAGGAGTAGATGTCAGGAAATAATCAACTTGAGGGCTGAAATCAACAAAATAGAAACCAGGAAACCAATACAAAAAAAATCAATGCAACGAAGAGATGGCTTTTTGAGAAAATCAACAAGATAGTCAAACCTTTATCCAAACTAACGAAAAAGCAGAGAGAGAACATGCAAATTAACAAAATCAGAAACGAAAAGGGGAACATAACAACGGACACAGAGGAAATCCAGACAATTTTTAGGTCATACTTTGAAAATCTGTATTCCACAAAAATTGAAAATTCAAAGGAAATGAACAAATTTCTGGATAACTATCATTTACCAAAATTAAATCAAGAACAGACAAACAACTTAAATAGACCTATAACCCACAATGAAATAGAAGCAGTCATCGAAAGCCTTCCAACCAAAAAAAGTCCAGGGCCAGATGGATTCAGTGCAGAATTCTACCAGACATTCAAGGAAGAACTAATACCACTACTCCTCAAACTGTTCCACAAAATAGAAACAGAAGGTTCATTGCCAAACTCTTTTTATGAGGCCACAATAACCTTGGTACCCAAGCCTCACAAAGACACAACTAAGAAAGAAAACTACAGACCAATATCCCTGATGAACATCGATGCAAAAATACTCAATAAAATACTGGCAAACCGAATTCAAGAATACATCAGAGAAATCATCCACCATGACCAAGTAGGCTTCATCCCTGGATTGCAGGAATGGTTTAACATATGAAAATCTATCAACGTGATCCACCATATAAACAAACTGAAAAAGAAAAACCATATGATTGTCTCCCTAGATGCTGAAAAAGCCTTCGACAAAATTCAACAACCTTTCATGATAAAGGTCTTGGAGAGGTCAGGGATAACAGGAACATACCTAAACATAATAAGACCAATATACAGCAAACCAACTGCCAACATCAAACTGAATGGAGAGAAACTTAAGCCAATTCCTCTAAAATCAGGAACAAGACAAGGCTGCCCTCTCTCTCCATATCTCTTCAATATCATACTGGAAGTTCTAGCTAATGCTATAAGACAACAAAAGGAGATCAAGGGGATCCAGATTGGAAAGGAAGAAGTCAAACTGTCTCTATTTGCAGATGATATGATAGTTTACATAAGCGACCCAATAAACTCTACCAGGGAACTACAGCTGATAAACACCTTCAGCAAACTAGCAGGATACAAGATAAACTCAAAAAAATCAGTAGCCCTACTTTTTTCAGACGACAAAGAGACAGAGAAAGAAATCAGAGAAACATCACCCTTTACAATAGCCACAAGCAACATAAAGTATCTTGGTGTACGCTTACCAAACAAGTAAAAGACCTATATAATAAGAACTTTGTGGCTCTAAAGAAAGAAATTAAAGAAGATACCAGAAAATGGAAAGATCTCCCATGCTCTTGGATAGGTAGGATAAACATAGTAAAAATGGCAATCTTGCCAAAAGCAATCTACAGATTCAATGCAATCCCCATTAAAATCCCACCACAATTCTTTACTGACCTTGAAAGGATAATAATCAACTTTATATGGAAAAACAAAAGACCCAGGATAGCCAAAACAACCCTATACAATAAAAGAACTTCAGGAGGCATCACCATTCCTGACTTTAAGCTCTACTACAGAGCTATAGTTCTGAAAACAGCCTGGTATTGGCACAAAAATAGACAAGTATACCAACGGAATCAAATTGAAAATCCTGATGTTAACCCACACACCTATGAACACCTGATTTTCGACAAAACAGCTAAAATTATACAATGGGGTGAGGACAGCATCTTCAACAAATGATGCTGGCACAATTGGATGAGGGTGTGTAGAAGACTGCAAATAGACCCATGTCTGTCGCCATGAATAAAACTCAAGTCCAAATGGATCAAAGACCTCAACATCAATCCAGCCATATTGAACCTCTTAGAAGAGAAAGTAGGAGGTACCCTTGAACAAATTGGTATAGAAGACTGCTTCCTGAACATAACTCCAGGAGCACAGACACTGAGATCAACAATTAACAAATGGGACCTCTTCAAACTTAGAAGCTTCTGTAAGGCAAAGGACACAGTGGACAAGACCAAATGGCAGCCCACAGACTGGGAAAAGATTTTCACCAATCCTATATCCAACAAAGGGCTGATCTCTAAAATATACAAAGAACTCAAGAAACTAGCCAACAAAACACCAAATAACCCTATGAAAAAAATGGGGTACAGAACTGAAGAAAGAATTCTCAATAGAGGAAATCAAAAAGGCTGAAAGACACTTAAGAAAGTGCTCAACATCCTTAGCTATCAGGGAAATGCAAATCAAAACAACTTTGAGATACCATCTTACTCCTGCCAGAATGGCTAAAATTAGAAACACCAATGAAGACTCATCCTGGAGAGGATGTGGAGAAAAGGGAACACTCCTCCACTGCTGGTGGGAGTGCAAACTCGTACAGCCATTTTGGAGATCAGTATGGCAGCAGTTCCTCAGGAAAATGGGAATTAGTTTACCACAGGACCCAGCAATCCCCCTCTTAGGCATATACCCAAATGATTGACATCCATGCAACAAAGACATCTGTTCAACTATGTTCATAGCAGCACTATTTGTAATAGCAAGAACCTGGAAGCAACCTAGATGCCCCTCAATTGAAGAATGGTTAATGAAGATGTGGCACATCTACACAATGGAATACTACTTTGCAGAAAAAAATAATGGTATCTTGAAATTCGCAGGCAAGTGGGTGGCACTTGAAGAAACCATCCTGAACGAGGTAACCCAGTCACAAAAAGAGGAACATAGTATGTACTCACTCATATATGGATTTTAGACCTAGAGCAAAGGATCACCAGCCTATAATTCACACCACCAGAGAAACTAGGATACAAGGTGTATTCTAAGAGATTCATATAAAGTCCCTCACAGAACCGGGAAGGGACAAGTCCCCCAGAGCACAGGGGAAGTGGTGGGGGGCAGCAAATGGAGAAAGAAGTAGGAGAAAATGAGGGGGAGGAAAGGAAAACATGTGCAACCAGGAAGATTGAGCCCAGTTAGGAGCTCCAGAAGACAGGAGAAAGAGAGAGAGAGAGAGAGAGAGAGAGAGAGAGAGAGAGAGAGAGAGAGAGAGAGAGAGAGAACATAAAAGAGGGAGCCAATATTGGTTTGAAGATAAAATTGAACACAAAGAAAGGTCTAGAGAACTACAAGATTGCTGCCAACCAACTATTTGAGCATCCATGGAAAGGCTACCATAAATGCCCTTCCCGGATATCCATGGAGCCCTCATCTAATACCTGTTGGAAACAGGAGCAAACACCCATACATAAACACTGAGTCGAACTAGAACCCAGATGCAGATGGAGAGGACAAGAAACACATAGAGTCAGCTTACCTGAACAAGGAGGAGCTAACGGGCCACCAGACTGATAGCTGGGAAGCCAGCATGGGATTGACTCAGGCCCCCCTGAATATGGATCTCAGCCAGAAGGACTGAGCAGTCTACGGGACCTCAGACAGTGGAGCCTGGTGCACAAAAGGACCTTGCTAACACATCCCCCATGGAGGGATAACTGTCTTAACCTAGAGACAGGAGAGAAGCCCTAGTCCCTACTTCACATGACCTGTCAGATCTATTGATCCCAACTGGATGGTATTTCCCTACATATGGAATTGGGGTGGGGGGATGGGAGGGGAGGGTGGTTAGGGTGCATGTGAGAGGGCAGAGAGGGTAAAAGGGAAGGAGGGAGGGAAGAAGAGAGGGTGGGAGGGAGGGAGGGAGAGGGAACTGGGATTGACATGTAAAATAATAAATTAAATAAAAAAAATGCTTTGACTCCAAAATTTAAGTTCAAGGACAAGTTACTGGGGAAAAGGATTTCTATTTTTGTTTTCACAGAAAATGAAAAGCTGTGGATTCCTTCCAGACTAATGTGCTTTGATCAAGCCAGACCGCCTGAAACAGAGTACCAGGTGATCCTACATTCAAAACAGCTGGACAAAGCAGCCTTACAAACTACAGCCAGGATTTCTGCATCTTCTTAGAATCCCCCATGACAGCGCCCCTTACCAGCAGGAAGTAGTTTGGAAGGAACAATGCCCAAATTCCCAAATATTGTCTATAAATGTTTGTTTTCATTTAAATGGACTTGGTTATATAAAAATAAATAAATAAATATATATATTATTTTGTATTCCCTAAAAATTGTAAGGAGTAATCCTATAAGAAATGCTATGTTAGTTTTTACTGATGGTTCTTCTAATGGAAAAGCAGCTTGTGCTATTGATGGAAAAAAATAAGTACTACAGTCAGATCCAGCTTCAGCTCAGATAGTTGAGTTACAAGCTGTTGCTATAGTTTTTCAGCTTCTAATAAATGATTCATTTAACTTATATACTGATAGTCTCTAGGTTTTCAGAGCTCTTCAAGCTTTAGAGACAGTTCCATACATTGGAACTAGTAATAATCATGTTAAAATACTGTTTGAGCAAATTCAGAGTGTCATTCATCAAAAACAGTCACTGTGCTTTATGGGTCATATAAGAGCTCATTCAAATTTTCCTGACCCACTCACTGGTTGAAGGCAATGAGTCAGTGATAGAGTGATAGACTGATAAAAACAGTTGCTTTATCTCAGGTAAAATTAGCTCAACAGTCACACAGCTTTCATCATCAAAATAGCAATAGTCTAAGAAAACAGTTTGGTTTAACTACAGAGACTGCTTGGCAAATTGTCAAACAATGCGATGTGTGCCCACAATATTTACCTGTAACTAATATAGGAGTAAATACTCAGGCCTGCTCTCCTATCATTTATGGCAAGTGGATGTTACTCATTACAAAATTTGACAGATTAAAATATGTGCACGTGGCAGTCGATACATATTCAGGCTTCTTAATGGCCACAGCACAAACTGGAGAAGCCACTAAGCATGTGATAAATCACTGTTTAAAATATTTTGCTTACATGGGAGTTCCAAAAATGATAAAAACAGACAATGGATCTGGATATACTAGTAAAGCATTTCAGCAATTTTGTGCCCAATGGAAAATTAAACACAAAAGAGGCATTCCTTATAACCCTCAAGGGCAAGGAATTGTGGAGCATGCTCATAGCTCCTTAAAACTGCAACTTATAAGGAGAAGGGAGTCATGCCCCCAGTCTCCACCTGATGCATTAATCACATACTCTTCATTTAAAATTTTTTGAATATGGATGCCCATGAGCAATCTGTGGGGAACAGATTCTAGCATGATGGAAATTGAGAGACTTTTACTCAAGTCAAATGGAAAGATCCATGCACTAGACTGTGGAAACGGCCCGATCCTGTCCTAATATGGGGTCGAGGGCATGTTTGTGTTTTCTTACAGGAATCAAATAAGGCCCGGTGGCTGCCAGAACATTTGGTGAGATGCGTGGAACAGAGGAAAACCGGACCTGAGACCTTGGGACCTCCTCTCCCTCATCCTCTCTCTCTCTCTCTCTCTCTCTCTCTCTCTCTCTCTCTCTCTCTCTCTCTCAGAGGTCATTCTTCAGAACAGGCAAGGCTTAGACCTATTGTTTTTACAACAAGGAGGAATTTGTGCAGCATTCAAAGAGGAATGTTGTTTCTATACAGATCACACAGGAGTGAAAAGAGACAGCATGGCCAAGGCCAGAGAAGGGCTAGAAAAAAGAAAAAAGCAGCGAGAACAGGAAATAGGCTGGTTCCAAAATTGGCTCTCAGCCTCACCAAGCCTTACCAACTTACTCCCTTCCTTTTTAGGACCCCTTGCTGGCTTCTTAATTCTGCTTGCTTAAGGCCCTTAGGCCCTCAGGCCATTAAGAGGTTAACTGGCTTTATCTGCCAACAGTACATTATCACAGGCTTGACCTTGAGGAACTGGTCATGATGAGCCTTTAGAAGGTGACAACCCATGACCAAGGGGGACACTTCCAGGGAAGCCTTCTTCTGCTATTGACAAAACTAAAACATCTCCCACAGAGGTTCACCTTGTGTGAGTGCAATGAAGAGGCCACCAAAGGCGCCTACCCTGGGCTTCATGGGATTATACCTGGTTGCATGAAGGTTGAGGTCAGAAAAACCCTTCCCTCCTCAAAGGCATCGCAGTGGGCCTGAGCAATCTCGCCTTTGAAGGCTGGGTTAGCTTGCTTCAGGATGTATGTCGCATAACCATCTAAGGGGACCAGGATTCCTGCTCCCACTCATGGTGAGATAATGCCAATAGCCCACATTCTTACTTGGGAAAAAAGGGAGGAATTGCTGGGAGCGATCGTGGCATAAGCCTTAGAGACCGCCAGCTTTTTCTTAGAATAGCCCATTGAGTTAAAAGATAGCTACCTTTAGTCCTGATCTACCTTCTCCCCCTCCCCAACTTCCTGAGAAGTAGAATTTAGGGCTTGCAGGAATTCAGTCAGGTTACTTAGTAACCCCTCCTTATACAGTTATGTAGTAAGTCCTGAGACCTTTTCCCCTGCTAAGGACTGGCTTATCTCTACCTACATTTCCCCTTAGCAGATATCCCATTCACCTTCAGTGATCTATTATTAAGAACACCAGGTTGTCCGGTTACCAGGCAACGACCTCCCCTTGGTTATCCACTTTATTGCTTAGTCTTTTGGGCCCCTTTATGGGTCTTATATTGCTTTTTTCTTTTGGCCCATGGGCCTTTAGGCGTTTGACAGATTTTATCAAGAAACAGGTAGATAGCCTTACCGCAAAGCCAATCCAAATCCACTACCAGAGGCTGGCCATGAGTGACAATGAGGGGGAAGGCAACATTCATCTAACACTCCCGGCTCCCACTTAGCTTAAACAGGCACAATTACTCCCCCAGGTCAAAATGGCCTTCGGACCAAGACCCTTGAGCAGCCCCAGCCAGGGACCTAGAAAGGCCCCCTCTTCCATAAAAATGAGGACTTCTCTCTGCCGGTGGCTTGCCAATGATGGGCACCTTTCTGATGTTCCACCATCCTAAGACAGGAACTTTGATGGCTGGCAAAGATATCCAGAGACGGGGTACGGATGAGAGCCCCTCAGAATGATTATAAGTCAGCCCTAAGCTCCTCTTGGAAAAACATTTTGGCTGCTTCCTCTCTATTATTATGCCAGAGAGGGGGAGATGTAGAGGACCATCACCATCCTCACTACCTCAGGCCTCTGAGATAGAAAATTATTGCCTCTAAAGAAATAAGCAGAATGTTTAGCAGAACATTCTGAGATACAGGCTTGTGGTTTTACAGCCAGTTAAAGAATAGCTCAGGATAGTCTTCCTGTTGTAGCTTTACAGCCAGTTAAAGAATAGCTCAGGATAGTCTTCCTGTTGTAGCTTTACAGCCAGTTAAAGAATAGCTCAGGATAGTCTTCCTGTTGTAGCTTTACAGCCAGTTAAAGAATAGCTCAGGATATTCCTCCTGCTGCAGTTTTACAGCCAGTTAAAGAATAGCTAACCAGCTCAGGGCTATCTCTCCTGCTACAGTTTTACAGCCAGTTAAAGATTAGTTCAGGACATTCCTTCTACTGACCTCTTCACCCTGCCTAGTGCAACTGTCTTGCCTACGGTCCTATATAACAGAAAATAAAATTTGTCAGTTTGATTAGAATACTGTCTTTCTGTCCATTCTTTGTATCCCTTGCTTCCCTTTCTCTTGTAGGTACTTCCCAGTTCGTTGTTGACTGCCCTGCAGGTCAGGGCACTCTATGGCATCCCATGCTTGGGCCTACCCAATACAGGGCTCTGGACACTTGGTCTCTCCAGGCCTACCTCTATGCTACTTCAGGTGTCCTAACTGATGCCTTCACTTAATGCCCTGCTGACTTCAGGGTAACGAAATGCCAAGTCCCTATGCAAACTCCTCAGCTTGGTCTATAGCAAAGACCTGAAGACACATAGTATAGTTTTGATGTCCTGGCAACCTTGAAGTTAAGACATAGCTCTAGGTCCCATTGAGCTAGAAGGAATCCCCCCAGATACCTTAGTTAAAGCCTCTGCTAGGTAGTGTTGCAAGTCTGGCCAGATCTTACTACAACCTACCTTTTATCTGACAGTGGTCTGTCCACCAGGGAGACTATCTGGTCATTCTGAGTCTGAGAGATGAGTAGAGGTCTCCCTCTTTCTCATTCTCTCCAGTATACTCAGACTCCCTCTTTTATGTCCCTCATTCTGGAAGAAGCATCACCTAGCCATGTTGGTCCCCATACTGCACCCCTTTCTTTGGACTCTCCCCAGGGGAATGTACCACTAGAAGCAAGACAGATGAGGAACATATGGACACTTATTTGGTTGTTTTTTCAAGTGAGTGACAACTTCTAGTGGGGGCAGTCTTTCAGCTGAAGGACATCACTCTAAGAAGTAAAGGGGCTGTGTAGTAGTAGGCAGGGGAAAGGAGGTCAGGAAAGTTTCATGTGAATATGAAGAAAGAAAATTAGTCAAAACAAAACACACAGAGAAAGGTAGGGACCCACAGCACAAAAAGAGGGAGGCTGTGTGGGGCACACTGGGCTGGGCACACTCATACAGACGGTGATAAAGTTGCTGGGGTTTCAGAAGCTAACAAAGGGTGAAATGGGAAGAAATGAAGGGTGTCATCCAAATTCCTTCCCCAGGGAGAAATAAATACACACCTATTCCCTCCTTTGACGAAGTCAGCTGAGGTATGAGGCCACCACAGCTCACTCTGAAGGGGTGGTGAGTTTATTAGGCTTGCTTACAGAGGTGGGAAAAAGATTGTGGGCAGGAGCACAGGTAACAAAGTAGCCTCACAGGAAAGTCTGACCATGCATGGCTCTAACCCCCCCCCCCATAGACTCGAAGATAAAGTCCTTTCCCTAGGCCTTCCCACTTTATATACTCTAGCCCCTCCCCGACTTCACGTGTAATTAGGGCAGAATTGCATTGAACTGGTTAGGAGAAGTGGCTGGATACTCAGGTGAGGAACGCATAGCCCTCCCGTACTTCCAGGTGACAGGTCCAGCTGTAAGATCTTTTGCAAGTGGGTGCAGCTGAACTCATGAAGATGGTGATAGTCTGGCTTGAAGGATTGTCCTCTACATCAAAGGACAATACTAGAAAATCAGTCAGGTCACATTTTCAGAAATGTTAACACACTGGCTTCAGTGGAAAAAGTGCTATGGAGACATTGGTTGTTGAAGCTGAAAAGAGACAAGCTGGTTATCTTCTACCACTTTGTAGGCAGGAGAGGAGCCAGGGAGCTATGGTCTCTGGAGGTAGAAGTTGACAAGCTACCAGACTGGAAGGTTTGGCAGTACCATTCTCTGAGACAGAAGCAGGTTTGTTTTTCTTTGATTTTGCTTTTATTAGTCTTTCATTTGTTACATGCTGACTGGTTTCCCCTCCCCCATTTCTTCCGTCCCTCCTCCACCTCCCCTTTCCCCCAGATCCACTCCTCCATTTCCAAGGTGTGAGAAACTCATCTGTTTAGAAAAGTTGAGTTCTGGGAACTGTTGGAACACCCAAGCGCTGATGTCTAGGAGCTCGGGGGCAGCAGCTCTGAGGCAATGACAGAAGGGATGTGCAGGTGGAAATCAAGCCCTGGGCTGTGGAGAGCACTGTACAAGGAAGCCATTCAGACTGAGGCCGGTCTCAAAGGGCACCAAAATTTAATGACGGGATAGAAAAGGGAAAAGCATGGGGAGAAACTGATTTTACAGAAAAGTCATGGGGACCAGTGGGAAGCAGACCAAGGAGATGTGACAGATGCACAAGAGGTGGCATGTGTCCAAAAGGCATGAATCATCAAAAAAGGTCATTTTTCAAAAGGATTATAGCATCTTTTCCTCCCAGTTTTACTAAAGGAGTAATTGGTGTGGACAGCGGCACTGGTCCCCTGACACTGCCACTCTCTCTTCTGGGATGTGCCATCAATTGACATATGAATTCTTTGGTTAGAGTCACAAGGGCCTTTCAGAATATACTAAATGCTATACCTCCATCTTGTTTGTTTCTGAGACAAGGCTTCAGGGTATGCTGCACACTGACCTTTTACCTCAGTCTCCTGAGTGCTGGGAAGAGGCTGTGAGAGTTAGCAACGGAGGTGGAAGCTGAAACCAACCTTCCCGACTTGAAAGTTCGCTCTGCCCCAACTACCCTTTCGCTCTTTCTACTACCCGAGGCTCATTTTCATGATTTCCACAACACCAGCTTCTCCTCACTTTCTTCGCCTCCAACCTCCTTCTCTCTTCTGGACTCACACGTTCCTTTTTCTTCACTACAGATAACCCATGCCCATTGCCTCTCTTTTGACATTTTCTATTTCCCAGTTTCTATTTCACCACACCGCTGATGCCTGCCTCTTAGTGATGGCAAACGACCTTCCTACTGCCTAATCTGTGCCTTTATCCTGTTTAAAAACATTAAAAAAAACAAACAAAAAAAAGTTCCTGTGGGTATAATGTGAGTGCGGGTGCACTTGGCAGCCAGAAGAGGGCACTAGATCTTCCTGAGTTGCATGCAGCTCTGAGATGCCCAACGTGGGAGCTGGAACCCAAACTTAAGTCCTCTGGAAAAACAGTATTGGCCATCACCCCCACCCCTGCTCTGTTCTTCTTGATCTCATTCTGGCACTGGGCTCGTGTACCACTCCTCATTTCTGCTCTGGGACTTGCAGCTAGCCTTCCGTCCTTTTACTGCCTGGCCTGTACCTGTTCTTCGGGCCTCCACACAAGGGCCTCAGTATTTGCCCCCCACCATGTGCTTCATCAGGCTTCATACAGTGAGCTTTCACCTCTCTGTGGATATCTCCTCTCCCCCTTGGGCTCCTCCCCTCCACCTCTCAAGCACTGGCTGCCTTGTTCACACAGCCCTTTAGACATGACTCCACAGTTATGCTAAACCCAAACTTGCCAAGCCCCTCCAAACCTCCAGGCCCAAACCTTTTGTATTGGCTTCAGAATCTTGTCTCTCGCTCTCCCCTCCCCCTCCAGTCACAGTGAGATATTTCCCCAAACTACCCTGGGCATTCCCCTTCATTTTCTTGGCCTTCTGGACCATACTTTTACTTTTTATCAGTACAGAGATGTTTAATGGTTGAAGAATTATCACTGGCTCAGACATCTTCAGAAAGGGAACTTTTCATGTTTCAAAAACTGATTTGATAGATTGATTTTTCCGTAAGTAGGCAATACTCATGTAATCCTCCCCCCTCCCCCCAATGCACAGAACATTCTTGTGCTGGCAGGTGCCGCCCTCCTCCAGGCCCTTGCAAGGATGGGCCTGGCTGGGACCACTGCCAGCATCCTGGGAGAGAGAGCAATCCAGTGAGAACCAGGCATTCTCTGTAGCTTCCCTCATGAGGCTGTGTCCTTGGAGACAGACCCCTCCTATCCAAGGGGATGTGGAGCCCCTTTTCTGGGTGGGCAAGAGGTGAGTCCTCCCTTCTCTTGCAGTATTCACCCTAGAGTCTTTTGTCACCCTGGGCCCACCCAGCTTCTTGCTACAGCTCGTTTTCCTCAGTATGCCAACTTTCACCTACCCGGAAGGATCTGGAGACTGAACTTCTACTGCCCCTGTGGTCCTGGGTTGCAGGGACCCAGCCATGCCCTTCCAGAAGAAAGAGGGGGGCTGGTTTTGTTTTCCTATTCTCGTGGTTGTCCATTTTCTGGTACTGTAGCCCAGGTCTCCTTCCGACAAAGACCCAAGGCCCAGAAGATCAAGGATCCCTCTGAGAAAGGACATATTTAACTGTATAATAGCTCCTCCTCGAAGTGTCTTAAGCTCAATTTGTGATGACAAGGTATTCTTAGCAGTCAGCTGGATGCATTCTGTATCTTCCTTCTAGATTCTCTAAATATTCATTTTTTAAAAGCTCCTGAGAAAATCTGAGGATTCCTGGGAGACCATCAACCTCTGGATAGCTCCAAGCTGCAGGGACTGTGCAGGCAACATGCATGTTGAGGGGGATGGACTGATAGCCACACAGCATGGTAGTGCAGACTTCCTCTAAAATACAGGTACAATGCTGAATAAAGCATCTGTCTGAGTCCAGCGCCCACTCTGGCCTACCTGACCCTTTGCTTATTTACACTCCACATCTGAGTTAAATGCTGCAGCCTTCAAAGAAACACATTATGGGGTCTAGATGTCTTTTCTGAAATTTGTTTAGTTATGCTTGCCTGCCAGATGGTAACTGACCCTCAGAAGATTAGCTCTGTGAAACTATTTTATCAGCAAAGAAGATGTTGAGAATAACAAACTCATTTATACTTAGCCTTCAGATTTGCATGTTTTACTATAAAACTGCTCAAATCTCTTAAAGTAAAATGGAGTATTAACTGATTAAAATTTTTATCTTTACTTCTATTTCCTCTTCCCCTCAAATGTGAGTTCCCCCAAGACAGGAGTTTGTGCCTCTGTCCTTCACACCCACATCCCACTTCCTGGACCACACCCAGGTCTTCAGACTGCTCACCGAAAACCTGGCCCGAGTCTGTCCCTACTTCATTCCCCATGGCAACCGGAGTGCTGTGCTCTCGAACCCTTCATCTGGCCCTGCACACTTAAGGTTAGATTACTTTTGGTTCAGTTTTCCTTGTGCCTTGGTAAAAATCCTTCTTGCTTCTACTTGGCTGTAAGGTTTTCAAAGGGGTTCTCTTCTGGCCTCGGCCCTGGTCTCCACTCAGTCTGACTCCTCACTGATTTATAAGCATCCCACTGGCTGACAGCTCCTCTCCTCCCCCTCCCCCTCCCCCTCCTCTTCCACTCTTGTGTCTCCCTGCTTTTTCAGGTCTTCCCTCCTCCTTAGAGAAGTCAGCTTCCTCCTTTCCCAGAACTTTCTCCTACCTGCTATAAATCTCTCCTTTACTCTCTGAAATGGGCCCCAGGGCACTCTTGCTTTTAACTGGGAAGGCACTCTATAAAAAGTCTCAAAGGGTTTCATTTAACAAACATTAAGGGACAATGCATAGTTAATGGTTGCTTGGAGAAGAAGTATCATATTCCTCAGTGATGTAGCCATTGTTAAATTACCCTTGCTCAGCGCGTGCACGTGCGCGTGCGCACACACACACACACACACAGGAGACTTAAGAAGGGACTTTCCTGGGGTGGGGGGTGGGGGTGAATGAGAATAAAGAGGAACGGTCAAAATGCATTGTTAAATATACATTGGATATATATGTGAAAATACTAATTTTTAAAAAGGAGCAAGCTGCTACATCCTCTAGAGATGAAGGCAGTGAGATGAACAAGTCAAAAGTGCTGGGGCTGGGTCATCAGTGGCAGAGCCAAATGCTCTAGAGCCACTGGCTTAGCTACCTAAGATGATCTATAAAGAAGAATCACAGGGTTGCCTGCAATGGGGAAATGCTTTCCCTTTAGAACTGATGCAGCTATAGGAGACTCAGCCAAGTAAGATCTCTCCTCATTCATGGTTATTTAAAGGTTGAGATGATTTAGCCATGTTCACACCTTGCAACCTGCTTTCTGTCACCTGACATGGGGTGGGGGGTGCTTACCATCCTTCTTGGCAAGCTTCCAATTGGGAGTTACCTGTTCTACAGCAGAAGAAAAAAAAAAAAAAAAAAAAGAATCCACAGAGGAAATTCAGATCAATGTGTGGTTGTCTTGAACCAACTTCAGGGCAAAAGTCTGCCATTTCAGACCAATTAGACATGCAGAACAGGGATTGGGGGGGCAAGAGGTGCATTGGAGCCCCTCACCCCATGGGTTCCTCACCCAGAAAGACTCATTTGTTTTTATTGGGAGATTCTCACTCATCTTTGAGCTCAGCCCAGCGCCTATACAAGAGGTTCACTGAGCCCTGCTTTCTTCACAACTTACCCATCGACCTCCAGCACACCCAAGGCAAGGGCATCCTTTTGCTCCAGCTTCATCTGTGCCCCTGATGGTGCCTCTTGTTTCTCGTATGGTCCACTATCTTCCCAGTGTGGTACCTAGTGTTACCTCCCCTGGACATCAGCAGAGACTTTGGCAGTTAAAGACATTTAGAGACACATAAGGCTGGTCCTTCTAAACAAGAGCCCTAGGATCCAACTGGGCTTATCTGACACCAAAATTATTTATATATATATATATATATATATATATATATATATATAATTTATTTATTTATATTTATATATTCTCTTTTATCCTGTCCCTGGGAGAAGGAAAAGAACAGTTAAACATCACAGTTGTTTCCTATTAATTTTTTTCTCTTGCTTGCCTCATCAGAATTTTCTAGTCAAATATTAGTTCTTAAACTGAAAGGGGAAAGGGCAGAAGAGACACCATCACAGTATGAGGATTTGGGGTCAGAAGGCTTAAGTTCAATTCTGCTGCTAACTAGCACCACTTCCCAAGTGGCTTAAGCTCTGGCTAGGCAAGTGAATTCTCTGCTGTAGGGTACTGAGATGGGAAAGAACCTTGTAAGCCACACACATGTGGGGCTGACTGTCCCTTGGTCTTTAAAGTCTCTATGACAATTGAAGCTATGTGATCACATGACTTTGATAGCATCAGCCTTAGGGTGGTCCAAATTCTGGACTGAATCTGTTTCTATGGCAAGATCCATACCCATACCTGAGCCCAAGATTTATCACCCTGAAGGCCTCATGACCTTGCTTCTACTCTTTGACCTGAATATGATAGGCTCCTTTAAGGGCACCACACCCCCATCCAAATATTCAAGTACCTCTGCAGAATGGTATTTGTCATCATGATCATGGCTTAGCCCTTCCTTTCCTGGTAAGATCTCACATCTTACCTCTGTCCTTAGCCTCCACAGAGCCTGCTATAGGTGCTCAATAAATGCCAATGATATAAATGAATAAATGGTTACCATCTTAGGCTTTTTAGGTCAGGTGTCAAAAATCAAAAAACAAAAACTCTAATACACTCACATATGCCCCCTAATTTTTTTTCTTGTCCTATCTGTGATTACAAATGCCAAGTTCAACAGCACAGTGGCCTATAGCTACCACCCAAACAGTCAGATAGCAGCAGCATTATTGGTCTTTCCTTGTGAGATTATCTGTTGTTTAATGAACAAACTGTGAGGCCACAGAGATGTCCTAGAGCAGGGCCACTCTCTGGCATGCAAACTACTGAATGACCCCCAAAGTGCTGGGGTTACTTCACCTCCCTAGATGCCCATTTCCTTATCTATTAACAAAGGGGTTGAACCACATGACTCCTCACAGTTCTGATGCCCAACATTCTTAACCTTGTCCTCACTCTCTGGCTCCTGTAGTCCTTCCCAGTGCCTCGGTCCTCTTCCGCCCCATGCCTTCTTTTCTTATGAAATCCATTATACCAGACAGCATTACCAGAAGGCCTAGGAAACCAGAGCTTAAGTTTGGAGGTGATGAAGACTGGATGATGAGACACTGGCTACCAATTCTAACTCTTCATTCTCATTCAAGTCCCAGGCCCATTCCGATGCTCTAATGAAGGCTTTCTGGAGAAGCAGAGTCAGGAACCAACATGCAATCTTCAAACCTAATGTTAAGTTTCTGAACTCCCTTGAAGCCCATCATCTAGCCTCCACCAAACAACTTCCCAGCAAAGGGATGTCCAACATCCTAAATAGAGGCTCTTTGCAGATCCAAACAACCTCCACTGACCAGTTGAGTATTGCTTCCAATTTGTAAGTGAAATTTCCTTGGAGGTTGCTCATTTTAACTGGATCCCAAATCTTCAGAGGAAGACTTGATGATTAAGTTCCAGATTATTTGAGCCCAAGGAGCCAGTAAAATAAAGGATAGAGTATCTCAAACCCCAAGAACCCACCTGTGACCCTGTGATCCATCACAGTCTGCCACTGTCCAGGACTACACTTATCTCTGAGGGTGTCAAAGATCAAGGTCCTTCTTGTTTTCTTTTTTTTCCACAGAAGAACCCAGCTCACGGAATGACCATGTTGGTACAGACTGTTTTCTTCAGTTAAAACAAATAAAAAGTAATCTGCTGTACCTTGGCCATTATTCTAGACTCTAGGCACACAGAAAAGTTATACCCTTAATGAATTAATTTAGTCAAGACAATACCACTTCTACAAATACAACAAAAGTCAGGTTGCATAGGTGTCCAGTGCACTGGACTAAGCAAGGGTAGGTAAAGTTAAAATCCTGCAAAGCTGGGGCATGGCCTTTGTGAGCAGATGACCAAGGGCAGTGTTTTTCCAAGTGACCAAGTTGGGGAAAAGACATATGCAGTTTAAAGAACGGAAAACGAATTGAAAGGTGAGTGAAACTCACGGCTGCTCCGGTTTCTTTCCTTATCACCAGCTTTCCTGTGCTCTCGTGCATCCTGCAGCCTGTGCTTTGCCTCAGCTTCTCTATCAGGAAAGAAAATCTGGGGGAAATGGTGCCTCCTGATAAGGGTGCCATGAGGAGGAAATTAGATAAAGCCTTACCAGAGCGCCTGGCACATAGTATGAGTTACATAAAGGGGGCTTCAGTGGTTAAGAGCATTTGTTTCTCTTGCAGAGACCTCGAGTTTGATTTTCAGCAGCACCAACATGGTGGCTCACAATTATCCATAACTCCAGTTCCAGGGATCTGAAGCCATCTTCTGACTTCCTCAGGCACCAAGCACACATACGGTACACAGATACACTTGCAGGAAAACATTCATACACATAAATCTAAAAAAATAAAAATAAAATAAGGCTAATATTTGTCCTCTGTCTTCAAGGATGGCACAGGTGATGATGAATGGTCCTGGGAATGGCCAGAGGGAATACACCTCAGGCTGGAGCTGTGTCCTTGGGGGCCACTATAGAGATGTGAATTATGGGACAGGTCACCAAGTGGCCATGCCTCACCTGGGAACCTAGGACCTGTAGAATATGGCAGTCTCCAAGTTCCCTACAGCTCTATGATTCCACACTCCTCTTGTTGATATACTGAAGATACTCAGGAAAACACCAGGATAACCTGAACAGAATATGGAATCATCTGCCTACAGTGCCCACCTTCTCCTGGACTTACCCACACTTTGTGGGTCATGTTTCCCACAGTTTTTTGGTGGTGTCAGGGATCAAACATGAAGCCTCAGACAGGCTGAGCAAGCTCTGTCACTGAACTGTATCCCCGGGCGATTCCCAGAACTCTATGTGAAATATATATATATGCTTTTCAAGTCTATATATGCTTTTCAAGTCTATCTATTTAGCTCACATCTCATCAGGAAGGCCAGAGCTGGATCACCGACCCTCTCCACTGTTCCAGAGGACCATTTACTCTGCCTAAGTCCACTCTCAACGCTGAGTGAAAATGCACCTACTGTCACAGTCCTTTCAATTATGGGAAATTTTAGGTGAATGTTGTCATTGTCTCTGCCCTACTTTTTCTTCCTAATACAAATATCAGACTTCATGTACCAATTCTTATTTCCTATTTACATTCCCCCATATTTCCTGTTTTCTCTCTGTACTTGTTTTGATTTCTAGTTTTGCTAGCCGTTGTTTATTGGGCCTTTCAGCCTAACAAGTCAGATGTTTTACTTCAAAGACCAAAATATTAGCACTGTCCCCTGCTAATCTCTTATAGATGTGGTGTCTGCTGTGGTGTCTCTAGTGCTCAATCAGAGGGTTCCACAGCCTTTAAGTTTATGGGTCAGTAAATTTGTTTCCTCACAACTTTTCTCTTGGCTTTAAATATGTGGTGATTCTTAATTATGAGATCATTTTGTGTCAGGAATTGCCATTGGCTATCTCTGCTTGCCTGATTTGTGGGAAGGAAGAGAAGACAGATGGTCTCCAGTGTGTGCTCCACCAGTCTTTTCTGGAAGGGGCAGCAGCCATCGCTTATCAGAATATATTAGTTAGTTAGACCTCCGGGCTTGGGTGCACCCTGTTTTTCAGCTCCCCCGTCCATACCCAGATTTTTTCTGGTAGTGTCCCCACTACAGTTGTTTGCTAAGGAAGGAAGATGGCCAGGAACTCCTTGAGTCAGTTCTCCAACCTGGAAGGTATCTCTGCTCAGTAAGCCTACTAATTAAGCCTCTATTTCCAAGTGCAGATGCCTGTTTGATCTTTTGGGTATCTTATTTTCTCCTGTATATCATGCTGTTAATCTAGTTCATTTACCAGACATATTCCAGTTATGTTTACGCTTCCAAAATTTATGTTCCAAAGAGGTCTTCTTTTGCTTTGTTTTAAAAGTCACTATAGGGTTAAATACACATGCGCGTGCACGCACGCGCGTGCACGCACACACACACACACACAACACATATATGTGCTCATGCACACACACATAAATGCTTAGATACACACACAATCTATCAATCAATCAATCAATCTTACAATTCCAGAGATTTGGAGTGAGGTTAGTACATGTACTTAGTTCACCATAATGGTGTAAAAATTCCCCAAGGACATTAGGTTTTCAGTGCCACAGATTCAAATAGCAATTCCAAAGTGGCTTTGGTGACATCATTAAAATAAAGACTGAGATGCTATGACCTCTCCTGAGTGAGGGTCTCCTGTGAGATACAGAACATAGTTCTGGGAAGAGAAGAGACACGGTCATAGACCCACACAAACAAACAAGCATAGCCAGCCAAGGAGGCCAGAGAGCCAACTGGGAAGACGAGACAAAAGCAGGGTGTACAAACACATAACCAGTTTCCCCAAGAATAGACTTAGCAGAGATTTTGGCCAGTTATGAGAATTCAAATAAAAGAAGCAAAGTTCTACAAACCAGGGTGTGCTGGTTAGTTTTTGTAAACTAGCACAAACTAGTCACTTGGGAAGACAGGATCTCAGCTGAAGAATTGCCTGCATCAGATTGGGGCTGTGGATGTGTCCACGGGACAGTTCAGTGATGGATGGGGGAGGCCCAGCCTGCTTTGGGCATCCCAGCTCTGTTTTGAAAAGCATCCAAGCAAGCTATGAAAGCCAAGCCAGCAAACAGCTTTCTTCCATTGTTTCAGCCTCTGGTCCTGCTTCATTCAGTTCCTGCCCCAGCTCCCTAACAAGATGGACTGTGGTGCTCTGTGTCAGTGTTTTATCATAGCAACAGAGAAACTCAGTCAGAACAAGGAATAAACATGCAAAGAGTCTCAGTCTCAATAAAGGAGTGGTTAAAAGAAAACTCAGAAAAGTCTATGGCCAGCCAGAATTTGGAAGTAAGACATAATCAGCATTGTTATATGTTTACTGTATTAGATATTAGATAGCATAATGGGGAGAAATTCTTTACTCAAGTTGCTCCATATTGTGTAACGTTAGCACTCTGACCAGTTTCTATGCAGGAAAAACTTTTTTTTGCCTTGAAATCATTTAATTGAAATAGCCACAAATGAAAACATAAAGTGATGCAAAAGGCAGGCAAAATTTTGCCTAAGGCTCACTCTTCCAGCATTTAGGAGGGAAAGTTCACCATGTATTATCCCCTGGAGGATAGCATCTCCAACTCCAGGCAAGCACTCAGGGATTCCTGCTAGGCCCTGCCAGGCATAGTCCCCCTTAAAGAATCCATCCACTGGCCCTGAGCCTTCTGAGTCAGGTGCCATGCTTAGTGAGGGAGAATGAGTAACAGAAAGCCTCTCACAGAGCCTAGATGCCTTCAGCGGAGGTGGGTGTGTGCCAGAAGGAATGACAAAGAGGTAGCATAATCCATGGAGAGAGAGAGAGAGCCCAGCATGCAAGGGGCCTGTTGGTGAGGGGGGGCATTACTCTCATCCAGTGCAGGGGTATCCCCCATTTCATTATACTACAATTAGAGCATATTTCATTTGTCTGGAGTGTCCCTGTGTTAGCTGGGGAATAAATCCCCACGTGATTCTGTAGCCTTGAGGGTAAAGAAAGGGTAGCCTTCTACGTGGAGAAGCTTGCCTGACTTCATAGCATCAGTTTTTCACTCATAATTATGACATGGGAAATTAAGAGAGACCATAAAAAACCCAGAGAAGGTAACTTGAAGGATCTTTACTCAAGAGGGTGTTTGAGGACAGTTTGATATGCTTATGGGTGAGTAGAGAAGGGAGGCTCTCCGGGGTGTTCTACCACTCAGAACTGAGTCCAAGTTAGGCTGCCAATGTCCTGGAATGGAAACTAGCTCTGATATCTAACTTGAACCTAGTTCAGACCAAATTGTGACTTGCTGGCTACCGATCCCAAATTCTGTAGGGAAGGTGTTATCAGTGGTCTTAAAAATCTGTTTGGGAGCCTGGGGAGGTGACTCAGTGGTTAAGAACTCTGCCTGCTCTTGCAGCTCAATGCCCAGCACTCACAGGACAGCTCACAACCATGTGTAACTCCAGTTCAGGGGTTCCAACACCTTCTACTGGCCCCCACAGGCACTAGGCATACTTTTGGTGTACATACATAGGTGCAGGCAAAACACCCACATACATATTTTTAAAAAATCATGAGAGGAAGAGTAATTTCTCTCACTTCAAAATTGCCATCTTCATTGACATCAGCCTTGACTTGAGCAATTATCACACTCGTGAACCTCTCCTGATTGGTTCCAAATGGCAAAACCTAAATCTTTCTTCTAAAATCAAGGCAGCCCCCTCTCCAAAGCCCCAAGAGGATTTAGAATTACATAGTATACTTAACCTTGGGACCCAACCTGTTGAATCTTTTGTGCGAAGTCAGAAAATTTACTCATTTGGAGTTCCAGATCCTATTGACTTGGGTTCACAATAGATGCAGTAGAGGCAGGAGCTGAATTTGTCGACTTACTGAACAGATGCTTATAAGCCTTATGCATCCAGCATGCATCTAAGGGGAATCAGAAGGTCTTTATAAATAGTGTTGCAAGGCACTACCTCGAAAAGAATGGGATAATTTGCAAGGTTCTAGATAATAATCCCATTAGCATTTCCAGTGAGTTTCTTCAGACACAGGGAATGAGACAAGCCTTACTGGCTCTTGCCGACGATAACTATGGACATAGGAAAACAGGGCAATCCCTTTCCTTTTGCAGCTTGTTCCTGCCTAAACTAGTTGTGGGGGAGGGGCATGTCTAAAAAAAAAAATGAATGCCAAATAGTTACCCACAGGGGACAAGGCTTAACACAATGTCCTCAAGGTTGGAACACTCCTGGTTCCAGGATGACAATTTTTAGGGTCATGAGAGTCAGTTATTGCATCAAGGCATTAATCTGGTGGCAGGGCACGACCCTGACCACATTATCATCACCAATTCTGTGGCTCAAGCTCGATTCTCGGAGCTCTTGTCAAAATTGTTCTAGATCACACATTTGGAGAAAGATGGAGATCTAGTAACAACTCTCTGCCCACTGGTCCAGACAATCAAAGTTAGGTCAGAGGTAGAGAACTTCAAATTGGCCCTGAAAGGGTTGGCACAACACTGTGAATATGCTCCCTTTGCACAAATCGTGAACCTATCAGGAGTCAACAACCTGGAGATTGAGCTATTCCCTCAACTGTCAACCACTGCCCTATAAGTAGCAACAGCCCACCAATGCATCCTGGCTGGTGTGACAGTAGGAGGACAATAGCAACAGCTACGCTATGGGGAGCCGCTACCGAAGCAGAAAGACATTTGCAAGAACACTCCAAACAAAGAACAAGAAACTATTCGACTGCGACTTGACCTGACTGAGGCGAGGATTGTCTCAGACTTCCACAAAAAGAAGCATGAAATTGGCAATCAACTAGCAGAGATGATTCTTGTCATGAAGGGGGGGGGGGGAGAAACTCCAGCAACTTGCTGCTGACATCATCAACATCAAACAGAGCCAACCAGCCTCTCAGACCCCCCTCCCACCCCAGATTCTGGCACCACACCAGCCCCCTCCAGCAGAGGAACACCCGGCATCGCTGGACAAACAGGAAGTGGATCTTGCAAAGCAAGAACTACTAGAGTACGATGCTGACCTCGAAGTAGAGGATGACAATCCCAATGAGCTGCCCCGGAACATGAAAGCTCCCAGGATCAACATTCCAAATTTCCAATCTTAGATGCCGATGCAGGCGGGCATCGATAAAGAGAGGGATCATCCTTCACTTAGCACTACCCCAAGCTTCCCAAAATAATCCTCACTGGCCACATGGAAGCCCCTCCAGGGAACCAAACAGTCAGAAGGCATCGAGCGTTCTCAATTCAGTCTACTTGAAGTTAATCAATGTCTGGCAGGGAACTTAACACTGAACCTTGCCACAACCACCATCACTCCCAAGATCTAGGCAGTCTTGGGCAGAGGTTTCTGGCCATTCCAGCTCGAGAATCGTTCTTCAATTCCCAAATTGTCTGGCGAAAACTGGGCTCATCCTTCCTTTGTAGAGCCACTGCCTCCTCCCATTTATCCCATTTCTGGCAACGAAAAGGGGTTTGCCCAGCAACCACAAACCAGGAGGTTTGAGGCCCTCAGTCCATCCAATGTGACCTCTAAATTGCAATTGGATACACCCCCAACAAAACCTGACTTAAGCGCTCAACGGCTTGAAGGAGGCAAAGGAAACATACCATGAGTGTGTGTACAGCGAGGGCCTCCATGCAGGGGTGTCACTCTATTACAGCACAATGGACGGCCTGAAGCAGTGCCAGTCTCCAGGACCCAACAAGCCTGCTGGGAGTGAGTGCCCCTGTAACCCCAAAGAATGGTGGCATTTGGGAGAAGATAATACTCTTACTTTGGATGGTAAAAAGCAACATTGGAGTCAGCTGAATATGCCGTCTCAATTTGAGTATTATTACAAAGCCTTATAGTCCTGTGTAAAAACGGTCCACTACCTCAACAGTCAGTGATTCCTATTGGCGGGTCTACTGTAGGCTCAGGAATGAATAATACAGGGTCCTCAGGGAGACCTACCAATTTGCATCTTATGGGTTTATGTCATCCTTGTTTGAGAGTTAATTGTTCATTATATGATTCAGTTCTTCTGTTTAGATTAAGGGTATACAAAATTATACAGGACAGATGAGTTTACATCATGCGGATTCTTATAGTGTCATTAAGAAAAAAAAATCATTAGGAAGAAAGAATCTGTTGGTGACACAGGAAATCTGCTACCTGGTAGGTAGGATGCCATTTGAGGAGCAGGGGCCACTTCCGGGTAGGTACTAGGGTATGACAAGCTCTTTAAGGATAGATGAGTAATGTGTTTGTCAAACAGCTCTCTTTTTCTTACAGTTGCTCTGTGTAGCTGAGGGTGACCTTGAGTTCCTGATCCCCCTTTTTCCCACCAAGTGCCAGGATCACAGGAATGGGTAACTACACCTTGTTCCACAGCATGCATTTTCAAAGCTGTCATTCACACAGGATGTAACTGTATCAAGTACTATGAAGACTGCCATACTAAATAAACATTATGACTCCCACAATGAAAAAGGTGCCCAAGCAGTTCACCTAAATGCATAGTGTCGTCATCTAGCTCTGCGACAGCCCTTTGCTTGTTCACACTGAACTAAACAGAATGGCAGAGTCAAAGCCACCAGCAAACACTGTGGCAGAGTCAAAATAGGCATTTCTGCAATCATTTATCAATAGATAACTTATCAAATAAGCTATCCACTAGCTCTTTAAAATCTAATACCTCAGCCATCTTCTACCCTGAGCAAAAATTAACAAAATCATCTTTAAGATTTTATTTTCAAAGAAACCAGAAGCAGGCCATTCTAATAGCCTTTATTTATAGACAGGGTCTTATATACCTTTGGACTGTCCCAAGTTTGCTATGTAGCTGAGGGTGACCTTGACTTTCTGATCCCCCTGCCTTTTACCCAAGCACCAGGATCACAGGAATGGGTAACCACTCCCTGCTCAATAATACCATGCATTTATGAAGCTGTCATTCCTATTGAAATTATAGGGCATCTGATGGTCATTCTCTAACCTAAGGCTTGGAGACTTGGTATGCACAGGGGAGAAAGATGAATGCTTGTACCATTGTCCATGAGTACAACAGTGAGAGGGTGGGAATGAGTGCCTAACACAAGTCACTCTGGGCTCATCTCTAGACACCCTGATCCAACACATAGGGAATGTGGTATTTAAAATAAACACATAACAAACTTAAAAATAAACCGTTTAACAGACCTCTAACTTTTGTTGGGCAAGTTACTAAACCTCTTGATCTCATTGGCATATGATGGCAGAGTACCCACCTCTCTCAACAGCATGAGGATTTTAATACTCACTGTCATCAAACACCAAGCACAGTGGCTAACATACTCCCTCTCCAAGGACAGTGGTTAGAACATTTACTCCCCAGTAAGGGGCAACTGACAGTCATGATACCCTTCAAAAAACAAACATTGAGGTAGGGGTCAGTCAGTGGTGGTACACACCTATAATCCCAGCACTTGGGAGGCAAAGACAGGAGGAGCTCTGTGAGTTTGAAGCCAGCCTGGTCCAAGAAAGCCAGCGCTATACAAAGAACCCCTATCTCAAAAAACAAACAAACAAAAAAAAGACAATAAAATGGAAAAAAATTTCATCAAGAATTTTGAAAAAAAGAGGCAAGTCAAGGGGTGAGCATTGGTTAGACAAGCATGATATGGTCTGCCCAAGAAAAAAAATTCCATTGCTATTAATACTTCTCCCTTGGTCTCAAGTGTCCTGGTTCAGTCAATCCCTTGTCACTGAGCAGTTAATCGTGGGTGTTGATTCCACAGTAGCCATCCCAGGCTCTCTGCTTGCAGTGGCAGCCCTGAGGTGATTACTACTGTGGGTGGTGGTGATAATGGCTGCCATCAACCAAGTTTACATCTCCACCTCATAATCTACGAGGCAGAGTTTATTCTATAGCATGTTGGTGATTCTGTGAGGGTGGGAAGACCCACTCTGGACATTTCCAACAGTAAGGAATCTAATTGTCTTCCGTGATCCCAGAGCCATTAATGCCTCTGTGTGACGCTCTTAAGCCTAGCAGCTCTTGGCTTGGCAGCCAGCAGAAGCACTGCTTAAGTTTTATGCTTCCCTTTGGGATCACAAAAAAGGCATCTTGTGTGTGCATGTATATATACAGTGGCAAATATATACACACCCATGTACGGAACATGAATCTGTTTATTGAGCACTTACCCTGTGCCATGGTTCTAAGCACTATTCTCGTTCATTCTCACATTGACTTGAGGAGGTGGGTAGTGTTGTTTCAGGTCAACTTGCCCAACGTTGGCCAGTGATTGAGTAGCAAGACAAGACTGACCCAGAGCATCTGCCTTGGAACCATGGTCTTATCTTCTCCACAGCTTCTTGTTTGTTTTATGCACTGCAGCCAACACATTTTCACAACTTCCTACTTCAGAAGAGCTGGAGGCTCCTCAGAAAGGCCCTAGGTAGTTCTCAAGGGGCCCTGTTTCCTTTTAGTGGGGGGGTTGCCCACTTTCTAAGTCACAATCTCCTCTCTACAAAGCTCGGCATTCTCTCAGCCATCCACTACCTTCTCCCAGGTCATGTTGCTTATAGTCTATGTCCACAGTTCAGTTCAGAACTTGGCATATGCATCCTTAGTGACATTTATAACATGTCTAGTGTCTAGCTGCTTATTGGACTTGATTACATGTAGTGCTCAAAACATGTGGCAGTCTCTGGGGCAGCTATAGAACCTTGAGGAGGTGGAGCCTTGCTAAAGGAAGTACGCCACCATATGTGAATGCAATGTGATCAGACTGCTCCCCACTCCTGCCATGACCCTCTGGAATCATAAGTAACTCCCCTAAATTGCTTTTGGTCATGGTATTTTATCACAGCAACAGAAAAATAATCAATGCAAACACCAAAGCCCCCAAATTTCCTTTCTTGCTTAAAAAAAAAAAAAAAGTAATGGTATGTTTGTTACACAACTATTGCTTCTCAGAGTACATTATGTTTAGAAATACTTAAGAGATGGATACTTCCTTTTGGCTAAATACAAGGAAATATGATGTAATAAAAGGACTTGAGAGACATCTTGTGCTCCAGTTCTCGCTTCAAGGGAGATTTGGGAGGGACAAATTGGACGTTGCACATAGGTTTGTCAGTCCGGGATAAACAGCTCCTTTGTCAAGGAAGCAACTCTTACATGGCTTCCTCTTGGAGGTGCAATGGGTTGGGAGAGGGGGACCATAACAGGCTGAGGGACACAAAACATAATAGGACAATTCTGTAAATATGAAGCACTCAAGGCTGTAGTTTTCCTGATTCACTAGCTTTAAAATGAGCCAGGAGTAGGAATTGATGGTGCAGGTGCCAGGGCCATAGGAGCCTGGAAAGCCCTTTAGAGGTAGGAAGAAAATGCCAGGCAGATGGGGAGAATCCACAGGAAGCCAGGGTGTGTGGGCAGAGAGAAGGATGAGGACTTTCAGTGTGAGTGAAGACAAATGATGCATCTCGTCAGGGAGAAAAATAGCCCAAATCATGTTTATGGCTCCTTGATTCACTAAGTCTTCCTGAACTCCAAACTAAGTGCAAGGCAGGGTGTCAAGTTTCCAGTATTGAGGGAGGAGGATGGCTAGGAGGAGCACAAAGACAACCTTATTTCTGCTTTAAGGCCCAGGAACAATGAGGCCCAGGGGAAATAACCCAAAACAAACTCAAAGGACAGCAAGAGTTATGTGATACACCTCCAAAGAAAGAAAGCATGCAAATTACCAAAGAGCAACAACAGAGAGATTAGCCCTGCTCAGAGGAGGGCAAAAGGGATCAGTGTTACTTCCTGAGTAACTTTCTACCTGGTGTACAAGAACTAAAAATTGACTTGCAGTAAATGCTGATGGTACAGAACATAAATGAAAACATATCTTGGGTGCTCTCCCAAAAATGTTGGTCCCAAAGAGCCACTAAAGCCTTAGTCAACAGTGGGAAATCTAAGGAAATGGGCTGTCAAAAAGTCAGGGAAAGAACTGAACTTGTGCTTTAAGTTGGGGGTGAAAATCTGCTTGGGTCAACCCAGAGCTTATCTGAATTAAATCATGCTACAGTATACATCTGGTGTGACTAAGTGTCTTGTCCCATTTAAAAGGCTACACAGATTGCCACAGCATGAATACACAAACAACCTGGCAAGAGGCAAATTGGAAACAGTCGATCTTAGTAAGATGTAAATCGATTTAGATGATCAGGGGCTAGTCTGGAGCTGGATGGTTTACTCTGCAATCAAAGGAGTAGACCAGGATCACCCAGGGCCTTTATATTACCCTCACCAGTGTTGAGAACAGTCTGCAGCCTTCCCTACATTACTTCATAATGTGTAAAGTACTGCTTTTTCACACTACGGCCTTCTGCCTGGTAGACTCCATCTTACAGGCAACTTCTGACTCCATTTTGAGGATGCAGAGTAACGGCGTGCCTTATTGAACACATAAAATACCATCCATGCAGTACCACCCACATGACATTGACTGGGACCTTATTCCTAAAAGCGAGAAAGATGCCACGCTATAAATTTATCAAAATAACTTGGGACTTTAGGTGCTCATGGGTGGTCTGAAACTAGATCAGGAAAACCAGGCTTGAGACACACTAGCCTGGAGAAAATGTGTAACTCCCTCACATGCACCCCCTAAAAAATCACCTGTCTCATCCTACAGCTGGTGTGGATGCCAAGAGATTGACAGAGAATGTACTATCCCAGAGGGCTTCAGCTCAGCCAACTTCCCTGATATTGATGCAACCAATGCAGATTGTCATCTGCCTGTCTACCCGTTTGTCCATTGATATCTTATTCTTTGGTCCACTGGCTCATTGGCCTGGTCCCAGCCCTGCCCTTGGACTCTCCTGCCTTCACTGTACCACACTCGAGTAGTTCTAGTTTGATCCTGAAAGGACTCAAAGGCGGCATCAGCATCAGAGGTGCTCACAGCAGACCTCCAGTGGAATTAGCTCTCTGGCCCCTACCCCCTGAGACGCCCACCCTGCCCACACCCACCTGTACTCTTACATCTCTATGGGTCTCCCAGCCTTTGGCCTCCCAGGCATCTTTGAACTCAGCTGTGACCTTCTGGGCACTTTGCAGCTATTATGCAACCTTCTCAGATAGATTATATTCACTGTCTTAACAGGTAATTTTAAGATTTGAGAGTTAATTTTAGTAATTAAGATTTGAACAAAAGAGGACGGGAGAGATGGCTCAGTGGTTAAGAGAGATGCTCTTTTTGCAGAGGGACCAGAGTTCAGATCTACCTGATGTACCCACATCATATGTCAAATACCTAGAGCTCTGCCTCCAAGGATCTGATGCCTCTGGCTTCTTCAGGCACCTGCACTCACTCACACACTCATGCAGGTGCATGTGATAGGGAGATGGATGCTGCTCAGAGAGCAAGTCAGATGAAGGCTGAACTAAAGCTGATTTGGCTAAAGCAAGATGCTCCAAGTGGCTGCAGTAAGGACAGTTTCTTTGATATGGTGATGTGGAAGCCAGAACTGAGAGGAGACAGGAGGCTACGAGGAATTGATTTCTACCCAACTCTCAGAAAGCAGCACAGCCGGGAGGAGGCACAATGAGTGACTGCCGCAGGGGGGTGTGGCACTGATGGAGGTCTATTGGCTTGAGTTGGCTGCAAAATGTAGAGCTTGGTATACATTTCAGTGCTGAAGGGAAGAAACCAGCAGTGAGAAAGAAGCTGAAGCTTCACAAAGTCTATTATTACTGAACAGGCCTCAGGCCAGGGAGTAAGGGATAGAGGCAAAGGCCCGGCCTTAGCTAGAGGAGGGACGTAGAGGGCACTGTATTTTCTTGCCAATCTTTTCTCTGTTAGTGGAGGGTTTGGGGGGCATTCAGACTCTGGGAAGTGGTTGTGAAAGAAGGAAGCTTATGAAGAGGGGAAAAGGAAACCACTGAGTAGTGCTGAGGATACTACTGAGTGCGGAGAATATGAAGTTGGAGCAATATGCCATAGTGTCCAGTTGTATCACATTCTTTAGTGATTCTCACAGATGCAGGCCCAGATGTAAACAAAGCCAGGGAAGGACAAGCACAGGGCAAACAAGAGGCAGACTGATGCTTTTAGAACACTATAGGAAAAATCATGGCCTCTGACCCACGTACAAATGTAATAGGTTTCCAAGCATAGGCTGAGCAGAGAGGCTATGGGCTGTTGGAAAGCCTAGAGAACTTCCGGTAGGCACTCGGTCAGTCAAATGGAAGGCTCAGACTTTGGGGAAAGAGACAATGCTTAGTGTTTCCAAGCAATAGTTCTACTTGGAGAAGCCCATTTGCAAAATCTAAACTTTGCAGACAAGCATGCTCACAATTCCACCCAAATGTGTAGCAAACCCAAATTTCTCTTTCATCTGGTGATACTGCCATCCTTTAGTTTTCTTCCCTCTATCTAATCACTATGCCCCTTCTGTTGCTTTCTCAGAAATTGTCTGAGGTTATGTGCTGTCCCCTGTGTCTAGTACCATTCTTGATTAGCTCAAGACTTTCAAAACTTTGACTTTAAACATTTAACTTCTGAAGCTTGACTCCTTAAGCATGGTGCACACCTTTGATCCCAGCACTCTGGAGGCAGAAGCAGGCAGATGTCCCTGAGTTTGGGGCCAGCCTGGTCTACATAGTGAGTTCTAGGCCAGCCAAGGGCTATATGGTGAGACCTTGACTCAAAAAAAAAAGTTTGATTCAGTCAATGTTTAAATAGATAATAAAACCATTTGTAGTAGGTGTGCAACAAATACAAACAAAACAACAAAACCAAGAGCCTATAATAGCAGATAGACAGCACTATAATGTGTTCTCTATTTCCATTCACCAAATTCAAACTTCACCATTTTGGAGTTTTCTGTCAATGTTCTATATTGCTAAGTGGTTGTGACTACCTCCAAGAAAGACCCAATGAATTCTTACAGAGGGTTGGTGCACCCTTACCAGAGACTTCCAGCCACTGCCTTCTATGATTTCTCTCCCATCCTGGGTAACTCTGCCCCAGCTGCACAGAGTCTCTGAAGGTGCTGGAATACATGGAAGGTAGAAGGCTAACTGGAGGGGAGGCATCACCTGTGCAGCCGTGGAGACACTGTCATTCAAGCTTGGGTGATCCTTTTTGGTGATGTAGCTGTTTGAGAGTCGTCATCTGTACTCAGGTAAGTAACTGTTCACACTTTTTCCTATAGTTGAGCCTAGAAAACTACTTGTGAAGCTATATTTGAGTGTCTTTTCTATGTTCTATCACTGGTGCACTATCTGGGCTATAGATGCCTGCACACACACACACACACACACACACACACACACACACACACACCAGGAAACACTAATGCAACCCTAAGCTCATTGTATTATCCCTCCATGTGGGAGTCCTTCAGTTAAGAACCGAAAGGTTTCCTCGTCCTCTGTGTGACGTAACCTCATCTTCCTCCATGTTCTTCTTTTTTGTTGTTATTTTTTGTTTGTTCTTTTGTTTGAGGCAGGGTTTCACTATGTAGCCCTGGCTAGTCTAGAACGCACTAGGTAGACCAGGTTGGCATCAACACTGCAGTCCTCCTCCTGCTGCCTTCCAAATGCTAGGGTTGCCAGCACGTGCCACCACGCTCCTCTCTTTCATGCTTTTGCCTGTTTTATTTTGTAGGCCTGCATCCCTCCCCACCCCACCTTCTAAACAGTAGCTCTGCACCTTCATAACCTGATATTTCTCCTACCATTTCCAACCTTCAAGGTTTGTTCCAAAATAAATTTCTCAGTGTCTACCTTATTAAGTATTTTGTCATTAAACTGGATTCTTAAATAACACATTGTCAATAACACATTGTCAATTAGAAATGAACATTAGAATGAGAGTGTGAGCTTCTTCAAGACGAGGACCATGTCTTATCCAGCTTTATATCACCGGCTTCTCGCTGGGAACCTCATCTCAGTGCACTGAATATGTGCTCGGCAAACATCACCCTCTGTTCTTTCAATACAGAGGCATCTCTGCTTTCTCATGTGGGAAGACCATGCTCAGGATGCAACCCTGGGAGCTCCATGCCGATGAGTTCACTGCTCAAGGTTTTGACCTTGTCATCAGTGTTTCTGCTACTACCCCTCTATGACAGGGTGTCTTTTGCTGCCTCCTCCTCCAGGAGAGTGCCAGACTAAGGAATGCAGTCTGACAGCCACCTCTTCACAGTGCCTGTCACCATTTGTGGTATGGGCTGTGCCTCTGCCACTTACACATGCAGATATACACTTATTTCCATTCTTCGGATTATATGGAATTAATGATCTATTTGGACACTAGGCTTCATAATGGGAGGGAACATCTCCCCTCCTCTCTTGTTCACTAGTCACACAGGGAAGAAATTGTGTGGTATTAATAGGCTGAAGATCTCTTGGGTACTCCAAGTATCTTCATTTTAGGGCCAAACCTGCACACTTACATTACAGAAAGAATAAAGATGGTTAATCATGGAGAGTTGCTAAATCACATTCACGGTTTTCGTAGTGCGCATGTATATTTTTTGTGTAGCAGCCATTGTCCTTTAAACTTACACTGGGGTAGTGGTCTGTGCTATTACCTTTTCTATAGGAATAAGTTATTGTCACACAGCGGAAAGAGCACTGGACTGGGAGTCAAGAGAACTGGGCTCTATCTTCAGCTCTAATTGGACACTTGAGAACATCCGCTCAGTTCCCTGAGCTCCAAAATGGGAAGTCCAAATTATGCAATTTCCAAGTCAGCTCCCAGATCAACTGTGACTTGCATGTTTCTAAGAACTAAAGTGAGTTCAATGGTCATCTTCTGCCCAGAGTTGTCAGGTACAAGGAGACTTGGTGTGCACTACACAGGGAGTGGAATGCAGCATGCAATATGTATGCCATGTTCACAGGGTGTCAGCACACATGTAGCATATGTGTCATAGCACCACACACCAGGCAGGAACACAAAGAGGGGAGAGCGTATCTCATCAGACACAAGAATCCTAGGAGACTGGAGCCATAAAGACTTCTTGTCCAGTTTTCTATGAGGATTTGTTCTTATTCAAAAATGAAAGCTATCTGTAAGCAAGAGCTTCACGCTCCCTAAGCTATCCGGCCTATGACCAGAGGAAGTGTCCATAGGTGTAGCTCAGCAGGGAGGAGTAGAAAAGGGGGGAAGCTGTCCCCTACACCTTTTGGAAATGCTAGAAGCCCTCCCACTGGGGTGGATTTGAGTGTGGTAGGTGAAGTTATGCCTCTATGTTCACATAAGGATCATGCCAGGGCCAACTCGCAAGCCACTGTGGGTCTGTGCAGCACTGCAGGATTTTTCTGTCTGTATGTACCATCATCTTTCCCAGACTGAAGAGAGAACCATAGCAGTCTCACATGTCCACAAACCATCTGTGGCTTTTAGCAAGATTGCCCAAGTCACTAAGCTGGTTGACGCAAGACCAAAAGAAATAGGGATGCATGGATGGTTGTCTTCTGGGCTAATCCCAGTTGCCATGTCCTACCTTCTACCAACCTTCTGCCACTCAGAAACCATTTCAGGAAACTGCTGTTGAGGGAACCTTGCTAAGTCTGAGCCCTTTTTCAGGGACTTTTAAAGGGTCGAACCAGATGAGGACAATGCTGTAAGCCCAAGGAGACAGGCTGTCACCATCTCGTAAGTGTAAAATAGAGGCCTTAGGAGAAAGCTGTACTTTTTCTATTGTCATCCACTTCCCACTGCCATGCCTGCTTGGCCCTTCCCTCCAGTCCTACACTTTCCCTAGATGGCATGTCACCTGACCTATTCTGCCTCTCGACTTCAACTGTTGTGGTCCAGGGCTGGGGTTCCCACCAGAGTTGCCTGTCTCAGGCAGCTCTCACAGAAAGTGTACCTCAAAGAGTCCTACCCTACTTCACGTGAGATGTACATCATGGCAAGGAATGCCAACATGCCCTGTGGCTGCTGCCGACACCGCCTGACTGAGTGTCCACCTCCAGTTCATAGATTGAGGCAGACCCTGAAAGCACAGGACCCGTGTCTCTCCCAAAGGAACATCATCTTTGTGAAGATCCCTGTTTACCACCCTCCAGCCCACTTCCTAGAGCCTTGCCTTTACTAAGAGGGACTGTTCCCTTGTCATTATGAAGCAGCTTGTGCACAAGGAAGTCTCACAAGCATGGGAGTCAGACTGTCCTGGGTTTTATTCCCAGTTTTACCATTCACCATTTAGGGGACTCCTTGGCAAACTGCTGAACCTGGCTTACTTAACATGTGCGTAAAAGAGACACACTGATACCTAAGCACAATTGTTGTGAGCATTAAACAAAAGTACATGCCAGCCGCTCAGTGCCCGGCACTCACTGGCTGCCTCTCTAAAGCTGCTGCTCTGGTTTGAACTCTTGTGCCACAGAATGCAAGAAATAGATCACCAAGTATATCCCACTTAGGATGGCTAAGACATTGCTGCCCAAAGCTGATTGCATAGTAATCTGAACAAGTTACTGTCTGATTGTGTTCACGGGCAGCCTCTGAGTAAATCTATTGCAGTGTATGGTACTTCCTCACAGCAACACAGCAGTGGGCCTGCTAACTGCAACCTCCAGCTCCTCACCTTATGCTGGACTGGAACCTAAAGTTTGCAGGAAAGTGACTGTCAAGTTTGTCTAGGGGTTTAGACACTAACTTTGTGATGCAAGTCGTCATTTCCTGGTAAGCCTTGTGGCCAGGTCATCTCTCTCCACTGAGACCATTCATTTGCATGTGTGTTTGTGTCTAAAAAGACTGATCTCAGACAGAACAGCAAGACCTGGCTCAGTCTACAAGGCCACTTCATTTGAGTAAGTCAATAGTACATCTCAAATCCTGTGGTTGTTTGTTCATCCTAGTAAATGGCTCATCGAGTCAGCCCAAAATGACAAGCTCTGCTATCCCTTGGGACCTTTGCCACCTGATGCATAGACAAAGCTCAGAATATATGGTCCACACAAAAACAATTACGGCTTCATTTGAAAAATCCCAAAGAGCCGCAAAAACTCCCCAGCCGCCTGTAATACAAATGTTATCGGCTCTTTGCTTCTTTTCTACACCTCCTCTGTGTCTGAGACACTACAGTGCACTTAAAGCTGAAAACACACCTGGCACATACATTATACAATAGGGTTGTTTGTCGAATTTCCACAGGCACCTTTTTCTTTTTTTCAACCATCACCACACTAAATATTCAAGAATATTGAGTCCTCAGACTCTGTGCTCCTCTATGTGCTCCTAGTATATTGCTTAGTAAAGTTTCTGCAACTCAACTAGAAATTCGTACTTTACTAACTTCCAAACGCAGCCGGCACAAGAACCGATTCTGCCTCGAGTTGCTAGCAAAAACAAAAACACAAGCCGTACAAGTGTGCTGCTGAGCTACTTCCTAGAGGAACAGACTCTCATTCCACATTGTCTGGCATTGTCCTGATTCTGAATGCCCTGATCCGAGCTGTGTATCCTTTCCCACCTGGTACCCATCCCCCCTTTTGGTGTTTCTAGAGACTTAGCAAGTACTTTGATTTAGAAAGAGAAGACACCATGGTTCATACAGAAACCAGTCACCATCATTATCCCGACTCATCTCCCAGAAGCTGTGACACTCCTCATCTGTCTGTGATGTTTCCATACAATGCTGCTTCCCAGCCCCATGAAGATTCTTTTGCTCCCGCCACACATCCCCACCCCCCACCCGCCAAAACCTCTTCTCCCTTTCCTGTCTATTGAATACCCCCAAAGCCGGTTGATAATTACATGATTCTAACTGAAGGGCTACCGATGAAAAAACTGTTTCTCTTCTCTAATTCTAATTTTCTAGAGAGAATTTTAAACATCAACTTTTGGATACCTGAAAAGAGCAAATGAGACACAGAAGGCTGTAATTTCTACTATTTTTAGTTTGGGAAGGCACTTTTTTTTTTTTAAACACTAATGAAAAAAATGCTTGCTTTTGTGTTATGAAAGGGAGGTGAACACACTTTACTACCTGCAACAAATGGAGTCAACGCTGGATTAAACAAACAGCTGAAGTTTAGAAGTAAAATAATTCTGCTACTCTTTAAATATTTTGAGAATCTACAAACACACTTACTTCCCTACAGTGTGCACAGCTTGGGTGAGGCATTCTGCACATCTATCTTCCCACAATATAGATTATTTGTCCCTTCAAATGAAAATCTGCAAAAGATAAAGTACCCCCCTCTTCTGTTCTCACGTCAACGAAATGTTTTGAGAGAGCTGTTTTCTGATAATAAAATCCATGTCCAACTTATTATTTTTCTAAATCAAGAAGCAGATAGCTAAAAGAATACATTCTCGTATCAGAAGTTAGACAAGACCAACCAACTAAGACCTAATAAAGTGAGTATATTTCAAAGAATTTTGTTCTCTTCAATAGTTGCATGAGGTTTTTGGTTTCTTTCTTTTTTTCCAGGAAAATGTGCAAATAGCATGGTTACCTGGATCTGCTGGTCACTTCTAGTTTTTGGACTCTTGAAGATGGTGAGTTTTGCTAATGATGCGCAGCCGATTAAAAACCGGATAGCTTTTCCGGCAGTCACTCTTTGTGTGCCATCTTTTATAAAGGTGCTTCTTGTTGCTAAGAGATCAGTTGCTTAGAGACCAAATCATTAAAAAAAATATATATGTCAGGGGCCAACATAAATTATAACCAAATTGTGTCATTTCATCTCGGCCTCTGCATGTTTGGCTTTGTAATAGATCTCAGCGTACCAAGAGAAGACAATTACTGATCACAAAGAAAAAAACTGGCCACGAGGAGGGGGAAAGATCTGTGCGTACTCTCTGTGAACAGTGAGTGGTACCACAGGCTCCTTTTGATGGGGTTACACTATCCAAGGACTAAAAACTTTTCCTCTTCCTGGGATCCTACACAGGTTCTCTAAATGCATGGTTTAAAAGCACACAGGTGCAGGTGTGCACATGAGTGTACACACACACACACACACACACACACACACACACACACACACACACCACACACACCACACACACCTATCAGTGAAAACTTGAGTGCAGTTTGGAGTATGAACATGAGTGGAAATTCTCAACTGCTTTAGTGCTTTATAAGAGAAAATTTAAAGAGAGATTCTACACTTGGGAAAATGTAAGTTGGACCTTAGCGTTTAGCCAGGTGTTTTTATGTTGTAGTTATTCAAGTCCAGGAATAATACATATGAGGGAAGTGAAGGCTAGCCTTAATGTAAAAGTCTCTACCTTTTGTTTTCTCCTTTGTTTTCAGATACAGATCAGTTGAAGGGCAGGCACAAATATACTCGATTAAGTTGATAAGGTTTGGCTATGGGAGTCTCAGTCAACATTTCTTCATAGTAACTTTGCCCAAAAGAGATAGCCCACCCCCAAATTAACTCTTAGCTAATTGTAATATTTACATCTCAGGAATGATGCTAACAAATGAAAATCTTATCTTTTTTAACATTCAAATGAATGTCACTATTTCAAGCTCCTAAATAGGTAGGACTGGAGGAGTTTGGGGCAAAATAAGCCTTCACTGTTTAGCTTCATGATGCAACTCTCTCCCCTGAATCTCTTCTACATTCCTTCTTGGAGGTCTCTGACTCCCATACCTTAGGTGGGAGTAACATAAGACTCCAAAGTCTTGGAATTATAGTCAAGGAGATAAACCTGTGTGTTCATGGTGGCTCTTTGATCCCAGTGGATTTCTATGAGTTCAAGGCCAGCACAGTTCCATGCTAGCCAGAGCTACACAGTGAGACCCTGTCTCAAAAAAAAAAAAAAAAAAAAAAGAAAGAAAGAAAGAAAGAAAGAAAGAAAGAAAAAGAAAAAAGAGGAGGGTAAGAAGAAAAGAAAAAAAGAGGAGGGTAAGAAGAAAAGAAAAAAAGAGGAAGGTAAGAAGGAGGAGGTAAGAGATGAAAAGAATACTTTAGCTCTTGAGTTTGTTTTCTTTTTTGTTTCCCTCTTAGCCTCCAACAGGCTTACAATTACAGGCCTCCAAGGCCTGAGTTTAATCAGTGTACTGTAAAAGTAACCAATTACTGTAAGAGTGATGGTGAGCTGAGGCTAAGGGATGGGGTGGGGGCCTACACTGGGATGGAGAGGTCCTGTTCTTAGTGCAGCCCTAGCCATTGTAATGGCCCACTGTTAATCTACAAAATAAATGAAAAGCACACAAGGGGTTTCAATATGTTTACACAGAGATGCCCCTGTAAGAATTACTCCTGTTTAAAAAAAAAATGTGACAGTTAACAGCCAGCAAAAATTTAGGAGGGAAAAATGCTAACTTCTACCAACCCACACCATAAATGGACACAGCATTTCAGCATTTGAGGATCACAGGATGAACTCAGGTGTGCCAACCAAACAGATGTTCCCTTCTGAGTGTCTGTTTCCCTTTCTAGTCTCACACTTGTTTCTGCCTTTGCTACTTTTAAAGCCAGCACACGGAAGCAAACCAAGAGATCAGAGATGGGAGAGAAACAAAGTGTCTAGAAAATGCTAATGAAGAAAATGAGACAGCAAGATGAAGGAGAAAATACTCCTGAGCTTGACTGTATGTTCCTTGAGGGCAGAAATCATCTTCTTTCTTTTCAAATTGCAAGCACTTTGCAGGGGATCTTGCATTAGAATTCAGGTACATATTAGAGGGCAGTCTCTAAGTCTCTAAGAAACTGCAACACTTTTTTGTTTTTTTAGCACTAGACCTTATGTGAATCAGTCCCCCATTAGAAGAAGGCTCTACAGAGATATCTGTGGTTTGGACCTAAGCACATGCCCACCTTTCTTGTCCTTCCATGTTGATTTCTCTAATTTGACACTGGTTTGTCTTCCCCTATCCCGTGGCCATTCACTTCGAAATCTCAGCTTCTATCTCTAGAGCACCGACCTGCCTTTGGCCATTTCCTCCTCATCTAGAGGTATCTGAAGCACCATCTTGGATTCAAGACATCAGCAGGCTATAGGTTCTCCTCTGCCTGGGTTGGGAAGATACAATAAAGAACCTATCCAGTTGCTAGTACTTGAGATTACTAGAGGAAATAAGCTAGGAAATGTTCCGAACTTGAAGCTTTACAACCAATACTTTATTACGCATGTAACTTCATACTAAGAAGAAGTATGATCCAATGTCATTTCAATTATTGTTGTATGGCAGGCTACTTGTCCCTGTGCACCTGGACCACAGAGTCCCCACACCCTAAGCACAACACTGCTGGACATCTGCCCAGACCTGTAAGCTGATCTCCCAGCCTCAGGAATGGGGCTGCTGCTCTATACCCCATAGGAACCTGGAGCAGTGAGCACCTGTCTCCAGATCAAACAGATGGTACATGCAGTGACATCAAGCACCAAGGCATCCTCTGTAGAGATTCCAGGCACTGAAGAAGCCAGCAAGCATTCCCTGATGCCACTCTCAACTGAGCACAAAGATCCTGGTGCTATTACCTACTTACTCCTCAACTGTCAGTAGTCCCCACCCCCCCCCACCCCCAACACAAAAGCCTTAACATTTTTGGCTGCAACCCAACAGACACCATTTCTAGGAAGGTTCAGACACCCCATCATTAGCTAGAAGGAAGGATCCTTTGTGTCCTAGGAAGGTTCCAGTGTAGTGACTCTTCCTGTTTATCCAGGAAGTGGATCCCAGAAGAGCCAGAACAGCTTCAAGGGAAACATGATCATCTAGTTAAGGATGAACAATGTTTCAAAGATCTAGGGTAACCCTTAAAGGCTCTAGAGGAACTAAAAGAAGCAGAGTCCCTGACAATATCAGGTTGCTTGTTTCAAGCAATTTTACCCTCCCAGATGCTTTCGCTGGACAGAAATTACTCTTAGAAGCCAAAGACCAAGGGAAGAAAGGAAAAGAGGTCCTACCCTGGAGCAGTCCTACACAACCCCAAAGCGACCAGTAGAGTAGGGTTGAGGAAGTGTAGGGAAGCAAAGCACAAAGGACTCCCCTTGAGCTCTAGGCCAAGAATAGGAGGCTGGGGAGGAAAGAGGGTCTGCTCTTCCAGGAGATGACAGCTCTTGCCAACCCTTAGCAAGCTTCTGCCTGAGCTAATTGCCTTTGGGGACTCTGAAAAATCTTTGTCAAAGTCCCCAAGAACCCCTAGTATGATAATTCTTGAAAGAACCTGGGGTCCAAGAGTAGCAGACCTCAGGACATGTATTCAGAGCTACCTTCTCTGATCTCAGCCATCTGTCAAAGACCATGCACGTCATCCTCTTTCTGGCACTGGTCACCCTAGTCTGCTCAGCAAAGGCCTCTTGTCCCTTTGATTCCCACCCAGATTCTTCACAACTGTGCCCAGCACTTCTTCAGCCTCTATCTCAAGGGCAAGCCAGATGACATCCCATGGATGTTGAGCCTGATGAACTCCTCAGGAAAGTTGACCTGTAACCAGTATCCACCTCCCTTTCCTTTTTCCTCTCCACTTCCACCATAGAAAATGTCTTCTGCTTCAATCAAATGCCCCAAACTTTAGCCCACTAACTGTCTGACAGCCATTGGATGGCTCAGTAGCCACCCTCCAGCAGGAAACTATTGGAGACAACCACCAGAATGTGGACGAATGCATCAATAGTGTACCAGTCCTCTTGAGCTCCCAAAATCATCAAGCATGCCCAGCTTTTCTAGTTAGACACTAGACACTAAAGGTAGGAAATCTGTGGTGCTGCGACCTGTGTAATAATTAATATAACAAAAGATCAAAGTTTAATAAGCACCCAGATTCAATTTCACAACTTTTCTTGGAGAAAGAACCATGGTGTTCTTCTCAGGGACCATTTGGCTCAGGATGACCCTTTTCCCAGCTGGTAATTTACACCCAGTTACCAGCTGACAATTCTCAGGTGTTAATTGTACTCATCTGCAAGCCTCGCTTAGAGGGGAAAAAAAAACACAAAACATGAGGTGGGAAATCAGAAGGACTGTGATGTGGTACTGAGGGAGCCAGACATCCTCTTGAACTTAGGAAAGATCTGTCCCCTCAAGACACTTGCGTGCAATATCAATCCTGAGAATATTTGGCCGGAACCAATTGACTCTGGTATCTTATAATCCTCAAGAGAAAAACATGAGGGAATTACTAATCATGACACAATTATAAACCCAAAACAGCATTTTAGCAAAGTCCAGCAACTAAAATGGGCAAAACTGCCACTTACCCACCCAAGCTGTCCTCATACTCTTTTTCCTGACCTCTGCAGTCCCCACTTCCTGTCTTCCTCCACTCTCCACCTATGTGTCCCTCTCATTCATGGCTCATCTGCAGATAAGCAACACTCCCCAGTCCCTCCAACACACACACACACACACACACACACACACACACACTCCCCTCCTCCATACACCAAGGTGCAAGCCTGGGCCATACACACATCTTTAATGAAATGAGCAGAAATGGAGGCCAAGTAGCAGCAAATCAAATTGCTCCATCTTTGGACACTCGGTTTTCTTGTGTTTTATTTGGGTTTTTGTTTCCTCTTTGAAAGACTGATTCTTTTGTGAGTCAGTCTCTAGCCAGCAAGGTACAAAATACCTTCACATGGCACCTGGGGTGCTTCTCAAAACCACACATATCAAGACCAGGCATGCTCAAATACCCCAATGTAAGAACACTGTCTGTAGAAGAAAGGAAGAACCCTTCTCAAGAAAAGTGAAGGACCTGGCCCATGAGTGCCCACTCCAGACAGAACCACCTCCAAGCTCAGGACTTCCTACTTTTCATTCTTCACAGGTAGCCCATTTGCAAGCACACAGGTCAATGAAAGTCATGCAGAAGATAAAAAAAAAAAAAAAAAGGCATGACACACACAGCAGAGACATGGGTTAACTATAGGCAAGACGTTGACCATTCACCCAGGACATTATGAGAATGGAAGTCCCAGCAGGTTCTGGATACACACCTTGGAGGCCTCTTGGAGGGCACAGAAGGCTCTGCTACCCCAAGCTTACAAAGCTAAATCCAGCAGAAAGAGCTATTTATTTATTTGTTTGTTTATTTATTTATTTATTACATTTCAAGCCCAGTTCCCCCTCACTCCTCTCCTCCCACTCTCAGAGAAAGTAAGAGGAAGTCAACTAAGTCTGTCCCACCATCTCCTTGAGGCAGGACCTTCAGCGTCCGCTCCCTCCCTCCTTTTCCCCCCAGTGCCTAGGCTGAGCAAGTTATCGATCCATAAAGAACAGACGCTAATGTCAGTTTATGAGAGTTAGATCTTGGCCCCACTGCCAGTGGCCTCACATACTGCCCACACCACACCATCATCACCAGTGTCCGGGGAGCTTTTGTTTATCTCATCTGACACTCAATCCCTAGGGCGGCACCAGTGAGAGCCAGCAGCTGGAGGGGTTTGCCACCTTATGTTCTACCCACACACTGTCCATCCAGCGACAGCAGCTGCACATGGCACTACTAAATGGAGGCCTTTCGAGTGAGTAGGATCAAAATACATTATATACATGTATGAAAATGTCATAATGAAACCTATTCTATAGAGTTGACATGTACTAATAAAGAACAAAAATGAATAAAAGGCAGAGCCAAGTCCTTTGGGAATTAACTAGGACACTGGTCATGCCTTCCCACTTTACTTCTTAATACCTTGTTCTTCCCAGACCCCTGAACCAATGCCCAACCAAGATAATAAAGGTTGCATATCCTTCAAGGGAAGAGAAAACAATCACTTTCTAACTAGGAGACAAGGTGGCTGAAGAAAGCCACCAGGTTAACACCATCATTTCCAATGGGTAGCGCTGGTACCAGGAAGCCCATGGTGCTCACAGGCCCATTCCCAGGCAGATGGGGGGGGGGGCGCGGTGGCTAGTTTGCTCAGAAGTGGCTAGGAAGCAGGAGGCTGAGCCCACTTGAATTCAAGCTGTCCCCCAGCCAGGCCCTGTCAGAGTCTGCAGGTGCCACGGTCAAGGACGTTAGAGCCTGCCTCCCTGGAGATCTCTGAAGTACTGCAGTTGAAATTGGTACCTCTGCTATGAGCAAAGTAGCTGTTCCTGAGCATGCCTGCTCTTTGTATCCCACCTGTGCCCGGTCCTAGGGCCTAACCTCTCCGTCTGACCAGTCTCCACCCAATCTCAAATACCCCTTTTCTCTCCCCCTTCCCTCCCATTGACCAATAAAACCCATAAACCAATGACTCTTGGTTTTTCTTCTGGCTAAGACTATAAAATGTCACAGAAGTCATCTCTTCCCTTAGTGATGGCCAGCACAGCTCCACACATACACTCCCCCTTCTTTAAATGTTAAGAGTAATGCAAGGTGACTTCTGTGTGTGTGGAATATAGAGTATTTGTAATGGAGCTGAGATGCTTTGGCTTTGGCTTGATCCTTCCCGTTTTTTTTGGGGGGGGGCTGTTGTTGTTGTTTTTTGTTTTATAAAGTCAAGTTTAACATCTCAAATGCCTCATTAAGTATTATACAAAATCCCAAAAATCATTTTCAAGCAACATTTTCCAACCATAACAGCTCAGTGAGAAACAACCAAAGCCGGTATACATTTTGGTAGTTGAGTTGAGGGGTGGGATGTTGAAAAGCTCAATGTCTCCATGGAGCAATAAAATAATGATACTACTGGAGAAAAAAATGCAAGGAATCCAAAGCTGTCTATGTTCAACTATAAGTTGCACTAAGTATCTTAAGACCCTGATGTCTCTCTCTCTCCCCACCTCCAGAACCTCCCCCCCCCCAAATTATGGCCCTCTCAAGGGTAAGGACCATGTCTTACTCATCCTCCTATCCCTGACATGCCTTGCTTGACGCTCCTTGGATGCTGACAGCTGAGTTATCTACAAGTTCAATCCTGTTCCTTTCTCAAATCACTCATGTCTGATTCAGCAATTCTCATTCAAGCCCCAAAGCCTACTATCCAAAGTGGCATAAGTTGAAGCCTTGATCCCTAGAGCCAACCAACAGTGTTCTCTACTTCCAAGTCACAGGTTTCTCATAGTCCCACTCGGGATCCCCTGCTGAGACCTGGAGTGTTGAACCTGGAGTCCATCCATAGGTTGGTTATCTGGGTAAAGGAGAAAGGAGAAAGCACTTAGGCTTTACACACACACACACACACAAAGCAAACAACAACAACAACAACAAAAATGCACTCTCGTGTTTGACCTCGGCTAGTTCCCTCATGCTCTAGTCCCTCTTTTTGTCTTTTTTTTTTTTTTTTTTTTTTTTTTAAAGAAATGCCTTGATTTGAACCCCTTGCCAACACCTGACTCCCAGCGAACTCCCCTTATCTCTGCTCTGGAGCTAGGATCTGATCTGCTTCTGGGATGACACAATCTCTCAGAGTGATGACAATTTGTTTAATTCATATGGGATGACTGTGCCATTTGCCCTCCCAGTTGTCCCTACACTTAGCATCAGGTTCATTTCAACAAGAGGCCCTACCTAACATCGTTCAAGCTTCTTTGCCAACTCTCAACATGACCACAGAGGAGTTTCGTAAAGCATCAAGCCCACACACACACTTAACTTACTTTTTGCACTTCCAAGAGAAACAGAAGGTAAACTCTGTGTGTGTGTGTGTGTGTGTGTGTGTGTGTGTGTGTGTGTGTGTGTGTGTGTTGGGGCAGGGGTTATTCCGAAATGGAGTTATTGCTAAAGAACTAAAGGTTTTGTTTAATTGCATTCTCTGTAAGAGAGTGGGAGATACAAGTCTTTGACAGTGAGAAACACTTAATTGTCTGGGAAACATCCTACTTTCTATGGAATTTCATTCTCTTTTGATGAGGGAAATTTACATTTCAAATACCCTGCTAGACACTACACAAGATTCCAAAACATTTTAAAAGAATTCCTTTTTAAAAATTCTTAAGTTTAGGGACCAGTCACTGAATGCAAGGTTGGCCAACTGGGTGGCTAATGCCTGTGCCACATGTGGATCAAATCTAGGCACAGAAACAGACTTTCCAAGGCCACTGTATCTGCATGATTCCTGAGACTCATGTTCCAAGGGTAAGTATGCTCTCCTCAATAGGGACACCATCTCAGACCCACTGGTCACCTCTCTTTGTTCCTTCCCAAGGAAAGGTGCAAACAGTCATGCTGTCCAAAGTTGAGTGAGTCCTTCTACAATGCTTCCATAGGAAGGACTTTGCCCCTAGGGTTCTGAGCTCCACCTTTCCTCACTACTCTTCAGTCAGTCAGGCATCCTGGGCATCCTTTCTTCATCCCTTAAAGGAAAAGTCCCCAGATTCTTTTGTCTCTTCTTGTAAATGGGAGACAGAACTGTTAATTCTCTGTCAGTATTTACAAAAGAAAATTCAACATTTCACCCTGGGGTGGGGGTATAGAAGACTGTGTTGAAAGGACTGGGGGTAGGGGTGGTGTCCTCTCTCATTTCCGTGTCGTGCACAATGCTTCTGCCACCAACTCAGTAGAGGTTGTCAAGAATGGAACTTAACAGCCCTGTTCCCCTCCCCCTTCCCCCATGCTCCTGCTCATCACCAAATTGCAGCCCATGCCTGACCTAGAGGAGAGCAGGCATGGCGCTGAAGCTGAGCTGTACATACCGTGGCAGGTCCCAGACACCAGGAGCTCATGCATCCCCAGTCCCTCAGTTTCTATTTACATTAGGTTCCTGCTCAGCTTCCCAGGAGCCACCTAGAAATGAGGTGGTATTTCTCTTCCTAAAGTGCCTGGCACATAGTAAGCACTCAGTAAATGTTAGCTATTAAATAAGGACAAATCCATTGTGGAGCCATGATAAGTCCAGAGTGGAGCCATGGGTGGTGCTAAGAGTAGACAGAAGACCTAAACAGTAATGAGCAGCTGAATTCTTAGTACACGTACATAAAATAGACCCCTGCACTTAATATTTCTGAACTGCAAGGAGTTTCAGCTCTTTAATGAAAAAGGAATGCCTTTTAGCCAGAAGATAATGGTTACTGGAACCCTTTACTGTTTCTAAACGCCAGGAGAATTTAAAGATCACCTGAAAACTGGCTAATCCACCTGCGACAAATGGCTAACTGAGGTGTCCATTAACATATCAAAGAGGACCTGGCCTCCAGGTTCTCCTAGCATCCCTCAGTCCCTACCAGTCCCATTCCAGGGTCCTCTTGGCTGGCACACCCTACCCCCATCCTGAACTCTTCATCTGGACTCCTCTCTCTGGTTCCTCTGGCCCCTATATAACTCAGCCATTTTGGCTATGCCAATCTGTTGGCTAGCCTCTCAGCCCAGAATGCCCCCTCCTGGTTGGCGGCTCCTCTCCTGCTCTCCCTTCCCCCCCCCCCCTCCTCACATGGCCCAGCTCAGGGTCAAGTTTACTCTGGACTCTTCCAGTTGACCCTGACTATGGTTTCCCTTTTATCTACAATAAACCTTCTCCTCCACCATACCTAGGAGTAGTCATGTCCTTTTCATTTTTTTCATTCAACAAACAAAACACCAAAATGCCACCACTCAGTCTTCTGTCTTGAACATCAAGTTTCCAGTTTGGCAGTTGTTACAAAGAGTTACTGGATCAACTTGGCATCATCTGTGGAAAGAGGTCATTCTAGTGACCCCAAACCAAAAAAAGCAAGCATGCTTTTCAAGACGCCTGCTTGACGCTGTAAGGATGGAAAATTTTAGCCTAATTTTCCCTAGACTCTGCCCCCTATCAGTGAGTAGGCAAAAGATCATTCTTGACTGTTTACAACAGGATGGGTTACTGACAGCACCTGTGAGTGAATGTGAACAGGAAATGAGCCGCGCCACACTACCCAGAAGCCCTAGCGAAAGCAAACTTCCTGGGCTAAGCACGGGCTTAGATAGTTCAAATTGATTGGTCTGCACTGGATGCTATGAGATGATTGGTTTGTGATGCACGGGCTTCATTGTAACCCTATAAAAGCTGTCTGAACCCTGTACCCAGGGTTCCCAGTCCTCTACCCCACGTAGAGTATGGCTGCAGACCCCAGTGCACTGGAATATAAAAAGACCTCATGCTTTTGCATCAAGACCACTTCTCGTGAGTGATTTGGGGGGGGGGGCGCCTTTCCTGAGCTGGGGTGTGAAGGCCCACAGCCCTCCGCCGGTCTTTCAACGCCAGGAAATAAAAACAGCAGAGGGCTCCTGTATCCTCCAAATCCAGAATAAACCTGTCCCTACCGTGTTGCTTCGAGTTCCTTCCTCTGGCATCCTCACCCCCATCATGTTTCTTGGTGCACAGAGAGTGGAATCATCACCTCTGTTTTCTAAGGCTCCCTGGGTTGTCACTGCCTTTCATTACTTTCTTCAGTTACCACTCTGACCTTCTCCTCTGCCTAGACTGCCCATGCTCCATATGTTCAGAGGATGGGATCCTAGCACCTACGTGCAGATGAAGGCTCATTTGACTTGGGGTGTCATTAGAGAACCAAAGGGACTCCCTCTAACCTCCAGCGTGGTCACCTTTGTATAGGGCACTGCCTCTCCCACTCCCAAAGTTCCCAGCATGCTTGACTGTCTGAGGCACCCTACATTGGGCAACAACAACAACAAAGTAAATTTGAAGCAAATTATAAAAACAAAATAACAGCCTTTCCCCCACCCACCACCCACTCTCCCCAAAGAAATCTTGAAAAATATGGAATCAAAGGTAAAGGCACTGAGGATTTTTTTTTTTTTTTTTTTTTTTTTTTGAGGAGCGAATGGCTGGCTCTATTTAGAACTGTGCCTTTTTAGTAAGTGGTGGTAGGCAAAGGAGCTAGACAGGCAGGCAGAGTCTGGGGCCAGGGACTGGGTACATGGGCCTAAATAGCTTCCCTTCAAGATGGGAAGGCAGCACCTAGGTGAGAGATGATTCCCAAGAACTTACATGGACTTGGGGAAGTATACGGGGAGGGGAAATATACGGTTAAACAGCTGGGTTGTTCCAAGCCCATTTCAGGGGGGAAATAAGACCAGCACTTAGCCTGTGCTTTACTGCTCAGAGATGAGAATTTGCAGAGCATGAGAAAAGAGGAATTTGCTTCTAGAGACTGCATAGAAAAGTGTCAAACCAGGATCTCTGCCTAGGTGTGTTACCCCCCAGTCCTTCAAGTATCTCTAGAGAGGCCAAGAGGAGAAGCAAACTGCAGGGGGGGGCACTCTAAACACACCGAGAGACAGGGGCAGGGGGCAGGAACAGAAGGCACAGATCTGGGAGGCAACTTCAGGGCTATTATATGGGGAATCCTCAGGCTCACACAAGTCAAATCTCCAACACAGAAGACAGAGTTTGGGGACAATCTGATCAGAGCCAGGAGGAATAGCCTCATCTTAAGACCCCATAATGAAGCAAAAAGAAAGCCACAAGAGTACAAGGAAAATCAGGAGGTGGTCATTTAACAGGAGTCCAACGGAGCAACTTGGGAAAAAAGAAAAAAAAAAAAGGAAGAGAAGTCATCAACTCAGATCTCTTTACACTAATGTGCTAGGGGGGAGGGAGCTGGACAAGCCAGCAGCACCAGCAATCAGAAACACATTGTTTTCTCATCAATCTGATTCACCCAAATGATGGAGAGACAAGCTATTGAAACAGTAAGTATGGATTCTTCTTTCAAGATAGTTGGCAATCAAAGAACGAGGAAGGGGGGCAGGGGACCTGAGAAAGGAGGGCCAGACATAGAAGAAACCTGCTTTGAGCCAGTCCATAAAAACAGTCGCACAACTCCATCACCTGAATGTTTAAGACAAGGACCATACCCAACATATAACTTACTGCCCCTGAATGGACCACACTTTTAGTCTAACAGGTTTAGGATACCTTGCCTTTAACCCCAACTCCTTGCTAATCAAGATTTTACAAACATCACCAGCCCACAATTTATCTCCAATGTCATTCTAGAATCTGTGAAACCATGGTGCCTGGCCTGCCACGGGAGGCATATGGTGGCAGGAGCCCCATGTAGCCAAAGGTCCACAAGCAGCTCTCAGTAGGAAAATTGGATCTTCCTTTATGGACTCAGTCTGTCATGTAGCCTCAGCTCCTTTTTCTGTGTTTTAATTGCTTGGGAAGAAAACTGCTAAAACCCAAGGGGTAGGATAGCTGCCTTTACTCACAGTCAACACTTATGAGAGAAATCCTGCCTATGCACTCTTGATCAAATTTTGTATCTATTCTATTCAGGTGAGATGTCTTTTTTTTTTTTTTTTTTTTTTTTTTTTTTACTGTAAAGGAACATGGGACATGGGCTAATGGGTACCCTTCCTATACAAAATGTTGGGAGAAAGGACAAGTCAGTAGCCTTCTACATGGTCTGAAAGCAGCTTTTCCTCAGAGACACCATTTTCTCTCACTGGGGCCCTGATGCCCTAGACCCTGGCTATTGTGGTTTTCTGCCCTGGATGGAGAAGTGTCCAGGAGAGCTCAGCCCTCTATGCATAGAAAAGATCAGTTTTGGAAGAAAGCACTAATCAGACATCGAAAAGGGGCTGAGACCATTTTTCTGAGTTGTGGGAACAAGACTTGGGAGCTCCATGCCCAGTGCAAAGCATCACCATTTGTACAATAACCACACAAATGATTTTAACTGCTGTATTAGCCTGAGCTGAAAACCCTGCTTGAGTGAACCAGGCTACAAGAGGTTAAATCCCATGAAAACTCTTGCTTTTAAATGGAACTATATTCAGTTAAGAACCACTTGTGTAGGATATGTCTCAAATAGGATTGCCATTTATCGAGGGGGGGGCTTTAATCCCTTCATGCCAAAGAATGCCTGAGACATTGTATAATGCCACTAGAATAATTGAGTTACTTGTTCATTACAAAGATCTCTAGCTGAATACTCAAAATTCTTCAGCAGCTGAGTGGGTTTGGAGTGAATTAACAAGGCTCTTAAAAAAAAAATAAAACGTAATAATTAAGAGGTAGAACACAAATGTTACAGTAGGATTTTGTGAAGCACTGTGCATTATTCTCCGTTGATATGCAGGGGTGGTTCAGGAAGACAAGTAAAAAGTTAGCCAAAAGTCTCTGATAGGAGTACAGGCCCACCACACCCCTGCCACGCACCCTAAGTCTCCTCAGATCTGCCTTTACCTCTAGCCTTTGGTAGAGGTTTCCCCTGAACTGCCTCACTTTGCTATGGAGTGGAACACCTCTGTGCTCATGAGCTTGTGAACCCTGTAAACACCGGACCTATTCTTTATCATTATCCCAGCTCCTCCGAACATCCAATAGTCAGAATCCAGAGCCCAGGAGATTTCGAGAAGTCCTACTGTTGAGATGTAGAAAGCTGGAGACTGCTAAGAGACCCAAAGGAAAAACCACGTCCAAACTCAGGAAGACACTTGCATCCTCCAGGTCCCACCCATCTCTTCTGGGAGGATGAAGTGCAAGCCAAGAGAGTGCCCTTCTTATCCCTGCCTGGCTGATTCAGAAGAGCTGGCCAATACCATTACTATGCTTTGGTAGCACAGGTGTTTGGGGACTGGAGAGAAGAGTGAGAAAAGAGAGCTGTGCCCCAAAAAAGGCAAGTGAGAGAATGCTGCATGGAGCAGAGTGTGCCTGTTTTCAAAAGAGCACAGTCAGCTGGAGGCTCCTGGGCTTGAAGAAGTTGAGGTTTACATTGTTTCTGGTGGGATGGGACAGGGAGGCAAGGACTTGGGGTGGGGCTTAAGCTGGTCCCAGGAGAGGCCTCTAGTTCAGACTGGGCTGGGTTGGGCTAGAATACAAGGGTTGAGGCTCTAGTCTTAGGGAAGGGAAGGGAAGAAGGGAAGAAGGGAAGGGAAGGGAAGGGAAGGGAAGGGAAGGGAAGGGAAGGGAAGGGAAGGGAAGGGAACCTCTGGGCTGGTGTTATAGTAGAAGAAGCCTGGACTGAAAGAATTTGAGAATTGTGGGGAAAGAGCATTCTTCAGAGACTGGAGGCAAATGGCAAAGAATAGAGATTTCTCGCACACCGGTCTTCTCTTCCCTGTGGGTTCCTGTGACTAGCCAACTCCAAATCGTTATAGGACATGGCTGTGATAAGAACTGAAGTCTTTGTGCAAACTTCTCCACAAGGGTGACAAGTTTTAAAAAGAACAACCAGCAAGACCCACCCTCATTAGAGGGCAGTGTCACTTCCAAAGTGACCCTCCAGGGTTAGCCAGGTCTCAGGGACAGCCCACGGTAAAGTAGCCACTAGCATGGACAGTGAAGGCTTTTATCATAGGACTCAATTAAGAGCAAAGGCTGCCCTTTAGGCTAAGGTTGCACCTTTACTTTTTTTCTAAGTATTTAAAATTCTCTTTGCTAAGCATCAGATGGTCATGATATGTAGACCTGAGTTCATAGCTTTCCCTCTCATCTTTGACTAGAAAAAAATAAAAAATGGTATTCCTAGCAGTCTCCCCGCCATTATCACAATTTTTTATATTCCTGCTTTTAAAATTATTTGAGAGCCATAACTAAGAAACTAGTATTTAAATCACTTCCAAAATACATATTTTTGGGGAAGCAATTTTCTTAAAATATCAAGTTATTTTTGCATGCAGAGGAAAATATTTCTGGTCAGGTAGCCAGCTTCATCCCAGGGTATCAGTTGGATTGTAACCTGTCTTCTATGAGGTATAATCCAATGATGATCCTACTAAGTAGAAGACATTCTGGAGACAGTGGTGAACAGATCTTTGTAGGAACTTGGGCTCTTCTAGCCTGCAGTCCTGGACCTTTCCAGCAAAAATAACCATCAACATTTATCTTACCCATATTATCTAAGGCCTTTTTCAAAGGGTGCAGATTCCTCCAAGACTTCACAAGCAACTGACATCAGGGTCAAGAGAGAGAGGTCAGGTCTCCTATACCCTTTCAGGGTCTCCATGACCCATTGAGGATTAAACATGTCAGCCCCTTCCAAAGCAGACAAGCCTTGTGCCAAAGTGATGGCCTTCAAGCAGGGGGTGGTGGAGGACTGTTAGGGACTACAGATCCCTAGAGTAGATGGCTGCCTCTGCCATCCAACACCCTTCTGACTGTATATTCCAATAGCTGCTACCACTCTCAGCCCTTCCCAAGAGAGGCTTCTTTCTAAGGTTCAGTTCCAAGTCCCAAGCTCTTAGAATCCACCTCATTCTTCACAGTTACAACAAGGCCCCCCCACACACACACACACCCTGGCTCTGCCCCTCTGACATTTCATCTCCCTTCGTGCTTGATACCTCCCCCAGAAGTGGCATCTTGTCACTAGTCAACTCTATCTGGTATGTGTCCCAGTTCTCCAATATTGACACTCATGCTCTTTGTAGTCATTGAGGCTGAAAGAGCAGGGATTACAAGTAGACCTGCAGGGCCCTGTCCACCCGACCTTGCATTGTAACCAAAGGAACATGACGGGCAGGGTGCCATGATGGCATTAGACGCAGGCAGGATTTGGGCCACTCTGAAGAATGGGAGAAGACTGGGAGAAGCTTCAGAGAAGACATTTGAGCTGTGTCCTGGAGTATGAGTTACAGGTAGCAGAGAGGAACTTCCAGACCTAGCTCTCCACCCCTTGCTACAAAATCAACCCAGGAAACAAAGCAGGAAGGACCCAGCAGCTGAAGCACAGGACTGTGTAATAGGAAGTGGGTAGGAGCCAATGCTTCCATCCTTACTGACTCAAGATAGAGCCTCGCCCGCTCCAGTTGTCTGTCCACTGATACAAACTGAGATTTCATGTCAGTGTCTCATTTAAGTGACCCCGCCATCATCTTCTCCGTATGTAGAAGGATTTAGCTTTGTGAAGGTAAAATACAAAATACAGCTTATGAAGTTCACGTTTTAACTGTTAACGAGCAAGGTTCAATGAGTTCTAGTGTTATCTCACCAGCACTTGAAACAGAATGGTAAGGTCACACTGGCAGTTAGAACATATTTAGCCATAGATCATGAGCCTACGTTGTCGAGAGTTTTCCAAAATCAAGTGACAGATTTTAGCTGTTGTGATCTAAAGAGTGTTCGTGTGAGAACCAGGAGGGCCTGGCTTGGCTCCAAACGCTAAGCATACCACCCCTGAGTTACCATCTGCTTTACTTTCTAGTCTGTAGAATGGAAGCAGTTGCCTAGGGTTGGGGGAGTGGGGAGGATGGACTAGATGGTTTCTAAGGGACTCTTCCAGCTCTGCCATTTCCAGGACTAAATTTAAGGAATTTTTTGTTGAGCACAGGCCCAGAACATTCCCTTCATGCCTATCCATCATGGTTATCATGGTGTCTGAAACACTGGCTCCCCTTTCTCTCAGGAACTCTTAGTGTTGCTAACACGCCGACTTGAAAATTGCTCTACTGCTAATAAGCACAGTCCTGTTCCCGCTTCAGCTGAGGGCCTGGCAGGGTCATACAAAGTGAGAGAGCAGCAGCTGGGTCCCCAGACAAAGAATCACATCAGGGTAAAGGTCTGGCTGCTTTGCTGTGGGGAGGAGATAACCCTGGAGGCGCTCCACCTGCCAGCTCTGCAGAGGTTTGCTAAAGCCAGCAAAGGTACTTTTTAATTTTGTTCCCCTCAAATCTCTTCCTTAGAGACCCTCAGAGCAAGGTGAAGAGCTTGGGGCTCAGGCAGGACCCTTCCTTCTTTCCGAAGCCCTATCTACGTCTGTCTATTGTTGACAGCTCTTCTGTCTGAGGGCAGCTGGGCTCTCCGCCACCACCACCAGACTTCCATCTGGTCCCTGGTTTACATGGCTTTCTACTGGGCAAGTAAACTCTCGTTCCCACCTCTAAAAAGACAAGGCACTCCATTCACTAGAGCTGCTGCCTAGTTGACAGCTGTCTTGGCCTTCTTGCTGTGTGGCCAGCAATGTGCTGACCCCAAAGGTGAAAGGCTCTGTCACCCCTTCTCATCCCCCAGTTGGCCAGTTGCTACCAAGGATCATCCAAGAATTTTGACATTTGCCTTTCCTCCCCTACTCCTGCCTCCACAGCTCCTAGTGACTCTTAGGACAGATCCCAATGTGGCCTTTCACCAGGTCAGCTGGAAGGAGGGAAAGATGACTGTATGTATGGTCCAGGAGCTCGGTCACAACTACTCAAGCAATCCATCTGCAGCCCTGAGCCCTTTGCGAAGGCTAGCTCATCAGAAGCCCCCTTGTGTACATACCTCCTTCAACAGGGAACAATCTCAGGGAGAAGTCCTTTGTAGGAACTTAACTGATGGGGGGGGTGGAGAACATACCACCTTTTTAGCTTAGGATCTGGGCATTCAACAACCTTCCATTTAGTCATAGCCCACAGCCCATACTATACAGCTTTTTGGAAGTTTAGGAGAGCTTTCAACCAAATGGTTATTGAGTCCAGGGATGAGAACACCAAACTCCCATGGGATATTCATGAGAGGCTCTATGGAAGAGGTGAGACTTGAACTATGCAGCTTAAGTGGGGAACTTTCATAAGACTATATCTTGGGGGAGGCAGTTCCAATCTAGACAACAAGACAGTAAGATACCAGCCTACAAGACAGAGCCAGTTACTCCCAAATGTGCTCACCAGTCTGTCTGGAAAACCCATGCTACTAGGTCGTACCAAGCCCTGTTTGAGTTAAAGTCACCTGTAGAGCATTTTCTTCATAGAAATCCATACAAAGATTTTTGAGGAAAAGTGACTCCTAATAAGAGGCAACTCCATGACCTCAACTTCTTGCATAGGCATCTTTGGAGTCTTTGAACATTTTCCCATACAAGTTACTGAGTGGGACATGCTTCTATCACAGACCACACTATTTGAAAAGGCTACTCCAAGCCTATTGACTTGCCATAGATTGGTTCTAAAAATCACTTCAGTTCTTCTAAACCATTTGCATAAGAGATTGCCTCCATGAAAGATGGTTGTGACAGAAAGAAGTTTGAGTTGCTCATGGAATACTGAGCAGAGCTTGGTGTCCCATCAGCTAACAGGACAGAGTGTTGCAGAAAGAAAACCCTACAGGGCCTACCCTAATCACATCCTCCCTGCCTTTGAGCTCTGGAATCTCCTGAGCCCAAGCATGTAGAGATTGAACAATGCTGTTACTTGCTCCTCTAACCTTCTACTAGGAACCACTCACTGTTAACAGTCCTTTAAAAGCAACAGCCCTTTCCCAAAAGTGTGTATGTGGACTTCCTATCCATTTTTTCTTATGTCAAATGTTTGGGGGATCTCTGTTTGTTGTTGTTGTTTTAAAAAATTCAGTAAGACATTTTCCTCTTAGGAAAAACACCATTCTTAGAGGCAGAAAATAGCAGGGTGTGAACTGAGTCGGACAGCAATGAAAAGCACCAAGAAGGAGAAAGAGGCAAAGAGACACAAACAGAAAGGAAACTATCTTGTAGGGAGAGACTCGTGGCTAGGGGACATGAAAAGTCAAGTCTAAGGAGACTACCAGGTTGAGGGTTAGAAACAGTCCTTTGCTTGGGCTTCAGAGAGATGTAAGAAAACTGGCCTTTTGAGGTAACTCCTGGAGTCAAACAGAAGCTGGGAAGTGGGGGAAATACCAGATATGGAGGGAAGTCCCCAAAAGGCAATTCCTCACAAGTTATTGGTCATTCTGCCTTCTTGATCTCCTCCTCTCTCTGGTACCCTGAGATTATCTGCAATCTTCTACAATCATTCTTGTCCCACAAGTGCAAACAATGAGTAAAACTGAGATTCCTCAACTCTTCCTTCCTAAATTACAATAAGTTCTGCTCTGGACTTGACCAGGGGAAGGTTTTACTTCATTTTGAATGTAAGAACCACACCTCCAAAGGCCAAACTCCTTCCATCAAACTCCTTCCATAAAGAAAGGCATTCAGAGAATGTTCCTTTCTCTCCCCCGAGGTTCTTAGGATCAATGGCCATGGCCCCTTGTGCTGACTTGACTCTGACTGACCCTCCATATCTGCCATCCCTCCCTTATTTTGCTGTCTAAGACACGCTACTGCCCTCTCTGGCCTGAGTCTTCTGCTCTTCATCCCTTTGAATGTCTACAACTAATTTATCTGTCCCCTTCTTTTACATATCAGTGGGTTGTTTTGTCTTCTTGAGACTAAGGTTGCTACTAGCTAAATTTGGTCCACCGGGATGGCTAGAATTCTGGAAAGATATTATCTTGGGATTTAGAAATAAAACCCAGGGGCTAGAGATAGCTCAGTGGTTAAGAATACTTGCTGTTCTTGCAGAAAACCTGAATTTGGTGCCCAGGACTGACGGCAGGCAGTTCACAACGTCTGCCCCAGGGAGATATGACTCTCTCGGCACTCACATAGGTACCCACACATATGCACATATGCAGACGCATGCACACGTACACATAAATAAAAATAAATCTTCAAAAAATTCTCAGAGGGTAGGAAGCCACTGATGACTGAATCAAAATTGTTCTGGAAAGTTACCCTTTTTAAACCGTTAAGATTTCTGTAATGGTTTCCCTGCCATTGAAAAATCTTCAAAAGATCTTTGATGTATTCACAAAATAAGAAAAGCTGAAATTCCAAGATGAAGACAAAAAGAAAAAAAAAAGAAATGGTCTAAATTTTTATGGTCCCCCCTTTTATCGCCCAGTTGCCCTTTTAAAACTGTGCTTTTGAGTTCTTGACAAGGAACTCATTGTCATCTCTTGCCCACCCAGTGACACCACTGAGCCTCCTCCTCTCACACAATTCTCAATGTATGTACACACTAGCTCTCCTGGAAGACAAGGTCTACACACTGACACCATTGCAAATTCAAGGGAACAGCTCTGATTGTGTTCACTCTTCTAGTTCTCATCTCCCATGCTAGTGGGAAGAGGGCATTAGTCACTCAAAGGAACTAAGCTGCTGCCCAGGCTAAAGGTGAGCTACTAACTCCCCCACCTTCCAAATCACAGATTCATGGAATGTAGGGGTTGGCCTAATGCCTTCAGAAGGGCACTTTTTCAAATCTAGGTCTCAACTGTCAAATTGTAGTCATTACCTGGTTTTGTCTGGGAATGCACTGAGAAGTGTTAAGGCAGCCATTTTCCACCCTCACTACCCTCTGTGTATAGTTTCCTTGGTCCTTTTTCTAGCCAACCTGCAACCTTGGCATCATAACTAGCAGTAGCCCTGATCTGCACATGTAGACAGTCTCCTGGAAAGTACAGAGAGGTGAAGTTGAAATGCAGCCTCCTTTAAGGGCTTGATTTTCTGGTTTTCTTTTTTTTTCCCCCTTTCCTCTTCTGAAGTCACATGGCTCTTACAGTTGCCTTTGCTGTCTACTTGGTGGCCCCATTTTTACCACTACAAAGTAAGTTCCTCAGGGCAGGATCCATGTCTGATTCATCTCTGGGTCTCCCTGCAGGGCTAAACCCAGGGGATCCCCTCTGAGGCCTATAGGAGGAGATAAGGGTGAGTGAGGCCCTAACTGTGGCAGAAAATGCCAAGGATCTGGGAGGAGCATGTGATGAGAGTCTACTTTCTTCTAAGGATGGCCATGTCCCTTCTCGTTCTGGCTCTCTCCCTACACACTCCTGAAAGACCTCTCTCTCACATGAGCTTCTGCCAACTGTCACCATGGGACAGAATCCCCCTGGGAGCCTTCAGCTGTTAACAGCTTAGAATGCCTGCCGCTATTCCCAGAAGTCTTTGCACCAAAGGACAGAGATGGGATAGGGATGGGGTGTTGCATGTAGTAAGAGTGGAAACTTCTGCTCCTGAAGGACATGCTCTCCTGTGTGAGGATTTAGACGAAACAAGATGAGCAAAGCATTGTTTTGTTGTTGTTGTTGTCGTCTTGTTATTTCTTAGTAAAAGGAATGAGACTTATTTAAGGCTGGCCCTGAGGAACATAGAGGCGATTTTTCCATCTCAAATCTTCATGTTCAGGGGTGTTCAGAGGTGCAAAGATCTGTGAATCATGCAACAGAAGTACAGTAAGGCAATGGACAACAACACTCTTGCAGCATGGATACCTTTCTTCAAAATCAAATGTGGATTTCAGATCTTGATCTCACAGTCCAACATGTGTATTTTCAAATAAATGTGATACTTCTGCAAATCAGCCCATAAGCCAAGAAAGGAAGCTGCACCACAGAGACCTCTCTTTTCCATGCCAAATGGAAAAGATGAACAGTTAAAGAACATATGCATAGTCAGGTGGTTGTGGCACGTGCCTTTAATCCCAACACTCAGGAGGCAGAGGTAGGAGGATCTCTGTGAGTTCGAGGTCAACCTGGTCTACAAAGCTACACAGAGAAACTCTGTCTCAAAATACAAAAAAAAAAAAAAAAAAAAAAAAAGTAGCTGATGGAAACAGAAGCAGACACCCACAGCTAAACACTGAGCCGAACTCCTAGAATCCAGTTGCAGAGAGGGAGGAGTGATAAGAAAAGGGGTCAAGACGAGGCTCCAGAAACCCACAGAGACAGCTGACCTGAAGGGGGGGGAGACTTATAGCTGAACCCCCAAACTGATAGCTGAGAAACCAGCATTGGACTGACTCAGACCCCCTGAACGTGGGTCTCAGTTAGAAGGCCTCTGACAGTGGAACCAAGATGTATCCCTGGTGCACGAAAGAACTTTGGGAGCACATTCCCCATGGAGGATACTCCCTTAGCGTAGAGGCAGGGGCCTAGTCCCTACTCCAAATGACTTAACAGATTTTGTTGATCCCTCCTGGAAGACATCACCCTCCCAGTGGAGTAGGGGGGTAGGGGTGGGGTGAGAAGAGGGTGAGAGGGCATGGGAGGGAGGGAGAGGGAACTGGGATCGATATGTAAAACATGAAAAAATAATAAAATCAAAGCACACACATAAATTAAGAAAAATATTTTTAGAATAAAATAGAAGCAATACTTACATTGCCATATGTCATACATACACACAGAAATAAAAAATATTTTTTAAGTTAAAATAAAAGTATGGGCCTGAGGGCAGTTAAGCAGTTAAGGATACTGACTACACTTGCAGATGGCCCGAATTTAATTCCCAGCACGCATGTTGGGCAGCACACAGCTCCCTGCAACCTCTTTCCAGGGCATCCAACACCCTTTTCTGGCCTCTGTGGGTAGCTGCACACATGTGCACATTCCCTCATGAATACATACACACAATTTAAAAAATAACACCCTTAAAAAGTGGCAGTTACTGTAAGAGTAGGAGACCATTCCTCCATGTGTCACAGACAAATGAGGACAGAGTTGTGAGGGTATGACTTCTCTGCCTAGGAAAAATTCAGCTGCCAGGAAACAATGGAGACAGAAGCTCTAATAAAGATCTTAAAGCCTACAGCAAACAGCTCTGCTCACTTACTTTCCTGCTCGTCTCCACCCTCTACGTGGGCCTACCTCTGAGCTGTCCATTTATTGGCCAATCTCTTCTGGGCACTAGGATGTGCATGCATTGTAATTTGGCTCAGAAATGACACAAACATGGAGAGACATGAGAGCCAGGGGCCATGTAGTCCTATCATCTCACAGTTAGCAGACCACCGTGTACAGAAAGATGCATGTCAGGTATTAGAAACTTTGAATATTTCGTCTCTTGTCAACTCATACTGGGATTTGGTTGCTTTTCAATGGAATTAAGAGGTGAGGCTGTTAAAAGCCAACAATACAGTGCTAATGGGACTGGCTGAGTTAGCTCAAGAGAGGGTTCTACACTGAGGCAGCCTCCTATTTCATCTTACAGCATGCACTCACTTGTCATCCACTTCCTGCCATGAATCACAAGTCTTTACCTGCACCATGCTTGTGGCTTTCTACACTTCTGAACCCCTGAACCATTTAATCACCATTCTTTACAAATCACCCAGTCAAAAGAGGTGGTTCACTGCTTTAAAACCATTCAAAGGACATGGGTTCAATTCCCATCATCTACATGGTAGCTCACAACCATTGAAAATTCCAATTCTAGGGAATTGGATGTCCTTTTCTAGTCCCCAAGGACATTGCATGCATGTAGTATACTGCCATGCATGCCAGCAACACACATACAGAAAACTATTATTTTTTAACATAATTAGCTAGCCTCAGATTTTTTATTTTTATTACAGCAGACTGAAACCACTCCTACTTCTTCTTGAGGGAGGAAACTGAAGAGTTAAAGGGCCATAAGCTAAGACTTGTTTGCATTGATTTACTAGGAATTCTGGGGAGGCAGGAATAAAAAGAAAGAGAGGCCACATCAGGAACAGAGTGACCTAGGACCTTTTTTCCAAAACATTACACAGAAAATTAAGCTCTACAGAGTTAGGGCCATAAGTATGTAGGTGTATCAGGAAGAATCCTAGTATTCATGATTCCTCTCCCTGGCACACACAACTATATAATCAACCCCCTACTCTTGATGATGAGCAAGAAGTTTAAATACAATGCAATTCTATGCCCTATCTTGCCACATACATGTAAAAGAGATTTGTAGATGTGGCCAAGACCCCTAATCAGCCAACTTGGGGTTAATTAAAGTAAGAATTTTCCTGGTGGCCCTGACCTAATCATGAAAGCACTTTAATGGGAAGTGGGTCTTCTCCAAAGTCCATGCACCAGAAATGGCAGGCAATAGTTGAAATTAAATTCTGCTTTACCTCAGAGGAAACTGCAGTTGTGACCAAAACTCCAATTTCTTCCAGTAAGACCCACAGCAGAAGATGTAACCTGCCTGTGCCTACACTCCGGATCTGCTTCAGATAAAAGCACTGAGGCTGTTCAAACTACTGCATTTGAGGTCACTAATTGCATAGCAATTGAACGACAATATGTTCAGGCAGAAGTGGATATAATTGCCAGAGCCCTAGAGAAACTAGGTGGCAAGGAAACCTCCCAGCTTCAAGACTCTTGATAAAATCACAAAGCAGATTGAGTGCCTAATGTGTGGCAGGCGACTGTGGCCTACATGGAATACCGAGTCCTGCAGAGGATCTCCACCCTTCTCCTTAAGAGAGCCACCCTCCCAAAGGATTACACCCAAAGTCCTCCCCAGAGGAGGGGAGTGGTTGTTAGTGCTCAAGGAGTCACACTGGCTATAGCCCCAACTCCCACCCAATGAACACTGGAGAAAGGGGCAGATGTGAAATTTACACCCCAGAGAGGCAAATGCCCCACTGCTATTCCAGGACACTCAATTACAGGATTGTTTTCTAGAACTTTCCTTGCTCCCTGTTCACAGTTCTTCCAGAATATTGAAAAATTTACTCACAGCTAGCTTTTTCTCTTTCTCCTTTCCTTTCTTCTCCCTCTCCCCCCCCTTCCCTTTTAGAAGACTCATGGGTTTTATAGGTTTTGTAGCTAGTGAATCATTTCAATGTTTGAATCTGTTTTAAAAGTGTTCAGAGGAACTATTTTTTTTAAACATTAGAAGTAATCAAAAGTTACACAAGATATACAGGAAAATACCCTTACAAAGAAAATCTTCTACCTCCTCCTTTTCCATGATCCCCAAAGCCCTAAGTCTTCATGGGGGGCATTTTTAATGTCTAACTTTATGAAATTTTGAAGTACATTGAGTGATAGAATGCAGAGCACGCATTCTATGGGAGAAGAACAGCATGATGTTATTGATATCTATACATGGAAGCAAACTACAGGCCTACAGAGGCAAGAGTACATAAGAACCATGTATCCAAAAATCCACAAAGTGTTACTGCCTAGGCGAATGAAAATCACCCAAACCCAAGGAGGTCAGACTACAGCCTGAACTCTTGAAGCAAGGGTGATCTTCCCAAGAGGTAAAGGATGAGGCACAACGGCTGGAAGAGGGAGGTGCAAATTTAAGAAAGTTGGAAGAATCTGGGCATGTCTGTGGCAATAAGCCAGTTGAGGAAGAAAGGGAAGTGTTTAGAAAGAGCCACTAATGGGGAGGCTCTAATTGCCAAGTTTAGGCCTCTCCTGTAGCAAAGAAAGCTGCTAAGGGCCTTTGGGGTGGACAAAAGCAAAGGGTTCATGATGACAAAGGTCTGTGTTTAGGTTGTTTCCACGGTGGAGGAAGCGACAAGGATACAAGGGGCGATGGTATCAGAAACAGAGGGGATACAGTGATGTCACTCGAGGGACATCTAACAAGAGGATGTTTTAAAGGTTTTGGTGGGAACCCTATTATTTGGAAAGGGAACTACTAGCCTCAAGCAGCCTTCTTTTCTCTTTGCATAATTGTGGTGGGCTTATATGATATTCTTGTAGAACTCATGACTGAGAATTTCTGAAATTAAGATGAATCACATCCAGAACAGAGCATTTCGACGATGACCAGCTTACTCCAGGTAATGTGTAATACAATCTTAAAGATGCTCCTTGGGTACAAACTGGCAAAGAACATGCAGCTGTGGCCCAGAGATCCATAGAATATCACATATCTACTGGTCCCAAGGTAAGCTGCCAGGTGCTGGGTGGGGTGGCCTCTGTTTCCTCCTCATGAGAATAACAGAAGAGGGGCATCCTGAGATGTGGTTAGCTTTAAAGCTAGTCATATTTCCACTAATTATTTTTTAACATTATTTTGGCCTCTTTTTTCTACAGACCCTGTGAACTTGAGCAATGACCTGATTCCTTGTACATAGAAATGGCTGAAACACCAGTGGGGGCAATAAGGGTAAGGGTGGACACCCACTGAATCCCTCTGGGTAGCAAAGGGATGTATGTGATTGTAAGAGTCAAGACTTACGCAAGATTCACTCTTTTCTCCTTGCTTTAAAATAGAGGGTTGTCAGGAGGAGATAGGAGTACAGAAACTGAAAACAGGAGGAAAGAAACTGTCAGGAAGTAGTCTTGGATGCTTTGGACTAAAACTAGCAGGTTTAGTCACTTGGGAGACAGAGACAGAGATAGGCAGATCTCTGTCCATTCAAGGCTAGTCTGGTCTATGCAGCTAGTTTCAGGCCAACCAGAACTGCACAGTGCATACCTGTCTCAGAACAAAATGGAATTCCCACCTCACCCCCTCAAAGGAGGAGGAACAAATGCTGCCCCTCACTGTCTACTCAAGAAGGAGAGACACCCTCTGTATACACAAGCAAGAGCCAGTCTGCTCTGAGCCACAGCCACAGTGGCAAGCAAGGGGAGAGGACCCTGCTACCCTGGAGCTGGCTCTGCTTCCCACAAATCAGTCTTACACTCCCGACTCACCCTCCAGGTCAGAGGAACATGCTCTAGGCACATCCCTGCCTTCAGATGACAAGTCTGAGCCCATTTTGGAGCAAGGATGAGTGAAGGGATGAGATTAGAGGGTGAAAGGGGGCAGGTAAAAAGGAGACTGGACAGGTCTAGATACGTTTTGCAGCAACACCTAAACAGCTGGCTCAAAGGCAGGACAAACTACAGGAAGCAAGGCAAATGCTTGGGGAAAGCACATGGTGACTTTAAGGTAATGTCCTGGCTAGCTGTAGATCAACCGGACACAAGCTAGAGCCAACAAAAAAAAAACCGCCTCCATGCCATCTAGCTGTCAGGCGTTTTTCTTAATTAGTCATGACAGGAGAGGACCCAGCTCATTGTAGGTGGTGCCTTCCCCGTCCTGGTGGTCCTGGGTTGTATAAGAAAGCAACCTGGGCAAGCTAGGGGGAGCAAGGCAGGAAGCAGCTCCCCTGCATGGCCTCCAGGTTCCTGCCCCGTGTGAGTTCCTGTGCTGGCATCCTTCCAGGATGAAAAATGCTGTGAAAATGTAGGCGGAATAAACCCTTTCCTCCCCCAAGTTACTTTGGTCATGGTGTCTCATCACAGCAATAATGACCCTAACTAGGACAGGTAACTTTCTGAATGCCTTAGTTTGGGGAGATGGAGTAAGTACTTGCTTGACTTATGCTCCAAGTGTGTGTGTGTGTGTGTGTGTGTGTGTGTGTGTGTGTGTGTGTGTGTACGCACACCACACCACACACACACGAAGGACTTGAGCCTAACTTTGCAGCAATCATCTTCCAGTCTTGTGCATCTCCTGGCCTCAATGTTGACTGCAGGTTTTCCCTTTCCTTGACACCAGTACAGGCAGTTGTGAGCCCCCAACACGGGTGCTGGAACCCGAACTGAACTCAGGTTCTCTGCAAGAGCAGTACATGCTCTTAACCGATGACCCGTGTCTCTAACCCTCTTATGGCGCTGGGGTCCCCAGCCTACTGTGTGTGTTGAGACTGTGCTTAGTGGGCAAGGAAACCGTAATAGGTAGGCACTGAAGTGTGTTGTAGACTTCACAAAACTAAGTGGGTACTTTCTGCACTTGTTTTTGCTTGTTTGTTCTTCTTAGAAGGGAGAGGTGGTCAAAGATATTTTCACAAAGTCAAAGCTCCAGAAGCAGGCTGGGAAGTACTCTTAGGATCCTGAGGCCCCAGAAGCAGGCTGGGAAGTACTCTCTGGGATCCCCAGACCTCAGAAGCAGGCTGGGAAGTACTCTCAGGATTCCAGGGGCCATAAGGTATCTTGGGAAATAGACCTGCAGGAGCCTAAAGTTTTGGTTCAAATTTCTGCTATTTCACACTTCATATTTTAGCCATGTTAGCAGATGGCAGACAGATGCATTCATATGGTATTATGAGTAAATATCTTGTTTCAAGTATGTACCCAGAAAAGATAGAAAATTTGGAACTACACAGCCTAATAGCAGGAACCACCAAGTCTGGGTATACAGGGTTCCCAAATACAGGCTTTCATGAGAGAACCCCTGCCGTTAAATACCTCGGGAAAGCCTGACCAGAAAAGGTGATTCTGAGTGTGTTCTGGACCTCCAGTTCCCATCCAAGAAAAAAAAAAGTGTGCACTGCACCCTTTCTCTTACTACAAGTACAGGAAAAGCACTTTGCTGAGGGCATTGGATTGGGAGAAAATCACACTGACTTCCAACCATTATGGCAGTCATGAGTTTCTCGGAATTTTTCCCGTGGCTTTGACCAGGGGTAAGCCAAGAGGTGAAACTGCATGCTGCCTGCCACAACAACCCAAGAAACAGCTCAGCTTTCTATCCAAGGGGCCTGCAGAAGAGACTCAGATAGAGCTGAGGATATATGCACATGGCCCAAGGATCTCAGTTTAATACCACCCATAAACTAGAGGCAAGCCGGAGAGTAGAGGAAAAAAACTTTGTCATTTCTTATTTTTTCTCTCTCTCCACGAAACCCTGAGGCTGAATGCAGTCCCCAACTGCCCTGTCATCACTAAGGCACCAGCTGAGGTGCTAAACCCCTCAAGAGAAAAATTATCCCTCTAGACAAAGTCATAAAAAGGACCCGTGGTAAGATGGATGAGTTCTCATTTTTCTTGTAGAATGTTTTAAATTATAAGTTCATGTGTTTGTGTCTAGGTGTGTGCAGAGAGGGCAGGTATACGCAAAGGCCAGAGACATTAGATCCTCTCAAAGCTGAAGTTACTGGCAGTTGTAAACTGCCCAGTATGTGTACTGAGAATCCAACTCAGGTCCTCTGCAAGAGCTATATGTGTTCTAAACCTATGAGCCATGGTCCAACCCCAAGTCCTCATTTTCTCCTCTTACCACTTTGTTCTGGGGGCAGGCCAAAGCTCTGGGCTCCATCTGTTAAGAAAATCCCATCTTTCTGGCCAGAAAACCAAGGAGGGGGCTCTGGTGTTAGAGGGGCTAAAGAGTGAGAAGGAGGGGACTGGAGAGATAGTTCAATGGTTAAGAGCCCTTGAGTCTCCACAGTGAAGACTGGAGTTTGGATCGCAGCATCCAGGTTGGGCAGATCATAAATGCCCAGATCCAGGGGTGATACCCTCTTCTGGCCTCTGTAGGCACACACTCACAACACACACACACACACACACACACACAGAGAGAGAGAGAGAGAGAGAGAGAGAGAGAGACAGACAGACAGACAGAGACAGAGAGACAGAGACAGAGACAGAGACAGAGACAGAGAAGGAAATTTACATAGGGGAGGGAGAAAATTGCATATAAAACTCAAGTCATCTACTTACCTCCAACTTACATGCAACACACTTAAATAGCACACCAAAGACCTTGAAAATGAGAGTGATATTAGGATGACTGGTACTGAATGTGATAATGCATACTTATAATCCCTGTACTCAGGAGTTTGAGGCAGAAGGATCACAAATTAGAGGCTAGTCTGAACTAGCAAAACCTTGTCTCAAAACTGAACAGTAAAGAAAAAAGAACTTCCAATGTGAACATAACAGAGCAGAATGTCTGCTAAAGCAACATGAAACAAATATCAGGATTTAACAAGACCCAAGTCTAAGAGCATGCTACCCAAAATACACAATCTAAAAGTCTCTGGGATGACAATGACCAGGGAAACTTAAAAAACAAAGATAAAACAATATGAGAATCATTAAGCCTATTATAACCATTCCTTTTGTAGTAAAATGAATGGAAAGACAGTTCTTAGTAAAGACATCTGGCGAGAACCAAATGAACATTTTGTAACTATGAAATATCTTGAGATTTTAAAAACCCAAACAACTCAGTAGATAGGGTGGCATAGAACATTGATTCCTATGATCTCAGTATTGAGACTGAGACTGACAGGTGGATCAAGAGTTCAAAGCCAGGCTAAGTGAGCTACATAGAGCTCAGACTGGATACAGTGGGGGTACAAATGGCAGGAGGAGTCAGTGTACTGGAAGGAAGTCAACAAGAAGTATCCACCTTATAAGCAGAGTGAGAATAGAACCTCAAATGATGCTCAGGTCATCCGAGTCCATGAAGGAGATAAGTCTAATAATGGCTGAAAACTTTCTACATTTGGTGGAAGGCACAGTTGAAGTAATTCAACAATACTTAAAAGCAAAAGAAATAAAGAAAAACATCTTGCCACTTCCTAGCATCTTACCCACTTCTTTACCCAGCTGGGCCCTGAAAATGTGTTTGCGACCCTGAGGTAGGGAAAGGAACAGAGAGGAGTCAGACCCTTACAATGGATGCTGCTTCTCTGACTCAAGTGTCAGAGCCATCGAAAAACAGTTACCCGGGCAAGGACCAGAGTCTGGCGCCCAGCACTGGTGTCAAGCATCTCAGAACTGCCAGTAACTCCATCTCTAGGAGATCCTATGCACCCCTCCAAAGAAAAATGAGACCAAAATCTAATTTTCTGGAAAATATTCTAAAGTAATACCAGCTAAGAAAGGCTAATATATATATCAATCATATGTTCTCTCACATATACAGAATCCTATCTTTTAATTTGTGTCTGTGTGTATTTCTATCTCTCTGTCTCTTTATCTCTGTCTCTTTCTCTGTGTGTGTGTGTGAGAGAGAGAGAGAGAGAGAAGAGAGGAGAGAGGAGAGAGAGAGAGACTAGAAGCCAAGGAAGTAGAAAGGAACCTAGGAGAGAAGGAAAAAGAGGCTAAGAGTGGGATATAATTGAAGTAATATAAAGCTGGCAGGAGGGATACTGGAGGTGGAAGGGTACAAGCCGGGTCGGGGTAGAGAGATGGAGAAGAGCAGGTAGGGGGCAAGGGTCAATCAAAACTAAGTGTATTAAAATGCCAGAAGGTGACCTGTTACTATATATGCTGCCAAGTTCGCTCTTGAAAAAAAGCAAGGTTTCTCTGTCAGGGTCTCCGTTCCTTGTTGGAAAGAACAGCCCAGGGTTAAAACAAATGACCTTCAGTTCAAATGTTTCCGGCCCCATCAGCTCTGATGTAGAGTTCTGATGAGACAAATTTAGAGCCCAGTGCCATGAACAAAGTTGGGGCTTTTCTGTCAAGAGTCTTTAAAACCCCCACAATGGTACAAACACCTGAAGTGAAGACAGATATGGAACACAACCCCAAAACAGGAGGTTCTAGGAAACTAGCAGCATGAGTGTGGTGTGCGCTATTAGCAGCTTATTGCAGAGCCCTGCACACACTGTGGGAAGCTTAGAAACCAGTAACAGGGAAGGAAGCTCTGCTGAGAACATTCCCCTCTCAGTAAGTGCATTTCCAATCCCTCCACATTCTGAGTCCGATGCCAAGCCTGTGAGAGCACATAATAACTGCTGTCTGTACCGCTTCTTACAGTCTACAGAATGGTCCATGGACCTCATCCTACTCCATCCTCCCCATGTGGTAGCAACCATGTGTCTCCTTAGAGGAAGCAGTTTGAGTCAGGATGAAGGGTTTCACTCTGGAACTTTGTCCATTCAGGACAAAGCTGGAGAAAGCCAGGTTTTTTGCCTTCCAACTTTGTCTTTTTTTTTTTTTTTTTTTTTTTCAGCACCAAGATCAGGGGTCCTGATTCCTTCGGCCAAGTTGTGAGTCGCAGCCCTGGGCTAGGGACCAATCATCTCACATGTGAAAAGCCAGCTGAGGTAGACTCAGGTCACCTCCACCCCTTCCTCCAGAGAAAAACATGATTTGAAGCCAGCTCCAAGAATTTTCCATCCTTTTCCCATTTTATTTGTCCCATCTAAGGTACTTAAAGAGGCTCCCAAATACAAAAGTTTTGGATTCTCACACCCTACAGATGAAAACATGGTTCCTCTTCCCTCTTTGACACCAGAGAATGTGCTGGGGATTCAGTCAGGTGGGTGGAGGTTTCAGGACCGTCTCTACAGGCTTTACTGTGTGTCCCGGCATCTGCTTGCTTTCGCTGGGCTTCCCTCCCTACCAGCAGAATCACTTGGTCCCACTGAGCTCTGCAAGAGGCCACCACCCATTCCATGAAACATTCTCAACTCATTTTTATAATGCCTTCTTTTCAAGAAAAACACAAAGACTATGTTAACTCTGAGTCATTGTGTCATCTTTCATCTATTTAGAACAAAAAGGAGTAAAAAAAAAAAAAAAAGGTGACAGGTTCATTTTGTCTACACATCTTTCTGTTTTACCCATTTTGAGTCATTCAACCCAAGTCAAAGCTCAGAGCTAGAAGTGGCAATGCATACCTGGGATCCTAGCACTTGGTGGAGGCAAGAGGATATGGAGCTCAGGGTCAGCCTCAGTCAGCCTCGTAGTGACCAGCAGGCCAGTCTGGGATACATGAGACCTCAAAAACCAATACTATTCCAGAATGACTGTGCTTTCCTGTGTTCAGAATTTGGAACCTTCTACCTTAGGTAGATGGTGAGGGGCAGGGGAAGCAAAGTTTGGTGCTAGACTGCAGGTTTGGATATCTCCTTGGCCATGTGACTTTAGAATAATTAATTTCTCTCAAATTTATTTTGCCATTCTTGAGTTTGCCTGTTTATTTATGTATTTATTGGAATAAAGTTTCACCATGTAGTCCTGGCTGTTCTGGAACTCACTCTGTAGACCAGGCTGACCTCAAACTCACAGAGATCTGCCTGTCTCTACTTCCCAAGTGCTGGGATTAAAGGCAAGCATCACCACCGCCTGGCTTGTTTTCTCATTCTGTAAGAGAGAATAGTAATGTTTGTCATGATGAACACATTGTGTTAGATATTTCATAGAGGATATCTAAGTACCTAACACCATGATTGCCACTCTCATTCCAATTCATATAGGATGAGCAGGACAGTGGACAGGTAACGATAGGTAGGTTTGGACATAACCCTTAGAACATAATTATGTCATTGGAAAATGGAGACAGAAGCATGATTTTTGTAGGACTGACTACTGGAGATAACATGCTAAAGGATTCATCACAGCATTGGGTCATGGTAGACCCTGAAGAGATGAACAGTTATAATGACTTGTATCTTAGAGGTTTCCAGCAGGGGGCAATATCTCAAGCAAGTGGTTCCAGAAAGGTTGTAAAGTCCTTACATCAGAACCAGTGCTGAAGTATCAAAACTGGGAGACAAAGAGACACCACTGGGTTCTAAACCTTCAATGGTCAAACAAAGACCAATACCAGATGTGGAACAAGATATCCAGGAAGGATGTGAGACTTGGCAGGAACTTCTACTACGTGCACCCAGTCATGTGGTGGATCTTCCACAGCCTTGTGATCATGTAGTTACCATGATGAGTCTGATGGTCTCCCTCATCAATGCAGGTTTCTAGGCAAGGTTTTGCAGCCTGCTTTCCTAGACCTCATCCCATCTCATACTGTGCTCCTTCAGCTCTGGGCATTGAGGTCTTATGCGTCTCCTTCATGGATGTTGGTTTCCTCTCTCTGTCCCCTGTCTGTTGGACAATCAGTCACCAAACCCTGTTGATCACACTTATACCTCTCTCTCTCAAAGATCCCACAGACCCACGAACAGCTCAGAAAACTTTCAGAGCCATTTGCAGGTGCAAAACCCCATCACCACAGTAACTCCCACCTAAAAGGACTCCCCACATCCTTCCCTGACCCCTCAAATCCACTCTCTACCCATGACTATGATTATACAGCACATTATTGAAGAGGTTCATGCCAAAATCTGCTCCCCATTGCTTTTATTTTATGATTACTTTTAAAAAAACAGTGCTGGGAATTGAACTGAACCAGGCTCTTGTTCAGATGGGCCCATCCTCCCCAAATTTCCCTATCAATTTTTCTAGAAATAATAATGTAGAGAGTTTGAAATATCCTCCACCCTCTCCTTGAGGCTAGATGTGAACCCATGACTAAATTCCTGCCAGTGAGATGTAAGGGGAGATGTCACATGTGACGTTTAAACAGTCTACTTTGAGGAACAGAACACATCCTTGGCCCCCTTGGCCCTTCCTTCTGGTTTAATGAGTGTGAGATGTCTGAAGCCTCCCTAAAAAATGATGAATTAGGAGCTGAGGTGCTAAGAATATTGGAACATCAGGGCAGGAGACGGGGAATCTAGAAGCCAGGACTAGGGATTTGCTTCTTGTGGGCTTCAATGACACAAAACACATCTCTTGTTTAAACTCTTCATTTTTTTGTCGCATATAACCAAGACTAATTCAAGGTAAAGGAAACAAAACAAAACAAAACAAACAAAAAAAAAAAAACACCCAAACAGGATTCAGACACACAAAGACATGGGGGTGCATACACACCATTTTCTGAGGGTGAAGGAAACATGGAGACAGGAACGGAACACTGTGGGTATGAGGAAGACGAACCTCGTGAACATGTGAAAGGTGGTTGAACACCAGGCCAGTGAGTTTGAACTTCATCCCATGGCAGACAATCAATGCAGAACTTCCTCTCTGCAGAACTGCTCAAGGTCACCCAGCAACCCCAAATCATCCCACAGTTCTAGGCAGCCTCTGGCAGAACTTGGAACAGAAGTGGGATTGGAGGCTTTGCTCTTTGACTCAGGCGGAGCACTGGATTGTGCTGCCAGCATGCATTCCCACCCTCACACCTCCAAGAGAAGACTTCAGGGTCTGCCAGCAAGCTAAGGATCCAGGCCTGCCGTCAACTCAGAGGACCGCTGCTAGGCCCTGCTTAGCCACGCTTGAGAGGCTTAGTAGCCAGGGCCTGTTTAACTGGGCAGTGAGTTCAGTATGTCAAGCACAGTTTGGTTGCTTTATGATGCCTAATACTCTGCTCTGTACAACCTAAGATAGTAATTCCACCCTGTTGTGCAGGTGAAGAAGTCAAACCTCCAAGAAATGAAAACTGCCTACCCAAATCTACTCAGCTGACGGTAAAGTTGATGTACAAAACCATGTTTGCTGTACCCTAAAGACAAGCTCTTCATACCACATCCCAGCAACTTCTCAACTCCTGCCAAAGTACCAGTCAGTCATGTCACTATTCAAACTACCAATTAAGAAAGCATTTGAGCTCAACGGTTATGATAGTTAATCACAACTTTTCCCATAAACTCCAGGCTCTGGGTGCTTACCTGAGTTGCTGTGCTGAGCAGAACAAAGTCCTCCTGTCAGGTTCCAGCTCTGTGTGCCCCCTACAGACAAGGCCAGCACCCATCCTGCAATTATAGCATCCACACCCTGGCCTAACATTAGCTAGTCATGGGTTGGGCAGTCAGAGTCCTCCCAGTCTAGGTTCTAGAGGTCACAAATTCCAACAGGCTGTTCCATGGAATTAGGGACACTCCGTTCTTCACGTCCTGGTGTAGGAGGCAGGGAGGTCCTTGTGCTCACAGATAAGTATTAGGGGAACCAGGAATGTTAAACACACAAGCTTATTCCTTCAAAGAAAGGGATGCATTACCTGTTACCCACCCTGAAGCCTGAAGAAAGACATAGTTAATAGCCTGGTGACCTCTGTGCTATGTGGGAGACCATACTTGATCCTCTCCCAGACACTTATTGTGAGCTTGTCAATCTATAGAACCTATCTTTATAGAAGGTGTCACATGTACTTCACAAAGAGTTTCAAAGTGGTCACATCTTAAGCTTTATTTTAGACATGGAATTGAATTAATTAACCACCAGAACATTTTTCACCAATTCATACTTTGCTTAAATATACCTAAAATCCATCACTCAGGGACAGACTCCTGAAGTTTAAACTAACACTGGCTACTTAGTCATCTTGAACCAAACTGTCTTCTTGCCTCCCACAGAGCACTACTCTGCTGACCGATGTTGGTCACAGAGACCCCAAGCGTAGTCTGTGTCTATCATAACTAGAACATATTTGTTATTTAACATTTGAGCCGAAAGTCTCAGGAAACAAGTGGTCATTGAAAATGAAAATTTTCTTGTTACCAACATTTGAAAAGTTGAGTTGAATTTTGTTACGCTTCCAGAGGGCAACTTTCCAATAATGTGGTACATCCAGTGTTGTAACATGAACCACATATTCCCCCAAGGTCATTTTCCTGCCTTCTTCTGGCATGTCCACAGGAAAGACCAAAGGGAGTGGATGGAACCCTCTAGCATGAATGGCCTCTGCATTCACTGTCCAACTATGAGGGGACAGCCCTTTTGCCAGGCTCTGCCTAAGTTGTCAGACATCTACATCATTCATGTCTGTATCAGCCACCTTTCCCATCCACTAAATTCCTCATGTTCCTTTACAACCTTAACTTAAGTGTCTCCGTCCAATATCCTCCCCCTGAATCAGGGAAAAGTCAAAATATGTTCACCTTTTGTATTATAAACATATTAGACTTCACCTAAGTTCTAGTAGTTTTTAATTTGCTAATAGAATATTCATCCATTCCTTTATAATCAATATTCCCATTCTCAGAAGCAGCTTTTAAAGCAGCCAAAGATCAGATGGGAAATACTAATTTAATTGTGTTTATAACAAAGAGATAAGCAGATACAAGCAGATTCTGATGCATGTTTTGTCAGATATGACAGCAAAATTCTTACAAATACTTTCAGTCCCTAGTGTGGCCAAGAGAGCTGACCACAGCTTTCCACTCTTTCCATGGAGACATGCTGAGTGGTTCTCATTCAGTTGTTGTAGCTTAGTGGCTATCATCGTAAGTGGCATCCAGTTGAACAGCTGGGTCTCTGTGTTTACCAAATGCTTTTTCATCAGCTGCTGCAGTCTCATGAAGGTATACCTTACATGCTTCACACACAGCAATGCTGTGTGTTAACATCCATCAAGGGTAAGCAGCTAGTGTTCATGAAGGACCTTTGGGACCCTGAGCAGGCCAAGGACAGTGGAAGCCAGCTTGGGCTATAGACCAGTTCTATCCTGGACAGCCATAGGATCTCAAAAAAGTAATTCTCATAGGTCCTTTGCACTGTCTGCACCTCAGATTTTCCATTTGTAAAGTGGAAATCATAATAACGCCTGCTCTACAGTGGGGATAATATGAGATAATGGACATAAAAGCACTCTGAGTCCTTGAAGCCATCTGGAATTGCACCCATTATAATCTGCCATACAGGCAACTTTGTCATAGTGCCTCACCTTTCACAGCCATGGAGAAGCAACCAAGCAAGAGCTTGAGGGCTGGAGACTCTAAGCAGAGAAGGCTAACTCAGTCTGCTTCTCCCATAGGTGCAAATCACCTCTGTGATGCCACAGGATGTGAGTGTTTCTCCCCAGCATCCGGCAGTCCACTCTGCTGCATAAGGACCAGGCACTGTCAGCCTGGAGTAGAAGTAGATCCCACAGGCCCTGGGGTGGGCCCACAAGACTGCCTCTACTTAGTCTGGGCTTTCAGAATTTCTGGTGAGCTGCTAAAAAGTGGGGTTCCTATATTCACCTCCTCAGGTCCAACTTGCCAGAGAGGCTCACAGAAGTCAGGGAAATGTCATGCTCATGTCTTACCAGTGTATCATAAAAGACGTTTTAAATGATACATTGGCAGCCAAGTTAATGCCTTGCTGGTGTGGTGATAAGTGCTTATAATTCAAACACTTGGAGGCCCGAGTAGAAGGATGGCCATGAGCTTCAAGCCAACCTCGGCCACAACAGAGGTTACCTAGAGCAAGTTCTAGAAGGGTCTGATCCCATAGATGGTGTCCTGGCTAGTTTTATGTCAGCTTAAGCTATAATCATCTAAAAGAAGGGACCTCATTGAGAAAAATGCCTCCATTGGTGATTAATGGGGGAGGGCCCAGCCCATTGTGGGAGGGGCCATCCCTGGGCTGGTGGTCCTGGGATCTCTAATGAAGCAGGCTGAGCAAGCCAGTAAGCAGTACCCCTCTACAGTCTCTCCATAGCTCCTGCCTCCAGGTTCCTGTCCTGTTTGAGTTCTTGCTCAACTTCCTTCAGTGATACACTATAATGTGGAAGTGTAAGCCAAATAAACCCTATCCTCCCCAGCTTGCTTTTGGCCATGCTGTTCCAACCCTGACTAGGACAGATGGACAAGGATTTATTAATTTTCCAATGCCTTTCTGCAAGCTTCGGCATCTGGAAGCATCTTAAGCTGCTCCATCATGGTTTTTTTTTTTTCCCCCAAGACTCCATTGCATATGCACCACTGAATACATGGACACTGATGGGAGATGTCATTCTGTAAATATGTTTCTGGTATTGGTTAATGAATAAAGCCCTGTTGGCCAATAGGAAAGGAAGATAGGTGGGACTCAGAGACAAGGAGGATTGAGCGAAGAGGTAGGAAGAGATCCAACATGTAGGACCAAGAGAACAGAGCTCCGGGTCCTCTCTCAGGTAAGTTAAGACCACATGGAAATACTTAGATTAATAGAAATGGGTTAATATTTAAGACAGAGCTAGCCAATAAGAAACACTAGTAACAGGGTAACAGCTTTACATCTAATACAGTGTCTCTGTGTGTTACTTGGGGCTGATGCGGCTGTGGGACTAGGCCAGTGGGAACAGGACACATGGTAGAAATGTTATTGGAAAAAAGGGTGTGATCCCATGTGACTATTCTGAGTGGGGATATGGCAAAGCCTGTCTGGATACTTCAGCATTTCTTTCTCAAGGGTATGGGGGTATTATGGTCTCCCAAGAGACAAAGACAGAAGGCTGTTTTAAGGCTAGCTCCAGTAAACAAAGGCAGAAAAGAATGGGTAATTTAAGTTTCTATGACATCCTATAACTTGTCTTGGGGAGAAAAAGGACCAAGGCAAAGGGAGGAAAGGGGAAAAGGGTCTGCCCTTTCTGGTGTCCAAATAGGCATTTGTAAAACAGCACTGGCTGTGAGTTATGAACCAGGAATTTGGGTGTATATGGGGCATCCTAACACAGCAGTTACCAACCCAACCCTTCCAGTCTGATGCTTTTTGTCCCTACCCTTTTACCCCCAACATCTAAGCATGATTCACAGCCCCTACTCTGGGGGTAGTGGCAGAGTCTCTGCACTGCAAATTTCAGTCAGATCTTAAGCCTGGAATCAAACCAGTTATCCAGAGTGTTGGGTGGTGGCCGTGGCAGTGGCAGGAGAGGGAGACAGAGGAATTTAGCCAAGTATCTGTAGGCCACAAGCCCAAACACCCTAACTCTCCTTACTCAGCCTGAGCACACTTGCCATCCTCTTGGGGAAAACCAGAACTGCCTATGTCTGGCTTTTTTCCAGCTCTTTCCTTTCCTTACCTGCTGAGAAGAATTTAGCTACTACCCTGTAGTAGTAGTCATATTTCCTATAGTGCTTCCAGAAAAAACTCAACCGCAGATGCCCCACAGAGGGTGTATACCAACTCATTTCCCCCCTAAACTAACTTCTAATAGCAGGACTTGAGGCATCTAAGAGAAGTTAGACATGGGAAGTTAGACATGGGACATGGGAACTTTCTAACACAGAGCTGTGGATAGGGATGTGAATTTACTCCCCTACCCCCAAACTTTGTGGTCTTGGGAAATTTATTTGGCTTCTTCCAAAAATCTACTTCTGTGGCTCTAAGATAATAGTGAACCTCTCTCTGGTGTTCCCCTAAAAGATAATGTGGAAAGGGCTTGCACACTGTAGAGCTCCATACAGATCTCTTCGCCCATGTCCACAGGCCTGTATTCTTCCTTCTCCCTCCTACCACAGAAGGTTGTGCCACCCAGTACTATGCCATTTCTAACTAAGGTCCCCCTAGGAAGAGGCAAAAAGCATCAATTTCCCCAGCAATTTTCTTCCCAAGTTACCCAGCTCCAAACTCGCCACAAAGAAACCAAACACTATTTTACTAGATGAACACTTCAAGAAAACACTCCAGCTCTGAGTGTTGGAACACATCTATAATCCCAATACTGGAAAGGATCATAACTTCAAAGTCAGCTACACAGAAAGTATAAGGCCATCCTGGAACATGTAAGATGCTGCCTAACAACAACAAATTTCTAAAGTCCACAGGCTATGCCCATTTTACAAGATAATGCCCAGAGCAATAGGAAACAGCGAAATGTGTGCAGTTTTTCTACATCATGGATAAAGTTAGGGAACAGGAAGAGATGTGCCTAACCCCCTGTCTTTTAACCTACATAAAAATATGTTCTTCCTGACAATATTCACCTCTTCCAGCCCCATCAAAGGCTGAGCAACACGATAGGCTGGTCCTTATTTTCCAATTAGACACATATGGATGGGCTATTCCCACCCCACCACCAGCCCTCTATCCCCAAGGAGAGGATATGCCTACTTAGTTAAATTTAGGCATTTGATCTTTTTTATTTCCTCTTGTAGACCAGGCTGCCCTCAAACTCTCAGAGATCTGCCTGCCTCTGCCTCCCAAGTGTTGGGATTAAAGGCATTCGCCACCACCACCCATGGTCATGTCTAAAGATTCATAAAGCTATAACTTCCTAAGAAGTGCCCTAGATATTCTTAGTTACCATTAAGCGTATATGATAATAATATATTCCTAAATAAGTTTTAATGCTAACAGAGACACAGAACAAATAAAAGAGTCAATTTAGTGGCCACTGAAACACTGCAAGGAGAGGGTCTGTCTAGTAAGCCTCATTTTGATGAATTAAGTCACACAACATGCATGACAAGGTCTTGCACCAACCCAGCTGGGTTAGGCCCAGTCATTCAAATCCTTTTTTTTCTTTCTAATAAACAACATATAGTAAAACTTAGCCCACATGTACTTTGAAAGTTTTGGGGGTCTTGGTGTTTTGTTTGTCTGATTCCATAGTAGAGGATGATATGACAATAAAATAATATAAGCTCAAACATAATTATGAGCCAAGAAAGCTGGTTACACATTAAATGCCCATCAAAATCCAACTAACGAACACAAGAACTAAATGATTAAAAAAAAAAAAAAAAACACCAACAACCCATAAGTTATTGACCTATAGAGTGAGAGTTAAGTAAAAATCCCTTTTGGCTATCCACTCATGTGCTCTACAGGTCTAAGAATTCTAGAGAACTCTAATTCTGAAATGAAAATGATGTTATGTTTTGAAAATGCAAGTTGGAAATGAACAAATAACCATCTCTGTGCCACAAAGGACACAGAACAAAGGGAAGACAGCTCTTCAGGTAATTCCTTGTGCAAAAGGGTTCAAGCAGACCCAAGGTGACCACAATCACACTGGACAGGAAGCCCACTCAGTTGCATCACTTTGTAGGCCGTGACTTTGTCTTCTACCCATCGGCTGGAGTCAGCTCTCACCTTCTTTTGAGACTAGCTAGTGTTAAAAGAATAATGGAACACTGGCCTTTAACGAAACAAACATGAAAACATTTCTCACACAAGTCAGAGACAAACAGTAACAAAATTCTATGGTTTGTGTTTGATATCAGTTGGAGTGAAAAAAATAAAGCTATAGTCTCATTCTTGGTGAAAATTATCAAGAATAAATACATTAAAAAGTAATAACCCCCCCCCTCTCTCTCTCTCACACACACACACACACACACACACACACACACACACACACACGGGGTGGGGTGGGGTGTAATTTGGATGTTGAGGGAGGGCACACTTATAATCCCAACACTCAGGAAGCAGAGGTGGGGTGGTGAATTTAAAGCCAGTCTGAGCTACAAAGGGAACAAGGTGGGCACAGAGCAGAGGCGAGAGAAAAGAGTCTAGAGAGAGAGGATGGAGAAGGGGAACTAAGAAACTTTACCCAGACAGCATTTCCCACTTGATAAGTAGATTAGTTTCTGAGTTGCTGCTTGGGAAGATCTGCATTGCAGATTTTTACCATGGGTATAGGTACTCCTAGACCTCCCAAAGCCATGTGGCCAGAAGCAAAATTCTTTAGAAAAATGATGGAAAGGCATTTCTGGCAAAACAAACAAACAACAAAATGTTCCAAGGCAAGGCTGTCCTTGAATTTGGCTGGATCCAGTCTCCCAAGCTCTAGAATTACAGGAGCACACTACCACACCCAGCATTTTAAAAAATATCTCCAGATCATGCTAAGTACCTACAGAACCATATTCATAAGATACAGTGGTATCTTGAAACTCAAAAACTGCCATTTATGAAATATAGAATAATGACATATAACAGGAAATGCATTTCTTTTAGCCTCTTGGTATGGATGGGTAGGATGGTGATGTCATTTGACAAAATGAGATACTGAAGGAGCCCGTACAAGAAGCTTGAAAGTGTGTGTGTTAGTTTCTTACTCAGTCTGTCATGCACATCACCACATCATTTCTTCAAGCAGTTGCATACTGTACTTCACTGACTTAGAGACTTTACGGCCTAGAAATAAAAGCCAAAGATGGTCACCCAGACAAAACAGTCAAGGGTAACGCCTTGTCTTTGGATCTAGTTGTGGTACTGTTTCCCCCAGATCCACAATGTCCAACTATTTTGTACATACTACTAAGCATCCAAAAGTGTTCATATTTTCAGCTTGAGTAGTCAAAAAAAAAAGCCTCAATTATCTAACATCTTGTTCCTAAAAATTACTTCTTGCATTTACAACTCATCTGTCACTTAGTCCAGCCTCACAGAGTACCATGTGACAGTCTAGAAATCCCCTGCCTATGCTCACTATGCATCAATCAAGTTTCAGGGCTAAATAAGCTTCTGATTAAGGTCCAAGGTACTGCTAGGGGCTCAGCTGGCAAGCTGCTCTTTAGAAAATAGAAAGCAGTTAGGTACAGCAGCACGAGTCTGTGATTCCAACGTTTGGGATAGAGAAGTGGGAGTTCAAGGGCATCCTACAGAGATAGATCTGTCTATACAGTTTTTACTGATTCTGGGCTCTGCAGAGCTCCGGATGACATGCCCACTCATGCCTGAGGCAGGTTCTCACTCACACTGCCAACTCTAGAGAACTCTAGCATCTCATCTTTTAGTCCACCCTAGGACAACCTGAGCACTGAGAGTACCAGTGGGATACAACTTGGGTCCATCCTAGGCTCAGCAAGAACCAGGCAAGAGCAAGCAGGATATGGGATGGGCACCAGCAGGCATCCTCTGAAAGCCAGGAACTCCTGCCTCTTGCCAGCCTTTCTCTGGCTCTTCAGGCTTGGGCCTCTTGTGAAACAAAAAAGGGACTTTTTGACGAAGTAATTCTCCCTAACAATACTAATAGAAAGATGGACAAGGCCAAGTCCAATGGCATAGGGGAAATCTTATAAGGCAAGTAGATGTAGAGACTCTCCTTCAAATCTACCCAAGACGGGGAAAGTTTCTCAAGGAAGCCCCATCTCTTACCCTGAACAGTAAGAGTGCTAGATGTGAAACTAACTACTTCCCATTCAGTGGGAAAATCCATGGTCAAGAAAAACCTCAAAAGAAAGTGTGACAAGGCTCTGTCACGTCATCCCATATCCACTCATTCTACCACATGTCAGGTGTGCATCAGGATCTTAGCAGGGTGGCAGACAGGTAAAATAGCTACTTTAAATAGATGGGGTGTCAATGGGAGTACGTAGTTGGGGCAGCAAACACCTACAGCCCCAGGGGGTGAGAGCAGAACACAACAAGAAAAGGAGGAAATGGGAAGCGGCTGCAATTCTGTAAGCTACAGAGCCACATGATCAGAACTGTGCAATAAACATACCGCGCGGACCAAAGACCCAGATGTGGCTGCACAGACTAGCAGACCAGGAGCAAGGAGAACACCAGTGGCACAGTGATTTGTTTGAGGGATGATAATGATGACCCACATTAAGTCACAAGACAGGGAGGAAGGAACATCAAACAGGGAACACACATGCACACACATGATTGATCAGTAAGACATGAAGCAGAATCTGCTATTACTAATAAAGTGGTAGAAAGGTAAATAGTCCTTTCTACTGTCAACTAAATGTGACTCTCCCTCCCCCTCCTTTGTCTTAGACAAAAGAAACAGAAGACACAAGGGAAGAGGCTTGTACACGCCAAGTTTGAGGTCCCTGTAGCCTTCACAAGGCACCTTGCATTGATAGTTGGCCTTGGGGCAGAGCTCAGAAAAGAGATCTGGAGCCCAGACAGTGACATTCTGAAGCTTGAGACACTGAGGAAGTCAATAGGGGACATCTGCAAAGAGTGACTGTCCACATCCACCCTGGAGAGCACTAGCAGCAGGTGAATGAAGCTGCTAAACAAATGAGGTGGGGGGGGGGACGGGACAGGGAAATGGGAGGGAAAAAAACAAGAGAAAGTATTATCACAAAGGCCAACATGGAAAGAACTATGAAAGAGAAAGTTCCAGCACTCAGAACCGAGGCAAGATTGTAAGTTCAAGGCCAGCCTGGGCTACATGGAGAGATCCTGTCTCAAAAAGGTGGGAGTGGAATTGGGAAATGAATAAGAATAAACTATAATGAGATCTGTGCATGAAAATGCAATAACAAACCATTGCTTTGCATGCCAACTTTAAAGTTAAATTTAAAAGACATTAGTGGGGGGGGAAGAAAAAAGTGCTAGGAGCATCTAAGGTCGCAGAGTGTCCAAGTAGCATTGTGCTTCTGACTAGAAAGTGTTTGCTTAGTACAGAACCCCTCTGTGACTTGGGCCAGGTGGTCTCAGTGCCTGACTGGGATCAGAGCCACAAAGGAAGGTGAAGACATTGACGCAGCAACCATCAGGACTCCTCATCAGTCAGCGTTTAGGAATAGATAGAGTTACCGTTTTAAGGAGGAAAAAAGGGGGGAGGCAGATGGAAATCCCTGCACCACCTTTACTAGAGGCAAAGCAAAGATTGCGGAAGGGAACATTAAATGACCAGCAGCAATTTTCTAAAATGAGAAAAAGACTCAGTGCGCCCTGGCAGCCCTGGAGCTCCCAGCCTCCCCACACACAGATGCCCTTGAAAACCATGTGAGAATAGCCATGGAGGGAGCTGGCTTAGGCAGGCTGACTGTCTGGAGGGAGGGAGAGAGAGAGGCACATGACACCTTCTTCCTTGTGATTTGGATCTGGAATGTTCCCTAAGGCTCATGTTTCACCCTCAGCCATTTGCACTGGGTGGGAGGTGCCTAGGGAAAGGATATCAGGTTATCAGGACTATAGCCTTAAGTGGCACACTGGGTTGGGGCTCAGGCTTCCCTACCCTGCCACCATGAGATAAACAGCGTTGCACTACAAATACAGAGACCCACAGCAAGACATTATGGAGAGAGAGAGAGAGAGAGAGAGAGAGAGAGAGAGAGAGAGAGAGAGAGAGAGAGAGAGAGAGAAACCTTGGAACACACAGCTGTAAACAAGATGTCTCTATAAAAATCCCTCCCGGCAAAGCTCAGAGGAAAGAGATGGGATAGAGGACACCAGAGAGAACAAGGCAGCCCTCTAAAACAATGCTCACATGAACTCATAAAGACTGAAGTAGCAACCAGAGGACCTACATGGGTACAGCCAGACTGACTGCCTTTTCCACCAGCTCCCAACAATGACACTGAGACGTTGTTAATTATGAAAGCTTGGTCTTAGCTTAGGCTTCTTCCACACTCACTTTTAACTTAAATTAACCCACATTTTTATAAATCTACATTTTACCACATGTCTTTTACCTCTCTCCCATTTTGTGTGCCTGACTCATTCCACATCTCCATGGCCTCTAGATTCATCTCCTTCCTCTCTCTCTCTCTCTCTGCCTGGAAGTCCCATCTATATTTTCTGTCTAGCTATTGGCCATTCAACTTTTATCACATCAATCACAGCCATACATTTTCACACAGTGTACAAATATCCCACAACATTTTCCCCTTTTTGTCTAAATAAAAAGGAAAGGTCTTAACTCTAACACAGTAAAACTATATATAGTAAGAAAATTTTTCAGTTAATAATTACATTTACAATGTCCAGGCCATTTGTATTTGGCATATTTAGAGAAAATACTCTATTATCTATCTTACCTTAATGAATGTGAAGTTTTATACCTAAACCATTTTTATCATAATTTGTATTACCATCCTAAAACCATCTTTTTAGACCTGAAAACATTTTCTTAAGCAATTTAAGCTTTTATGTTTCTCAACCTTATACACTTTATACCTCTTTTGTGAATTTCTTTTCTGAATTTGGTACAAGGAAAACTGTAAAACTGTAACTATCCCATCTTCAGCTCCATCAGAGACCCAAGAAGGAGATAATATTACCCGAGTAAACAGGAAGTGCAGAGCAAGCAACTTCCAAAACTATAGAAAGGACAGAAACAGCTAGCTGCTTAGACAATCACCCAAGTTTCCTCTGCAACATCGATGCATTCACCTTCAGCCTACAGGCCTAGAATATGTAACATACTTTTTTATGAAGCAGAACATTTTTGAAGGACTGTCATATCATGTCTTGGCAAAGTTTTGCAGTTGCCTTCTTTTATGCCATGCTTGTTCAGTTTGGACAGCATATTGTCAGAAGTTGAGGCAAGGGTAGTTTCCTGCCCAGTGGCTAACTTTGTCACGATAAAAGTAAACTCCATATAGAGGTTCTTTGATGCCCATCATCCTTTTTTTGAAGGAAATTGATATTTTACTGTCATGAAAAGTTTTGATATTAAAACATCTTAAATGCCATATTCTGTAGGTCTTTGAAGTGTTTGAAGACCGTGTATCTACTTAAAATACATCTCTGTTTGACCTTGAAATCAGACCTAACATGACCACAAATTTGATTATTAGATGACTAACTACTAACCTGTATTTCTTAATTATCCTAAATAGTTTGTAATAATAACTTCAAGGACTAGAAATTTACATTATATGTTAAATAAACTGCATAGATGCAATGCCTCAAACAAAAGTAGAAATATATATATATATATATATTATAACAAAATAACCTTAAATCTGTATCAATATACAAAAGTCCACACCAATGTAAAATATTTGAAACTAGTGGTTGTTCAAAAGTATACTCCACAATCCACCCTTTTACTCCACCATTTTTACACTATACATGGGCTTGTACCAAGTCCTCTAAGTACATACTATAGCTTTAAATTAAGTACTTTTATGGGACTCCTGACTATATAAACGAGTGGGTTTCTGATTCTTGTGCCCTTCTGTTGGTCCAACTTTGATATGATGGTTTTCATTTTATCTTATTATATTTTAAAAAGAAGCCCCTTTCCTGTTTATTGTGAATAGAACAGCAATAAACACATATGTGCAAACCTTTCTATAGTAAGATACAAAGTGCACAGATTATATGCCCAGAAGTGGCATAGCTAGACACTAACTAACACACCCAGTCACTGTGTACAAAGGTTCCCTTTTCCCACATCTGTGTCAGGATGTGTGGTCATTTGTACGTCTGGTAAAGGCCATTCTGACTGGAGCAAAGGTGGTTCTGATCTGCATTTCCCCAGTGAGTACTTTGAGTGTTTATTAAGCATTTGCATTTCTTCTTTTGAGAACTTTCTGTTAAGTAAAAAAATACAAGAGGAATGAACACATGTGCTATGAAAGAACAGGGCCGAGTACTACAGATTGAAGGGTTAAGCAGAAATGGGAGCAGGAAAACAGGGGAAAGTAGGGGGTAGGGATGAGCTAATCAAAACTAAGGAGGTGTGAAAGAAAAACAAAAACTTTCTGAAACCCCACCAGCTTTTGAGCTAATTAAAAACATAATTTAAGAAAAGGAAGTTGAACAGGGGCATCCTGCATGGGTAGAGATTGCCTTCCTAGAAAACATGATTATGAAATGAAAATCTCAATGCTAGTCAGAGGAGACTTCTCAACAAGATGGCCAGGGACGCCCCAGAGTCTCTCAAAACAACCCAGGCTATTGTCATTTCCCTGGTTTGCCCACCACAACTAGATGGTAAGACCTTACTGATGAGGATGTCACATACTTCAGTGGCAAGACATAGATAAATCAATCTCAAACTGACCTGGAAACTCTCTACCTGCTGACTAGCTTTCATGATGCTGGTAGATATTATGCAGGCCATTGGGAGAGAAAAGGATCAATGGTTTAACTCAGCAATGGACCCTGCATGCTACAATATCAACCTGCAGGCAAGATGTGCCCATAGTTACATGACTGTTATGGGGAGTGGTGGCAGGTCACCAATTGCTTTATGTTTGGATTTGAGACCTATTCCACAGGAGGAGATTCAGGCCTGGTACTGTAAACCTGGTCAAAAATCCATGGCTAGGGAGGCCTTAGTCCTGGAGGGAAACCTACTACTGTTATTTTGCTCACTGGACATGTTATTAAACCACCTTCTAAATAGCTGTTTATATTCATAGGTTCATCCTGCTCTCAACCTTGATCAGAGACATCTCTTTTCCCAGTAAGTAGTGGTTAGCTCATAGACTCCTAACTGTCTGAAGTCTTGAGAATAAGTGATTTTTGAGTGTTCAGCCATAGATGGGACTCCGGATGAGTGAAGTTGATCTATCAACCTTCCCATACCCCAAGGTTCAGGAAACATGGCAGGAGGAGAGGTGGGAAGAATGTAAGAGCTAAAGAATGAGGAGGAGTTATGGGAAACTCTGTCTTCATGGCGGTTGCATATATGAACTCAGAACAATTATGGGTACCACCTCTACAAGACTTGCACACATTCAATATAGCTAAAAATTCCAGCATGGATAAGGGAGGGGTTACTGTCAACCCCTAGATAAGGAGCTACTGGTAGTTGATAGCTACTGGGGGAAAGAGATTCACTTTTCTTTGTGATGTGGCCATTGGTAGGTTGCCCACGTCCCAATGATTGGTTCCACACCTATTCAGATCTAGACAGCATTAACGGACTCAGTAAATTATAAAAGCAAAAAATAAAAAAAGACATGAAATAGGGAGAGAGAAATTTTGGGGGAACCCAGGGGATGTCAGAGAAAGAGGGTAGATATGATCAAGATGCATTGAATACACGTACATTTTCAAAGGATAAAGTTTAGAAATATTTTTTAACATTAAGAAGTGCCTGTCTGAAAAGATGACTCAAAGGATAAAGATACTTGTCAATGAGCCTGATGAGCTGAATTTTATCCCTAGGACACATATAGTAGAAAAAAAAATTGTTCTCTGACCTCTGCACTTGGGCTGTGGCAGGTGCACATGAGTACACACACACACACACACACACACACACACACACACACACACCAATAAATAAACACATAAAATATATTTTTTTTAAACAAGCCTGTAGCAAGATATGGTCTACTTGTCATCGCCTAGGTTCTGATTCATCAAGGTGGTTGGACAAAGTCCTTATGAACTAATGGGACAAGGTGATTTTCAAGAGATAATCACCTCTGCGAGGGTTCAACCTCGCCCTCAAGGATAATTGCCTTCATCTGGAGGGGGTGGGCATTTGTCTTTTGCTGGAATTCAAACTAACCAGAGGTTTGGGACAGTAACTATCACTGTGCCTTCAGCCAAAGTAAAGGGGACAGGGCCAGCAAGAGGGCTGGAAAAGTACATGTACTTGCTACTAACTCTGACAAGCTAAGTTTAATTCCAAGAACCTACATACCGAGAGAAGCAACTCCTGCAATTGCTGCACCTTGCACTTTCCAAAAAAAAAAAAAAACAAAAAAAAAAACAAAACTAAAAGAGGTAGACACAAAGTGAAGGAAGACAGAGCAGTTAAGGCACAAGTCAGGAGTCCACACTTCCCAGCAACTGCAGCTTTTAATTGTCACTTTATAATTTCAGAATTTGGGGCATCTAGGGACAAGTGTTCACTCTCATGGCTTCCAGACAGGGTCAGGGCATCTATTTCGTCTCAAGTCAGGTCACACATCTGTAGCTGAGCTTTTCCTGGGGGGGGGGGCAGGCTTTCCTTCCAAGCTGTAGCCTCTGGGCTCAGTAGGTGCCATCCTCTCAAGACTTAGCCTTGCTGGGAACCTCTGGGTACTGCCACCCGACTCTGGAGGGCTGCAGTCTGTCAGTCTTGCTTTTCCGGATTCTGAAGTTATCATTCTTACAGGTCTCCAGTGCGCCTTTCCTTCAAGACCACATTCATCTTCCAGCTACAGTGACAGCAGCCTCTTCACCTGGGCTCAAAGTAAATCATGTCCTTATATCATTGATCTCTCCACACCCTTTGTAAGATGCCAGCCCATTACCTGATTCTGTCTCTTGTCTGGCTTATACAAGCAGCATTCAGGGCTTGACTGGATTTGGTCTTCAAGTTTTGGGGCCAAGCACCAATCGGAGCCCTTTTCTACCTCACCAATCTGGAACCTTCCAGGACCCTAGTCCCTGACTTCCGTGTTGCCTTGAACCCCAGCTTCAGACCTACATGGTTCCAATGGGCATGTGTATGTGAATGTTTTTAACATCTTGACTGTGGACATTCAGGCTTCCTTGAGCACTGGATTCTTCATCTGTGCAAATGTGTAAGTTATACTCTCAAGGCTGGGCACATTGCTCAGTGGTAACACATGCTTGATACATGCAAGGACCTAGGTTCCACCTTAGCACAATGTTTAAAAACTTTTAAAGGCCTGATCACTTCACAAGCCTACCATGGGACTCAAATGACATAAGAAAGACCTTTGAAAACAGAAGTGCCCTTATCCACATGAAGCTTTGTTTGTTTGGGTTTTGTTGTTTTAAATTTTATTTCATTTTATATATGTATACCTGAGTGTATATCTATGCCCCATTTGTGTACATGAACCCACAGAGGTCAGAAGAGGGTGTCTGTTCTAGGTGTTAATGAGCCTGGGACTCTGAACTCTGAGTGCCTTTCTGGCCTGGCAAGGTTTTGTTTTGTCCTTTCAAAAACAATAGCTCAGGATTTGGAAGTAGAGCTTTGCAATATCAACCCACACCCATGGATTTAGCAGTTTCAAATTCATGAGTAATCCTCACAGAACCCAAGCCTAAAGCTTCTTATTCTAATTGCTTCGGAACTTTTGTTATTCACTGAAAAATCACATTTGCACATGAGAAAGGGACCTCTCCTTTAACTCTGACCTGATCAAAATTCTAAGTCCCCAGTAAAAGTGGCAGCTCTATGTCCAACATAAATTGGGTGGTTGATACACCAGATACAGGGATGCCCCAGATTCCCCTGCAGGAAAAGTCACACTTCTTGGTTTTGGTCTTGAGGTTAAGACCTGCCTTAGGCAGGAAGCCACCTAACCCAAGGTCTCACCCATCTAGGGACAGCCTACATCTGCCCTGTGACCAAGTGGGACAGGGTTGAGAACCCAGCCAGCCTGACAGAAGAAAATCTTTCTTTTTAAATAGGGTCTTGCACCATAGCCCAGGCTGGCCTAAAACTCATTATGTAGCCCCAAGAAGTCTGATGACAGTTGCCCTGCCTCAGCTTCCTGAGTCCTTATTATAGGTGTAAGCTACCATGTCTGTCTGACATAGCACAAGATACCTTGACAGGAAGTTCAAAAGTTCCCAGGTCCCTAGTGGGCTGGCCAGGTTTTGCAGGGTTGGATTGAACTAGATTGAGCTAGACTTAAGTGCTAAATGCCAGTTCCTCACTCTTTCCTTCACAGGAACTGATCTCTATGACACCCTTGCACCTCAAATTTCAACTCAGCATCGCTTTTAGAGAACACAATTTATGACAACTGGCTACAATCGCTATGCCAGGATTTGGGGGAAAAGGCTTGAAAATTTTCTGTACCTGTTAAGCCTCTTTGCAGACACAGCAATCCAAATCAGACCAAATGAAATCACATTAGAAAAAGCCCACATTTAGTGTATCCAATTTTCCCCGGATGATTTTCTGGCTCCCCAGAGAGGAGATGGAGAAGAGAGCCACATGTCTGTTTTCGGGTGTGGGGGGACAGTTTAAATACCCTGTAGGAGTGGTCTTGAGAACCCCTAAGGGAAGGGTCATCATTTGTCTGGCTTTCAGAGATTTGGCAGGGTTTGGAGAGAGATGAGGGGAGGGGTCTTGAGGTAGAACTTTCACCAGAACATTCTAGACTCTTTGGGAATATGGATGCCAGGCGCTGGGGTGGAGCTTCCACTAGAATATCAACTCTATACCCTTAGGTTTAGAACAGGGCCCTCAACCGTGTAATTTTACAGAATTTTTACTTCACAGCCTTGTTTAGAATTATACTCCCTGGGAGCCAGTTTCTGGCACAAGCCTCTAATCCCAGCAGTCAAGATGCTGAGGCAGAAAGACAAGAGTTCAAGAACAACTTTGACTGCACAATGAGACACACATCCCAGTTTGGAATAATACTTTCTTTAAAAGCCAAGGGTAGAGATGTATGCCTATAATCCTAGCATCCAGGAAAGGCAAAAGAGTCAGGAGTTCAAGGTCATCCTCAACAACACAGTAAGTTTGAGGCCAGCCTGGGCTTCATGATACCCTGTCTCTAAAATTCATTAAAGAAGTAATGAGTGTTCAACTGAGGTTGAGTGAAGGCTATGCATAATGACAACTTTCAAAAAGACTCCCCCAATCACTGATGTGGCAGACATATGGAGGTGGAGAGATAGCAAAGCCTAAGAGTCATAGCACAGTGCCGGTCCTTATCAAAGATCAAGACACCCAAGTGTCAGGCCATACACTAAATAAAATGATTGACTTCATAATCAAGGAAACCTGACATAGGGTGAGCTAGATAATACTCCTATTTGGTTTCACTCTCCAGAGCCCTGATGTTGGCTGGGTAGAACTCATTTTAGAGACTACTATTTAACTACTGAAAAAAATCTTCTTTCTTAATGGAAAAATTGTTCCTCATTGTGAAGTAGGCACATCGTATTCTTGGCTTCTTTGGTCTCCAGTAGAGGGAATTCATGCATCTCCTTGTACCTCCACCATCTCTTGAATCTCCTATGTTAACAAAGAAAGCCAGGCTGATAGCTAACTTTTAAAAAAAAAAAGATTAATAAGTAGAAAGTTCCAGCCCATCAAGAAGAGCTACCAGGCAAGTCACATTGTATAAATGAATCTGTTCTCAAGAAACCTCAGGAGGCTTAGGAATCAACAGATGAAGGGCCCCACAGGACTGACAGCAAAGTTGGAATAACTCAGGCAGAAACTTTCAAGTGTTTGCAGCACTTACAGGTTCAGTTTTAGGCCATCAGGGCAGCTCAGGGCAAACCACAGGCCTGATGACCTGAGTTCCATTCCTGGGACCAAGTCTAACTTCTATATTCATACTAACACACACACACACACACACACACACACACACGGGATAAATACAATAAAAATGGTAAGAAAGCATCGACATATTCCTACTTAGCCCAAATCTGCGCTGAGAGGCAGTGATGGGGGCTCCCTACCCTTAGCGTGCTGTAATTCAACTAAAAGACTACAACACTGTTCTGCAACATAGAGCCCAGTGTCCACAAGTCCACACTGCCCACAGTAAGCAGAAACTGCCAGTAGCCAAGGGCTTTGCTAGCGCTTTCTCATGAAAACAGTTATGAACTCTTTAAAGAGGTTTGGTTCAGATTGCTACAGTCAGGGTCCAAAGGTAGTTCCAGGGTCATTTCTGTCAAATCACCGAAGCTTGCAGAGGCCAGGGAGAGGGGACACTTGGGGCTAGCACAGAAGACGAGGCTCCATAAGGAAAGGGCTGCACAGCATAGGTCGGTTAAGGAGTAAATGTCTGTATGGAATTCTGGTGGTGAGGCAGACAGGAGACAGAGGGAAATTGGGAAAGAGAGCAGGGAGTTACGGAATGGCAGCTAGTTAGAGACACCATGAGGTGAGAGACGATTGGGCACAGTCCCCTGACAGGGGATACTAACATGTCTACTCTTCTTTTTGTCAAGGCCCTGCATGGAAAGTCTTAAAATGAGAGCTGAGAAAGTGTCTTGCTTAGGTTTCTATTGCTGTGAAGAGACAGCATGGCCTCTTATAAGGAAAACATGTCATTGAGGTGGCACACTTCCCACTATTATTACCGTCATGGTGGGGAACATGGCAGCCTGCAGGCAGACATGGTGCCAAAGAAATAGCTGAGCATCCTGTATCTTTCAGGCAACAGGAAATGGTCTGAGACACTGGGCAGTATCCCAAGCATAGGACACCTTAAAGCCCACCCCCATGGTGACACGCTTCCTTTAATGGGGCCACGCCCACTCCAAAAAAGGCACACTTCCTAATAGTGGCACTCCCTATAAGATTGTGGGGACCAATTACATTCAAACCACCACAGAAGGCTTCTCATAGGAAGGGGCCAGCCTTTCTTTAATCCTTCTTTTGTCTCTTTCTTGGCTCCAATGTAATAAATTAGCCCCGGTGCCCCGCCCACTAGTCCTGCTGGTGACCATGCCACAGCCTTTTGTGTCCCATGTGCCAGGAGGGGCAGCTTCTTAGCTTGAGGATTCTAGTGGCTTCTCATCATCATTCTATCTAGAGCTGCAGTTCTGACTTAAAAGAAAAAATACACCACAGGCTACCACCACACTTCCAAACACTGGAACCCGGGCTTGCAAGGGAGGTCAGCAGCCAGCACCATGGCATATGAACAGCTGCTAACTGCCACTATTACCATATATATACCTGTTCTCCTTAAAAATACCATTCACAGACCTTTCACTCACTCATTAATTCAGTTGCTCATCACACAGATAATTATTAAATATCCATTCATTCTTACCTGGTGGGAATGACAAGAACCAACAAGTATGTCTCCTGACATACTTATATTGTGTTGCTGGTGGTATTGGTGACAGGTGGTCTCCAATAGCTGTAATAAATGTCAGGTTAAAGAAATTCCCAGAAGTCACCATGGTGTTTTCCACTGCTCGAACTGTGTGCCTTGCTTGCCCCTGTATCTTCAGTGCCCATCCCAGAGACTGACACATAGAAAGGGCTCAGTAAATGGTTACTAAATTAAGTAGAGTCTATGAGTGTTAAGCCCCAAGGCACTTTCTCTCTGTAGCCCAATCCTAGCATGGATTAGAAAAGAAAGGATACACAACAAGTCTTCCAACAGGTTATAGTATGTTCGAGTTGGGAGGAATTGGACCAAGTCAATGACCTTCTTGTCATCCCCTCCCAGGAATCACATCCAGCCCCTTCCTGCTTTCTCAGTTCATCTTGTGTAGCTGCTCTTCTAATACTCAAGCTGGTCGGAGTTCTTGTTGAAGCCCAGGGATCTAAAGCTGGACTTGGGGTTGTGGTGAAGATGGAGCTTCAGTTGTCTTGTCCTTTTCCAAAGGCCATGCCACAGCTCACCCTGAAAGTAAGTCTGATCCCACCTGCATATTCTCTTCTGTGGCAGGGAGGCCACCAGCAAGAACTGGGTTGCAAAGGCTGTAGATGTCACTAAAAAGCTCCATTGTTCCCCTGTCCTCCTGCTCCACATCCTATGGTCCTACTGTCCTACTGTCCCTCAGGGGTTCAAAACCACCCTGACCTGTATAGTATAATCCTATGTGGCTCAGAAGCAGGGCTCCTGCCTAGCAATTGCAAAACCCTGGCTTTGATCTCCAGCACTGGGGGGAAGGGGGAGGTGGAAGGGTGGAGGGTGAGAAACCACATCGATCCCAGATGTCTGGCATTGGCTGCTGGCTTTAGAACCAGGTCTCCAAAACCATTTTTGCCTCATCACTGCTGCCTCCCAGGTTTGGGTGTCATGGGAGAGTTCTTAGCTTAGTCCTAAAAGCTGTATGATCCCTGCCTCCTAAAAGGACCTGGGCATTTCTGCTTCTTAACTTTTTAATGCCAGTCATCTTCCATCTCTTACTGTGCCTGTTCTGGAAAAAATCTCTTAGGGTCTTTCGTGGCCACATGGTGGCCTTGAGGAAGGATGGGTAATGGGCAGCCTGGGCCAGAGCCCAAGAAGCAGACCTCCCAAGAACAGTGACACGTGCATTTAGGCATGCTTATGGTTTTCTCCAAAGAGGGCTGGAGAGAGAAGGGGGTGGAATCTAGAAACTTCTCAGGCTTTAAGAATTCCTGCCCTCCTCCTCAGTCTGACCCTGGCTAAGCCTGTCTGGTTCCTGGCAATGCCCACGGCCAGGATAGCAAGAAAAAGAGGGGAGGCCTGTTTGCTATTTGCTTGGTCGCCCCTCCTCCGCACTTGTCTCCACTGGCTACTCACCCCCTTGCTGCCCGCCTGTCCCTCTGGGCTACTGGGGCGCCACTACTACTGTCCCCAACTCGCTTTGTCAGACGGGTCTTAAAGGCAGCTTGACTTAGGGCTCTGCCAACAGCCCACGACTTGTGCGAGGCTATAAAATCTGCCACTGAGGGAGGAGGCCCAGTGTTGCCCTGCACTGTCCAGCCCGAGCGCGCAGACATGACCCGAGCCGCAGAGCAGGGCCAAGGGGCTACAGGCTGGGGACTGCGCGGCGCCCTAGGGGCAGTAGCGCTGCTTTTGGTACTGAACGCTGCGGGCACTGTGTTCTTGCTGTGCCAGTGGCGCGAGCTGAGCGCAGCCCTGCGGGCTTTGGAGGCACAAAGCGGCCAGGAGCAGCGCGAAGACAGCGCCCTACGCGCCTTTCTGGCGGAATTGAGCCGTGCACCGGGCCAGGTCCCCGAATCACCCCAGGACCCTGCGAACGCAGCACGCAACAAGCGCAGCCACAGCGGAGAGCCTGCGCCACACCTCCGCGCCGAGAGTCAGGACATGATGATGATGATGACCTACTCCATGGTGCCGGTAGGCAGGGGCTCGTCTCCGTGGCGCCTCCATCGGTCTGGGCAGCAGGAGGCAAAGGGAACTAGGATCCCGTGGCCAGGGACAAGGTCCTGGAGTGAAGCCCAGGTGTAGATGCGGTTAGGGAGGTCATCCTGGCAAGCTGCTTGAGTCTTTTGAAATCCCTTCATCTTCTGGGATAGGGCAGGGCAAGTCTTCATTCACTTCTGACATCTTTTGAGTCTGCAGGTAAACGAAGGGCATAGGCAGCCTTTCACAACTTTTGATAGAAATTTTCTGGGTGTGAACTGACCCACAGCAGCAGCTCCCTGTAGCAGTTTCTGAAAACAAAGAAGCGACTTTTCCCTGTCACAATCTAGTGGTTAGACTTTTAATCTGGCCTGAGCTCATCCCCGTGAGATAGCGACCAACTGCCCACCTAGATGCTGAGAGTCTTTCCTGGCTCTCAAGCTGTTCCAAATGGGAGAAATTAGTGTGGTGTAACTTTTATTAGCACGCGAATAATGCACTGACAAAACAGAGGGTCTTCACGTGGAGCCTGTGGGCTGCTTCCCACACAAGCTCAGGAGTGTGGAAAAGCCAGAACTTCTGGCACAAATGTGTGCGTCCATGGAAAGTTTCATCATTAAACTTTTTCTGTTCTTAATCACCCTCCCTCCCTCCTTTCTTCCTGCCTTCCTAAAACAGTTCCATGTAACCCAGGATGGCCTTCAACTGACTGTGTAGCCAAGGGTGACCTTGGACTCCAGCTCTTCCAACACCTAGGTGCCAGGATTGCAGACATGAGCCCCAACACCCTAGGCCTCTTTGCGTTTTCTAAGCTATCCATACTATCACATCTTCGTTCGCTTCCTGAGATTTAAGAGACACCACTCTGAGGCAAAGATGGGGGGGGGGAATCCAGTTTCCAGGTGTGTTGCTTTTGCTGATTTGACTCCAGGGGTTCCCGAGCAGGTGCATTGAGACGGAATTCTCACTCTCCTCCCCATCTCCCCATCCCTTGTCACCGACTACAACAGCTACTGTCGTATTTCACTTTATAATTAGAAACTTTCCAATTGTCACTACAAGTCCAGTAAGCCGTACTTCGGAATCCCGAGTATTTGATGAGAAGTCTACTTTAAACATTTGCTGTTGTCAGAGAGCATTACCTGTAAGCTTAAATGCTTTTAAAACTCTAGATACTACGCACTTCAAATACATAGTTTGAGGAAGGTCGAGTTTTCCGTTTCTGGCTTCACTTTTTTACTCATGTAAACATTTAAAAATCTGCCTAAGCAAAATTTAAAAAAAAAATACAACCTCTTTAAGATGGAGAGGACTCTAGGGAATTCTAGAACATTCGCTTGGCTCTCTACTCTGCATTTTAAGAGTTTTTTTTTTTAAACCTTCCAAGAGAAATCCATCTGAACATTGACACTTTATATCTTTAATCCTGCTTTTAAGGTAGCCGGTTTAGATCCAAATTGCAGCCTATTCAGTAACTGACATAAGAGAATGAGCTCATTTCCATGTCACTCAGAAAGCTAGACTTAGGTGCAGGCCACCTGTCAGTGTGGCCACCAGCTAGCTGTGTCACACTGTGTGTCAGATTAGCGCCACCAAACTGCAGCTAGGAGCAGTTAGAGGTCAGCAGCCACTGTCTCACCTCATGTGTGAGACATACGTTGTGAGCCTTTGAGTCACTGAAGCAAATGGTTAACTGAAGTGCACACTAACATATCAAAGCCTATAGTGGCTGCCAGGTCCTCCCTGCATCCCTCCTGACTGGCATGCCACATGCCCTACCCTGAACTCTCCAGCCTGGAGAGGGCTGCCCTTCCCCCAGCTCTCCCTTCCTTATATAATCCAGCCATTTTGGTTACCTGGCTCTTTTGGTCTAGCCTTTACTCACTTGGTCAGTCTCTTAGCCAAGACCACTCGTCTTGGCCAGCAGCTCCTTTCCCCTCTTCCTGTGGGCCAGTTCCTCACATGGCACAGCTCAGTCTGGTCATGCCCCTCTGGACCCTCCCAAATGCCCCTGCCTCTGGCTGTGCTCTCCCTTTTATCTACAATAAACCCCCTTCTCCCATGGGAGCAGTCATGGCCTTCCTCTTTTATTTCTTTTTCTCCTTCACCACACACATAAGTGTCCAGGTGTCAAACTCTAAGAACACTGCAACTCTACCATGCCCAGAGTATCTTGGGAATTTTGTACAATGCAGGGTTCCGTTCAGATGGTCTAAGGCCTGAAATTCTGCATGGCTAACAAGTGCCCACCGATGCCTGTGCTGCAGGTCTGAGTAAGGCAATCATAGAACACTCCAAGAAACCTGAATGCTGGACCCACCCTAAATACAGAGAGCTCACTTATCAGCAGACAAGAGATTGGCATGCATTCCTAAGGATGGTCAGCTAGCGGGGTTAAGCCCCTTCAGTCCTCATCAGGCCTTGCTTTAAGCAAAGGAGCAATTTCACTGCCTATTTATTTATTTATTTAGTTTGGCAATATACTTTTCACCCTCACAAATTCTTTTCTTTATTCTTTACTTTTTTAGAACAGAAAATTAACCACATAGGAAACCAATTTATTAAAGAAAGGCTATCATTGGGCACCTCAAGTAGAAGCATTAAGAAAGAAGGATCTAGAATAAATCACAGATGTAGACACATCTGCGTACCCACCCCTGGGCCTTTTTCTATAACATCAGATCTTGAATGAGTGTAAGATCCACGGACCACCCTGGGGTTTCACTTTGAGACTGTTTTGGAGATCTAAGAATAAAGAGGCAAGCTCTAAACAGATTATTGTCAGCACTTCAAAAAAACCTTCCAGAATGGTCACTTTACCCAAGATGAGCTTCCTTGTGGCTTGACTCTGCAGTTTTGGCTGAAACAAAAACTACATCAGTCAGCATGGGAGTTCTGTCTGGCACATTCACGTTGGTAGCTCTAAATGACTTCATTGGAAAAAAAAAATCAGCAATTATTACTGAAGTAAAGTTCATTTGGCACAGACTAGCATATTAAAAAGTTTGAAAGCAAGGGAGTGTTTTGGAGGAAGTGTTGAGTGGGATGTGGGCAAAACCTGGGAGCACCGAACCTGGCTGGGAAGGGGACTAGGGGTCTAGAAGACATGGGGAGGAGGGAAGCTTTGACCTACCTCCTCCCTTCCTGTAGAGCACACTGCTTCTGTCCCCCTCTCCTGCCTACAACCTTTCCCAGCAGAATCCATCTGACCTCCCCCCTCTCTTTCTCTCTCTCTCCACATCCCTCTCTTCTTGCCCTTGCCTGCCTCCTCTTTCTTCATATCTTACCTTATAGATGCTCTAGTAACTTTGCTCTGTTATCTTTTCTGCTCCAAATCTAGAGCATCCAGGTGGGAATTAGAGTATAAAACCATTGACGCACTAAGGCAGGTGAATATGTCTCCATAGTAATGGTTAGTTCTGAGTACCAAGTACACCCCTACACCTCAGAAAGCATTCAAAAGTCTGGGTACCTCTCTAACAAGAAAGTCACATTTCCAATTTTAAAGTAAACCCAAATAATTTTTCAAGGAAGACAAATGGAATTAAACAACCTCCAGATACTACAAAGGGCATTTGATACAATTTAAAGTCTATGCCAGATTGTTATTTTAGGTGGATTTTACCATGTTGTAGGCTAACACTGAGCTCTCGCTTGACCTGCCTCAGCCTCCTAAACACCGGGATTACCATTCCTAGCTCTATGCTTAATTGTCTATAATTTAAAGTTTTATCTTATTTTATGCATTTTTACCTGCATGTGTCCTGTATGTATGCCGGGGAGGTCAGAAGAGGTTCAGAGCCTCTGAAAAGATAGTTACAGAAGCTCGTGAAACCCAGTCAGGGTCCCAACTCATGCTCTTAAACACTGAGACAATAATTTTTTTTATTTTATATAACCAAGTCCATTTAAATGAAAACAAACATTTATAGACAATATTTGGGAATTTAGGCGTTGTTCTTTCCGAACTACTTCCTGCTGGTAAGCGGTGCTGTCATGGGGGATTCTAAGAAGATGCAGAAATCCTGGCTGTAGTCTGTAAGGCTGCTTTGTCCAGCTGTTTTGAATGTAGGATCACCTGGTACTCTGTTTCAGGCTGTCTGGCTTGATCAAACCACATTAGTCCAGAAGGAATCCACATCTTTTCATTTTCTGTGGAAACAAAAGTAGAAATCCTTTTCCCCAGTAACTTGTCCTTGAACTTAAATTTTGGAGTCAAAACATTTTTTGTTTTTATTTAATTTATTATTTTACATGTCAATCCCAGTTCCCTCTCCCTCCTTCCCTCCCTCCTTCCCTCCCTTTTACCCTCTCTGCCCTCTCACATGTACCCTAACCACCCTCCCCTCCCATCCCCCCACCCCAATTCCATATGTAGGGGAGTGCCATCCAGTTGGGGTCATGTAGATCTGACAGGTCATGTGAAGTAGGGACTAGGGCTTCTCTCCTGTCTCTAGATTAAGGCAGTTATCCCTCCATGGGGGATGTGTTAGCAATGTCCTTTTGTGCACAAGGGATACATCCTGGCTCCACTGTCTGAGGTCCCTTAGACTGCTTAGTCCTTCTGAGCCAATACTTTTTAAATCTGCAATTATAACATAAATCAATAGATTCCTTTTTTTTTTCTTTTTCTTTTTTTTTTTTTTTTTTTTTTTTTTTTTTTTTTTGTTTTGAGACAGGGTTTCTCTGTATTGTTTTGGAGCCTGTCCTGGAGCTAGCTCTGTAGACCAGATAGGCCTCAAACTCACAGAGATCTGCCTGCCTCTGCCTCCTGAGTGTTGGGATTACCAACACCCGGCAGATTATATTAATATACCTGGAAAACCCAAGAAAATTTGCTGACAACCTACTATAAACAAAACCAGAATCCAGTGGGAATCCCTTATACCTAAACATCCATCCCATCTTCTCCCTTGGGTACAGCCACACCTTCAGGTCCTCTCATGCTTTTCTTTTGGAATGCACTGAGTCCCGTGAGTGCTGCCTGCTAGAATGTTGACTGATCCTGTTGGCTTGATCTTGTGCAGGTCACCATAGCTGCAGAGAGCTCATGGGTACAAAGGACACATCCTTTCCCAGAAGGCAACATTGACAGACCATTTAACATATCAAAGATGGGACTGGCTGCCAGGTTTCTCAGCATCCCTCAGTCCCTACCTATTATCTACATATTACCGGGTCCTCCTTGCTCCCATATCCCACCCCTACGCTGAACTCTTTAGCCCAGGGGCTGGGCTGCCCTTACCCAAGCTGCTCTTCCCTTCCCTATATAATCCAGACTTTTTTTTTTTTTTTAACCTCTTCCCTGTTGGTCTCTTTGTCTCCTGCTGTCCCGGCTCTCCCATCTCCCCTCCCCCTTTTCTCATCACATGACCCAGCTCAGTCTGGCCATCATTCATCTGGTAGGAGACCTCATCCTCTAAGTCTTACATTCTTTCTGCCCCCTCTTCTTCCATGTTCTCTGAACCTTGATGAAATTGATAGATATGTCCCATTTAGGGCCGAACACTCAAATCACTTGCTCTCAGGACTTTGGACAATTAAGAGTTTCTTCATTCTTGACATCCACTGCACAAAGAAAGGGGCTAGAGAGATGGCTCAGCAGATAAAGACACTGACTGTACCTCCAGAGGACGAAGACTATTTCCAGCACCTACAGGTAGCTCACAACCCTGTGTAACTCCAGTTCCAGGGGATCCAGTGACCTTTTCTGGACTCTGTGGGCACTGCATGTACATGGGGCACAGACATAGATACAGAAAAAAGTACCCATACATATAACAGTAAGTTTTTATTTTAAAAAAAAATGAAATTCTCTGACCAGGACTAAAAGCAAAACTAAACTAGGGATATAAGCACAAGGCATTTTTGAGAACATGTCCATTTGCAAAACAATAGTATGTTAATGACCTTCTTTGTCATGAGCTTTTGGCCAAGCTTCCAATATTAGGCATGAGTTCCCTCTTTTGGAGCAGGTCTCAAATTCAATCAGGAAGTGTTGGTTATCCCCATGGCATTCATGCCACTATTGTACCAGTGGGCACATCTTGCCTGGCAGGTTGATATTGTAGCATGCAGGGTCTAGTGCTGGGTAAGACAACTAATTGATGACTTTTTCCTTCCAGTGTCCAGTACCTTCCAGCACTATGAAAGCTACCCAGCAGATTGGAAAATTGCCAGATTAATCCAAAATTGATTTCTCTATGTCCTGCCACCAAAGCATATGATATCTTCATCAATAGGGCCTTGTCACCTAGTTAAGGTGGAAAGCTAAGAGTAATAGCAATAATCTGTGTTGTTTTGGGTGCTTCTGGGGCCTCCTTGACTAACAAATAGAAACATCCCATAACCAGTGCTGAGATTTTCATTAATAATCCATGTCTTGGGGAAAGCATTGTCCACTGATGCATGATACTCCTATTTCAACTCTTTTTTTACTAGCTTATAAAGTATTGTGGTTGCATGAGGGTTGCATGAGGTTGCACCTCAGCCATTTGTCTCCTCTTTTCCTTTTTCTCCTATCTGCATAAACCATTTACCTCCAGTTTTTCGTGACAAATATCTCTTAAACATGTGAGGAGAAGCCATTTATTTTTTTAAAAAAGGATTTATTTGTTCTGTTTAGTGTGAATGAGTGTTTTACCCACATGGATGTCTATGCACCATGTATATGCCTAGGGCATTGGATCCCCTAGAACTGGAGTTGCAGATGATGTAAGTTGCTGTGTGGGTGCTGAAAATCAAACTTGGGTCCTATGCAAGGATAACAGGTGCTCTTAACCACTGAGCCATCACTGAACCAACCCTAGATATTTTTTATTTTAAAATGCAAATTGCGACTACCCTAAAATAATTGTGTTATTTGCCATCACTAGATGATAAAAGTGTGACACTACACTGAACCAGGGAAGCTGAAGGGAAACAGCCAGGCTCTCACTCCACTGTTAGAGTGCAAAATGATACAGCCCTTGCAGAAATCAATTTGGCAAATCCAGAAAAATGGGGAATACATTTCCCTCTTTACCCTACAGTCTCATTCATGGAAGCTTATCTTGCATAATAGACTGTCATGTCCATGAGCGTTGTGTTCTTAGTCACTTATTGCAGAATCTGTGGAAACAAAAGTCTGTGATGGCCATGCTCATCAACAATCCAACTTACCTAAGCCAAGCAACTGATTCCACACTACTGGGAAGCAGTGGAACAAGAATTAGGAAATTCTCTGTGTGTTTGAAGTAATCCCCAGGACACATTCTTAGTGAAGAAACAAGGTGGAGAAAAGTATGTGTTGTAGTACCCTGTACCTCAGAAAGTAAAATAAATGGGAGGAAAACTTATAATGGGTAAACATAATATTTTCACTACTATTTAACTTGTTGATTTTGAGGTTTTAACTAAATTATTCTTTTTTGGTATAGAGCATGAGACATGGTTTCTCTGTGTAGCCATGGCTGTCCTGGAGCTCACTCTGTAGACCAGACTGGCCTGGAACTCACAGAGATCCACCTGCCTCTGCCTCTGCCTCCCAAAAGCTGGGATTAAAGGCATGGGCCACCAACATCTGGCAAAATTATCCTCTTTTTAATTTAAGTAAAAAGGCTCATTTTCCACAGGTGACATGGCTAATGAACTTCAGCATATATATCAACAGCTATGACAACCAGGGATTCTCAGTTCATTTTCTGCTACAATAACAAAAAAAAAAAAAAAAAAACCTCGGTATCAGGTAGTTTGTAAATATCAAAAGTTTATTAGGCTCATCGTTCTGAAAGCTAAACAGTTCTTAACATGGTACTGGATCCAGAGGGCTGTCCTGATGCATCAGACTAGTGCAGAGTACCACAAGGTCGACGCAATTTGTTAGCACAGGTCTCTCTTATAATAACACTAATGCAGTGTCAGAAGACCTCCCCTCATTACCCATTTAATCCCATCATCCCCCTAAATCCCCACCCCAAAGTACAAGTAACATATGAGTTTGAAGATTAGATTTCCAATATGTGACTCTGGCAAACTCATTCACACTGTAGTATATGCCCTGCGTGAAGCATGCAACATGTGTTCTCACTGATGATGGCTGCATAGAAACCAGAGCCTAGTCTTAACTTTTGTTCCAGAAGAAGTAAAAACATCTGACTTTTCATATGAAATATTTCAATTTTTAAATATTGACATCAATGAGAAAAAAGAAGAAAGAAAAAATTAGTTGGTTGGCACAATTTTGACTAAAAATTTTGACTAAACAACATCCATATTGCTTGAGGCCATCTTAGGACATACAGCCGGGGGGGGGGGGGGGTATGTAACAGTTGTGTCTTGGGTGGTTTTGAACACACTTGTTTTATTTAGCTTGGTCACAACCTAGTTATTTGAAAGCCTGATTCTGAACACTTGTTTGTAACCACTAATATAGTTGTTGTTATAGTTGAGGTAGAAGTAATTTTTGGCATTTGGTTTGAATTGTGTTTGTACTTAATCTATTGGTGTGTGTGTGTGTGTGTGTGTGTGTGTGTGTGTGTGTGTGTGCAGGTTCCCACAGAGGTTATCAGAAGGTATCGCATCCTCTGGAGCCTAACACTTCCTGTATGTAGTTTTATTGCTTTGCTGTTCCCATGCATACTGTCATCCCTGGAGAAGTGTGGGGGTTGTTGGGCCCAAGTTGTGAAGTCAGCCTTGTTCCCTGAATTCCCTGAAAACAGAACCACTGTGAGGGTGTGGCTACACTCTGGATGGGAGCCTGTAGACTGAGCCAAGCTACTGGCTCTCCAAATCAAGAGCAGTCAAGGTTGAGACTGAGCCTAACACCCACTAACCCCACATGTATGCCTTCTTCAAATTCTGTTCTGTTCAGTTGGAGGGGACAGCAGATAGATTCCTCAGGAGCTCCTGCCTTATGGAATGGACCCTGATAGGAGATTAGCCTGTTACAGGAGGGCACAAAAAGAGAGAGTGGCCAACTAGAAAGCCATATGCAGCTGTGGGAGGAGGATTTCTGAACCCTTCCTTGTGGCATCGTGAGCTCATCTGCCCTTGGGATGCCAGGACAGTGTTGCTAGAACACTCCAGGCACTATCAGAAGCCATCCTAGGTGTTAACGGTGGAGTAAGGACTTGAAATTATGTCTCTGCTAGGATTTTGTCTGGTGGTCTTTGTACTTTGAACACTCCCAGAAATCTGGCTGTGTCTCAGGTAATGCTGGCATATTGAGGAAGTCAGGAGAGAGCTGATTCCTCTACTCCAGTTTAGATCCTTCTTCATGAACACCTAACTTTGCATACACTCTAAGAAAACACGTCATGTTAGTGTACTTGATTCTTCAATATCCGTTAACTCCACATCTACAGATTCAATCCAGCACACATTAAAAATAATCAAGGAACTCTCTCTCTCTCTCTCTCTCTCTCTCTTTCTCTCTCTCTGCCTCAGTTGCTCTCTGCCTTATTGTGTGTCTACATGTGAGTGTGCACATATTGGATGCACATGTGTGTGCAAATGCATGTGCACATATGTGGAAGCCAGAGGTGGCTGTCAGGTATGCCTCTCTGCCACTCCCCACCCCGTGTCCCTTTAAGCCAGGGTCTTTCCAGGAACCAGAACCTTGCTGTTCTCACTGAACTGGCTGGCCCTCAAGGGTCCTTCTGCCTCCACTTCCCCTGCCCCACACCATGCTGGAATTATAGGCACACCGCTATGTCCAGCTTTTTATAGGTGCTGAGGATGCAATCTCAGATTCTCACTTTGCTCAGCATTACTTCACCAACTGAGCCATCTCCCCAGCCCTGATTATTTCTTCTCCTGTAGCAAAGCTGGTTTCTAGCTTAACTTTGAACTTTGTGATCCACCTGCTTCTGCGTCTGAAGTGCTAGTGTTTCCCGAATGTGTCACCATACCTGGCTGAAAATAATTTCTATATTAAATGTATGTAGATTTTTTCTTGTCACGAGTCACCTAGACATAGTTTCAAGTATATAGCAGGTTATGCACATCTTAAATGCATATACTGTGCCACAAGAAACTTGAGCATCTGTGGATTTGGTGGCAGGAGGACAGCTGTCAGCATCTGTGGGACAGCTATAGAAAATTGCATGGGTCAGGACTGAACATCTGGGGCCATGTGATAGGAAATGGTGTTGATCAAATGAATGGCAGGAAGCCATGTGGACCGGTTCCCACAGACCTATTAAAACCAAGTTAAGAAAGCCTACTTCTGGGTTGGTCCAGTCTCTTTGTAGCCAAAGCAGCAGAGGTAGTAGGAGCAAGTTTGCTGAGCCCTGCAACCAGAGCAGGATGGTGCCTTCCAGATCATCCGCTATTACCTTTACCCTGCTATTTCCCTGCCTTTTCTTAACCATCACTTTGATCATGTTGAAAATGAATGGAACTCAAAGCCACATAAACCCTAGAAAATGCTCACAGGGGAGCCCACCTGGACCCACACAGTGTACTAGGTCACAGATTGAGGATGCTTGACAAAGGGCTCTTTCTGGGCAAGTTCTTAGCCCACAGATCCTCCCAGTGGCGTGGTCCTAGGATCTCTGTGGTTGGCTTAGGCTCTCTGCTATGACTTCAGCCCCCATACACCTGCCCTTAATTTGAGCAATAAAGCATTCGTCTCCACCCAAATTATATTCCTACGTGGTCCCTATATAGGAATGAACACAATGGACATGGAAGTCAAAGGGATTCTTGGCTACCACTGGGTGACATTGGGCATTTCTGACTTCTCCAAGACCCAGTTTTTCATCTGCAACGCCTGTCTTATGGGGTTTCTAGGGATGTTAAAGACAATGCAAGAACAGTACCTGCTGTCACAGTCAAGTCTTCAGTAAGTACTCATTGTTGCCATTTTAAAATCCTGGGCCAGGAATGAAATTCAGTGCTAGAGCTCATGCCAAATTTATGAAAATCCCTATGTTCAAATCAATTCCTAGGACCATAGACAGGCAAAAAAGAGGCACCAGCTTAGTCTGTTGAGGCTCTTGTAACAAGATAACAGAGATTGGGTTGCTTTTATGCAACAGAAATTTACTTCTCACAGTCCCAAGTAGTGGAGAGGTCTGGGTTACCCACGAAAGCACATTCAGTGTCAGGTAGACCATATTCTAGTTCATAAGTGACCCCCCCTCTAAGGACAGAGAAGAAAGCAAGCTTTCGGAGGCCTCATTTTCCAGCACTACTGGATATGCTGGTGCACATCTTCAATTCCAGCACTCAGGAGAGTAAGCTGGAGATCAGCCTGGTCCCCACAGAGAACTCCAAGACAGCCAGAACTACATAGCTTCTTTCTCAAACACAACACCCATTTTATTTTTATAGGACAGTAACCTCACTCTTGAAAGCTTTGCTTCTGTGTCCTCATTGCCTCCGTGTCCCCTGCACTGCTCCTATCACTTCCAAAAGCCATCACATTTCTTCAACATAACAACTGGCAGGCAGGGGACTGGAATCCAGACAGTGTTATGTAATTGTGAGCCTCTTGCTCCGAGCCCTGGGTCTACTGTTTGCTCCCAAATTCCTTTAGCATTCCAGGTGTCTGTACTCTACAGCATTTGCAGCAGCTGCTACTTTCGTAAACTGTGTGACCTCTAGAAGTTTACATTGACTTCAAAATAACCTAACTCCTCATGTCAGTGACAACAAAACGGGGATGGATGTTGTAACTAAATGGTAGTGTTTGCCCAGCAGCCACAAGGCCCTGGGGCTATACTCAGTACCACCCAAAATAAGCAAATAAACAAATAGCAAATGGTAATTAACTTCCTTGTGGCAGCAAGACAGACTTCATCAAGGTGCAGGACTTCCTTGCTCCCCAGCCTTCTGTGCACAGTGACAGGCAGGGCACTTCTGCAGATTCCTATTAGTGGTGTCCAAAAAACAAATAGGGAAAAAAGTTCACGCTTTCCTGTAGAGAAGACAAAGCAAAACATAACTTCTGAAAAAGAGAACAACTTCTTTCTTGGGTGTCTTGTGTACCCCAGGGTAAGGTTGGTTCCCAAGGTAGAAGTCGCCAGAACAAGTCATTGAAAGAACACACTTCTGCGGTTTAAAAAAAAAAAAAAAAATTTAAAGTCTAAGACATAGTTTCCTTCTACATTTCTCATGTCCCGTACCCACCCCCACCATCAAAAGAATCTAGTGGATATTCAAGTCTAATTTATATGCATTTTATCGACAGATGAAAGGTCAGGCCCTGTGAGACAAGCTAAAGCTTTTAGGTCCCGATTCTTCCACAAAAAGATCATTTTTTTTTTTCCAAGCTCATTAGTTGCTTTTATGTAGATCTTTGAGTTTTAACAGCTCTCCTTCTTAAATAGACATAATTTGCTTCTAGCGTAACTAAAGTTCAGGACACAATTTTCTTTACTGAAAGGCAGAGTTAAAACAAAAAGAACAGCTAAAGAACATTCAAAATGCAATTTGTGAAGTTTGTTCGGAATGCAACACAGCAATCTCCTCATTTGCCACTCAGAAAGTTTCCTCTTGTGTTTGCTGAACTGCTGGAGAGCTTTGGGAGCTCTTCCTCACCTCTAGCTGAGAACTGCAGGGAACTAGGAGGGAGTCGTGGATAACTGTGCCCAAGGTACAATGCTAAGCCCAGACTGCAGGACGCTTGCACAGGCTGTTTTCAGGTGATGGGTGCAGGCTAGAATCTCACTCATTGGAAGGAAAAAGAAAATGCCCTCTCCCTTTTGAGGACATTGAGGCCTTCAAAAGGAAATCTTGTAAAGTTATATGACAAGGATTGGGGACATCAGGAAGCTCAGAGGTGTAGAGCTGGTGGCAGGATAATCAGCAGAGCTCGAGTGCACGCATGGAGCCCTGGGTTCAATCTCAATACTGGAAGAAATCACAGGTACGATGGAAGGACAATTTGATGAGCCTGGGCAAGCAAGGAGGGCAAAGGGTTCCAAGTATAAGTTGAGTGTCCATCTAGGGACTGGATTGACAATGGTACAAGAGAGAAAGAACCCAGCCAGACCTCCCTAAACTGGAGAAAAGGAATCAAGGTTAGTGGCTAGGTTAGAGGAAGTTTTCAATGTCCACTTTGTAGAAGTCAAGAAGGGAGACATTAAGCAATTAGGAATCAATGTTGCCCCTTTTTGGGAGGAAGTCATAAGGAAAATGGCTTCCCAGGGAGAGAGATGGTGTGACCTGAGGTGTGGGGATGAGCTCACAGCAAGGCTGGTGAGTTACCACATAACTTAGGTAAGAAAAGACTCGTGTGTGGTCAGAGTGGTGGAATCAGAGCATTCTAGAAGTAGTAAGAGAAAAGAGTGTATTGAACGTTGTGACTACTTAGACAGAAGGAAAAGGGGTCAGTCCTCAGCTCTGGTCAGGGGTTGGCAGGGATCAAAGACAAATGAAAATGTGCAAAAGTGTGGCCAGTTCAGAAGTGGGGGATACTGGCTCCACTTGCAGGTTGGATGTGACCTGACAGAAAAAGAAATATGCACAAGAAAACCCTCAGGAAGAGGAGAACGCCTTGCTTCCCCAGGAGAACTCTGTCCTCTCCACAAGAAAGATCTTTACAAGTCTAAAGATTATCTCAGTGGAAGTGGATTTGACAGGCATGTATATGCCACAGGTTCAATCCCCAGGACACACCACACAGAAGTCTGAACATTAAAAGGCAGGCTTTTGTGTGACCCAAACCTTCATCCCCACTAAGAACACAAGCACTGGGATTGCTTTAGCCCTGACAACCCAGAGCGAATCATAGGGTACTATGATTCGTTAACGAAAGGACCGTAGGTGCTCCCTGAACTCACTGTATGTCCACTCATTTACTTTTAATTTTTGTCTCTTTAAAAGAAAAATTAGTTTTAGTTCCATTTATCCCTTTAATGTTCTTCCTTTAAGTAGATATGTCTCTGTCTTATATTCTTTTTCTCAATAGCTCCTTCTTCTTCATTTTACAAAACTGCTTTGTAAGAATTCTAGATTGAAATTTGTGTGGGGTGCATGTGTGTGCACACCGGCCTAAGCCCAAGGGGTACATAGCTTGGTGGCAGAGTGCCTGGGAAGCACGTGGCTTCAATTCCGGTGGCTTCAATCCCAGGTACAGCAGTAGCAGCAGCAACAACAACAGAACCAAAACCAACACAGAACACAGGAGAAGGGCTTCCTCTTAGTCCTCTGGTGACGTGACCACTGCAGGCCCTCACTTGCATTTTCCTATGGGAAGCATAATGTTACCATCAGTGTGTTCCTCCACAGAAAACGTCCCCTACCTCACTTTAAGAGTTCATTGCATGTTTTAAGGAATTTTATTATGACTCACCTTACTGTTACCTTTTTTCATGTTTTTTTTTTGCCTTTCATATTTATTAATCATGTTAAATGTATGATTTATAGTTTACATTCATTTTTGGAATATGTTGCCATTTCTACTTGAATTTTTTTTCTTCCTTCCATGCCATTAAAGGCCCCTTGATGTCTCACACTCAGTGACCCTCTGGGATTTTGTAGGTGTGGGGAAAGATTGTATTGTCATAGAATGTGGGCTTGATCCATGTCTGGCACACACCAGGCAAACGTTCTACTGCTGAGATATTGAATATATGGAATGTAATTAAAACAACTGCTTTATTTTCTTTCTATACTAGTTCCCTTTTTGTGTCACTGATGGTTAGAGAAGCCTTTGTCCAGCTAAGGCAGCTTCCAACAGCTTCCAAATTCTCTGCTTCCCAGTACTCAGGCAGGCATGGCTGCACAGCACCTGGTGACTGAGACAGGAAGATTGTGAACTCCAGGCCAGCCTTGGTACTAGACCCAGACGCTGCCATTCATAAAGAAACAAAGTACTGGACTTTGGTAAAAGACCATGCTTTAGGGTGTGGCTTCCTGGGCCCCAGCAGTGAGAGCCCAGCTGAAGAGCAGAGTGACTGTGATGAAGATAACAGCTATCTAGAGAGATGCCCCTAGTTCAGAAGGAGGAGGACCCCAGGCAGAGCTAATGACAAGAGCCACTGATCCAGGCTTGCAGATGACTAGGATAAGCTCTCTTGAGCTGACAAACGTCCCATTGGTTTTCTTACAGGACCAGGACAGAGCACCAGCTGGGACCTAGACCCCAGAGTTGCACTGTTGAGCCTCAGGCCAGCAGTATCAGATTAAATTAGAGTTTCAAGAGTTTATTATGAATACGAAAAACAGTTCACAAGCTAACGGATTTTATACCAAAATTTTGCAAAGTTTCAATTTTATAGAAGTTCTATCACAGTTTTACAAAAGTACCCTGTCTTTTTTCATGTCCACCAGTTTGTCTGTCTCTGTCTGCCTTGTTCCTATGTCTGTGTGTGTCCGTGTGTCCGTGTGTCCGTGTGTGTGTGTGTGTGTGTGTGTGTGTGTGTGTGTGTGTTTTCCTCCCTACGCTGTCCTGGAACTCAACGTTCCCTCCTCTTACCTCCACCTCCCACATGCTGGGATTACAGGTGTGTACCACCACACATAGCTACATATTCTCTCTGAAAGCAAGAAGTTCTTTAGGGTGGCTTATCTACACCTGCTTTCAACTGCTTTGTTTAATTTCATCGCCTCTTGCTGCCAAGGACAAAGTATTTTGTATTTATGTTTAGGGTTTGGTTTGGGGAGAAAGACTTAAGTTTCAGTGAGGTGGTTGCAGGTGGTTGGCCTTGAGCATCTTTGATTTTGTTTTGTTTTGTTTTTAAACAAAAGCATACTGCATGTTTCCATTGGGATTGCAAATTTTCTTCATACAAGGGCCACATGGAAGAGCCTGCCTTTCTTGGCTGAGTCCAGAGTATCTGACCACAACTTTAGACATCTAGGTAGTCTTTCAACATCTACGGTTTGAACCTCTAGTAAGGAAGACTGCATTCACATGGCCTTTTATCTCCAGCCCCAGATACCTGCATTAATGGCAGGTTAAGTATCTGATTCCTGGAGCTTTTCTGGTGGCGTCATTTACATCCTCATGATAGCAGTTTACACAATTAAGGACAGTCATAAGGAGTGCTCATTGTCTAAGAAGCATAGAACTAAGTATGTCCATTGGCTTTTCATTTTTATTTTTGGGATTGAAACAGAATCTGATGTAGTCCAGGCTGGTGGGATTAGAAGTGAGCTCCTCTCTGATTTTGTACAGTTCTGAGGATGGAAGACAGGGCTCCTGCCTGGTGGGCAACTTTACCAACCGAGCTACATCTCCAGCCCCTGAGTTGGCATTTAAAAAATATTCCACTGAACAAGGAGAAGGTATGCATGGGAGAATTTCAGAGATACCCTGATAGGGCCCATTGTTGTGTGGTATGGTTTGGGCTACTCTTTACTTTTCTTACAGTCTGCCAAAGGCCCATTGGTATATGGCATGGATTGGGCCACTTTGCTTTTTGTACTAATGGTCTGCCAAAGCCACTTTTCCAGAAAGTATATTCACAACCACCTGTTTTTAATGTAACAGGTCCCATATTGATGATAAGTGCTGCCAAGCTAAAATAAAAGCCAGGTGGGTCCCTTCACCTAGGAGTTAGTAAAAGGCTGACAGTCTTCAATGGGGCCAACAGCTGTGGTAAGACAATGACTGCACATAGCAAAGAGGTGTGGCACAGAGATGGGCAGGGGACAGGGATGTGCCATAGACAGAGCCCGCCTAACATCCCCAGGGTAGTGGCCTCAAAGACCTCTTCCCTCAAGTCCCAAATCAAAACCCAAGAAGCCCTCCATTCAAGTGTGAATCTTCAATATGAGAGCCTTGGTTTTATGACTTTTGATTCTTAATTTTTAAACCTTCATCCAAATCCTTAATCATTGTGATGGGGTGGGGCTCTATGACCACACAATTTCATGAAGAATGTTTCACTTCAATGCACTAGTGTGGTGTGCCTCAGTTTATTAGGAGAATATTTCTGAGAAGGTTGGAATAATTTCCTATAAAACACATAAATGGACACTCAGCATGTAAATGAAGCTAACAGGTCAGGAAATGAAAACTCCCTCCCCGCAGTCTCTAGCTGTGCCTGTCCCAGACCAGTAATGAGTATCAGGAAGAAAGGCTCATTTTCCCTATTGATGCTCTGTTGTTTCAAACCACTGCTGCTGCCGTGATCCCCCAGGCAACAAATGAATCATTGTGAAGTCTTTTCTGGTCCTCTCAATGGGCAATTATATATTTTTTAAAGACAATAAATTTTGTCATGGAGCAGCTGATTACATTCATTTATGAAAATAACTAAAATGCAGTGAATCTGTTTCTTTTGGGGGGGTCTGGTCACGTTAAGATAATTATTAAAGCCATAATAGAGTACAGTGGGCCTGGAGTTGAGCCTCTTTCCTACCCCCACCCCCACCACCCCCCACCATGCTATGTGCCCTTGAGTAGACAGCGGCACTGTTAGAAACAACATGGCCCAATATGCTTTCATTCAGAGAATTGTTGGGTGGAGGAAGTACCTGAGACATTTACAAGGTATTGGTTAGTTTCCAGATCTTAACCTAGGGTGGAACATCACACACACACACACACACACACACACACACACACACACACACACACACACGGGGTTCATTCTAGGACCCTCCTTAGATACCAAATTCCTAGGGTGCTTGAATCCCTTATATAAAATTGTGTAGTGTTTTAATGGAACATATGCACATCTTCTTGTCTACTTTAAGTCATCTTTAGATTGCTCATAACACCCAGCACAATATAAGCTCTGTACAAAGTCATAGTGAGATATTCAGAGAATGACAAAGGAAGTTGGCACGTACTCAGTACCAACATGATTTTTTTCAGCCTATAGTTGGTTGAATCTATGGCTGCAGAATTTCAGGTAAAGAAGACCCGCTACTTGTATTTCTTGCATAGTTCAGCTTTTCTACATTTGTGTAGATGTGCAATGTGCATTCTGTAGCTCGAAAACCTCTTTCTACAGCAGTCTACAACTATTACTGGCACAAAATACTCAGGATGAGTTTCCCTCTGGTTCCCCTAGTGAACAGACCCATCAACACAAGAAATCAAATCACCTTTTCAAGTCAAAATGTGATCCCTTTTGTTTTGTTTTGTTTTGTTTTGAGGCAGGGTTTCTTTGTGTAGCCTTGACTGTCAGAGAACTCACTCTGTAGACCAGGCTGACCTCAAACTCACAGAGACCTGCTTACATCTGCCTCCTGAGTGCTGGGATTAAAGGCCTGCACCACCACCATCTGGCTAACATGATTGTTTTCTTTCTTTTTTTTTTCTTAACTTTTAATTATGAGTTTTTACATGTGTCTGGATGCATATATGTACCTGAGTTCAGATGTCTGAAGAGCCAAAAAGAGATTTTTGGATGCCCTGGAGCTGGACTGCAGGCAGTTGTAAGCCACACTGGACGTAGGTGTGTGGAACAGAATTCCAGTCCTTGCAAGAGCAGCAAATTCTCTTAACCAGGGCCTTCTCTCCAATGCAAAACAGTATCCTTTCAAAAACATAATTTAAATGAAAGAGCAATCATCCAAAAAATAAATAAAAAAATGATATGTTGAGCTTAATGCAGTTTCTTCTACCCTCCATCTCATGTGAATTTTGTTGCTGTTGTTCTGTGTCCAGACATATTCTAGAAAAGCAGAAGGAGTGTATCTTAAACTCGTCAGTGGAGAAATACTCAAAAGCTTTTGTCTGTGCATCACTGCTTTATACAAACAAAAGCATGTTCTGATGCTGTCCAGTAATCTGCATTTTATCATTTGCCTTTCAATAATATCAACCTGTGGATCTGAGACCATCACACTTGGTTCTGGGGAGTGCAAAGAATGAGAGACAAGCAGTGTGAGGGAGCAGGCACCCAGCTCATCCCTTGTGGTAGTGATTGTCACATGACAGTAGATGTCCAGTGACTCAACAGTGTCCACTGGTCTGAGGAACACAGCCAACTAGGAGTATTTCCAGGTGCCAGGGACTCAGCTCAACCCTCAAGGTGGGTCCTTTGTGGGTTACTGGCTTGCTGAAAGGTCAAATACCTCCTCAGTGCTTACAACTCAGTTGCTGAGTCCTTGCCCCTGACCATGAAGCCTGCATAGCAAGCTTTCAGATATTGGAGTCTACTCATTACCATACTAAAAACTAGCTGAAGGAAACTAAGGGAATTCTCCAGATAAGCACGCATAGCAAATAGACACCAGTCTTTTAAAGGTTTCTTTGCAGTTTGATGCTATACTAAGGGCTGACAGTAGGGTTTCGAGCATGATAGGAAAGTATTCTATTACTGAGTTATATCCCCAGCTCTATAACTTTAGATATAGGGTTTCCATATGTTGACCAAACTGGCCTTGAACCCACTCTGTAGCCCAAACAAAGCCATGAATTTATCACCCTCTTACCTCAGACTTTGGGACAGCTAGGATTGATGGCTTGTACTACCATGCCTGCTCTTCAAGTTCTTTTGTTTGTTGTTTGTTTGTTTGCTTGTTTTTGACATCATAATACAACTACATAATTTCTTCCTTCTGTTTCCTTATTCCAAGCTTCCCATATACCCCACCTTGCTCTCTTTGAAATTCATGGCCTTTCTTTTCATCAATTGACATTACACACTTCTAGCATATGTATATGCATATATGTTCTTTTTTTTAATAATTTATTATTTTGTATTTTTGGTACATTGATGTTTCCCCTGCATGTATGTCTGTGTGAGGATGTCAGATCCCCTGAAGCAGGAGGCATAGATAGTTCGTTGTGAGCTGCCACATAGGGGTTGAGAATTGAGGCCAGGTCCTCTGGAAGAGCAGCCAGTGCTCTTAAACCCCCGAGCCAACCCCTGCATATATATTCTCAAATACGTAACACACCCTGCTCAATCTGTATAATGTTACTTGGATGTATGTTTTCAGGGCTGAGCACTTGGCCTTTAACCAGCAGTTGGTGTGCTCTTCCCTGGGGAAGACTGTTTCTCCTGCTCTCAGCAGTCCAAAGTTAATTGTTCTCCTCAGACATGTGCATATAGGCCTGGAGTTACTTGGGGGATTTTTCTAGATGCTTTCTGCTTGTCTGAATAAAAGGCATCTCCCAAGCCTACTGTTTGCTATTAATCGCCTTCTCTCTTCTCAGATCCGAGTGATGGTGGACCTGTGCAATAGCACCAAGGGCATCTGCCTTACAGGTAAGTCTGTGGTGCTCACCGAAGAGCTGCATGCACGTGGCAACCCTGGGGCTAGCCAAAGAGCAGGGGCAGAAGGCACACCTAGGGGTACTTTGTTACCAAAACAAATGCATCTTCTTTCTTTTAGCAGATGTTTTTAATGGGAATAAAACCAACTGTAATAAGATTATGACTATTACTCTCTGGTATTGTCACAGAAATGTGGCAATGGAAAATAACTAGGACTTGAGTAATTAGAAATGTGTGTGACCCTAAACTAGGGCCAAGGATGTTTTCTTCACTCCTGCTAGTTTTAAATGGGAAAATAAAGATGGGGAAAGAACATACTACGAGATAGAATTCTCTTCCGTGAGAGGTACCATGCTGCATTAGATGTAACAATTTCCCTATATCAGATGTGCAGCTTGAACAGACAGCTCTGGAGCTCTGGGAGAATTTGCTGAGCAGTCACAGAGTACTGTTTTTCTGCTTTTGTTCGTTATCTTTGTGTCATGGTGTGCCATGGTGTGTGTGTGTGGTGGCAGTCAGAGGACAACTGGACACAGAGCTGGTTCTCCCCTTCCACCTTTAAGTGGGCTCTGAGGATCAAACTTGGGGCGTTGGGCTTACATAGTAGGCACACTGTCTGCTGAGCCACTTTTATGAAGCATTTCTTGTGCCACATTCCATGTGCTAGGTGGGCTTAGAGGCTGGCTATACACCTTATTGCCAGTTCTCAGGACACATGGAATAGGACTGGCCAGGGGGTTTATCAAATCTTGGGTCAAGGAATGGCTGATAGAAGGATGGATGTGTGTTTTGTTTGGGGTTTTGTGTGTGGGTGTGGGTGGGGGGGAACTTGGCTGAGTTTGTTTGTTTTTAAGATAGGATCTTGCTATGTAGACCAGTCTAGCCTCAAAAGTGTGAGAATGCCCTTTCCCAGGCTCCTGGGTACTGGCCTTACTGCTGTGCACACGTCCAGTAATGGTGTGGATTTCTATGTGAGCCTGACAGAGCCGGCCTCTGACCTTAATGGCAGGCCATGTGACAGTGAGGGCAAAGAAAAGCCGGGTTCAGAGTAATCACCCTCACTGTCCCCTAAGCCAAGTGACACTCTGACCTGTCCTATAGAGCCTGACTCCAGATATTCTATTCCCTGCCCCTCCAGAGGAGGGTGGCAGCCTAAAGAGTAAGGAAACTGTGATTCCATTAAAACAGTACAAATGGAGTGACCAAACACGTCTGTGGACTCTAAACGATGCTTTGGACATAAGCTGATGTTTACTGCTAGGAATCTGAGGTACGGGGGTCCTGCATGTCAGGAACCCAGCCAATCTCTACAGCCTTTGCCTTAGTTTCCCTCCTCACTTGGGAGTTAGTTTGTCAGAAGGAAGAACTTATGACTTCTATGAATGAGTAAATAAAGGTGGGACCTCAATTCCAAGGCTTACTGTAGCTCCCTTGTTTTGACCTCAGGAAGACAAGCTTCTTGGGAAATGCTAATTGAATTGTGTAAGTGGCACCCCGCCCTCACAGAGAATGGAATGTCTTCGGAAAGCCCACTCCTTTGTCCAGAAACTCTAGTGGTGTAAATGCCTTCCTTCCATCTGTGGAAAGCCCTCTTCAGAGCTCCCACGTGTGACAGCCATCAATGCTACAGAAATGCTCAGATGGATGGAGTGACAGGCACAAAAGCCTTGTTGAGAGGCACGGAGAAAGCCTCTCTCCAGTTTTTATAGAGACCCGAGAGCCGGGCTCATGGTGAATGTGCAGGATTGAGCTATTGAAGCCACTTAAAGGAGAGTGACAGGGAGCGGGCACGGTGGAAATGGCTTGAGTGGGTAATTCTTTCTCACCTCAGAACACGCTTTCAAGAGCCAACACTTTGTTCTTTCGTGTCAGCTTGAAACTGGATCTCCTTTTTACACAGAAGCTCTTCCATTAAAAACTTAAGTATTAAAAAGTTACTAAAGCAAGTGGGTGTTTTGGGACAGGCCACACAGTCTCGATTGGGGGTGGGGACAGAAGGGTGAACAACTGGACCCAGGACTGAGTTGGGCAACTTTGATAGTAGGCAGAGAGCCTCTGTCCACAGAGTAGCATGAATTCTGGGCAGAAGAAAGATCTAGGCAGAGCTGGGCTTGGGCCCCGAAGAAAGACCCAATTTTACAGTAGATTCATCTTTTAAAAAACTCTTTTAAAAAGTATACTGAAGTTGGGGAGTAACTCCACTGGTGGACAGGCTGTACCCCAGGGAGCCCTTGCTACAGAAGAGAGAGTCAGGGATGCAGACTCCCAGGTTTCCTCAGGTCTGTGGAGCAATGTTTCCCCTGAGCTCACTCTAAACAGCAGATCTGGGCCTTGCCATCTGAGGTGAGATGGAAGCCTTATTTCTTTAAAGTCGGGCTTTGAGGAATGGGTGGGGACTTCCTCTGCGATCATGCTATGACCAATTGCCCTGGGCCACGTGAGCAGGGAGATGTCTGGAGCGGAGCTACAGACACTCAAGGACAGTTCTCTTGCCCTTGATTTGAAATGGCCATTGTGGATGGAGCCAGGCCATCCAGAAGCCTGCGGTATTAGCCTTACCAGTGCCCAGTCTGGAAGCTATACTCCCTAGTTACTACTTCCCCATAACTGTAGAGGCTGTATTTCTTGCCTCCATTAAGATTCTTCAATGCTGCTAGTAGAAACCCACTACTTGAGAAATAATACACATGCCAAATCATCATACAGCCAGAGGCATCTATTGCCAGTACAGGTTAGGTCATGCTTTGGTTAACAGACGACAAAGGATGTGTTGATGGTGACTAATTTTTTTTCTGGATAATTGTCATGACATATTAGGGGAGCTGTGACCCTCTGCATGCTCTTCACCAGGAGTGCTTGGTGAAAATGCAGGTTCTGGACCTCACTCTCAACCCAGAACGAATTAGACTCTCCAAGGGGCACCCAGATATTTGATTTTAAGAAGCATGGTGGGCTAATCTCTGGATTTAGATAGAACTGTAGCCAGGGTGTCAGTGGGGCTCAGGGAATGGGACTAGAAATGCCCCGTTAGAGAACTACGAAGAGCTAACAGTCCTAAACACACAGCACCAGGCCTCACCCTGATATGGTTGCCTGGTTCTCCTGGAAGCTGCTGATGCCCACTTGACATGGTCAGCATGCAGCTCGCTGAGTGTCCTCCCTTCATCCCTTGCCTCTGCTTGGCTCCATAATGTAGAGAAGCCAATTGCTTCTTCTATCCCTTGTTCTCTATTGGCCCTTTTCCAGCACACGTGAGCGCCATCTGCTGGTAAAATTACGATACTGAGAAACTCAAGCCTTTTTAGCAAATCACTGCTTTTCTTCTTTAAAAAAAAAAAAAAAAAAAAAAATCTCTATATCCTTAGCTGTTCTGGAATTCATTTTATAGACCATACTGGCCTCAAACTCACAAAGATCCTCCTGCCTCAGCCTCCCGAGTGAAGAGATTAAAGGTGTGAGCTACAAAAATAAATCCTCTGTCCACAATATATTCTGATCATGGTTTCCCCTCTCTCACCTCCTTCCAGATCCTCCCGACCTCCCTATCCATCCGACTCCAACTCCGTGTCTTCTTCATGGGACCTGCCTTTATGTGTACCCAATGACACTCCACTGGAGAAAACTCATTTTTCTTTTGCAATCCGTTGTCAATTGGAGCCTGGTACCTATGCTTCCACGATCTCTGTGAATGCATGAGCATCAGCCCTGTTGTGTCTGGAAGACACAACCCCTCTGACTCTTCTTTATGCCTCCTCGTCCACACAGTTCCCTGAGCCCTGAGCATTCCAAGGTCTCTGACTTCAGGAGTCATCTGTTGCTGTATCCCTCTAACAGGCCATTATCTGGCTTTCTCCTAGTTGAGCAAGTGTCTCTATAGTAGGATGTAGAGTCTTTCAGGTATATGTAACAGAGTGCTATAGCTGGATCTTGAGATAGATCTATTCCCATCTTCCTGAAGAGTTTCCGCACTGGTTTCCACAGTGGCTGTACAAGTTTACACGCCCACCAGCAATGAATAAGTGTTCTCCTTTCCTTGAATCCTCAACAGCACAAATTGTCATTTCTTTTATTGATCTTGACTACTCTGACAGGTATAAGATGGAATCTCAACATAGTTTTGATTTGCATTTCCCTGGTGACTAAGGATATTGAACATTTCTTTGTTTCTCAGCCACTCGTGTTTCATCTTCTTAGTTCTCCTTTGTCCAAATGATGGCGTACTTTCCCAATACAGAAGCTTTTAGTTTCATACAGTCTCATTTATTAACTGTTGATCTTAGTGCCTGTGCTACTGGTGGGTCTCCTGTTCAGAAAGTCTTTTCCTGGGCCAGTGAGTTCAAAACTATTCCCCAATCAGATTCGTTGTATCTAGCTTTATGTTGAGGTCCTTGATCCATTTGGAGATGAGTTTTGCGCAGGGTGATAAATATGGATCTATTTGCATTCTTCTACTTGCTGCCATCTGGTCTGACCAGCACTGTTTGTTGAAGATGCTGTCTTTTTTTTTTTCAGTGTGTATTTCTGGCTTCTGTGTCAAACATCAGGTGTCCATAAGTGTGTAGATTTATATCTGACCTTCAATTCGATTCCACTGATTGGTGTGTCGGTTTTTATGCTGATACCATGCTGTTTTTATTACTATAGCATTGCAGTACAACTTGAAATCAGGAATGCTGATGTATCCAGCAGTTCTTTACAGTTCAGGATTGCTTTAGCTGTCCAGTTTTGTGTGTGTGTGTGTGTGTGTGTGTGTGTGTGTGTCTGTGTGTGGTGTGTGTGGTATGTGTGGCTGTATGTGTGTTTCCATATGAAGCTGAAAATTGTCCCATCTATTTCTGTGAAGAACTGTGTTGGAATTTGAAGGGAATTTAATAGAATCTGTAGATTGCCTTTGGTAGGATGTCCATTTTCTCTATATTAACCCTATATTAACAGATCCATGAACATGGAAGATATTTCCATCTTCTGATCTCTTCTTTAATCTCTTAAAGTTTTTATTATACAAGTCTTTCACTTGCTTGGCTAGAGTTATTCCCTCAAAATTTTTTTTGAGGCTATTGTGAAAAGTATTGTTTCCCATCAAAACACTGCATTTGCTACTCCCGGACACGTGTTCTTCCAAGAATTCTATGTCCCTAGATGTTCTGGGATCCATTTATGTAAAATTCTCCCATCTCCTTCTAATTGGACATGAAGTCCTCCTTATTCCACTAAATAGTTTTTGAATTTCTAGCTTTTTCTGCGACTCAACAGTCACATTTATCCACAACTTTGCCCAACTTTCACCTTAAAGGTCTCTCCATGTTTTCTCCCTCTCCGTGCCCCTCTCTGCTTCTCTGTGTTCTCAGTCTCTGTCTCTGTCTCAGGTAGGTTAACTGTAGTCATCCTCCAGTTGCAAAGAGTGTCTCAGACCCACACTGATGTCCCAGCAACATCCTCTGCTTAAGAACCCACCTCCCATGGTCTCTGCATCTTGTTTTGGCTTTCAAGTGCTTCCTGCCCAGCCCACCCACTGCTTTGTGCAAGCACATCTCTACCCACACAAGCATGGCCAGTTCTTTTATTCTTTTTCTGAACCTTGATAGCTCCCACTTCTGGACCTTGGCTTCTGTCTGTCCCCTGCATGAAATGTCTGGCTTCTCTGTCCCTTTGTCCCTTCAGGACTATAGACCAAAGATCACCTTCTTGGGAGCTCTTCCAAGACTTCAATAACCTGGGGGTTATTTCTTTACTGAGCCCTCATATTTCCCTGTGGTTTCAAAGGATCTAATGTGCTCATATAGGCTATGAACACAGCAGATACTAGAATTGGTATTTCTTAGTGGAGTTTGATGTGCATGATATATGTTTAGAAATGCTTGCCTTGTGGATAGTCAAAAGCTTAGATTGGGAATCATTATGTATGATGTAGAAAAACACAAGGAACTCAGTCCTCTCATGTTCCATCCTTCCTGGCTCAACCAAGTGCTCAGTCTAGCTGACAATAAGGCATGCCTATTTCTGGAAGCAAAATCATTTTCTCAGTGTATAAATGATTCACCCAAACCACTTAGGTCCTTGGATCATTTCACATTAAAGAAGATATTTGTCACCTTACCTGAGCACTCAGACTTTCTCAGGCTATTTCATGCAACAAAATACAGGTCCATAAAGCCAGCATGTGCTTGGGTTACTCCTCAGTGGCCTGGAGGAGACAAGTTGGCTGGGGAAGCTCTTGGAAGTGTTCTAGTGACAGCCAGTGGTCTGCTCTGAAGTGACAGAACCTCCATGTGCCAGGGCTGCACAGGGCCACCGTGTTTCCATTGGTCCCAAAATAATTAGTTTAACCTCCTCTAAGATAATTGATGTATGAATCTATAATGAAACCAACCCAGAAATTATGCTGGGTCTATTGAAATGGAAGTAAAATGGTTTGATTAGCAAATGAGTCTTTGCTGAATTGTTTGTAAGGCCCTTTGGGAGAAATGTAATAAGCTGTAAATAAGTGATGTGGGATTGTTTCCTTAGCAGCCACTTAAGACATTTTAAGGAGGGCAGGAGTTTGTGGCTCTGGTTTCTTTCTACCTCATGTGACTTATCGTCTAAATTCCTTTTTCTGCTGTAGGACCACCTGGACCACCAGGTAAGAACCTATTTTGTATTTTCCTAGTTCAAGGGACAGCTATGGGTGGCTGGAGCCCCAGGACCCAAGGACCAGACAGAGGAGGTAGAGGGAAGGAGTAAGGCAGCATCCTGTTCATGGCCTCATCCTTTTCTGTGGCCCTAACTTGTGAGCTCCCTGTTCTAGGAGATCAGGCGGTGGGGAGGGGCAGGAAGATGCTGGCTGTCTCACTGGCTAAAGGAAATCACATGACCTGCAGTGAAGATGTCTTTAACTGTTCCTACTCTATGCTTTGGCACAGGACCACCAGGAGTTCATGGGTTACCAGGACACAATGGATCAGATGGACAGCCTGGTCTCCAGGGACCAAAGGGTGAAAAAGGAGCAAACGGGAAGAGAGGAAAAATGGGTAATTGGACAGTTCCTTTATGTCTTATCTCCCTGACTACATTCAGATGGGTAGCACTGGGAAATATGGTACCCAGAGGAGGCAGGGCACTTCGTGCTGTGTGAGGCACTGATGTAACCCCCACCTGGAAGTTGCTGCGTTGAGATGCCAAGAATCTTCTTTTTGGACCAAATGGCTATATCACAGCGAGAGGACAGCTCCCTAGGAACTAACTTCTCTTTCTGCAGCTGGAGGTGTATGGGAGCAGGCTGTGTCTCTTCCTGCTCCTATGCTCACACAGCCCCCCCCCCCGTCTCCCTCCCTCCCCCACTCACACCCACATTCATTCAAGTCTCAGCCTCTGCTTTGCTTTCTGTTGCCACTTTCTTTCCATCTGCTTGCTGTGTTTGGCTAACTTCAAGGAACCGATGCTGGCCTTTGCAGAGAGGATTTCCCTCACTAGAAGAGCAGCTGCCATTGCTTTAGTAGAGAGACAACACTCGGGCCTCCCAAGGCTGGCGTGTGACTCAGGGTCCTCTCTTAAGGAAGCTTGCAAAGGGATTCCATTGTCTGGGGCAGTTCCTCTGGGCTGCTGTGTGTGATCACGGTAGAGGCCCAGAGACACCAAGGTGTCTGTTGTGTTTAGGGAGAAGCAGGGACTGGCGTGGGGCCTCACAGAAACCCTGGCCAGGGTGAGCTAGGCTCTGAAGAACTATCAACACCACCCATAGGAGCTGTGGAGGTGGACAAGTAAGAATCCTCTGAAGAAAATGGGCATGTGGCACAGTGAGGACCCATAGACACCAGAGGGCTTTTTTTTACATCAGTCAAGGCCACTAGTAAAAAGGCAGAGAGAGGTGGATCTTAGCCAGAGACTGGACCTGGTCCTCTTTGTGCAGCCTCTTAGCTCTACAACCATGGGCAGGTCCTGGGCTAGGAAGGCAGCAGGAGCTTCTTTCAGATCAGCTCCCCCTCCCAGGACCTCAGACAGTCCCCCCTCTCCTAGCACCTCTGCTATCCCCCTATTAGCTAAGAGAAAACAGAGGAGAGGGAGAGAACTGTGGAAACCCTTTACCCCTTGGCAAGCCCACCTGCTTGTGTGTCCAGGGGCAGCCATGAAAATGACAATGGGCACACATCATCCAAGGCAACTAGGACCTCACCAGGCCAGCAATTACAACTGGAATTACAGAGCAGGATAATAACTATAACTGCCAATGCTCATCAGCATAGAATAATGATGACTACAAAAATATACAACCATTTGGTGTATCCTGGGAAGACTTCAAACTTATGATCAAGGCTAGAAAATTAATATTCCAGGAGCAGGCTTGGGGTGAGGAGGACCATGTTGGAAGTGGATATGGGGCAGACAGAAAGGAAGCACTTTCTAAAAGACTTGGGACAGAGCCCTGGACTTGAGGACGTGTAATTAAGCAGCCATGTCCTCAAGAAACCACAAGAAGGACAGAACATTTCATTCACTTATGAGAAACATGCTTAGGTGGCAGGCTCCAATCTGGACACTGGTTCAGAAGTGGTTAACCTGATTAGCCTTTGGAGAGACAAAGGGAGCCCTTCCTATCTCTGAACAGTCACTGAAACAGTATTGACCAGGACACCAAACAGAAGAAAGGGCATTAATGTTACTTACATGCAGGGAGTCACGGATCAGCCCCATTCAGAAAACTGTATGGCCCCCTTTTCCTACAGGGAAGGGATGAGTGGATCTGAGACAGAAATTAACTTACATTAATAATGATCCTATCTGGAGTCTGAATGAGCTCCAGGGGCAGTCATGATCTTGTAAGGAAAGTGGATATAGTCCTTAGTCATTTCTGAGACAGATAACCCACACCAGCCCCCAGACAGGTGGAGGAGGGCACCTATGTCTTTTCTGATGCTGTCTAGTCTTGGAGCAGATAATAGGAACTCCAGAAACCCTCTCTTTAAGTGTGGGTGGGTGGAGGACCTTGATTCTAAGCCTGGCTTGAAAGCCTTTAATTCCCTTATGTCAAGTTGATCATCATGCAAAACTATGTCAAACTGGAGGAAATTGTTCCATGAGCCACAAGCACGTTCATGAAGCTGGCATTATGATGGGGAGAGATGGGAAGCAATACAGCCAATCTTGGAATGTTCTGGATAGAGACAGACTGAGGTTACCTGAAGAATCAGGCCCCTCGAAAAGAGATCGCTGGGCCGTTGCTCAGTTCTGAGCCAGCCTGGGTTTGAGAGCAAGGGAGACATTGTCCAGGTCACCCAGAAGGAGATCCTAAGGCCTTCAGTCTTCAACCATTCCTGAGCCAGAAGAGAGCTTAGGAGAAGAGAAATGCAGGGCCACATGGGGATCCTTCTGTGTCCGGGGAGCAGTGAGAAGCCCTTGAGGGTTCTTGGGTCAGATCTACCTTCCAAATCCCATGTTTGCCGCTACCTGGAGAACACTGTGGCACCAACTTATGAGCGGGAGGGAGCTGAGTCGGGGATGGAGAAGGGTGAAGAAAAACTGACAGAATGGAATGATGTTTGAGGGGATTTTAGCGGTACTGATAGGGCGTGGAAAGAGAGACTGAGGGTCAAGGGGGGTACAAAGACTGCCCTGCCTGGCCACACCTTGATGGACTGCGGGCTCTGAGGTGGGCAGCCTGGTCTAACTCAGCCTTAGGGAAGACGTCAAGGGATGTACTAAGCTGAGGTGCCTTGAGGTATTCAGGGGACTTGGAGATGCTGGTGTCCAGGCCAAGGGAACTCCGAGACATTGTGAGCAAGTATAGGGATGATCTCTTAGGGAGGGAGCAGGACAGGACGGGAGTCTGGAGTGAAACTCTGAGAGACAGCAACATCTAGTGACCCCCTAGAAAGGGGTCAGCAAAGGGATCCAGAAAGAACACTGGGAAGATGTGAAGCAGGGGAGGAGCTTAGCACATGTTAGGGCCCTGTGTAGAAGATGGCTCTGTGGGAGAACTAAGCAAGAGACCTTGGAATTAAGGAAAGGGCAGGTTTCGCCTTTAATCCCAGCACTTGGGAGGCAGAGGCAGGCAGACCTTTGTGAGTTTGAGGCCAGCAGTGGAGGAGTGAGAGCTAGTTCCAGGACAGGCTGCCTCAAAAAAATAAAAAAGAAAGGAAGGAAGGAAGGAAGGAAGGAAGGAAGGAAGGAAGGAAGGAAGAAAGGAAGGAAGGAAGAAAGGAAGGAAAGAAAAGGGCAGGTTTCAATGAAGGAATTGTGGAGAAAGATTAGAAGCCCTGGGTTTGCAGGTTCTGAGCCCATCCTTGAGTACTGGTGATTGGTGGGGACCCAGTCTAGATAGGAATGAACCTAGGAGCTAAAGGCCTTTGAAGCAGGACTCGGGTGAGCAGGAGCTGACACATGCTCTTGTACTCATCTGGTCTTGACCCCTACGACAGAAGACCTAACACAAACAGTGTGAAGGAGAAAAGGTTCCTTTCCGCTTGCAATGTAGAGTTTTCCACGCATGGCAGCTGGCTGTTTCTGGACCTGTGTAAGGGAGCCCCTTACAGGCAGAAGGGCATGGCAATTGAAATCTCCTTACCCTGTGGCTGCCAGGAAGTAGAGGTCAGTGCAGGAAGCAGTGAGGGACAAAATGCCCTTCAAAGGTATGACCTTAGTGGTCATTTTCTCCAGCCAAGCTCCTACCCACCAGCACCCCAGTAATGCCATTCTGTGCTGAATATATCAGTGTGCTAAACCTTTGGCGACAGCGGTGCCCTCATGGTCCAATCTTCTCTGTGGTGGGGGTGGGGTGGATGGAGCAAGCCTTCAGGGACACTTTGTATCTAAACCATAGCAGCTGCAGAGAAGATTGACACAATGAAGCAGAACTTAAGACTTTAACCTGTGTCTCCAAGAGAATCAACTTCCTGCCCAGCCTCCAGCTTCAGAAACGGAGAACAGAACTGGACTTGGAGTCCAGAGGCTCCATGTGGGCCCTGGCTCGTCACTGGCCATGTGTGAGCCCTTGAGCTGGTTACAGGATCACTATTCCTATTTCTAAAATGGGGATACTGGTCGTCTTAACCTCACAGTGCTTTAGGGAAAATGAGTTAGTGTATATGAAATGTTAAGGCTGGGCACATAATAAATTCTGTATCAGCATTAGCCAGCATCATTTCTTTTTTCCATTTCATTAAGGCAAGGTCTTTAGCTCAGCCTGGTCTCAACTTCCTTATGTAGCTGAGGATGACCTTGAATTCCTGATCCCCTGTCTCCATCCTAGGAAATGGAATTATAGAGATGTACTACCCGGCATGTTTAATATATCGCTGGAGGTTGAGCCCAAGGCCTTGCACAAGCTAAACAAACACTACCAATTGAGCTACATTTCCAAAAGGCTAAAAAAGAAATCCTCCCATCACTCTGTCACATCCAGCTTCAAAACATGTAGTTTATAAATTATTTGAAATGCATATTTTATAACATTTTAATGAAATATTTATATTAAATCCATATAAGCTATTAATATGTTTTAATTGACATATAATTGCAATTATATTATGGGGTATACTGTGGTGTTTCAGTACATTGGAACAAGATGTAATGGTCAGATCAGGGCAACTTTCACACACACACACACACACACACACACACCTTCCTGAAAGTAGAATTGGGATTTCACAGCCACTCTCAACCACACAGTGAGTTCCAGGACAGCCTTAATTACATGTGACTCTGTTTCAAAAAGACTACATAATTTCTTCATATTGGGAAGTCATCTTGTGAGCTATTTTAAGAATTCACTCCAATTCATCAACTATTGTTACTCTATTTTGTTCCTATAGTGTAATCGATCCTCTGTCAATTCCCATCTCCACAAATCAAACTCCCTTTCCAGTGCCCCCAACCCTGTCCAGGTTTTGGCAAACACTACTTCCTACTCCTTTGGGATCAGCCCCACCTCCATATACAAGTGAGAGCGTGTTGTGTTGTCTTTCTGCCCTTAATTTATTTTCCTCTGTGTGAGGAAGCTGAGTGGGAATTTCTCGCATGGCTTTGGAATTAAGAATAAGCAACTTGATACCGTCAGTTATGTACCAGCATCTTCTAGGTACTCTCACATCTCTGGGCCTCAAAACCATCTGCCTCATAGTTTTCTCGCCTAAGAGTTAATATTGTAATGTCTTCTCTAAAACTCAGATCATCATTTTAAGAAAACCAAAAATAATGCCTTCCTTCTAATGCATAGCTTGAGACTGGGTTTTGCATGACACCCTCTGGCCCCTCTCCCTTGCTTTGGTTAGTGACAGGTGGCATTACCCAAAATAAATTGTCCTCCCTCAGAGCCCCCTGATGTGAAGACAGTGAAACCGGCCCCAGCCTGGAGCTCTCACAGGCTTTCTGGAACTATCTGTTTCGAGTGGGTGACTCCAGAAGCCAATGGGAGAGCCATTTCTCCCTCAGGAGTTAGGTAGGGATAAAGCCAGTGAGAAGTTGTGGGACAAATGATGCAGGTCATACCATGTTACAGTGTCACTGTGCAGGGCTGGCAGCTCTGACCTAACCTGCATCAAGGTAGAAGATGGTGTGCATATAGTGAATGGCAGTTGGGTGGTGCCACTGGGTGGCCAAGGTGAATTATGAGCAGAGGATGCTTTGTCTCATGTGATAGTTAAAAAACAAAAGCAGGTGTGATGGTGTATTTCTATAATCCCAGCCAGAGAGTGGCAGGGGCAGGCCAGAGGATCCTCCTGCCAGAGATAATCCAAATATAGCATCAAACTCCAGGTTCAGAAAAGATACCCTATCTCAAAATGTATGATGAGGCCAATGATGTGTTTTAGCTTTCTGTACAAGTCTGATGACCAGAGTTCAATTTCCAGGCCCCACATGGTTGACAGAAAGAACTGACTGATGCAGGTTGTCCTCTGACATCCGCACGTGCACACCTACCCCACCCCCAATCAATCTTTTGTTTTCTTTTTGGTTTTTGAGACATAGCCCTGGTTGGCCTGGAACTCACTATGTAGACTAGGCTGGCTTCAAACTCACAGAGAGTTGCCAGCTTCTGCTTTCTAAGTGTTAGGATTAAAGGAAGTTATGTGCCATCATACCCAGGGATTTTATTATTATTATTACTAAAAACAATATGGTAAAGAGTGATAGAAGAAATCTGATATCAACATCTGGCCTTCAAGTGTACACACAGACACACAGGCAGGCAGACACACACACAGCAAAGACAGACGGCATGCAAACAAACATTCCCCATTGTCTTGTACCAAAAGCTGAAAAAAAATGGTCATACACACCCCAGCTCTCAGGCAAAATACACCCTCAACAAAGACTCTGATAGCTCTAAATACTGCCTCCGTCAGAGCTATGTTACAAAATGAACATTTCCCCATTTCCCATATGGCCTTTTTGAGAAGGGATTAAAAGAAATATGAGGAAGAGGTAAGACAAAGGAAGGGAAATGAGATGGCAGCGCAAACATGCGCTTGAGTTAGAATAAAAGGCTAGAAAGCTGTGCTGTGAGCAGCACATACCATTTCCCTGAGTGCTGCTGAATGTAGGCTGTGCAACATCTTTAGGAGGTGTCATTAGCACTTGGCACATTGTGCAGGCGGAACTCTATGGCAACCACCCAGTCCTCTGTCTCCTTCAGATGACATGCCAAACTGCTGATTTAAAAAACTGACAAAGGGTTGCCTTCTCACACAGAGGGCCCAGATAAGGGCTTTTGCGACTTTTCAGCCGGAAGTCCTAGTGTTCCTGAGCAGGAATGACCGGGAGCCTTGAGCTCTCAGTACCACTGTGAAGACTGACATCGGAACCATGGCTCCCTGCTCAACAACAGCATCACTGTACTGCTTCTGACTGTAGGTGTAGAGTCCACGACACAGCACGTGCATGCCGGCGAGGGACACCTGCCCCTCTTTACCTCCTTCTCTATTGTGTCTTCTCAGTGATAGCTGGAGTTCACACTTTTCATTTAAATAGTTGTTGCTGTTTTCTGAGACAGGGTTGCAGGTAGCCCAGGCTTGCCTTAGATTCTCTGTGTAACCAATGATGATCTTAAAGCTCCCATCTCTGTGTGCCACCAAGCCCAGCTCTAGGTGTTTGTCATGATTAGTTGGAATGTAGCCAGTGGTTTTTTCTTCACTGCATTTTGATTTCATGTTTCTGGAGACTGAATCCAGGGCCCCGTTGCTAGGAAAGTACTCTACCACTGACCTAAAGCCCAGCCCCCGTGATGCAATCTGAGGGGAAAACCTCTGTCATTGAAAAGCCTTGACATGAGCCAACTGTGGCCAGGCATGGTAGTGCCCATGTTTGACTCTGGCACTTGGAAGGCAGAGGCAGGAAGATCTCTATGAGTTCACGTGCTGAGTTATAGAGCAAGCTCCAGGATAGCCAGGGCTACATAGAGTAGCATCTCTGGAAGGGTGGCGAAGGGTTTCTTTTGTTTTACAAAACTGCTCTACAAATGCACAGTCATTACAAAGAGTGAACCAGAATTGTGTGCACAAGTTAATATGTCATCCTCCCCCCACCCCCGCCACAGGGTTACCTGGAGCCACAGGAAGTCCAGGGGAAAGGGGAGAGAAGGGAGATGCTGGTGAACTGGGCTCTCCTGGAAATGAGGGCCCACCAGGGCAGAAAGGTGAAAAGGGAGACAAGGGAGATGTGTCCAACGACGTGCTTCTCACAGGTAGGCTGCCTGCCGCAGGGTCTCGACACCAGGGCATAAAGACCTACCTGCCTCGTCCAATCCAGGGGCTGTTCTGATGGCTTTGATCTTTCTGGCCCTCTTCTCCGGAGCATGTTCTGGGATGCTTTCTTCCCTGGTTTGTTTGAGGCAAGGTCTTCTGTATCCCAGGCTAGCCTGGAACCCCGCTGTGTAGCAGAGACTGACCTTGCCTTGTCCTCCTGCCCCCACCTCCTGAGTGTTGGGACTATAGCGGGGTACGCTTGCCCATGTGGACAAGTGTGAGTCCGGTATCCAGCATAAGGAATTTAACTATTACCCTGGTTGGCAGGGTGTGGTAGCTTCTGCCTGAAATCCCAATCGTGGGGAGGCTGAGGCAGCATGGTTGCTTCAAGTGTGACTGCTTGGTAAGACAAGGTGAGTGGAGGCAGAGTTGAACTAGGCTCATGGCTGTTCCGCTACACTCAGAAGTGCTCCCTCTAGCTGGCTCAAGAAGGAGAATGGGAGGGGCAGGGTAAGGGGGTGAAGTAGGGCAAGGGGGAGGAGGAAGGTGAGGAAGTAGAGGAAGAGGAGGGAGAGGAAAAGAACCTTCAGGGTTCTAAAGAATCAGAACTGGGGTCTCCTGGCACCACAGTAACCGAGGCCAGGCTCTGCTAAGAGACACTGGAGCTGGGATCCTGCTCTGTCACTTGTCACCTACACCACCACTCCCTAGCAGAACTCTCCTGGGAAGATCCCATTCCCACCCCACTGAGGGACTTGGAAGAATGAAGGAAGATTGCTAAGACTCTTGGCACAGACCCTGCATAGAATGGGTCGTCAGGACCTACTATGGTAGCTCCATTTCTAGGAAGGGATGCACGCAGTGGTACTCCAGAGCTTATCTTTCCCTAATGGGAAACTGTCACTCTTTTTTATATCAGTTTCTCCCCTTCCTTCTCTCTAGGTGCCAAAGGTGACCAAGGCCCGCCTGGTCCCCCTGGACCCCCCGGGCCTCCGGGCCCTCCTGGAACCAGAAGATCCAAAGGCCCACGGCAGCCAAACATGTTCAACAACCAGTGTCCAGGTCACTGAGCCCTGGCCCCAAGAAACCCACTCCTTACCCTAATGATATCTCTTCCAGACTGCCAGGCTTTGAAAGAGGGAGAATTTGTCCTAATGGGAGTCCTCCCTGCAACAGGGGCATGAGGACTATGACAGGCCAGCCCTGGACCTACCGCCCCTCCCCTCCCTGCCCTCCCAGCACTTACCTCCATGCCATTCTTTCTTCTTGGCCGTATAAACCTCTCCCCATCCCTGGAGCAGTGTTTTATTTGGTTTGTTTTTAATTACAGTTACAACTGAAGAACACGGTGTCACTAGGTCATCTGAGCGCAGCATCATGAGGGCTAGGCTGTTAACAGTGGCAAGCTCCTGAGAGAGTGAAATGCTGGAAGACAGTGGAGTAGTCCAATTGCTTAATTCCCTGCAGGGAGTAATTAGAGCATTTCCATCACTGTCAGTAGTGTGTGTGCTGGGGGAAGCTGAACCCAGAGCCCCACGCCCACCACGTCTTAGCTATACCTGCAGTTCTCCACCACTTAGTGAGTGGGAGATCATATCGCCAGCCACGGTGCTGTCCTTAGTTCTTCTGATCCCCATGACTCTCCTAGAAGGCTGGCATCCTTATGTCTGGCTTACAGATGGGAAATAGACACCTAAGGAACTACCCAGCCCAGTTCAGTTCAAAAGTTCCCTAGAAGCAAAGGATCACAATAATGGAAAATATTTCTACAGCAGATTTCAAACTTGAATGATTACCCACAATGACTTACCTATCTTAAACCAGGAGGGATAATTTGAGCTGTCATTTCAGCAACAGATATGCAGGAGGACCCTGACCTGGATTCTCTTTGACTTTTTCCAAACAATTGCATTGTTTGAAATAGTGTTCTTTCTAGATGTTTTCAGGGAATGAACCCAGATACCGGAGGGGATCTGCTGGGAAGCTTACGTCTTGGGATTGCTAAAAAATCAAGCAAGCAAGGAGCATGGTGGAAATGTTATAATAGATATATTTGGGACTTTGTGAGGAAGTGGAGGTCATAGATATTAACCTTTAATATAACCCCATTGTGACGACAGCTTCTGTTTCGACTGTTGCCATTTTAGGTGAGGCGTGTGTCGCACCAAATGACGACACCTTGGTGGGGAAAGAGGATGAGAAAGTAAATGGACGCCATTCTCCACAAACAGGTACAAACCCTGGGTACCCTAGGCTGGGTGTGCCTTCATGCTAGTGTGCTTCACCAGTCTCGGCAGGACCTAGATTCAAGCCTCAGCACCACACACAAGAATTGCTTGGAAATTCATAACTGGATGCCTTGACTGTCATAATTGTTAGGTAAGTAACTTCCTCTTCTTCTAACAGAATCCATGATCGCTTCCATTGGAAACCCAGCCCGTATACTAAAAGTTAGAGAGACTTTTGGGACTTGGATAAGAGAGTCTGCTAACAAGAGTGATGAGCGCATCTGGGTGACAGAACATTTTTCAGGTACTTCCCTCCAGAGATGGTCCAACTGGTGCTGTAACACCTACCTTCAGGTTTATCCCATACCTGTGTTCCAAGGTCCCCACTAGCATTGATATAAGACTCTATTTTAGAAAGCACAACTAAATAGGAAGAACACTTTCCTATTTGGGATGTGCTGATTGCCAGCTTTGTAGCTCGGTCCTAGGGACACGACTGCTATAGTGTAAACTATCGAGTTTTAACATGATAGCTGGAAGGAAACCAATAGTATGACAGGTTTTATCAACCAAACCACAACGTGGAAGTGATATAAGAGACAAATTATGCCACACAAAGTACTAATCATCTGCCTCTGAGATGCGGTGTCTTCATGGTGATATGGCCTGACAAATTCTGTGTGCACTAATTGCTCTCTGAGTTTGATGCCATCCTATGAGAGTACTTCTGGCCACGTTTCTCACATATTTGTTGGACAGAGCCTAAGAGGGAAGGCAAAGAACCATCTCACAGTCTCCCCCATGTCTGAACTTAGGCCCAGTTGTACTGTTCTCAAATGCTGTGGTTGAAGTGTCCAGTGGTATTAACAGTGGCCTTGTTCCAGAAGGATCTGACGGGATATACTGGCTGACAAAAAGCTAAGAGCTGCTTCTTGATTTTATCACCACTAACTCAACAGTGCAATAATAGCCTTCATCTCCCAAGCTGAGGGTTTGGGCCTCAAAGGAAAAGAGAAATGCTAATAGAAGCAGCAGTGATCTTAGTGGACAGCAAAGGGTGGGAAGCCACAAGCAGTAGCTGTACAGGTGTGTGTTCCCGGGGTAGGTTTGCGCTGCCTGGTTTTTATACATACATAGAGTGTGGCAGGTGGGACAGGACACAAGTTCTCTCAGTAGCCTGGCTTTTCACGGGACGGTAGGACTGTGGTTGCTGCTGGGTAAAGGTAACAGCTTCCCCCGCTTCCTTCCCTCCTGCAGGAATCATGGTGAAGGAGTTCAAAGACCTGCCAGCTCTTCTCAATAGCAGCTTCACCCTCATCCGCCTCCCATATTACTTCCATGGCTGTGGGCATGCAGTTTACAACAACTCTCTCTACTACCACAAGGGGGGCTCCAACACTATAGTGAGGTGAGCCCCCTGGTCCTCCATGCCTTGCAGTGACTCCTTAAGGGTCTCCTACGGCACCCATTGTGTGTTGCCTTCTGCAGTTGTTTAGATGTGTTAGATCTTTATGTATCTAAGTAGGCCAATCAGGGTTCGTTCCCTAAAGAAATGGCAGAATACGGTGAAGGAGCCTGGGGTCTGCATCTGTTGCTGATGGGGACCTATGAGAAGATGAGAAGTGGGGAGAAGGAGACACGGAGTGTGGCATCTCACATCCTTTGAGATAGGAAGCGAGCAGAGTTGGAGCCCTTCTAGCACAAGGGGCCATTCTCTGACATCAGAGGGCTCACTTTCTCTTGAGACAAGTTATGTTGTTAAAATTCTTTCCCTGGGAGGGACATAAACAACATCTATCCCTCCTCTGAAGTTCCAATGGCAAACAGAAGTGTGATTCTGCCCTAGTTCAGTCTGGGGAGCCAATGAGTTATTATGCTTACTTACAGAACAATGGGTGAGTTGCTTATCCTCAGCAACATGGGTAACCTTAAAGCAGCCACACTAGAAAGTCTACACCTAGCATGGATGATGGCTGCCCCCTCCCCTAGTCCTTCCTCTAGCCCCTCCCCAAGGCCCCAAGACCACATGCAATTAGGGCAGAATTGCATACAACTGGTTGGGAGGAGTGATTGGATATTCAGGTGAGGGACCCATGACCCTCCCTAGTCCTTCCATCTATGACAGAAAGTTGGAAGTCATCACACCCAGCTATAATGACCTTTTACAAGCAGGCCCAACCAGTTTGGTGTGGAGGATAGCCAAGACAGCAAATGTTCCTCCTTGCCTCCCTCTCCTACCATCTCTTCTCCGGTCATCTTGGTTACCCATTTGGAACAAACTCTCTGGTACTAGTAGAAGAGGAAAGAGTTCACCTGCTCAGATTCCTTACCAGACCCATGGGTGCCTGGTGTCTGTTTAACCCTAGCTCTCGGCTATCAGGCTACCAGGGCTACTGGGCCCACAGTTGTTGGAGTGGGGGAGTTCTGGTGTAGAGGCCGAGGAATGAGAAATGGACTCTTTAAAAATGGGGTGTTAGTAGAACACACCTAAAATTGGATCTGGAGTTTTTATTTTAGAAGCATGGGTTAAACCCACGGACTCTAGAGCCCCTCTCTCCTTTCTGCTTTTTATATTGTGAGAAAGATTTTTCCTTAGGGAAATGTAAATAACCTACCCCCTCCTTACAGAGCACTAGTGTGCAGAAGGGGGGTCCCACTAAAGCTCAACTTGGGGAACCAGTGAACTTATTGGGCATGCCTTTTAAGCTCAAGTGACTCCCCAAACAGTCAGACCATCACCCTTCACAGATAGAACCCCTGCCCCAAGGCAGCGGACTTCCTTAGACCATAAGGGCACATGCAGCTAGGGCAGAACTGCAGACAAATAGCCACAGTCTCAGGCAAGGATTCTGCAACCCTTCTGATCCCCCATGACCTAGGAAGTATAGCATGAATTCTAATTGTTCTTAATAAGAACCCAGAGACAGATATTGGGGTTAAACCTGAAGATCAGAAAAGCAAAGCAGCCACTAGAGAGTTCTCACCTCTACCAACGCTCAGACCAAAGGGCTCAGACTGCATCTCCAGACCACACTGCTCCTCAGACTGCACTGAGCTCCTGTCTCCTCCCACTTTATATTTCTCTCTAGGGCTGGGATTAAAGGCGTGGGATCCCAAGTGCTGAGATCACCTTTGTGTGAGCTCTGTTTCTCATTTAGACAGATTCAATCTCGTGTAGCCCAGGGTGGCCTTGAACTCACAGAGATCCATCTGCCTCGGTCTCACAAGAGCTGGGGATTAAAGGTATGAGCCACCACTGCCTGGCCTCTATGGCTAACTAGTGTGGCTAGCTTTGCACTCTGATCTCCAAACAAGTTTTACTTGTTAGATCATAAACAAAGTGTCACCACAAGGAAGGAATGTGTCCAAAGTCAACAAGCCCAGTCGAAGGGTTCAAGGTTATGCAGAAGACAGCTGCTAAGCTCAGAGCACAGCGGTCATCTACAACAGACTGGCCAAGTTGCCTAGGCTGCTCTTAAATTCTCTGTGTGGGCCAGGAAGACCTTGAACTTAGCTGTTATAGACCCTAGAGAAAGTAACAAGTATAAGGCCAAATAAGAATTCTTTATTTAGGCTTGTGACCAAGAAGTGACACCTAACACAAAGAACTCTCCTCCCTGAGCAAGGCAGGATAGGGTTTATTAAAAAAAAAAAAAAAAACACACACACACACAATTACATCATACCAGAGGTGGGCAGAGGGTCAACTTTTCAAAGGTTTCAGTTCAGTGGGTTTATGTTGTAAAACAAAGGGCCTCCCAAGGCATACAAGAATGTCCTGCTCAGCAGGATGTACCCGACAGGGGCTGGGGAGCAGTGACTTGAAATGCAAGATGGATTTAGCTGAAACCAGGACAAAAATGGTCACATTGGAGCATTTCACTTAACAATCCTCCCAGGTACTTGACATTATAGTCCTGTAGCACCACCAGCCTTGGGTGAGCTGACTGGGTAGGGAACCCACTGCAAGCCTAGGCTAGATCTGCATCAAGCTGCAAGCCTTTGAGGGGCAGGACTGAGTCAAAGGGGGCTGTTTCTGTGGGGGAGACACCTCGCCCACCCCCATGGGGCTAGAGAGCAGTAGAGTATTCCAGCTGGTACTGGAGTCCTTCCCATGTACTGGCTCTTTTCAGGCTGCTTTCCAGCCTAATTCAGGTTTTCTAGTCTGTTTCTGTTTGCCCTGCTTTCAAAATGCCTATCACAGTCACATAAGCCTTGCTTTCTGCAGTCTGCTGCTCAATGGTGCCCTCTGGTGTTTTCTTTTAGCCTAATAGCCTAGGTAAACTTACCCCCACCACTCCCACCCTGATTAGGTAGTGCTTGAATCATAATTCACTTTTTTGATACTATTGTGGCTTGGAGCCTGCGAAATCAGACCCCAGATGCTAAGGGACATGGAATTTCATGCAGTGGTTGTCTTCATAGCCTTTGCTACATCTTTTGTCAGCTGGTGACTTTTCTCTTAATTCAAAATTTATATGTATGTATGTATATGTATACACACACACACACACACAGATATATATATATATCTGTGTGTGTGTGTGTGTGTGTGTGTGTGTGTGTGTGTGTATATATATATATATATATATATATATATATATATATATATATATATCTTTTGGGAGTTTTAAAGCCCAATTTAGAGGCTAGATATGTATCTCGGTTGAGAGAGTGTCTGAAGCTCTGAGTTTGATCTCCAGCACTATAAAACCTAGGCTTTTTGGTGCTGCTAGCACTTGGGTGGAGGCAGGAGGATTAGGTGTTCAAGGCCATCCTCAGCTACATTGCTAATCTGAGGATTGTCCATAACCACACTACTGTCTCCTTTGCTTCTGATAGCACAGGCTCATGACTGGCCTTCATATCCTTGCTGCCCAGAACACCATTGAAGGGCAAGTACAAGAGAAGTTGCCTGGAGCTTCTCAGCAACAGGAAAACAAACAAACAACAAACCCCACCAGTCCTGTTCGCTCAGTTTTTTTTAATTTATTTTATATAACCAAGTCCATTTAAATGAAAACAAACATAGACAATATTTGGGAATTTGGGCGTCGTTCTTTCCAAACTACTTCCTGCTGGTAAGGGGCACTGTCATGGGGGATTCGAAGAAGATGCAAAAATCTTGGCTGTAGTCTGTAAGGCTGCTTTGTCCAGCTGTTTTGAATGTAGGATCACCTGGTACTCTGTTTCAGGCTGTCTGGCTTGATCAAACCACATTAGTCTGGAAGGAATCCACAGCTTTTCATTTTCTGTGGAAACAAAAATAGAAATCCTTTTCCCCAGTAACTTGTCCTTGAACTTCAATTTTGGAGTCAAAGCATTTTTGCTGCTCAGTTTTATAGGAGCCTAACAAACGACCGTGCTCACAACACAGCTACCCCATCTAACTCGTTTTTTTTAAAAAACACGTTTCAGATTTGAATTTGGCAAAGAGACACCCCAAACCCTGAAGCTTGAGAATGCTTTGTATTTTGATCGAAAATACCTCTTTGCAAACTCCAAGACTTACTTCAACATAGCTGTGGACGAGAAGGGCGTCTGGGTTATCTACGGGTCAAGTGTGGATGGCTCAAGCATCCTGGTAGCACAGCTGGATGAGAGGACATTCTCTGTGTTGAAACACATCAATACCACATACCCTAAATCCAAGGCTGGCAACGCCTTCATTGCTCAAGGGATCCTCTACGTCACAGACACCAAAGATACGAGGGTCACATTTGCCTTTGATCTGTTAGGAGGGAAACAGATTGATGTGAACTTTGATCTCAGAATGTCCCCCTCTGTTCTTGCCATGTTATCATACAACATGAGGGATCAGCATTTATATTCATGGGAAGATGGCCACTTGATGCTTTATCCTGTGTTGTTTGCAGCAGCAGCATCAAGCCAGCGCTAGGCTGCCCCCTGTTTCTTCCTTACACTCCACATGTTTCTTGGGCTGTTCCAGCCCAGCAGAAAGCTTGTCTGTAAACAATATCCAGGTCCTTGGATCACAACCCTGTGCCACAGGCACTTGTGCAATCAGTGAGTCCTCTTCAAACCAGGTTGCTCAGATGGCTACAAATTGGAAATGGAAATGGCTGAGGTCTCATGATTCCTCCTCAAACTCAGCAAGTTGGCACTCTTCCTTAGTTTCCCCATTGGTAATATGAAACATCTGAGCATGTTGATAACAATGTCCTCTATTTGAATGAAACTCTGTGATTCTTTGCTGGTTATATATTAGATTGCTTTCCTTCCTCCCCCTCGTCTTCTTCTTCGCCTCCTCCTTCTCCACCTCCTTCTCCTTCTTCTTCTCATGTAAACAAGTTCTCTGCAGCTTGAGGGATGAACACATCTGTAATGACTTACATTTGGTATCTAGAGTAGGCACATTGGCTCTTAAGGCATCTGAGGTACCGTGTTTTCCATAATTTGTTATTCTTCTCTGAATGTGCACCTGCCACCACAGAATGGTCACTGTTTTCAGCTCCTCAGTACAAATCCAAAATATGTAAAAAGCAAAACAACAAACAAACCCATGAATAGCTACAAGTCTCTAAATGACACTGCATCAAGCCCTTCCAGGTGTCTGTCGGTCTCTGATCATGTCTGTCTGTTGCTGGGAAGCATGAACACAGATTCCTCAGCTCATGGCCACTTCTGCTGAGGCTACGGGATTGCTGTCAGAGTATTAAACACTCAGTGGGCAATCATCTGGTTAGAGTCATGGAAACATGATGGTTTTCTTGGAAGAGAGGCACCATTTGCAGTTACTCCATTTGCAGTTAGAACAAGGGAAGACAACTGGCTCAAAGGCCAAAGCCAGCCTGTCTCCCGTTGCTGTAAGGGGCGTCACATTCCTGTGCCTAAGAATCATCCTGCAGACCACAACAGCAGTGAACCACAGCAGTTCTGAAAATCCCACATTACCACTCAATCTGCTATACCCGGGCGGCCAGAATACGGAGCTTGGCAGAGGGTGTCAGGATTGGAACACTTAACTAACTACCGAGAAGTGAAGAGGAAGCTGCTGCCATTTATTACAGAGAGTAGTGGGCTTATATACCCAAGGGGGATGGGCTAAGCATAGGAGAAAATCATGCATCACTCACACCTGGGGTCAAGGCATGGGCGCTGCACACCGGAAACTGATGAGAACAACCTTGTTTGATCCACCTTGAGAGCACAGGAGTACAGCTGCATGGGGAGGAAGAGAGCTGCAAGGGACAAGTACTTAAATTTCCCAACACCAATCCTTTACAGAAAGAAAGAAAAATGCTGACCTTATTCTAGGACACGAAGTGAGCCAAGCTCCTGGAAGGGCTAGTGCCCCAGGTCCTGTTCAAACTGAGAAGTGGCATTTTATGTGGCTTGAGCTTTGGCAGAGGGAAAAGCTAAGAACAGCAGCAAGTGAAGTAAGGGAACCTCCAGTCAGGGAAGTATTCGCTCCCAAATGGTTCTCCAGGTTTGTTGTGTTCCTCTTGGATGTTAGAAAACGATCTAGTTGAATAGGCTCCTACGCACCTTAAACGGGCATGTTTTCTGCCAACTCCTTCAGCCTCAAACTGAATTCCAGGCAGGACCATGGAGGTCAAGAGGGAGCTGGGAATTTTACCATGCCCTGAAGACAGGAAGAGAAACTACAGAAACTATCCAGGAAAGATCTGTTCCAGTGTGTGTGCTCTGGGCCCAAACCCATTCTCAGTGGTCCCGTGCATTGCCTGGTTTTATGTTTCAACAGAAGCGCTTTAAGACTCTGGGTGTGCACATTTAGCTCCTTGTTGAGTTCTCAAGGTAATGGTCCGGAAGATTTTCCATTTGGTTGGCTCTGCCTGTCATCACAGCTTTTAAAGATATTCTCTCAGATTAGGTTGTTGCAAGGAGCTCTGTTTAATCAGCGTGTCTAATGAATGCTATTGTTCCTTTAAAGCAGTCAAATATGTGGTACTGTTTTTGAGTACAGCAGACCTGGATATAAACATAATTCCCTTACTATCAGTAGTATGGCTGAGAATAGATACAGTGCTAACTGTACATATATCACAAGCGAAACAGTTATTGAATTAGCTCACATGGTTTTGGTATCTGAACTACCAACTACCATAGTCTGTTTTTTGTTTGTTTGTTTGTTTTTTAACAGGGTCTGTGTTTGCCAGGGCTGATCTCAAACTCCTGAGGTCAAGTGATCTTCCTGTGTCAGCCTCCTGAGTGCTGGGCCCCAGACAAGAGTCTCTTTGTCTCTCTTTAATTGTGGGTAAGGAGTCATATACTCACTAATAGAGAAGCTCACACTGAGATTCTTGTTTGATTCTTTTCATCACTGTTTTCTTTTTCTTTTTGTTATGGTATGATAGGGTTAGAACAAGTAATGATGACTGCCATTTAATGACAGTTTGTCTTTACAGAAGCTGAAGAATTAATATTTTATTTTTTTCTTGCAAACAGTACTTTATATCACACAGAACACACACGCACAGGTGTTTCAGGCTCACTGTGAAAATAGGAGGCACAGTCTTGTGTTTTTAAGTCAAGATATTATTTTAATCAATTCCACCATCACTGATAGCCAGAGTAGTTCTAAAGCATTTTGCATATCTCTGTTTGAAATCAAATAATTCTTGAATTCTTCTCAAATCTAAAGTAGATACCATCCTACTAGAAACCATACCTCCAGCTTCGAAGCGAGGCCAGACTCTCTATACCACAGCATTTTCTTTTAACTGCTAGAGAGCCCCACTAATGCTGCACAGGTGGCTCTGGTCTGGGTGCATCATGAGGCAGAGGTGACAGAATGGGGAAGCATTCCAGGCTGAACATTTCAGATCAGTTCCGGCCTCGGGTTCCTTCAAAGTCTTTTTACTCTCAGACTCAAATGGCGAAATGTCCAATGAGAAAGCCCAATTCTTGGAAAGTTGGCCATCGTCTTCCAGCCATACAAAGTCTATGTGAGCTTTGCCTGTGCGGTATGGAGCGGGAAGTGAGGGGCAGAGTTCAGTTTTCCTCAGCGCCGTGTGGCCTTGTCCCTCACATAGTTCCCATCTGTAACCACAGATTTCAAATGGCCAGCTAATAACAACTGTAGTTAGTAAAATAAAATTATCACTATCACAGATTGTTCCTACTATAGGAAGACATGGAAAATGGACAACTAGGAACCAAACTTGTTTCAGTATGTTTGTTCTCTGTGAGACACACCGTGACCAAGAGTGACTTGGAGGGGTAGAGGTTTATTTCAGCTTACACTATAGTCTATCGTATAGGGAAGCCAAGGCAAAAGCTAAGAAAGGGGAACATGGAGGAATACTGTTCAATTCTTGCACTTAGGCATCTTTCTCCCACAACTCAGGACCACATGCCAAGTGTGCACAGACCACAGTGGGCTGACCTTGTAAGTCATCAATCCAAGCAATTCCTCACAGATGTGACTGTAGGCTAATATGATGGAGGTACTTCTTCATTTGGGTTCCCTCTTCCTATATGTGTCAAGCTGACAACCATGATTAGACACCATAGAATTGGCTACACACAGATGTAAATTGAGTAGATATTTGATGACATCAGCAGGGCAAGGGAACTGGGAATCTATCTTCTGGGGTCAAGAATAAAAATGCCTGCTTTCAAAAGCTAGGCTTGTATGAATTTGAACAAGTCTCAATTCTTTAGAATAATAGTATAACCTAATGTGCTGGCTAGTTTTATGTCAACTTGCCACAAGCTTGAGTCATTTAAGAGGAAAGAACTTCAATTAAGAAAATGCTTCCACAGATCTGGCTATAGGTAAGCATGCAAGGCATGTTTTTTTTCTAGTGATTGATGGAGGAAGGCCTGACCCATGGTGGGTGGAAACACCCCTGGGCTGCTGGACCTAGTCATGGGAGCAAGCCAGTAAGCAGCACCCCTCCATGGCCTCTGCATCAGCTCCTGCCTCCATGATCCTGCCCTGTTTGGGTTCCTCCAATGATGAACAATGATGTGGAAGTGTAAGCCAAATAAACCCTTTCCTCGACAACTTGCTTTTTGGTCATGGTGCATTTCATTGCAGCAATAGACAGTTATATACCTTTATGTGTGGAATGCTCTAAGAACTACAATTCTTGAGAAATTAGAATTTTTCTGTTCCTAAGACAGGGGCACAATATCACTAACTTCTATGTACTGGCTGGTTTGATTAGGCAGGTAACATTGTCAATCCACCAAAAAACCGTCCCTTAGTATGCAGTGAATTTACACTAAGACTGCCTCAGCTAGTGGAAAAGCAGTTCAAGAACCTGATGCCTATGGAGCTTCCCGGTTCTGCCCCTGGTAGCTCAGTGTGCACTGCTTTTGACCTTCATAACTGAACAAGTACAAAACAGAAGTAAAAAGAAAATAAGATCCTTGCCCCTGTAAGTAGGCCATTCAGACTTTGCAAATATCTTGTAGCTGCTAGTGGTGGGTTTTAAATAAGGATGAGGGCTGGAGAGACGGTTCAATGATTAGGAGTACTAGCTGCTGCTCTTCCAGAGGATCTGGGGTTCAATTCCCAGCACTCGCTCACATGGAAGCTCAGAACTGTCTATAACTCCAGTTTCAGGGGGTCTGGCACCCTTGTTCAGATGTATATGCAGGCAAAACACCAATGCACACGAGACAACAATCATTAATTAAAAATAACAAAATATGGATGAAATTAATCTCCCAGCTTCTTTTCCCTCCTAATAAACTGTTAATGGTCAACCTTGACAAGTGAAGTTGTTTCAATTCAGTTTCTTTTTAAAAAGTAAGTGTGTGTGTGTGTGTGTGTGTGTGTGTGTGTGTGTATACATGCGCGCACACGCCCACATAGGTGCCTGCTGAGTTCTCCAAGTCTCACATCTCCCTGGAGCTAGAGTTCCAGTCCTCTATCAGAGCAAAGCAGGCTCTTCACTGATGAGTGGTCTCTCCAGCCCTCACTCAAATTTCAGCTCGTAAGTGGTTTAGCTACCTACAAGTTTGAGACCTGTGACTAGCAGTCTGGTTATGTCAGCATGCTAAGCTTGTTTACAAGGAACCATGTCCCCAGTTACAGGATAGGGCCATTACGAGACATGTATCCAACACTGTCATTTTAATATCCAGCAAAGTAGCACACCAGAAGATGGCTAACACCCAAGAGTAGTAGCCCAGGTGCTAGAGTAGATGTTTCCCTGACTTTATTACATTCTCTACCTCATTCTATCATTGACAAAGGACATCTGGTTCTTGTCATTAGAAAGTGGACACAACTGACTTGGACATGTATGTGAAAGTCATTCCTTTCTGGATAACACTGTAGGCTAGCCTCGAATTCACCATATAGCCCAGGCTGGCCTGGAATTCATGGCAGTCCTCCCTCCTAGTCTCTTGAGTGCCAAGCTAGGAGATGCTCCTCTTGAAACCGTATGTAGAGAGTCTCCTTCCTTCCCAGGCAGAGAACAGCCCTCACCAAAGACATTTTCCCGTGATTTGGCAATGCCAATAACCACTTCTGAGGCAGATGGACCATCACTCCCATGGAATACCTTCTTCCCTTTCAAAGTAACCCACTTGGTAGTCATCACCTTTATTTACACCTCTTCTAGGCATCAGCCTCAGGTGGAAGCACTTACATTGCTTTTATATAAAATGTTCAAATCTTAACAGTGTGGCAGACAAAACCATTTCTTAGATTATGCTTCAGCAAACACCTTCTACTTCAAGTGCTAGAATTGCTGTCAACTTCCAGCCTTCATGTAAGCACCTGCAGGAAATGCCCATGCTGCACAGAGCCCCTTACACCGAAGACATGCCTTCCCTCCCACCCCCCCACTGACCGATCATTACAGGCATCTGGGCCCTCATTGGAATGGCTCTAAAAGGCCATCCAGTGCCGAAGTTCTATACATGAGCTTTGTCACTAAGTCTGCATCACTGACATCCCCTTGTCCCTTCTGCTGTGATCCCAGAGGCTCCCTAATGATTTCTGGAGGGCTGACCTCTACTTCAGATACCTTCTCTGGGATCTCAGATCCATGGAGAGTTGCTGCACATAATACAGACTACCAAAGTAAAAATTTATTTTCAGATCAAGGAAAAACAAATTAGTAAAAATACACTCAAAAATTTCACTGGATTTACTTGTACTAAAACTTTGCTAATTTTAAGCTAGGCATGATTCATGCCTTTAATCCCAGTACTGAGAAGACAAAGGCAGAAGTACGTGGATATCTGTGAGTTTCAGGACAGCCTGCTCTACATAGTGAGCTCCAGGTCAGCCAGGACTAATAGAGCTAATAGAGACACTCTGTCTCAAAAAAAAAAAAAAGTTATTTAAATAATAGCATTGATTTAAAAGTAAAATTTAACTGTGAACCCTGTGTTTACATCTGTTAAAGCCCACAAATCTTATTGCATGGGGTCCCAGAAAGAAGCCACTGTTCTTGGTGGAGAGCCCCAGGCTGCCATTGGAACAATACGTGGCCCCATTGCTGCTAAGTTGGAATGGTGTGCCAATGGAACAGGAAGCTCTGGCTGCTGTTAAACTGTAGTTGCAGAATCAGAGAGAAACAGGGATTGAGGACAATGAAATCAGGTGGGAGCTGCTGTGATTGACTGACCCTCCAAACATCCTTTAAAGGCTGAGCATAGTTAACAGCCAACAGAAAGCTAAGGTGACAAGCCAAGCAGCTCTGCCCATCTCCAGAATGCCAAGAATCTCCCTAAAGGGTTAAGAAAAAAGCTCAAGTCTAGAACTTGATTTGAATATCGAAATTACCCAAAGCCAAATGTCAGACATCTAACAAAAGCCTGCTTTAATATATTATTGAATTCAATTTGCAGGACCAAGGCACCTCTCCATCCCCCCACACCCTGTGTCTCAGCTGGGCAAAGTATCTCTCCATATAGAATGGGCTCCACTAAATCAGTTTGTACATTAGTGATAGGTCTTTGACCCACTGCCAGTGGGGTTGTGGATTGTAGGCTGGGTATCTTTTGCTTTATGTCTGGTATCCACTTATAAGTGAATACACACTATATTTGTCATTCTGGGTCTGGGTTACCTCACTCAGGATGTTTTTTCTAGTTCTGCCCATTTGCCTGCAAATTTTAGGATATCATTGTTTTCCATTGTGTAAATGTACCACATTTTCTTTTTCCATTCTTTGGTTGAGGAGCATCTAGGGTGTTTACAATATTTGGTTATTGCTATTACGAATAATGTTGCTGTGAATATAGTTGAGCAAATGTCCTTATGGTGTGAGTGTGCCTTCTTTGGGAAACTCAAGTCTTTAACATTTCCTGTCTCCCTCTGTTTCTCTCTCTCCATTTTGTTTCTACATTTTTAAAATACATTTTAATTAAAATACAATTATAACACTCCCCCTGCATCTGGACATCCAGCTTTCCCAGCACCATTTATTTAAGATGCTGTTTTTTCTCTTGTGCAGGTTTTTTGTTTGTCTGTCAAATATCAGATGGTTGAACTCATGCATGCTTGGGCCTTCTTTTCATTCCATTGGTCTACATGTCTGTTTTGTTCCAGTACTATATTGTTTTTGTTACTATAGCTCTATCAATGGATCTTGAGATCTGGAATGGCAAATCCTCCATTATTTATTTTGTTCAAGATTGCTTTGGCTGTGCAGGATCTTTTATGGTTCCATATAAAATGTAGGATCTTTTTTCTATTTCTATGAAGAATGTTGTACACATTTTGATTGAGATTGAATTGAATCTGTAAATTGCTTTAGGTGGATGGTCATTTTCACAATATCATTTCTACTCTAGATGTCTAATTTCTCAATCTTTTCCTTTAAACGATTTAAAATTTTTATTGTAGAGGTCTTTTGTCTCCTTAGTTAGGCTCACTTCAATGTATTTTACTGTCTTGATGCTGTTGTAAATGGGAATGTGTCTGTGATCTTTCTGAATGTACTTGTTGTTGGTGATAGAAAGGCTTTTTAAGTTGAACTTGTACCCTGCCATTTTGCTGAAACTGTTTTGTTTCTAGTTTTTTGGTGGGACTTTGTGGGATCATTTATATATAATACCATATATCATCTTCAAAAAGTGTATTTATTGACTTACCTATGTTGAAGCAACCCTGTACTTCAGGGGTAAAGCCAACTTGATTGTGGTGATCTTGATATGTGCCTACATGCTGTTTACTATTTTCCCCCTCCTATGTCTTTACCTGGTTTGAGTATTAGAATAAAACTGACAACAAATTTGGGAGTGGTCCTTCCATTTATATTTTTTGAATAATTTAAGAATGTAGTTCTTTGAAAGTCTGGTAGAATTCTGGACCTGAGTTTCTTTAGACAAGAGGCTTTTTGTTACTGCATCAATCTCTTCTCTTTTGGGTCTGTTAGGTTGTTAATCTTAGTTTAACTTTAGTAGTTTAGATGAACCAAGAAACTCATCCACTTATTTCAGGTTTTCCAATTTAATAAAGTACAGTGGGTGTTTTAGGTTTTTCCTTCTAACAGTCTGTGTTTCTCTGGAGTATGCTGTAATGTTTCCCTGATCATTTCTGACTCTGTTAACTTGTGTGTATTTTTTTTTTTTTTTTTTTTTTTTTTTTTTTAGTTAGTTGAACTAAAGGTCTCTTTATCTTGTTTTTCATTTCAAAGAACCAGTTCTGAGACTTACTGGTTCTTTGAAACGTTTGTGTAAATATTATTAATTTGTACTTTATTAGAATTTGTTGCCATCTATTGGGTTTGGGCTTGGTTCTTGTTTGTTTTTTCAAATTCTCAAGTTGCATCATTAAGTCATTTATTTGTACTTTTATTTTGTTTAATGTTAGGTACTTAGAGTTAGCTATAAACTTCCTCTTAGAAGTGTGTCCCACGAGTTTCTTGTATTGTGTTTTTATTTTCATTTGACTCAGGATAACTTTCTTTATTGACTTCTTGGACCCATTCAATAATAAGAGTTATTCAATATCCTTATTAGTTTTGTTTGCTGTTGATTTTAAATTATATTACATAATGGTTGGCTAGGAATTTCAATTTTATTGTATTTATTAAGGTTTGTGTCCTGACATGTGGTCTATTTTAGAGAAGTTTCTACTTTCTATGCACTGCTAAATATGTATTTATTAGTGTCTGGGTGGAACATTCTGTAGATGTATTAGGTATATTTGATGTAAGATGTCACTACAGTTTCTTCTTTTTTTTTTCCTTTTCCTTTCTTTTTCTTCTTCTTCTTTTTTTTTTTAATCAAGATAAACTATCTATTGAAAAGTGTAGTGTGTTGAAAGAATATACTATTGCTGGGTTTATGTTAATCTATGCCTTTAACTCCATTAGTATGTTATGAAATTAGGTTAGGTATACCCTAGTTTGGTGCACACATGCTTAGTGTTGTAATGTCTTTCAATTAACTGATCACTTGATTAGAATAAAGTGCCCTTGGAGTCTATTTTGTCAGATACTAGTATGGCTATTCTGGCTTGCTTCTTGATCCCATTTGCTTGAAATAAAAGTAACTTTTCCTTTCTTTCCCTATAAGGTGGCACGTGTCTATCTTTAATGCTAAAGTGAATTTCTTGTAGACAACAGACAGATGGAATTTTTGTTTTTCTGATTTTTCTTAATCTATCCAACTTTTTTTGGAGGGGGTGGGTCTCACTATGTAGCTCCAACTGGCCTGGAACTTGCTATGCAGACCAGGCTTGTCTTGAACTCATAAAGGCACATTTGCCTCTATGTCTAAGTGTTGGGATTAAGGGAGTATGCCACCATGCCCAGCTAGCCTGTGTTTTTATTATTAAAGAGTTGATTTAATATTTGGAGTTATTGTTGAAAGTTTTGTATATATTACAGTCATTTTGGAACTATTTTGCTGGTGTGTGTTCTTGTGATTTGTACTTAATTGTTTTGTTTTCCTTTGTAAAATTGCTTTGGCTTAACCTCTCTTTTTAATTCAAAATATTGCTTCTATTACCCTGTTTAGCATTTTTATTGTTGTGTAGGAACCTTTTAGAATGTTGTAAGGTTCCCTTTTCATCAATCAACCTAATCAAAAGAAAGAAGCAAAATCCATAAACATTAAACTGTTTTTAAGTCTATTTTGCTAATTTTAAATAGTGTGACAAATGGCAGGTTATTATAAAGCACAAGTTCAAACCTATTACCTGTCAGAGTCTTGTTGAACACTTGTATTATTTTATTATGCTATGCACAAAGACAATGCAGCATTCACGGGCTGCAGTACTCTAGTGTGGCACATGGTGGTAGATGAATGCTTACCCCTGTATTTTTGTCAGGTCTGTTTCTGTGTGTTCAACATTCTCTTCCTTCCAAATACAAAAGCACAATTCCCTGCACAGCTCCTTCATTGGCATTACCACCAGTTACACGCCCTTCAATGAACCGAATCTCTCCAGACAAGGTTCAGTAAAGTAAACACATGGTCAACTCTTAATCCCCACCTCACTATAATTGATTCTTGTATGCATGACATTCCATAGATAATGTTTGAGTGAATAAACAGCTTAAGGGCTTAAAATTTCTCTAACAGTTAATAATTTTATTAAAATTAACTCTTAAAAACAGTGTCAAAGAATGCCAGACCAGTCTACTTAAATAGGCCAAACTAAAATAAAACTCTAACAGATAACATTTTCTTTTACACATGTATTTCACAGCATGAGTACCACATTGCCATCAGAGAAAGGTGCTTTATACCATTATGTATTACTATTTACCACATGGGCATTAAACATTCTCATTACATGATGAGACAATTTGCTGGTAAACACTTAAAACACACACAGACACTGGTTTCAATATTACAATATACTTTTGGTCATAATGAAGGAAATACATCAAAATATGACATCGGCTAATATTTTACAAGCGAATAATATTTAACTCTGCATAGTTTATACAATAGGCTGTGGCAATAAATAATATCACCAACCTCATCAACTGGCCACAAAAAGCCTAACATTCATTTAATTGATATGAATGGTCTATTGGTGTAGTTTCAACATAGCCTTAAATGTGCCTTATTAACCTTAGATACATGAAAAGAAAAGGTACTAAACTGGACTAAGAAGGTATGTTTCGCTTTACTACAAATACGCATGTCTAACATATTACATTCCTGACGTAAAGGCAAATATTTTAATAGAAAAACTAGCAGTCCAAAAAATGTCAAAGTGCAAATCGTGAGGAAAACATTGCATTTAAATTTGCACTCATTTGCAAGTACAGTACTAGCTTGGTATAAACACTAACAGGAAAATATTCAGCAGGGAAGAATGAGAATGGCTGGACACTGCTCCACAATAAAGAAGTGTTTCTGGTGGTCTAGAGCATCTAACACCTCATGACTACCCTTCATTCAACAAAGGAGACAGCGGCATGCTTCATCCATGATGAGAACAGGAAGAAAAACCTGAATCAGCAATGTTTTCTTCCTCGATTTGGTATAAAGGCCCTGCTCATTATTTTAACTTACTGCTAGCTCACCTCAAGTGTTTCTGAATCAGATTTGATACATGATGTAAAGAATAGCTTCCCTTCATACAAGATTGATTTTTTTTTTTTTTAATATGTCAGTGTTATGACAAGGTACATGCACTCTTCCAACCTGGGGAGGCAACACTCAGGTAGAGTAAAGCCCAGCTTGCATCAGATTCAAATTCCACAGAGATCCTCTGTGTTGTTTTCAAGGCATTATTAACAGTGTTTTGGAAAGCAGAATTGCCTAATTCTTGAATTACATCTTTTAGCTGAGAGGTATATAAAGTAAACCCTCAATCTTTCAAACTACAGAATGTCAAGAATTCTATTAGGGATGTTAAAAGCACTGGGCAGAACCCTGGTTTTCAGTGTGCCATCTGCACCACAAGAGAACAGTCGATTGTCCTGGCTGATGTCAATCTGCATGACTCCAGCTCCAATGTTCCGGAATATGGACTGTTTAGCATGTTCATTCTTAAATGAATGAATCAGACCATGGCCTGTCAATCTCCATACCTAGTTTAAAAAGAAAATAAATATGGTCAATAATTATAATAAGAGACCCAAAGTAAAAGTGGCCCTCTCTTTTGTTCCTTGTCTAACTACCTACACCAAAGTCCAATATTCTGATGACTGCTGCTTTCGTAAAAGGCAGCGATATTATCACTCACATAAGTCACAGCCTATCCTTAGACTTACTGCTTCTTCTTCTAAATTTCTTTCCTTCACATTCTGTTATAGTTTTATATTTCACACACACACATGCATATATACATATATATGCATCACTAATTCATCCAATATTTAATCCAATAAAATGTTTCCATGTGAAGCTAGGTCTAATGCAGCATAAAAAATATCTGGTACTTCCTCACCCACCTAGAAACATTCCTTCAGCTGTAAAAGTACTGAGGACAGAGGCAGGAAAAAGAAAGAAAATTCCAAGGTACCAAACTAATTTTGTCAAATGTATCCACATGTAAATCAAACCCACACAGTTGGGGCTGGTGGCATACCTTGTTAGTTAGTGCTTGCCTAGCATTATGAGGTTCTGGGCTCAAATCTTCATCATTACAAAACAAAACAAAACAAACTCTCAGACAGTTTATTCAAAACAAAGACCCTTTTTGTTAATATTTTGTGATACTAGGAATGGAACCCAGGACCTTGTACATATAAGCAAATATTCTACCATTGAGTTACATCCAAGTCTCTTCTAGATTCACAGTAATAATAACTTGAGAGTCCAGTGAATTTGATTATTAACTGGATTTCCAAAGTAGAATAGTTTAGAAAGATTCATACAGACGTAAGGGCTAGCTGGGGGTGGCATGTCAAGGACATCCAGTACCCCATAAGGCTTTACTTCAAGGCCTCCACTAAAGAGTACAAGGGCTGTGTTTTCTCTTTCCTAACAGTCTTGACAACAGAAATGTGCTTACTTACTTTTATATTGCCTTCAGCAGAGCCTGTAGTAAAGTATTCCTCATAGGGGTCCAGAGCCAAAGCCTTAATAGCCGAGTCATGTGCCTGGAAGGTGTGCATTAGCTGTCTCTGTCTTATGTCAAAAATGCAGATGTACCCTTTTCTGCCTCCAGAGATTAGGAGCTGTTGTTTGGGGGCATACTGAAGAACTGTGGCACCATGGTCATGACATGTGAAACCTGAACAGAGAAAAACACCAAGACTTTCCCAAAACATTTGGTTCTGATGTTTAAACTCACATTTAAAATACAGGAGTTACATGGACCCCAGTCTGACAGCTGAGGAACCAACATAGGACCAAACCAGAACCCATGAACGTGGGTATCAGCAAGGAGGACTAAGCAGTCTACGGGGCCTCTGACAATAAAACAGGATGTATCCCTAGTGCAGGAACGGACTTTGAAAGCCCATTCCCCATGGAGGGTTACACTTTCAGCCTAGATACAAGGGGGAAGACCTAGGCCCCACCCCAGTAACTTGACAGATTTTGATGATCCCTCATGGAAGGCCTCACCCTTCCTGGGGAGTGGATGGGGGAGTGAGATGGGGGGTTGGTAAAGGGCATGGGGGAGAGGGAACTGGCATTGATATACAAAATAAGATGACTTATAATAAAAAAATAAAATACTGGAGCTATTAATGCACTTTTTCCATTCCAAGTACTATTTGTTTAGAAAGTGTCTCCCAATAGGTTCACATGTTGAAGATTTGTCCCCAGCTACCAGGGACAGGAATCCAATCACTAAGAGACCATGAGGGTGCTGGCTTCAGCTCTTGATTATACAAGGAAATATTCATATTTGATGGCATTTCTGGGAAACTGTGGAAGGTGGGCCTGGCTATGGGAATAGACCACTGGAGGCATGTTCCTTTGGACCATATTTTCCTACAGCCTTTCCTTTTGCTCCGCTCCCGGTCTACCTTGAGGTGTGTGAGGTCTGCCTCATCACATGTTCTCTGCTGTGCCCACGAAACATGGAGCCAGCAGACCATGAAGACAAGCCTCTGGAACCCTTAACCACAACAAACTTCTCCCTTTAGTTGTTTCTGTCAGATATTCTGCACAGCCACAAAAGAACGAGAAAAACTAAAGAGCATCCATCTTTTAAGTCATGGAATTTCTGAAATCGTGTAATTGCTGAGTAATGCTAGAAAACAGTTTCTACCCATTATACCAATATGGATCATGAACAAAAAATACACACTTAAACCTAAGTCATAAATTCTATGGCTCATACACAACACGGAGAAGCACCATATATGTGAATGGTACACTAACCCTCCTTTACACGCCTTACATGCAGGTTAACTCAAAGTGTTTCTAATAGTATGCAGAAGCAGCAGTGCAGAACAAGCTTCTCAGGGCTCTCACTCTCCTCATCACTACCCAGCAGCACTTACCCCACCCGATGCTACCCTCACCCAACACAACCTCACACACCTGAACACACCAGTCACACGCTAAGGAGCTGCCTGTCCTTCTGCTACAGTTCAGATTAGTGTCTCCAAATGCTTCTGGCTCATGGCACCACTAACCAGATGGTAGCAGAGCTTTTAAGAGATTGGGGCTGCATGGAAGGAAGATAGGTCTGGGGAGTTATTTCCTTGAAGGGTTCCCAATTCTCCCCTCTGCTTCTTGGCAGTCATGAGGAGAGCAGCTTCCTCCTCCTCATGTTCCCTCCATGAAGTACTTCTCTGCCACAGACTCAAAGGACAACCAACCAGGGGCTGAACCTGTTAGCCAAAATAAACCCCTTCTCTCTCATCAACCTATGAGCAAACACTGGGGTCAGGAAGTAAAACTCAAACCTGGACAGCATTCCTTCAGAATATGTCAAAAATCACACCTTAACTCACCGTGAATGAGGCTGTTTCCAGGTGATATTAATGTGTCCCAGAGGCATACATTTCTTTTAAAGAAATAACAAAGTACATCAGAAACAATCATTCTAAAACCATCGATAAGGACAAATTCTGTCAAGAAAAATATTTGTACTTATTTGAGATTTCAACTAGTATGGGGGTGATTTATTTCTTCTAAGAGCTCATCCTTTCCAAACCTACTATAAGGCTGTTTCCTAAGTCCCTGTCATTGCAGCCCAGCCCCTTTCTTTCTATTGCCCTTCTGCAGAAACTGGGAAATGGCTCCCTGCAGAAGGGAAGTGATTACTTCAAGCAAATGGGCACTGGTCACAGCCTGCAGCTAACAAAAACAGCGTGAGGGGAAGACTGGGAAGAATGACTACAGCATGCCAGACACTTGGTAGTGCTAAAGAACTTTATAATGACAGCTTTTTAAATACTAAACCATGCCAGCATAAAAGTGGTAACAGTTACTACAGACTGCATTAGGAAAAATTTTTCTTTCTTTCTGGTAAGGAAAGCCATATTAAGGATTGTAAAATATTAAAATAAAAATCCTTAGATTAAAAAAAAAAACCCTACTGAAAGAAATCCATACTTTCTAGGGAAGATAGCTTTGTGCCTAAAATTTTCTTAGTTTCTGTCAACCTACCTATTGTCATTGGATTGTCCAGATGTTGCAACTAGACTTGAGGAGGTGATAAATGCAAAGTCACTTGTGGCCTTACTGTGGCACTGCCAACTCTGTAGAGAACAAGATATAACCAAAGTTATCCAAAAATCCAGTAGCAACTGAAAGAAAACAAAAATTAGAAGTAGTTGGTAGGTACACTGAATTAAAGGTTATATTCTGTAATCAGGCATGGTAGCTTCTGGACACCTTTAATCTCAGAATTTAAGAGACAGAGGCAGAGTCTGAGGCCAGGCTGTCATCAGAGCAAGTTCCAAGCCAGCCAACAGCTACATAGAAAGACCCTGTCTCAAAAAACAAATTATATTTTTTGAATTATAAAAATGAACAGGCACTACAGTATATGAACTAATGGACACAATGATGGTCATCAGATACTGGGAGGGCTGGAGCAGAAAGACCATTTAACCCTAAGATTCGAAGGTCAACCTGGGTTGTAGTAAGACCCCCACTCCAAACAAAAAATTAACCCACCTCAAACTAAATACATTAGCTTACTAAAGTCACTTGATTAGATTAAAAGTGCCAACCATTTTAGTGCTGACAACCTTGAATAATTTGATAAACTTAAAATAATAGTATAGTCATAATCAACAATAACCTGAGGAGGTGGACTCTAACTTGCCCATCTACCTTAGGCTGTGGTGTAAAAGACTCAGTCAAGTTAACTTTGTAGTCTAAATAGAAGCATCCACCTTTGCCGCCTTTGTGCTCCCTGTGTCCACCCAAGCTTTGCCAATCACAAACACACTTTTTAAAGCAGTCCTGCACAAAGCCTTGCAAGCCTAAAACTGCGCTCATAGGCTCCTAAGAAGTCCTAGCAATGTGGGAAACCATTTATGAAGCCAAGGATTCCTTTCTTGGCGATGAGAACAGAAATTTCAACGTGAGTGCCCAAATAAGAGGATGCCAGGGTATTTAAAAATAAACGGGGCAGGATTCTGCATGACCTGGTCAGACTGAAGGCAAAACATATACTCAAGATTACTTGCATTTCTCAGAAAACATTGTGGCAGTCTACAGTACATGAGTACAACAGGGATATTCTTGTCTTTTACATATAATGAAGGAGTCAGGAAGGGGGAAAACATGGTCAAAATACATTGTATGAAAAGATTGTTTAAAAAATAGAGTTTTTAAAAAATCTATATACTCTATAAAGTTCAATTTAAAAGCATCTGGGTAATCTGTCTGGACCCAGAAGACTCCAAGCTTTCTGATTCTCCATTTATTTATCTGATGTAGAAAGTCCCGCCCAGAGCTGGAGAGAGCTCAGAGGTTAAGAGCACACACTGCTCTTCTCAGCATCCATGTGGTGGCTCACAATCATCTCTAACTTCAGTTCCAAGGGATCTGATCTCTGTAGGTACACATACACACATGCAGGCAAAACACATATAAGAAGAAAACAAATACATAGTCCCACACGGGACAGCGTCGCCTCCCCCTCCTAGGCCACACCAAACTTTTGTCAAGTATTTAACACACTATGGATAAGTGTATGAAATAAACTTTTAGCAATAGAGTAAGGTCTGGTAAGAAGGAAAAGTTCTGAAGGAAATCAGTGCTCAGAACCTCTATGAATCTTAATTATGTACTTAATAAAATTCTACAAATAAAATGAATTGTTTCCAATAAAGACAAAAGTACCATTAAAAAGGTATTCTGAGAAAATCCATGGTTGCCCTTTAAAGTAAAAAGCAAAATTTTTTTGGTAATTTTTGTTTAAATTAATGCAAGATGCTGCACAGAATTGTCATTTTCCAACAGAAACTCTGCTGAGATCACTGTTAAAAGAGACACTTCATCAACACTATGCTTTCTGCATGCACTCTGGGATGGTGAGGGCCACTTACCATGTAAGGTTTAGGGTTCGACGCAGTTTGGTTAACTTGCCAGATACTCAGAAAACCCTCTCCATCTGCAACACCACACTGTAAGAATGGCATGAACATCAAACACAGATTCTCAGAATCCCTGCCAAAGGTAAGATTATCTATAGACAGGACACTTGCTCAGACCCCACTCCACAAACCTCCTCCTACAGCTGTGTCCACTGAGCTTCCCACAAAGTTCCCTGTCACCTTCTAAGTGTACTACACACACACACACACACACACACACACACACACACACACACACACACCAACTGCCTTCCCCTAAGCCTCTGCAACAGAGGGAGGAAGAAATTGGTGTCACCAAGACTCCAGAAAACTGGGTGATGCCAAGGGCATTTGGGGAAGTAGTTTTCTTTCATATAATGCTGAAATGACTGACTGGCAGATTTGTGTTTCTATTATAAGAAAAAGGCTATATAAACAGAATCTAATAAACTGATTGCTCAGTTTAATCCTAGAGTCATCAAATGTTTTAATACAGTTTTAACCAATAATATTTTAACCTCAGTATTCACAGGTATCTTTGGATGCATTTAGCACTAATCCCCAGGAACAAACCTTGTTGCCTTGTGAGTTAAAATACAATCTAGTAACTCTTGCATTGCCAGCTTGCCGGTAACAGACAAGTTGCTGAGGTCGTGTCCATTCAAACATACGTACGCTGCCATCCTGGGCACCTGTGAGATCTAAACACAGAAGGTGGGGAGTTAAAAACTGAAGAGTTTCAATAGTTCTTGAAATCCTTAGATGACAAATAAGATACTTACAGTATTGATGGACAGGGTGTGAAGTCATTCTCTTCACATTATGGAGGTTCCTTTTCATGAGCTTTAAAAGGAGGAAAAAGGGATTTACCCTGTACAGCCAGAAGGGACGAGGAAGGACAGGCATCAGAGCAATTCTCATGCCATTCATCCTTCTAAGAAACTTTAACTGAGAGAAACCCTGCTGGACCATTTAACATACATTTGTGCAAACAGAAGCAATCACTTACTGGTACATCTCTGCCCTGTGAAGACATTACAGACTGCTTCATCTAGTGACAAAGGGACTCTCTTCCAACTACTCCCTTCCTCAGAACAATCAGGTTGCCTTCTCCTTTTTTTTAAAGATAGGTTATGGCTATTTGGCCCAGACTAGCCTCGAATTTGCAATCTACCTGCCCCAGCCTCCTGCATGTAAGGATTGCAAGCATGAACTTCTGCACCCAGCTACTATCCAGACTCTTGAGAGCAGGACATGAAAGAATAGGGAGGGATCCTTCAACTAGTGACCAAGAAGAATTAACCTTTGGTAATCTGAGGCAATTTTCAAACATAAATAGGTATGACTTTGCTTTACCATTCTGTGTCTCAGTTTGTTCATCTATAAAATGATCCTGGAGAATAATAGCATCTATTCTGACCTGTGGTTGATGTGTAAAAAATCATGCACTGGGAAAACTCAAAGTAAATCAAAGTTATCCTCATCTTTAGGATGATTTCTATGTCAAGTAACATCAACATACTTCTTGAGGAGCCCATACCCAGAAACCACATGAGCCTAGAAGTAAGACTTACCACAGTAGCACCAGTGCTGGTCTGCCCACTGCCTAGCCATGGCAGAGATGGAGGCGGATGCACCTGGCTTGTAGAATGGGAGGCTGCACCTGGCTGGTACAGGGTTGTAGTGGAACCACGATAATCAATATCATCTGAACTGTGAAAAACAGTAGCATATTACTCTAAAAGTATCCTTTTCTCAACAGAAATCCAACTACAGAGACTTTATTCAACTATGAAAGATTCTTTTGTTTTTTGTTTTTATTTTGTTTGTAAGTATTTTAACCATCTGTGAGGAGTTATGTGTAGCCGATGGCTAGTGGGATAGGGAGACATTTTCTCCAGTGCACAGCACTGGTACAGTGCCAGTTCTCTTGTAAACAACACTAGTGACTTATCGGGTCATAAACACACACAAAAGACACAGAAAGAGAAGGGGGCTAGCCTAGAAAGTAAGAGGCATCAGTTGGGACAAGGAAGCTAACAGTAATTTGATCAAAATATATTATGTATATGTATGAGAACACCATAATGAAACCCATATGTATAATTAATATGTGACAATAAACACTTCTAGGGGTTAGAATGGCGGGCAGGCCTGCTGTTGCAGCGTCAAGCAAGTGGCTGGAAGGGTTTTGAAAATGGTTTTATAATGCTGCAGGATTCAACAAGCTGGGTTTAATGAGAGATGATATAATATATGAGACTGAAGATGTCAAAGAAGCCATAAGAAGGCTTCCCGAGAATCTTTATAATGACAGAATGTTTCGAATTAAGAGAGCCCTGGACCTGAGCATGAGGAATCAGATCTTGCCTAAGGAGCAGTGGACAAAATATGAGGAGGACAAATTTTACCTTGAACCCTATCTAAAAGAGGTTATTTGGGAAAGGAAAAAGAAGAATGGGCGAAGAAGTGATCTTGTAGTTGAGATCTGTGCATGTGCCTGGTCTCACCATATTTTAAGAAGTTGTTTCAATATGAATCACAATTTAAGAGTTATTTGCTCTGTAGATGCCTCACTTTAAATGTCTATTATAACAACAACAACAAAAAAAAACTTCTAAAAAGTATCTAGCCCAGATTTTATTTTTATTAAATATAAATACTAAGTGATCTCTTCCATACAGGCAGCCCACATATCAAATTATTTCATTTTACTTTATTTATTTGCATGGTTTTATTTTTGTGTATGTTTGGTTTATTTATAGCTGCATGGACCTATGGAAGTCAAAGGTTGAAGTCAGGTGCCTTCCTCAATGGCTCTCTACCGTGTTCTTTTGAGGCAGGGTCTCCCACTCAACTGGAACTCCCAATTTCTACTAGGCTGGAAGGCCAGCAAGCCCTGGACCCTACCTCTAACTGTTTGCCTGTGCTGGTGTTATAGATACTTGCTACTCAGGCTTTAGATGGGTCCTGGGGATCCAGATTCAGGTCCTCATGATTATGTAGCAAACACTTTTAACAGAGCTCTCTCTGGTTTATTTGCTTGTTTTTAGACAATGTCTTGCTATGGAGCTAGCCTGGCCTTCAACTTGAGATCTTGTATTTGGCTTTCCTGAGTGCCAGAATTACAGGTATGAGCCAACAACCCCTGCCCCCCCGCCCCAGATGCAACTGAGTCTGGGACTCTTGAATGCTAACCAGGGACTCTGAGCTATAGCCCTAATCCCCCCCCCCCAAATATATGTATGTATGTATTCTGTTCTTTTTGTTTCTTTTGTTTGGAGACAAGGTTTCTCTGTGTAACAGCCCTAGCTACCCAAATAATATTTTTAAGGAAGTAAGAGATATGATTTTAAAGCTTTTCTTAAGGCCTATGGTCCCAGTACTTAGAAGGTAAATGGTAGAAACCAGGAGTTCAAGATCATGCTCAGCTACATAGTGGGCTGCAGGATAGCCACAGCAACTGAGACCCTGTCTCAAAAAGACAAAAACAAATAAAAAAAAAAATCTTAAAATATTAATTTCATCATATAAAAATGTGAATATAAGTTGATGATGGTGTTATACACTATATGGTTCTATCCACTATAATCTGTGATTAAAACCCAGTTATAGACTAACAAAAGGATGAACATAGAAAGAAAGTAGCCCCAAGGGTACCTAGGACATAAAATTCCTGACTGGAGAAAAGCAACACAAAAGACAAATTTAAGAAAAGCCTAAATTTATAAAGTATTTCAAAACTCCCCAGATGACAACTAGTTGTTGACATTATTATCTGTAAAAATACTTTACCAAGTGATAAGCAACACTGTAGACCAACTCATCAATGAGTCTATAAATTTTTGCATACTATTTTTCTACTTTCATTATACAAATGGGTTAAATTTACTGACTACTATGTAACTCCTGACATTTCCTTGGGGTTAAATGTCAAAGTGGCAGTTTGCCCCATAGTTCTTCATATCAGATTATTCTTATTTAAATACTATGAAAAGTTTAATGGGAAAATTATGAGTAATTTATAAATTTTAATATAAGCAAAGACATTTTATTGTCAACTGAAGAGAGGTACATCTTTCTCATACCAACAATTTGACAGGCACTGTCTGAATACAATGCTATTTATAATCAGCCACAAGACACACCTTTTAGATTCTCTATCATATTCTTCTCCAATCCATATATATGACTGACAGGCCAGCAGAGAAGTGACATCAAGTTCTTGGACATCATGTGTTGAAGCCAAAACAATTTCATTAGAATTTGCCTATAAAGCAAAAGCACACAATGATTTAGACAATTTCTCCAAAAATCAATACACCGTTTATAATGACCACAGTGTTTACCTTATTTATAGAAAATGCCATGATCATGTCAGATTCCTTATGAATGACCTTTGCCTTCCCTCCTGGATAGCCCAGATCAGCTTCGACCTATAAAACATTGCTTAGGGTTAGCTGTTGCTGTGTGACTCTCCACAGAAACAAACACAGGATTAAAGCATGAAGAGTGAGTAGGGGATCATTAGTGTGTTAGGAATTAGTTTGGAAATCTGCTCCCATGCTCTGAAGCTCTGTAATCAAATACCCCAATTATGAAGAATCCCAATATGAATGTACAAGCAATGATTATAAAAGATGGCCAAAAATTTTCAAAATTTATATTTTATTTTAGATCTTCCAAAAATGTACAAATATTCTGTAATGAGAGAGAGACAGAGAGAGGGGGGGCTAGGTGAAGGACAAAGTCACAGAAAGTCAAGAGAGCCATATGAAGGGTTAGGAAATGGAACAGAGAAGCTAGGAAGATGAGGGGAAAAGAAAGAAAACTTGTCAGGAGAAGGGGAAGCATATGGAGAGTCAGAGAAGCAACAGAAGGAAGACCAGTTGTATTGAAAACCATTCCCAAAGCTGTGACAGAAGTGGAGACGAGAAGAAGGATCTGTAGCTGAGCAGAGCAGAGCTGAGCTGACCCAGGGTGTCCCCCACCCTCCCTCCACTCTTTCTCTTTCTCAGCTGGCAGTTGGTTAGCATGAGATGAGGGGTTAGCTCCAAGAACTTTGAAAAGTGAGCTACAGAGAAGCGCATGGTAGACTACCTTGACATGGCAATCTTCTGCTACGGAGTTGTGTCTGACATGCTCCACATGTTCTTCTACAGACTACATAACACCACACCGTCACAAACATAAAACACATGCATAAAATAAATCATAACGAGAATGAAAAATTTCAAGCTAGAATGGATATCATACAAAGATGATGAAACTGACTTTAAAAACTGCATAAAAGAAAACATCAGATAAACAAAGCAAAATAGCATGACTCAAGTTACTCTATCATATATGCATGAAAACAAAAACTATTTCAAAACAAAAATTTATTTTGTGTATACCACTTATGTAAATTAAAAAAATTTCAAACTATAATCTCAAAAACTAAAACCTGTTTCTTTTAATTCTGTGTTATATACATGTATATATTGATTTATGTGCATGAGGTCACATGGAAGTCAGAATTCAATACTGAACGTCTTCCTTAGTCCCTCCCTACCTTATTTTTTGACACAGGGTTTCTCAATGAATCTGGAGCTCATCAATTACCAGCCAGCAAACTTCCCGGATCCAGCTGTCTCTGCCCCCCCCCCCCAGTCTGCACTTGGACTTGACATGGGTGTTAGGGAATCTGACCTGTATCCTTATACTTGCACATCAAGCGATTTACTGCCTGGGCCATTTTCACAGTTATGCCATTAGTTCCTGCCCTCCCCTGTTTATTCTTACATTTTTAAGGTTCGGAGGACTGAATCCACAGCTTCACACTACCAGAAAAGCACCTTTAGTTTTCAGTGTTTCATTCTTAACTTATTAACAAATCTGAGTAATCATATAATCAGAAGATTATTCTCCCTGTAAATAAATGTTTGAGAGGATGAGGCATGGAAGAGAGAGTATACTTGCTTGTGCCCTGGTTGACAAGTCCTAAGGGAGGTACAACTGGAACTATTTATTCCTCTACCGCAGGAACTCCAGAAGACATGATCAGAGCCTGAAACCTCTCCCCAGTATTCCTGACGTGACAATTTCAGCCTAACAGTCCACTCAAATTCTCTGACCCTCCACTGAGGGCCATGGGGTGTGGGTGGAGCTACAGCAAGGAAGCCTGGGTGACAATGAAGCCCCCAGGAAAACACAGGGGTTCTATTCCCAGAATGGCTAACTTAGTGAAAGTCACAGGAGAGGGGGCTTGCTGAGTCAACTAGCTGCTTTGATATTTATGTGTTTGTAAGTATGTGTTTTTCACCCACACCACATGCGTGGTTACAATAGAGGCCAGAAATGCTGGCAGATTCCCTGGATCTGGAGACAGAGGTCATTGTGAGCTGTCAGACATAGGACCTAGGAACAGAACTCAGGTCCTCTGAAAGAGTAGCAAGCGCTCTTAACTGTTGATTCTGTGCCTCTCTCTCTCTGTCTCTGTCTCTCTCTCGGTCTCTGTCTCTCTCTCTTTCTCCCTCCTTCCCCTCAAAGGCTTTTTTTTTAAAAAAATGATTTTACTAATCATTTTACCAAATTTGTCATTTACCAAAATCCTACCCCCAAACTTACAAAGATAAAGTACACCTGTTGGAGATTTTATTTCTGGACCTAGTGATCAGTTTTTAATCTTAAAAGACTTAAATATTTTCCAAAATTATTTTCTTAAAGAAAATGCATTTCCAACAGATTTTTACTTTTTGATACAGTAGCCACTAACCATATGTCTACTCAAAATTAAACAAAATTGGACATTCAATCATATGGGCCACATTTCAATGCTCAGTCACAGGTGACTGGTGTTATTCAGAGACTACACAACACTAGACAAGAGAGTCACTTCATTCTATGTACAAAAGTAGAAAAGGAAGTTGATGAAAGTCCTCTTGTCCCAGCTCCATGGTATGTACTCTCTTCCCTAAAACCTACAGTGTACTCGTCCGGCAAGTTAGGAAGGAAGCTTGCTATGTCTGCTGGAACTCAGAGCTTGGCATGCTGACCCCAAAACCACAGGGCCTGCAGGACATGATGGAAGAGAGACTAAAGAGGGAGAGGCATACTTTGTAAGATGCAAGGAACCTGGGCATAACTTCTTTCCACAGTATAAATCCAATGGTATCTGTGTGCTACAAACCTTACCAAGAATTAAAACACAGTTTGTATAAACTGTTACATTTAATAATTTAAAGAGCTAAACACTCAGAAAACACAGTCCTTCAAAGATTTGGCTTTTGTGAATAACAACCTTGTAACTAAGCAAGCATCTTTCACTTTATAGTCATTTCTTAGGTTCCCACACTGTGGAATATGGAGTGAGCATCAATCACCAGTAAGAATGCTATAGCCAAGCCGGGCATTGGTGGCACACACCTTTAATCCCAGCACTTGGGAACCAGAGGCAGGCAGAACTCTGAGAGTTGGAGGCCAGCCTGGTCTACGAAGCTACACTGAGAAACCCTGTCTCAAAAAAAAAAAAAAAAAAAAAACTACAAAAAACAACAACAAAAGAATGCTATAGCCAGAGGCATACAGTGTACCTCTGCGAGTTCTCTAACAAATACTGTATCAGTAATTTCAACATCATTAGAGTCTTTGTTATCAAAAAAAAAAAAAAAAAAAAAAAAAAAAGAGCTCATCAGGACCTGAGAACTCCCTACAGCTCTTCTTTCTATCCTTAAACCCACAGGTAAAACACTGGCCTGTTCTTGAGGACTGGCCACATCTACTATCCATGTACACAGATAATGCCTGAACAAGAGTGAGTGTGATAGATGCTGTTGTCCCGGGCATGGAAAAAGCCTCAACAGTTCTACACTTGACCTTGGGAAGTTGCCCCATGTAGACTGTCCCTCTCCATTTTCACTTTTTAAATGGAATGCAATCATTTCTCCTCACAGACAGTGCTTGCCAACCCTTTATGTGTTCTGCAAGCTCTGCAGTCTGCCCACTGCCTCTCAGAAGGCACTGACAGACGGAATAAGATGTCTTCTAAGGAAGAGCTCCTATGCCGTCACCTCACTCCCTCACTGATACTGGCTTAGGAGTCACCATTCAAGACCAACTGTGCCTTATTGTTTTTTTAGAGTATTCATCCTTCATCTTGCTTTTGGTATTTCTGTAGTTCATTCTCTCATAATTTTCTTAAAACTGTTTCTTCAAAACCTGTTCATGATATGGGAGAGATGGCTCAGTAGTTAAGAGCATATACTGTTCTTGCAGAAGACCCACATTTGCTTTCCAGAGCCCATGTCAGGAGGTTGTAAATCACCTTAACTCCAGTTCCAGGGGACAAGAAGCCCTCTTCAATTAAAAAAAAAAAGGAAAAAAGAAAAAGGAAAACAAACAAACCTTTTCAGTTATAAATTAAAAATAAATAACATGCTTAATGTGTGCCCTGTTATGCTTTAAATTACATATTTAAAGGATCATGTCACAGAGTACAAATACTTAAATAAGGCTCTGGGAACCATTTACTGCAAAGTTATTCTATGTGACAGTCCAACAGCATTTGTTTAATTACCAATTGCCACTCGAATCTGATTTCTCATGGAACTTGCCCTGCTTCGTGGCTATGAAATGGAAATATCAAGTTTTATAGAAGCTCAGTGTAGCTTGAAAAGCTTTGGCTACTCCTCAGGGTGTTTAAACAATAACAGAGAACAACCCATACAAAACTAGATTTTCAAAGTAAGCTAAGTACTAAAAATCAAATGAGAGACAGAGAGAGAAAGGGTAAAGAAAAATTACAACAGAAAAAAAATTAGTCTTGGAATACCTCACTTTGCTTTCTCTTCTTAGTGAAAATATATCTAATAAATGTCTCCTGAAGAACTTCCTGTTTGACAAGGAAATGCCAGAGTCGCTTGACTGGAAGTGCAGACGCATCCCGAGATCTATCAAATGGACAAATGGTTGACAAACCAATCTGCTCACAGAAAACACAGCTTTGTAGATATTTGCCTTAAATATTCCACGTGTTCTAAGAACCCAGCTGTAAGCTCAACAAACCTTATGATTTATTTCCCTCTTAATTTTAGCTTTCCTGAAAATAATTGCTTGACCTAATAATCAATTTTCCAATGACACTGAGTGAGGTGGGGGAGATAAATATCAAGTGACTCATTGTTTTATTTTTAACTTACACTCTTGGCTTCCCAGATAGTAAAAGCACATTGATGAACTGCTTGAGGATATCAGCTTGTGAACACTACTCCTAAACAAGGCTGGTTCATTCCAAACGAAGCATGCAGCCAGATATGTTTAATATGATTCAAAATTATACATTAGGTATATGCATCAAGATACCACATACCAACCTATGAAGATACCATTTTTTGCTTTTATGTATTAGTCAAAAATACATTTTTTGAAAGCATGATGGCCATCAAAAGAGCTGAGGTGGACAGGTGGGCATCAAAACAACAATAAAACCTTTGTTTTTCCTTTACTAAATTATCCACAAAAAATCATTAACACTGACTGCAATGTAGATTATAATCAAATCTCCCCCAAAAGTAACACTACCTACAAAAGTAATGTATTACTAGGAATGAAGGCACATGCCTTAAATCCCAACACTTGGGAGATGGAGGCAAGCTGATCTCTGTGAACCTGAGGCCATCCAGGTCTACAATGTGAGTTCTAGGACAGCCAGGGCGGTTACACAGAGAAATCTTGTCCCCAAAACCAAAACAAACAAATAAGACAAAAACAGAAGTAATGTATCTAAATAGCATTTATGAAGAATGGCTGTAGGTTCTTGGTAAAGTCTATTCTGAAGGCTGCTGGCATACTTTGTTAAACTATTTCCTAGAAAAGTTAAACTAATCTATACTATCATCAGAGTTTTAAGAAGTTTCTTACTTGAATGGAGTATTTTCAGGCTCCAACATTGCTTTATTTCGAAGAATAGCTGGGCCAGCTCCCACTGAGAGGTCAGTTGGGTATGTGTTGACATAGTTAGGGGGTGGTCCTTCAAAGTGATCCATTTTCTCCTGCAGAATCTGTTCCCAGTTCTCTAAGTTTTTAATAACAGCAATTCCTAATGGTGATGTCACAGGGAGCTCTAGAAGGTTAAGAAAATCAGGTCACTACACATCTATAAAAGCTAAACTCTCATAGACAAGACTTCTGAAAATAGATCTGAACACATCAATCTTGTAAGACTATTCTTAGTTTTAATCTTAATACTTTCAACAAAATGGAAGGCAGTAAAATGAGCAGAGAAAAATACCCCACTTTCCAGTCTGGATTCTTATTTTTTCATGCTTCTAGGCAAACTGTAGTTTTTATATCAAATTCAAATCACACACTGGAGCCTGCGCAATAGAAGACTTTGCACAGCAGCTAATGCACTATTTTAAAAATATTGAATGTCCTTCTGTATAGAGTTTGAATATTAACTTAATAGCAATTATATTTAATAGCACTGACTTTTGTGCTGGTTTGAATAGGAATGGCCCCTACAAACCCATGTGTTTGAATACTTGGTCCACAGAAGTGGCACTACTGGGAGGTGTGGCCTTACTGGAGTAGGTGTGGTTTTGTTGGAGGAAGTGTGTCACTGGGGGGTGGGATTTGAGGTCTCAGAAGCTCAAGCTGCCCTGCAGATCAAGATGTAGAACTCTCAGCTCCTTCTCCAGCACCATGTCTGCCTGCATGCTGCCATGCTTCTCACCGTGATAATAATGGATTAAACCTCTGAGACTATAACTCACTTCCAAATAAATGTTTTCCTTTGTAAGAGTTGCTGTGGTCATGTCTCTTCACAGAAACAGAAACCCTAACTAAGACAACTTTCAAATTCCAAACTTACCAGAGAATTCCAGTCCAGCAATAGGAAAGAAATTCTTGATGTTGTGAAGTGCCAGCTTAACCATTGTCAAATGTAGAAGAGCCCAGCTGTTTGGGAAGAGAAAAAAATAAACAAAATAAAACAAACCAACAGGAAAACTATTTACAACCTAGAAGCAAAATCATAGGGAAAGAGTAGTGATGCCCCTAGCAACTGTTTGGCTCAATTTCAACGCAGAGAAGCAGCCTCTGACTTTTATTACACAAAAAACGGCTTAGTTGTAGTCACTGAAAAATAAAACTTTAGGCAGGGTATGGTAGCCCACACCTTTGATCCCAACTCTTGGAAGGCAGAGACAGGTGGATCTCTGTGAGTTCAAGTCTATCCTGATCTACTTAGTGAGAGGAAGGAATGGAAGGAGGGGAAGGAGGGAGGGAGAGAAGGAAGGTGAGTAGGAGGGAGAGAAGGAGAGGCGGAAGGAGGGGAGAAGGAGAGGCGGAAGGAGGGGAGAAGGAATTTTTAACAATGTATTACATTTAGAATATAAGAAAATTACCTAGAAGAAAAATATTCTTCCTAACAGTCACACAGAATTTAGTAGCATTATATCATTTATTGTGGTGTTAAGTATTTTTTAAATTTTATTAACTTTTATTTCATTTATTTTACACACTAACCAGTTTCCCCTCCCTCCTCTTATCCTGCCCCCCTCAACTCCCATCTACCCCCCCTTCCCATTCACTTCTCCTCTGTCTCCATTCAGAAAGGGGCAGGCCTCCCTATGTGTTAAGTTCTAAAAGCATGTTGCTTTTTTTCTCAATAAAATACTTTATAACTTTCATGAAAGCTATTATAGAAACTTACATAAAAGGTATAGAATTCCTAAAATATATCACTTTTAATATAAATTCATGGTAATATTATTTATTTACTCAACAACAAATTTAAAAGCCAGCATGGTAACAAATGCCTTTAATAGCAGCACTCAGGAGGCAAAGGCATGTGGAGTTTGAGCCCAGCCGGGTCTATATATCTCAGCAAGGAACACATAGATAAACTCTGTCTCAGTATTTTATTTTTAATTTGGGGAGTTTTGTTTGGTTAATTGTTTTGTAGACTAGACTGGCTTAGAATTCAGAGATTTCTCCCTCCCTCTTCTGAGATTAAAGTTGTGAGTTACCTCATCCAGCTACATATAGTTATATATAACATGAAGTTTTTCTGCAAAAGAAGGACAAAGGAGGATGGGAGCTTATTTACCTGTAAGAATTAGGATCTTGGTGCTCCTGTATTTGTGTGTCTGAAAAAAAGGCATCATCTTCTTCATCGTCACTGTGAACACTTTCATCAGAATCATATATGACACCACTATCAGATAAAGGAAGAAATGGCTGCAATACAAGGCAGAGCCATTGATGAATATGCATTTCATAAAATTAAATGTAGGCTTTATAAAGCACATATTCAAAACACTTAAATATTTCTATAGTATTTCAACATACAGTTATACTCTGATCTAATAAAACTGAATATATTAAGTTCTGTCAATCTAAGCAAAACTTTCTTTTGTACATTCTACATTTACAAAAGCCAAGATTACTAGGGGAAAAATATCTGAGATTTCAACAGAAGAACTGTGTAGAAGAAGATGAGTCTGAGCCTCACTCAGTTCTACATAGACAGGAGAATTAAAGCCCAAGGAGGAGTAGAGTTATAATTCTTCCTGTTTTTCTCTTCTCTTGTGTCTCTTGGCCAGAGCTCAAGTATGTGTTTTTTGAGCTCCTATTCTTTCTCTGAATAAGGCTTCCTTATTCTTTCTCTGAAGGTCCCTGACTCCCTGTGGCAGACAAGTTGCCACATGACTGCCCTTCATGCCATCTGAGCTCAAATGGTATAGCTTTCTTTCTTGCTTTTGAATCTGTTCTTAAATTCTTCTATTAGGGAGACTGAGAAGTCCAAGAGAGCATCCTGATTTCTTTAGTAACGTGTGGCAGCTCTGACAGGACACTCCAAAATTTCTAATAGAATGTAGTAACCATGAAGGGATTCCAAAACAGTTTCTCTGAGAACACAACAGGTGACCAAACTTCAGAGCGTTAGAAGCCATTTAATTAAGACCTTACACTGTGATCCCAGGCACTCCAGTGGCTACCACAAGCCTACAAGTGAATCTTGGGTTCATCACTCTCTAGTTCAGCCATGGAAAACAACAACAAACACCAAAAATGAGCCCCCCCACATAAGATTCTCCTGTGAGCTCATCAAAGGCTCTAATGGACTTTACTCTTGACGCTGTAAAATGCCCTTTGCTCTGTGTCCCCCTGGTTTTCTACACAGGTCTTATAATGTTGAGCTATGCTATTCACGTCTACCTGCTTCTGGGAGAACGGAATCATTCCTGTTTGAAGGGCTCCAGTTTCACTTTTCTCAGTCACACATCCAGGTGCCAGTCAAGGACTTCCTTTCCTCCCTACACCCGGTTGTTATAAAAATGGGACCACTAATACACTTTTGGCATTCCCCTAGGTAGTGTCACTGGAGGAGTGCCCCAAATGCCATACCCCAGAACCCACTTAGTTCAAAATAACTAGACAGATTATGTAAGATCCCCACTACCACCCAAGACAGACACTAAGATATAGCGGCTAAAGGAGATGTATGGATCTTCTTTTGGCTCTTACCTTGCAAACTATATAAAAATGTTTAAGATACAAAGGATAGGTGTAAATGACAGATACTTGATGACATTTAAAATAAGTTAATGTCCGTGTGGTTCTTTTCTAAATATGTTCTTCTGAAGTCTGGAGAAGGCTCAGTGGTTAAGAGTACAAGCTGTTCTTTCAAAGGACCTGGGTTTGATTCCCAGCACCCACATGATGGCTTATAACTACCTGCAATGTCATTTCCAGTAGATCAGACACCCTCTTCTGGCCTCCGTGGACACTACCTGTATGCTACAGGCATACATACAGGCAAAACACCTATACATATAATTAAAAAAAACAAAAAACAAAAAACAAAAAAGCTGGTGTGCTGACACATACCTTTTAAAAAAAAATCTGCTCTTTGGTAGTTGTCCATCTGTTTAAGGACAGCACATGCTGACCTCAAATTGGCACCACCTTGTACCCATATTCCTAGTACCAGTGCAGGATTACAGCTGTGTACCACCAAATCTAGCTTGAAAGTACTCTTTAAAAAAACAATTCATGTATTTATTGTGTGTATATATATATGTGTGGGTACACATGGATTTTGCCACACAGGGCAAGTCAAAGGACAACTAAAGGAGGTCTCTCCTCTCATCTTGCAGATACAAAGGACTGAACTTTGCAACAAGTGCCTTTTGCCAAAAAGCCATCCTGATGCCCTCCTCCAAAGACTTTTGTCAAGCAGAGTTTAAAAAACTATTGTGTGTGCATGTGTGTCACGATCAGAGGACAGTGTGCAGGGTTGGTTCTCTCCTTCCTCTCCAGGTGGCCTCTAGGAAGTGAACTCAAGTATCCTGGCCAGCATAGAAAGCATTAGTCTCTGAGCTCCAAAACCCTTTATAAAAATTAAATACTGTCCAGGTATGAGGGGATATGCCTATGATCTGAGCATTTATGAGGTGGGCACTAGAGGACTGAGACAAGTTCAAAGCCAGTCTACACAAGGCTACATAGCAAGAGCCTATGTCCCAAATCACTAATTATTTATGAATGAAATCTTGTGAGGTCTACATTTGCTTCTAAGCCCTCAATGATAAATAAAAAGGTAAAATGAGATAATCGCCCACTAAGTTGACAATTTTTTAAACTAGATGATAGGTAAGTATTTAGAAATTATTTTTCCTTATGTATATATTTGAAGTTTTCCATAACAGAAAAATTTTAATGAAACTATATGTTTTTTCTTAACATTAATTTTTTTATTTTTTGAGAAATGGTCTCATTATGTATCCCTGACTGGCTTGGAACCAGCTATGCAGATAAGACTGGCCTCAAACTCACAGAGATTGGCCTGCCTCTGGATTAGGATTAAAGGTGTGGACTGCCACGCCCAGCTAGCTATATGCTTTTAATGTTATAGAAATCGTTTGCCTTATAATGTTAATTAAAAAAAAAACTACATGTAATAATCCAATTATATATATTTTAAATAATAATCCTATTCATCTTAACCCAAGCTAGTCTCAAATTTATAATTTTCTTCCTCCACTTTCTGAGTGCTAGGATACAGTGCCATTTTTCTAGCATATTTTTTCCTTAATATGTTTTTCCATTTTCTAAATTTTTCTAACTTTATATTAGTCATAAGAAAACATCTTAAAATGAAAATATGTTGGCAAATTACCATTTACAAATCTTCATGTTGTCGATATTTACAAACGGACTTTACAAATAGCAAGGAGAAATCTTTAATTTGAAAGGAGAGCCCCAGAGTCTACATTTCCCACAAGTTCCTAAGTGATGTTGACACTGCCATTCTGGGACATACTTTGCAGACTACAAAATAACCAAAATTTCTAAGATAGCAATGCTTCAAAAACTACTTCTAATAACAGCATAGCATACAAAGAAAATAGAGTAGGTTCAATGCTTCAGAAACTCTAAGAACACCCAGGTATGGTGCTTCACACACTTAATCCCAGCACTCAGAAGACAGAGGCAGATGGATCTGAGTTCAAAGCCAGCCTGGTCTACACAGTGAGTTCCAGGATAGCCAGGGCTACATAGTGAGACCCTGTCTCAAAATAACAAAACAAAACAAAAACAAACAAAAAACAAAACAAAACAAAAACAAGCAAGCAAGAACACCAAGATACAACTTCTTATTGGCATATACAGCAATGTAACTACAGTGTTAGCTCACACAAAAGAGGAAATGCAACAAGAACAAGCAATACACTCTCCTGCACAGTGTAGCAAAGTAAATGTCACATTTGCATATACCAATAGTGTATGAGACAGGGCCAACAGCATAGGAATCACCATGAGTATGCTGCTCTTCAGACATTTTCTCTGCACTGTAGAAACAAAGATGTCATAGCACCTCACCACAGCCTGATTAATACACCTCTAAATCCATGCTGATCAAGGTAACTGCTGATAATCAATAGAAGACTATAGAATAAACAATAATCCCCATCAATTTAAAAAGATGAGTCTGCAATATGTTAATAAGCTGACTTCTAGCTTATACCTAAGTCCCATAAGATTTTAATTTCTCTCATCTATTATCATTTGATAATCACTAAATTTTCTAGAAATTTGGTTTCTGGACTTGAGAAATTAAATTTCTGAACTAAGCTGACTGAACCAAAAGCCATTCCATCATTTGGATGTGACACACATATAAGCGTCAATAAAATAGATGCATTTAAAGCCTGCACATTTCATTCCCCTTACCTTTGCAACAAAGTAGTCCCACATACTAAGTTCAGGAGGAATAAATTTTTCTTTGTAAGATGGTCTTTCTGCAGGCACTGGTGGTGGGGTAGCATCTTTTACAGGCCTTCCAGGGACCAGCATTCTCATGTTAAATCTCCTTCGGTGTTTATCTATGTCTTCAGAAGGAACAGGAGGTGCTGAATGAGATTCAAAGGTCAGCATTAGTTTACAGATTTAACCTTTCTTTAGCTCCTCCTCTTGCCATACTATATTCTAGACCAATTCTTTATATCAAAGCTTCTAAACTTTCCTGGTTACTGCATCAATATCCCATAGCAGAGTCATGGCAAAGAAGCAGGTAGCCATCATCCTAGGAAGCCACTTGCTATACAGACTATGGATTAAGTAATTCCTGCAAGATGTATTAAGAGGAGCTGGGGAGATGGCTTAGCAGTTAAGGAGCATTTACTACTCTCACAGGGGCCCCAAAATTTGGCTCCCAGAACCAATTTCAGGTAGCTCACAACTACATGTAAGTCCAGCTCCTGGGGATCTGACATGAAATCCTGTGCTCTAAGGGCACCTGCACTCAGATACATACATACATACATACATACATACATACATACATACATACACACACACACACACACACACACACACACACACACTTAAAGAAATGGCATACTCTGTAAGTATTTATTAAGAGTGACTGAGTGATTGTTTCAGACTGTGGTTCAAGAATTGATTCATGATCTGGATGTAATGGAGCCACTTTTAGTCTTGGCACTCGGGAGGCAGAGTCAGGCAGATCCCTAAGTCAGAGGCCAGCCTAGTCTCCAGAGTGAATTCCAACACAGCAATAGGTACATAGTGAAACCCTGTCTCAAAATCAAACAAAACAAACCAAAAAAAAAAAAAAAAAAAAAAAAAAAAAAAAAAAAAAAAAAAAGAAAGAAAGAAGGGAAAAAAAAAAAAGAAAAAAAGAAAAAGAAAAACAGATTCAAGAACATGTAGAGTATAAGGTAGAGTATAAGGGTATACAGAATGTCTTTTTAAAATAGCAGAAGCACAATGGGAAGGAAAAAGACAACAAGAATAAATGGCCAAAGGAGTCTGTGTAAATGAGGGGTAAAGAACTTGTGTAGACAAGAGCTATAATGGGAGTAATAACAAGGCCAACTTGCAGAATCAGACCAGTGCCAGTTTGTGGATCTGAAGCTAGGCGCTTACCTTATGGGCAGTTCTCACTAAGGCTTCTCACACTAGTCCCATGTAAGGAAGACTTTGTTGGTTCAGTAGGAGGGAGGTAGAAGATGGTGTGAGGAAGATATGAACTAGTATAGAGAATGGTAAAAGCAAGAGGAAGGATTATATGTAAAGAAATAGCGAAGTAATTTAGGACCTAGTTGGATATGGAAGAGCCACAAACAGAACAACTCCAACAGCAATGTTCTCAAAGCACAACCAAAATTTTACCAACTTTCACAGGCCTGTATTATGTTTTAAATCTTTTAACTTTAAGGTAGAATTTATGATATTGAGCTGGGCAGTGGTGTCACACACTTTTAATCCCAGCACTCAGGAGACAGAGGCAGAGGAATACCTGTGAGTTCAAAGCCAGCCTGGTGAGTTCCAGACAGAGTGAGTTTCAGGACAGCCAGAGCTGTTACACAGAGAAACCCTGTCTCAAAAAGCTGAAAGTGTCCAATTCAGTGGTGTTTACTACATTTATAATGTTGTACAAAGACCACTTCAACCTAGTTCAAAAGCACTGTCATCACAAGTGAAAACCACAGACCCTTCCTTCTCTGAATTTGTTTATTCTAGATATTTTACACAGGCAGAGTTAATAACATGTATTTTGTATGTCTGGTTTCTTTTGACCTAAGTTTCAAAGTTCATGCGCATTGCAGTATATATCAGTATACATTAGTACTTCATTCCATTTTAGGCTGAGAAACACTCCACTGGATGTAAATATCACACTATCCATCTACTTATTTTTTACTCATAAACATGTGTTAGATATTCTAATGGGTTTCTTTTTTAAGATTTTTTTGTTTGTTAAATTTTTATTTCACATGCATTGGTTTTGCCTGTGTGTATGTCTGTATGAGGGTGTCAGATCCTGTAGAACTGGAGTTACAGACAGCAGTGAGCTGCCATGTAGGTGCTGGGAATTTGAACTGGAAGAGCAGCTAGTGCTCTTAACTGCTGAGCCAACTCTCCAGCCCCACCAATTGGTTTCATTATGATACTTTCAGACATGTATTCAATGCACTGTGATCAATTCACCCTCTATTACTGGTCGTGTCCTCCTTCCACTCCGCTGATCCTCTTCCTCTTCTGTTTTCATGTGGTTTTGTTTTTGGACAGGGTCTCACTATGTAGCCCTGGCTGGTGTGGAGGTTGATATATAAACCAAACTGGCCTCAGAACCATAGATCTACCTGCCTCTGACTCCCAAGTGCTGGGATTAAAGGCGTGCACCACCACACCAGGCTTCATTTCTTTTTGTTTATGTGTGCGTACAATCCAATGAGCTTAATTAGGGTTGCTTCCATAAGCATGGGTTATTTATCCACTTATACTTGGTGATAACCCACAATTATCATACAAAAGCATCCTTCTAGAACTGATTCTCCACAAAGTAGCTAGAGTGGCTCTTCAGAAAACCCAAGACTGTCATTACTTAAAACCCTCCATCAGTCTCTTTATTTCCATAGAGCAACAGCTGAAGTCTACACTATGGTTTACAAAACCCTAAATGGCTGGTCCCCAGTTACTCCTCCAACCTCGCCTTGAACACCACTCTCCCCTTGCTCATTGTCTTCTGCCTTCCATCTGCCTACAGTGCTCTGATCTTGGACATTTATATGGTGGAATCACAGACGACCTCCCTAGGGATCTGCTGCAAATGCAACCTGATCATCTTCTCACCATCATAACTAAACCAGCCCTATCCCCATTCCTCACCATTCTCTTCCTACTGCCCCTGCTTGTCTTGTTCTTCTCACACCCCAAACACAAGAACACCTCCTGACAGATAACACATTTAGGGAATGACTGCATTCTCAGAAGTTTTAAACATGGATGACTTAACGGAGAGCATTAACACAAACAGGGAGAGAAAGAAGCTCAGCAGGAGAGCACGTGCTTAACAGGCACAAAGTGAAGGGTTTTATCCTCAGCACTGACAGAAAATATCCACAATTACTACAAACAAAAAAATGTGATTTGGGAGGAAATCTTTTCAATTTAGATGGGGCTAAAGGAGGGCAGAAACATAGGAGCTGGTGAGATCACATCCCTTACCACACCTGAACTCAACACAGGCAGGCACTGGGGACAGAGGTAGAAATGTATCATTTAACCTCTTTGTGACACTTATTCATGTCTCTAATACGGCCAATCCTTTTCCGTAGATGAATTAAGGTTCTTTCTATGTTTTAAGAAGGAAAAACAAAAATAAAAACTTTCCCATCTCTTATCCCACAAGTTTAAAAAGTGGGATAAAAAATATATTCTTGCCCATAATGAAGAAAACACAAACACATACACATACATACACACACACACACACACACACACACGGAATTTTTAACGCCATATTGACATGACCATAAGTTTAAACTCAGGCCAACTGCGATGACACCTCTGGGGACTTCCTTACATCTTTAAAGACCTCATCCCTTCTATACTGTCCCTACCTTACTGCTTCCTTTACTGCTGTTTCTTTTTTCTCTTCAAACATGTCCTAGTTTTCTAGCCTCAAAAATATTACTTCTATAAATAAAAAGGCAAAAAATTCTAGCATCATTTTATTTATTATCCTAAAAAGAATTACTACATTCTTAAGGTAAATAGCTAATTTAAATAGCATGTAAAATCTTACTTTAATTTTGGAAATTATTTATATTTATATACAGTATTTGTAGCAGATTTATTCTTACCTGCAATACTTTCTGATTGTCTCCGAGGCTTCACAACAAGTTTCACGCCTCCTCCAAAAACAGCAGCCCACATTCGATTATTTAATGGGTGGGCTGCAAGCCGAAACAATTCATTGGAGGAATTTGTGGCAAGTGCATGTATCAGTAAACTTAAGTAAACAGCAACAACAGCTTCACACAACAGAACATTCAGTTTTGGCTGGTCTTCATCTTGGGCAGAACTCAAGAGATTAATAAGTGAGCTCACACCTGTAACAGCACAGAATAACATTAAAACATCAGTATAAAGTACAAAAAGAAAAAAAGGCACACATATTTTCAGGCACTAAACTAAGTGCCTATTTCCTATAAAACAGCATTTTATAATATAAATATCAAAATAACAGGGGAGTGGATTATAATCTACAGGATGAGGTAAGAACCATTTATAGCCATAAAACAGGTCAGCAATAGACTACAGGGGAGAAGGGAAGCTCTTCCATACAGCAGCACTCCAACTTTCTAGCTCTTGTAGTTTGAATGACAATGTCCCCCTCCCCCCCCACCCCGATGGCTCATAATGAGTGGCATTATTAGAAGGTGTGTCCTTTTTGGAGGAAGTATGTCATTGGGGGCAGACTCTGAGGTTTCAGAAGCCCATGCCTAGTGTCACTCTCTTGTCCTGCTAGCTACCATTCTGGATGGAGACCTCTCAGCTACCTCTCCAGCACCATGTCTGCCTTTATGCCACCATGATTCCTGCCATCACAATACAGACTTTCTGAGCATTCCCAAAATACTATAGCACTTAAAATGGCTAATCCATAGCAGAAAACATCAACAAGCAGCAAATTTACAAAAAAAAAAAGAAAAAAAAAAACTCTACAGAAAGCAACATCATAGTTTTGATAGGGGATTGTCTTAAAAAAAAAAAATTTAGGGGGCCTGGGGATGTAACTCAGTGGATAGGGTAGTTAGTACATGCACAAAGATAAGGACCTGAGTTTGTATCTCGAGAATCTACATGGAGTCAGGAGTGAGTGGTAGCATATCTATAATCCCAGTGCTCCTGCAACAAAACAAGAGGACACAGGAAAACCCCTAAAAGTTCTGGGTTACCTAGCCTGGAACACAGCACTGAATAACAAACACCCTCTCTCAAAGAAGGTGGATGATCAAGACCAACTTCCAAGGTTGTCTTGTAAACTCTTACATAAATACACAGACACATACACAAAGTATTTTTAATTCCAGGGCCAGTGAGATGCCTCAGTGGGAAAAGGCACTTGCTGCCAAGCCTGACAACCCGATTTTGATCCTGAAGACCCACAAGGTAGAAGGAGAGAACAGACTAGCATAGTTGGTCTCTAACTTCCATGTATGCCATGGCATAAGTGACCCCAAGACATACATGCACACTCATGCCTGTGTGTGCGCGTGCACATACACACACACACACACACACAATAAGTTAATGTAATTCCTTTTAATTACAAAAGGATATGGAAGGAAAAAAACCACTCCCATCACACTACAACACCACTAAAATTCTCACCAGGCCACTGAGCAGGAGCAGAGTTCGGTGTTGCATGCTCTTCAATGCTTTCTGTCCTGAGCCGCCGTCGATCACTTAAGAGAAGTCCTTGATAAGCCATTCCTGTGAGCTGATTTCCTTCTGTCTGACTGCTACAACAAACAGGTATAGTTACTGCGCTGGGAGAGGCAGTGAACACGGTACTTTACATAAATCTATTGTAGATGGTTATAACAATATCAAAAAGTTTTAACAATAAATTCACTTTTGCCATGAGACCTTAGTTTAGAATTCGTTACAAATATTTATTGATAGCCTTTTAAAACAAAATATTCATTTCCATTACCCTGGGCAAATGATCTTAGTGTTTTTCAGGAGCTTCTTAACAGTTTAAGACACTTTCTACTTTTTTAAAGTTGGAGGTCACTGTTAGCCGGGAACATGGCAGACAAAACAGTTGAGGGTCTGAGTTACTGTAATTCTCAGCTCTGCAAGACTGCTTAAGAGTAACCCTGCATTCAGAAGGTGAGAAAAGCCATGGAGTTGTATCTCAGGAATATCTAAATTGAAGACCAATGCCCCCTCAAAACTGATTCCTCTCTCTGAAGAGCATTGTAGAAATCAAAGAAATACAAAAAGCAAATGGTAGAGCTGGCTGCAGTCACAGCTGAGCCTGAAACCATATGTTTGAAAGCAATGTCTCTGAAACCTCACTCAGTGCCATCTTTGCCAGGAAACAATTTATCTATGGTCATCTGGTGACTGCTGTCAAGTAAATCAAAATTTTCTTCACTCATTTCAAATCTTTGGAGTTATTTAAGTATGGGCTGATTAGGATAAAAACAGAGTGCAAACCATTTTTGAGAGAGTAACTCCTTATTTTAAAATCAAATGTTCCCATAAAAGGCAGCTAGCTTTGCAGTAAAAAGTGTAGCCATATATTCATGTAGATATAATTCTATTAATTTTTTTCACTTATTAATGTCATTCTTCCAAGTGATCCATTTCTCACAACTTATGCTATCCTAGTCATTAAAATGCAAAGTATAAACAGTTGTAGACAACTTGATTTTTAGAAAAACTCAAATTATTTTGAATTGATATCAGCTGGCTAGCATAGTCGTGCAGCTCTGTAATCCCAGATACTCAGGAAAATGACACAGGAGGACCACAAGTTCAAGGCATGCCTGAGCTATAGAGTGAGTTTCAGCTTGGGAAGCTTGCTGGAAGCTTGCTGAGGCCCTGTCTCTAAAAGCAGAGGTCTGGGGATGTATAATTCAGGGGTGGAACATGTCTGCATACCAGGTACAATGGCCTACAGCTGACCCCCAGTACTGCATAAACAAACAAAACTGATAACATCAATTGATTTCTATATCACACATAAAAGTATAATTAAATTAATAAATTTTAAGCATATATTTTTTCAAGAATATGTCGTTTTGAAAGTTTTTTTTTTTTAATTTCAACTGAAAATGAATTAACCAAGTAAAAGCTGACCCAGCTTCAGAGAGACCTCTGAGGGTACTAGGAACCTCTAGTATGAAACATTGTGTACAATAGTCTTCTTTCAAGGAAATAAAAGACAGTAACGAGGATCATTCACATAACTGATTGTTATAATCTACATTTTTCTTCTGTTACTAGGTGACACCTAAACTAAACAACTAATTATTGGTTTATTTCTGGGTCTATTTTATCCATTGAAGTACACATGCCATTTATACTAGGGATTATTTTCAGCTCTAAGAAATAGAATCCTATAAAAGTATGGAGCAGTTGAATGTTTTGCTGTATTAAAACTACTTGGGTGGTTTTATTTTTTATTTTATTATTTTTTACCTGTAGCTATGACTGTCACATAATGCCTGGTAAATTGATGCAGAAAGTGATGCTGCTAGTGAATGAAGTGTGTGCACCTAAAACCAAAACAGCCACAATTATAATTTGTACTAACATTTCTATACAACAGCAATATCTTAAGTTAGAAAATACTGAGGAAACTAGCAACAGCATAAGTAAAACTGGATCCTACAGAAGATAACCCTACTTTTAAACTTTTAAACTAACTCATTATCTTTATAGGCATGCCCAATAACAAAGCCGACTCATTTGGACATATCTTTATCAAATACAGACTTGCTGTGAGCCTGATATTTGCCAGGCCCTGAGCAAACCAGGGCTAATGTGACTGAGTCTTGTCCTAGGCTACAACAATTAACTTACATAGTAATATAAAAGGATAATTGAAGCCAACTATGCACAGAACTTTCAGAGGTTTCATTTAAGCTTTGCCTTGTGAAACTATACAAGGTTCAATCTTAGCAGTAACAATTGCCATTCAGTAAGCAAATTAAATCAAGCACTTGTGGAATGCCTCATTTTCCAGAAAGCAAATAATTTAGTTAGTATTCATAGGAAAGAGAAAGTCATAAAAATTTGTTTTTAGAAAGTTTAAAAATTCTACATATAATATTTTTTAAAACACATTTTAAACTCCATTTGAATCAAACTCCATTTGAATCAACACTTTCAGACTTGTAAATTTCTTAAAATTCAAAGGGACTTCAGAGGTTCCACGCCTTTAATCCCAACATTTGGCAGAGAAACCCTGTCTCAAAAAACTAAAAAAAGAAAAGCCTTATCCAAATTCTAAGGAAGGGAGTATTTCCAACATGATTTCTATCTTTTTTATTTCTTAGCCTAAACAATAATTTAAGCAGTCTCTCAAGGATACAAATATTAATTCATGCTAAAGATGAGAAACCTATAAGCTATATAAGCTGGTATGATTAGGGTCCCTCAGAAGAGTATCTCAACAGAGATCAACATGCCTGTGAAGAGAGGGAAGGATAAAAACAGCAGGAATGAGTGAGCAGCCTGCACACAGCTGTGCAGTGGAAGCAGAGGCAGCTCTGCACACCCTGCCAAACTCTGTGGCATGTATGAGACTTCATGAGTTAAGCACTCAGAACAGGGCATAGGGTTAATTTAGGGCAGTAACTCATGACTCTGATGATCTCTAACCTGTTGCACAGCCTCCAATAGACACTCATCAGGAAACAAGTGACAAGGATATTTTCTCTGGAGCCATTTAGTTCAAATGGTTATCTCAGGTAACCCTCCCTCAAATTTCTTTTTCACACTTTCTTGACATATAAACAACAAGCTGATAATATTTCTGATTAGTAATTCATTTGCCAAAAGAGAAAACCTAAATGAATATTGAGTAGCAAGAATATTGTCTAGAAAATTAGTTTTATTACAAAAAAGATTTACCTGCTTTAAAGGAAGACCATAGTCTTTCCAGAAATAAGAATTTACACTTTTAAGGCTGGGTGTGATGGCACACACCTTTAATTCCAACATTTGGGAAGCTGAAGGCAGGTGAATCTCCACTGAGTTCAAGGCCAGCCTGGTCTACACAGCAAGCTCTGGGACAGTATGGCAACACAGTGAGAACTTGTCTCCCACCCCCCAAAAAGAGAAAGAGAGAGAGAGAGAAGAAAAAAGAATGCATCCTTTTAAATTGCATTCATGGCAGTACATAAAACTTTTCAATCATTCTCTCTACACTAAAGTTGGAGCACATTCAAGACATTTACCTTCCCCATATGTACAACAAATAATCACAAAGTTCCCATTACCTTCATGTCTTCGACATTGGGGTGAGGAGGTGTTTTCATCTGCACAATAGTATAAAGTATGTCATGGATGTGATTATTTAAGTACAACACAGGGTTGGCTATGACTGTCTTTGTTGATGCAATACTTGCTGAAAGCAGAGGCAGGGTGGTAGGCAGCGGCAGCGGAGACTGAAGCTGCTTTACTGTAGTTTCCTGGAGGTGACAATAAATTGATTTTTTTTTTAATTTTTTCCAAAATTGTTAAAATGAAGGAGAAAAGCAAACCCCAATGGATACCTGGTAAAATGCAGGTGTTAATAAGCACTTGACTAAAGCAGTATGTTCCTGCATTTATTTATTTATTTATTATACAAACACTTGCAGATACAGAACACATGAAGACAGCAACCATACCCTAATGTTCTTTAAAGTATACTTCTGTGCTGGTCAGTGTTATCATCATGACACAAACTGTAGATAGTTGGGAAGAGGGCCCATAAGAAATGGACTCCGTCCCACTGGCTGTAGGCAAGTCTGCGGGGCATTTTCTTGGTTACTGACTGATGTGGAAGGTCCTACTCTATTGGCAGCCCCACCCCTGGGCAGGTGGTACTAGGTGGTATATAAGAAAGAAGGCTGTGACACCACGAACAGCAAACTAGAAAGCAGCACTCCTTCATGGTTCCCACTTCAGCCCCTGCCTTTGAGTTCCTGCCCTGGCTTCTCTCGATAATGAACTAAAACCTGTAAAACCAATTAAACCCTTTCCTCCCCAGTTGGTTTGATCAGTGTTTGTAACAGCAACAGAGAAGCAAACTAGACCAACTTCTAGTTACTGAAGCCTTCACCTAAGAAAAGCTACACTGGAAACAAATACGGGCCTCCTGGGACTCCAGGAGCTGAAAATCTAGGTTTACAGCTTTAACTGGAAGAGCTACTGAAATCACTTACCAGCTGAGACTAATAAATAAGTGATGCCCATACCTGCTGTGACTCTTGCAGCAAAAATTTGAGTTCCATCCTTACTGAGGCCAGACCACCACCCTGGGCCCCGTGAAGACTACAGTAACTGAGAAACACTCTTAGGAGATCCTGGTTTTTCTGCAACCACAGCTTCCGTCTTTCTGCATGCTCCCGCTTAGCCTGCAGTCTTCGTCGTTCTATTTGGTGGCGCTCATAGGAACCAATGTCTGGCTTGTCCACCATTTCCTCCTGATCCAGAAGTTCACTCTCTACTTTAGAGTATGTTTTGCTGGAATATTCTTTAATAACTGATTCATGATTGCATATCTCATGCAAGGCAGCAATTTCCTTTTCAAGCCAGTTGTAGAGCTGAAATCTGAGCTTTCCTCCATCTACTTCATAACCTGTGGCCAAAGTTCTTAGTTCGGTCATGAGGATCTTCAAACAAGCTCGAAACTTCAGTTGTTCAGCAATAACATCAACCTCAGTGTCACCCCCAGCACAATCTTCTTCCTGAGGGGTCAATAACGCCTGCGGGTCTGCGACCTTGTGGTCCTCACCATACTTCTTCATCACTAAGCCACCAGTGTCGTCCTCTTCTAAAGCACTATCATGGTCTTCACCCCAGTCGAGCTTGAGAGGCTCCTCATCAACCGTGACAATTGGCTGGCTCCAGTCAAACTGGGAGGAAGCTGCTGCTGGCCAGGCAGCGGCAGAGCTGACACTGCCACCACTCAGAGCTCCTGATTCTGACGGCCCGTTCTCCATCCTTTCAGAAGTGAAGTCAAGCTGGTCCCTTTTTGCAGTTAAGGAAGATATTTTAGTTACTTTAGGAATTTTAGAAAGTACTTCAAGGGCTAAAACAGGGCATCCAACCTTAAAATGAGCATTTGCAGTGGTAAAAAATAATTTTCTTTCTATGAGGTTAATTTTATCAGCAATGTTTTTCTCAGTTTTGAGACCTAAAGTTGCCAAAGTTCCTTCAGGGGAAGCAAGATTTCTTCGAATAAGTAAAGGATGTGTTCGAAGGTAATTGTAAAAACTGAACACCACAGGGTTGCAAGACTTGATGATGACTGCAGAAAACAAACACAAAAATCATATGTTAATTTGAATATCTATGCAAAATAACAAAATAAATTAGTATTTACCCCAAATAAAGACCAATAAATATTACTATAAATAAATAAACATTAACCCAGCATCCATTCATATAATAATAATCTATGTAACAGAAACAAATGTCAAAGTGATGTCCAAATCACACGATGCCCAAGAAGGGGCAAGAGGTGCACACAGAAACCTTTCCCTAGAAAAGTGGGGCAGGGCGAGATGCGTGTTTGCCTACTTCTGTTTAAACGGGCGGGAAACACAAACAACTGTTTCCCGTTTAAAAAGTGGGAGGATGAGGGAAGGAGCCAGAGTTCTAGGGAAATACCTTGAAAAAAATACATGCATACATAGATATTTTGAGACAGGCTCATTAAGTAGCTATGGAATCTGCTATATAGATAAAGTTACCTTTGAACTCACAGAGATTCACCTGCCTCTGCTGTCACCATCATACCCAGCGATGTTATATTTATTTTTCAAAACTATTATAAACGTTTTCATAATTTTAAAATGTAATTAGACTTTTAAGATGTAGTTCACTCACATACATACACACACACACACACACAATACAATATAAAACTAAACCAAATGCATTTAATCTAAAGTTCGTAGGATAGACACATAGAGATAAATTACAAAGTGACTTAAAATAAGAATTTGCTGTACATCTTTAGTAAGCTATACCATAACAATAATAATAAAAAGGTTGTAGAACACATATTTGTATTCTTATTATGAAAACTATTATAAGCATATAAAAGTAAAAAGCTACGTTAATACCATGAAAATCCAAGCCTTTCGCTATAAGACACACGTATGAAACCTAAGAAGAACTCATTATGTATGAATTGGAAGGAAAACATGATCTCTTGCATTCTTAGGTGGGAAAGACATCCTACCTGCATTCTTTCTAATGGCCTAGAAGCAATGAGGACTGAACTGTAGTCTCTAAGCATTACTCCCCACTCACAGGCACAAAGTTCTTTGGAAGAATGGTCATTTTCAGGTCTTAGTCAGAAAATATACAAGATGAGCCTGAATCATTCTGCCATACCATAAAGCAAGGAAATTATCAAAAAAATAAGTGAATAAATAATCAAAAATTTGTCAAGCTCTCCAGTGATTGAAGATGGGACAATCTGAGCATCCCCAAAAACAAACGGCTAATGACTGAACACAAACATTTAAAACTTCCAAGCTTAAAATGCCTCTAAGAAAATAAAAAGACTAATTGGTCACCTTTGTATAATGCTAAAGAACGGGGAGAATGGAAGACATGAGAAACCCGGGCAGCTCACAGGCCAGCTAAACTGCTCTTTCAGAGGACAGATGTTCAATTCTCAACATCCACATGGCAGCTCACAACTGTCTGCAATTCAGTTCCAGAGGATACAACACCTTCTCATCTCTTGGGATATCAGTCAAGCATGTGATGCACATATATACATGCAGGCAAAAACAAACAAACAAAAAACACCTCTGTCCTCTCCTCTCTGCCTCCTTTTTTTTTTTTTTTGAAAAACATAACTTGAAGGTGACTTTTGAAAAATATATAATTTGAAATAAGAGCAAAGAAAATACAACTATGAGAACTAAAATATGTGTAATCATATTAGTACTTCTCAAATCTGGGGCATGGTGATGTACATCTGCAAGCCCAACACTAGGAGGCTATTGGTAGAGGGGTGATAAGTTCAAAGAGAGTCTGAGCAACTTAGTAAGTTCCAAACTACCTAAAATACAATGTTACAAGGTAACAAGACTATACCTACCTACCTACCTACACACACACACACACACACACACACACACACACACACACACGTAAAAAAAGAAAAAGAAATATGGCAACTGTCTTTTAAAACATAATAATATACAACTAAGAATTTCATACATGCATGCAACATATTTGGATCATATTCACTTCCCACTCTAGTCCACTCTCTCCAAATTTTATGTCCTCTTATTTTATTTTTAAATAACCCTTGTAGTCTAATTTGTGCTACCCAAATACACATGGGCATGGGCCCATGCACTGGAGCACAGCTGACCTGCCAGGGGTCACACCCTCAAAGAAAAGTACCCTCCTACCCCCAGAAGCCATTAACTGCTAACAGATCTACAGCTAGGAGCAGAGTGAATGAGCCTCTCCCCTCTTACTCTTTAAAAGACACTGGGAAATGCACAAAAATCTACCTTGTTGCTCATCATCTTCCTTTGGTGTCTGTTCCAGTAATGTATCCAAGGCTCGGGTGTAATCTTTCATTACCCAATAGGCAAGACTACGCAGAAAAGGGTCAGCATGTAGTCTTTTGCAATTGAATCCTGAGCCATCTTTTTGACAACCCAAAATTTTCTGATTCAAGATGGATATATAAGTGGATGAAGTCTCAAATTCAGATTCAAATAAACGGGCAATAACCATGGCTAGCTGAATATCTTCCATTTTTTCAAGACACACCTGCAAATTTAAATATTAGGAAACATTTACCGTAGTGACAACTAATCTAGACATACATTATCCCACTGGTGCCTTGAAATTCTCTATGTTTTTGTGGTATGGAGGGACCCGAGGCTGAGACCTTGAGATGTGTCTAGATAGAAGATGCAGCTTGGTAGCAGAACTTCAAAGTGGCAGACAGGGGAGCAGTCATTAAACAGTGACCGCCACACTAAAATGATGATGCATGAAGTGAGCACAAAACAAAGTATGTCACTGTTATCTCAATCTGAGGTCAGTTTAAATAGCATCAATTAAACACTATTTAAAATGTTTCAACTTATACTTAAGTTCCTCTTAGTTTCCAAACCTATTTTTATATAAATTTGTAGTATTTTAGAAGAACCTTCTGTTTACTAAGGAAAAACTGATCCCTATCCTATTAGGGAACCTAAGCCAATTGTAACAGTTCAGCCTGAGACTTTTCACCCACATCTCTTCTCTGAGTATCTTCTAACATTACAGGCATTTGTAACTATAGAAATGTTATAAGTATGCAGAAGCATAAAAAATACTTTTTAAAGTTTATAAAAGGTTCGCTTTGTTAGACGTTTTCTATTTTATCATTTTGGGGGGGATTTTAAAAACTTATTGCTGTTTTAAAATTTTATTACTTTTAAAAAGTTGTATATTAAAAGAAAAAATCCCATAACAAAATTAACCAGACTCAATAACTATATATGCTATGCTATGCTATGCTATGCTATGCTATGCTATGCCATGCTATTCTATGCTATTCTATGCTATTCTATGCTATTCTATGCTATTCTATGCTATTCTATGCTATTCTATGCTATTCTATTCAACTGTAGGCCAGGCTGGCTTCAAACTTGTATTGACCTTCCTATTTTTGCCCCCAAATACAAGGATTATTTTCAATTCTATTTTTACTTCTGTCTGAGTTTAGCAATTCATAAAGACAATAAATGTAAGGAAGAGTCATCAGGAAACAGAAACATTAATGGTTTTTAAATCACCTGCCATGATTATGTAACAAAAGCTGCAATATCTCACTTCCTTCCATGCACTGCCAATAAGGCAAGGACATTACAGAATAGTAAAAACTTCACGTTAGCCCCAAGTACTTAAACACCAGCTTTTTTAAAAGCATAAGATAAAGAGGTCATAACCTGTACACATATTTAATGACTCAAAAATCACAAGATGGATGGTAAAAAATATTCAAAAAGCATTCATGACTTTTTCTGTAAGTTTTACATTTTATCTTAATATGTGACACACCACCCCTGAAGTTGTAATTCCCCTTAAACTGACCAGTGCCACAGTCTCAAGTGCAGTAAGCTCTATAGTTATTCTGCTCTTACAAACGTCTAACAAAACCACAATCATCTCTAAGGCCTCACAGCACGATTGCCTATTCACTTATTTATACCTCTATGGCATCTTTCAATGAACCAGCCAACAAGAAAAAAGCAGCAGATTGTTCAAAGCGCTGCTTTCCAAGTAAAGAAAAAGCATTTTTCAAAGCAGCTTTTCGCCATCTATCTTCATTAAAGTTGTGGCTGAAAAATGTTGTCATTTTTTCATCATGTTGTGACCTGGAAAAGAGAACACAAACACTAGTGACTATTATCACCCTTAAAATATTTTAATTATTTATAGAGTTCTATTATAGAATATAGAATTATTTACAGAATTATTTAATTATATATAGAGTTATATAGAGAGAAAAGAAGAAAAACGACTCTAACAGCAGAGCAGCTGGAAAGGAAGCTCAATGGTCAAGAGCACTGGCTGCTCTTGCAGTGGACCAAGGTTTGGTTCTTAGCACAGGTGATGGTTCACAACTATCAGTAATTCTAATTCCAGGGGATGCAACGTCCTCAGTGATCTCTGTGGACACAGCATGTGCACAGAGGCACATACATGCACATACATGGAGGCAATGCACACAGGAAAAACTCCCAATATACATGATGTAAAAGAAAGCAATCTTAAAAGACCAACAGCTCCAGTTACAGATGTTGCTTATTAGCATTTCTTCTAATAAGGAATGCTAATGTGCCCCATGTACTCACACAGGAGGCAAGACTTTTTTTCTTACCAATGTGCTTTTATCAACTTTTTTGTAAGAGCCTATCTTTTGGCCATGCAGTGGTGGTGCACCCCTTTAATCTCAGCACTTGGGAGGCAGAGGCAGGTGCATCTCTTGAGTTCAGGCTAGCCTGGTCTACAAAGAGAGTTCCAGGACAGCCAAGGTACACAGAGAAACCCTGTCTCGAAAAAACAAAACAAAAAACCTCATCTTTTAAACTAAACTAAAAGATATTTTGCCCATCCACTGTAAATAAAGGAAGCAAGGCATAAAGAAGTCAGCTGACTTGACAGAGCTCCTGCAATGAATTCTTTTCAAAAAGCATTAAGTTCATCCCTGAAATCATGTGAAGGGCTGAGACACTTTACCTGAACAGACCCCATACTACTGCTTTCTTCTTCATCGCAAGGTAGAATAAAGCAGCATCTAAGGCATCGTTGTTCCTTTGAAAAGAAGCTTTGGCAACCTAAGGGTAAGTAAAATAACATGTAACTACTTGACAAAAGAATTACAACTAATTACTCCAACAATTAATACCTCACTGTTACTTCGTTAGCTTATACACTATGGAAACGAGAATAAGTGGGCCCAGAAGCTTATGGTGGCACCCTCCTAGAGAAAAGCATTTGTATGCCAGTAATCCTAATAAAATCAGCACACACAGCAGCTAGTATTTACTGACTATCATATACCTGGCACCAGGCTGGGCTTTCATTAATCTTAATGAATACTATCCACTATGAAGTATTACTAGTGTCCTCATTTTATAGAGGAAGTAATTAAACCAAGAGCTTTAAGTAAATAGCTTAAATTCACACACTAAGGGGAGAAAAGGAAAACCTAGGTGGCAAGAAATTAATGTAGAATACAGTAACGACAACAGAAAATCCAATAGATGAGATCATCTTTTGAAAATTCAACACATTACATTCCTTAATGTGCAGCTCTGTGTATAAAGGAGCATATTGTCAAACCTCACAAGCTGAATCCAACTGTTGTTTGGGGATTCTACTGTGTATTCCAGAACAGACTTGAACTCACTATATAGCCAAGGCTGGCCTCAAAAGACGGCGACTCTCCTGCCTTAGCCTCCTGGGTGTTCACATTATAAGCATTCACCCCTATGCTAAGCTTATGTTTTTGAAATAGGATCTTACCATGAAGACTAAACTAGCCTGGATGTGCTCTGTAACCTGAGATGCCATCTAACTGCTGACCCTGCCTGACCTTCTAAAGTACTGGGGTTGCAGGAACATGCCCTAGAGTTTTGTCTGTTTTCAGATAAGATGCATTTCAAACAGCAATGTCTCAGAATTCTTCTATTTCATTAGCTGGGCACAGTGGCTGGCACATGTCTTTAATCCCAGCACTCCGGAGGTGGAGTCAGGAAAATTTCTGAGTTCAAAGCCAGACTGGTCTATATAGTTCAGAACAGCCAGAGATACAAACACAGTGGAACCCTATCTCAAAACTGACAGCATACTGCATAGAAATTAAAGATCAAGTTTGAAACTCCATGTACACATGTGCAACCACACACATGCACATACCCATACAATAAATAAATGTAATTTTTTAAAAATTGTTCTAAAAAATTCTCAAGATATACAAACTAATTCTCTATATCAGGTTTTCTGGAAGTTTAAAAATAGCATTAATATTTGCTAGTAGAGGCAGGAAGGCAGACGGGGCTATATAACACCATTGATACATACATACATACATACAATATATATTATGATATATATGCTATATAATAACATATATATTAAAAGGAACAGTGGGAGGAGGAGAAACAATAGAGAGGGAACAGAAATATATGCATGTTTTGAAGGGGGAAAGAAAAAATAGGGATGGGGATTTAATTTGGATGAGAGATAAATACCAAAGGAGAGAGAAGGATAAAATAACATAGATATGTATATTATGTAACAACAATTAAACAAATAGAGACCATGGATAAGAGACTGGGGGTGAGAAAAATTATATAGTCTTTCAAAATCCAATGAAGGAAAGTTACCTTTTCAATGCATCTTCTAAGTGTGTTAACATTTCTCACCCACCAGCCTATTCCCATGGCTCTTAATTCAGACCACTGAGGGTCTCCTCTCTGAATTGCTGGAATCATATTGATTAGTTCTTCCTCTGCTTCAGAATGAAAAGCCCAGGCAAAATGGCATGTAGATACACCTAAATTGGAAACATGATACAATAACCTTGTGAACTATATTAATAACAACAAAACAGCAGTTTGCTTAGTTACATATTTCTTGGTTCTTCTAAAAAGCATTTTCAAGCAGAAAGGCAGAATAAAAGAACCCCGCCACCATTCAGGACTTTTGAACTCAAGATCAGTGACAGGACACACAACATCCAAACCTCCAACTTTTCTTCCACGTACAATTCACTTTTAATATAAAACTATATTAGGAGATGAAGAGGTGTAATATCAAACATATAATCCTAGCACTCAGAAGGTGGAGGCAGAAAAATCAGAAGTTGAAGGTCATCTTCAGTTTGAGCCCATCTGGGGCTACATGAGAACTTGAAAAAGACTAACACTAAAATTATATCAATGAAAAATACAGATATTTGAGTACCAAGTTACTCACATGTACATATACCAAACTGCTTAAGAGAAAACATTGGTCAATTTGGAAGTTTTGGCATACAGCCTTATTATTTACACTGTCATTTACCTGAGGATAGCATCCATTGGCACTAAATTTTAAAACATGCTCTATTCTTTGCTCTAGTGAGGGAGTTAAAGGTCACTTAAAGCAAGCTCTAAACATACTTCTACTTGCATTTAATGTAAGGAATACACATTAGCCATGAAGTTCATCTCTCTAAATAGAAAGGAAGGACGGACTAAAAGACCTACCAGAGGTAGGTTTAAAAAAGAGGGATAATAGGAGAGGGGAAGAGACTAGGTCAGGGGAGAGAAAGGGAGGGGAGGGAAGGGAGGAGAGGAGTAAAATGTATCAGATGGTGGTAATAGGCTGAGTTTTGACACCTAGCACTACTGGTAATGTAAATGAATATTCTTTTTGAAGGACAGTTTGATAATTCTAAGAAGAATCAAGGAGTTAAGTCACCTTCTGACTCAAAAACTCAACTGCTAGGACACTAACAAGAATTATATGCCTGTTCAAAAAATATTACTAAAATAACATGAGGAAAATAAACAGAATAATACATAGACAAAATAAAGAAACAAACAATATTAACAAAAGTGTTTATATGTAATACTATAAGATAATTCACTGCAATGATCATTCAAATTTTAAAAACTAGAAAAATATAAACACCTTGAAAGTAAGGTTTGAAGAGATGAAGTATATTTTCAATAGCAGAATCTACGGTGGCAACACCTGTGCTTGGGGCGTAGACAAAGAACTGCCACAAGCTCCATGCCCACATGAGATACAGGGTATACAGCAAGACTTTGCTTCCAAATAAACAAAAAAAAAAAGGTTAAAATTAAATAAATATAAAAAATAAAGCTTGTGTGGCTAGAGCAATGAATCATCAGCTAAGAACACTGACTGCTCTTACAATCATGCAGTCAGGCAGCAGGTAGGCAAAACGCCCACACACAAAATTTAAATGAAAAGATGCCAAAAATTAAACATGAGTAAAAACCTAGCTCTTGTTTTCTAAGACTATTTTAGAAGGCAAATGAGTAAGGACAACAGTTCAGCATGCTTGGGATTTTAATGACTACATTCCAAACCCCATATGGAGTTTAGAGTTCCAAAAGACATACAGTTTAAAGAAATGAGAACCAGACGGGGATCTAAAATGTTATAAAATAAAGAATCCTATTTAGGGAAGTTACTCTGAAATTCTATAGTTTTTTAAAAGTAATAGGATAATACAAATCTGTCTCAAATCAGTATGCTGGACCTAAGCAAATATACTGGGTCACTAGGGGAAATCTTGCTGAAATATCAACTTTCCTTGATACCAACAATGAATATATGCTTAAATTTTAAAAGATAATAAAGTGGGACCTGGTGAACATGCCTGTAACCTCATCACCTGGAAGCTCAAGCAGGAAGATCAACAACAGTTCAAGGTCAGCCTGTACCACATAGAGAGATCCCATGAAAAAGAAGGAAGGTGGGGGTTGAAGGAGAAATGAAGGGATCAGAGACACAACAACACAAATAATAAAATTTACATGGTTTTTAAAGAGAAGGCATCAGACAAATTAAGAGCCATCCTATAGACACTGAGTTATTACAACCTCAAGCCTACATCTCCTACTACAACGGTACCACTGCTATATGAACAAAGGTCACAGAGCAGGGCAGAGCTGAAGGACACACAGGAAGTGGCAAGTTAAGTACATGTGGCATGAAGATCTCAAGCTACCTGACACATGATCTACCTGCTGCTTGAACATAAACACAACCACAACCATACCCACCGCCACCACATTAAATCTGAGTGGTGCAAAGATTCAAACAGTAAATAGAATACCTTGGTGAAGGAGCTGAGCTCGGTATAGAGGAGGCAGTGATGTTAACAGGCATGTGTGCAAGCGCATCGCTAACAAGTATCTCAAACCACACTCATCTAAGGTGTCTCTTCCTGTAATTTTAAAGAGAAAATATGTTAAGGAAGAAGGGATTCAACAGGATTGAACAGCCACAAACAGATTCCAAAGGTATGAACTGAACATTAAACTTTGTAATATTCTATACAAAATGTATATTTTAATGTACTCCTTTGTAAACAATTTAGTGTCCTTACAAAATATGTATCTTTATAAAACTTTAATATTAAAACTCCTAAGTGAAAAATTATTTGGGAAAATAGTTAACCTATTAATTAGTACAAATAACAGTAGTACCTATACTTACTCATAATAAATGAAAGAAACATTGAAATCTAGTGAAATGTGTATTAACTAAGAAGTGTGATGTACTGAATGAGAATGGCCTCCAAAGGCTCAAGTATTTGAATGTGTGGTCCCTGCTGCTGGAACCATTTGGGAAGGATGCAGGGTGTGTCCTTTTGGAGGCGTGTCTCTTATTCTGCTTATGGATCAGGTGTAAGCTCACAGCTACTGCTCAGCACCATGGCTTCCTGCTTGTCTCTATGCTTTCCACCATGATGGCCATGGGCTCACTCTGAAACTGAAAGCCCCAACTAACTTTTATCTCTTTAAATTGCCTTGTGTCTCTTCATAGCAATGGAACTGTAACTAAGACATTAAATAAGTTTGTAACCCTTGGCAGACATTTTTTGATGAATTGAAATTTTATCGAGAGGAATTGTATAACTAAAAGGAAATCATTTGTTTCAATAATTCAAAAAATATTTTCTGAGCTGTTTAGCTTGACTATACTATCAAAGATTTGAAATTTCATTTTTTTGGGGGGGGGCTAGTGTTAGAACAGTTAAAAAGGGCAACCTGAATCTTTACCTTGATTCCACAAATTTACTTATGAAATTTGATACTACTTAGTGACAACTTAGACAAAGACATGAAAGCATGGCAAGTTAATGAATCTTAACAGCAATGCAAAAGCACTGACAGAACCCAAGCTAGCAACTGACAGAGTTCCCAAGGGTAACATGCTGTCCAGAAGAAAACAAATTATTTCATTGCCAAGGCTTTATTTAGTTCCAGGTCTTCTTCCTATATGCATTCACCCATTTACTCACTGAGCAGATTTACATCTACTACAGGCACTGCAGGATTGGCAGTAAGCAAAGGACTTAATACATATGGAAATTAATGCTATGGAGGACATAAAATAGGACTGATAGATGGGTGAATCAAGAGTGTTCTATTTCACACAATGGAGCCAAGGAAGACCTTTACAATGGGATGAAATCTGAGCAGAAATTTGAGGTCAGGGACCAAGCCATGCACCGGATCAGGAAGAACATTCTATGCATACAAAAGTAAATGTTAAGACCCTGAACAAGCTCCAGGGTCCTCTTCCACAGGAAGTGGAAATGAGCAAGCACCGTGATACATGAGAACTGCTACGAGAGCACATGCCAACAAAATGGACATTAATATGTCAGAAGAGTTAAGCTTCCTGGCCAGAACAAACACTTAGAATCCTTTGGCTGAGATGTACAAATTATTTCATCTTTAAGTGCAGTTTCCCACCTGTGACATGGAAATATCCAGTCCTGCCTTGTCTAGTTCATGAATGTCCACCATGACAGAATCATTTCTATATTGTTAGTCAATGACTTATATCAGGAAGTTTAAATTTCTTTCATACATTATGACAAGTATACCCGTTTTAAAAGATTTATCTTTATTCTTTTAAAAAATTGTGTGTGTGTGTGTGTGTGTGTGTGTGTGTGGGTGGGTGGGTGGGTGGGTGCCCGCGCGCGCATGCGCGCACACATGCACGCGCATGCACATGCCTGTGTCTGTGTGTCTGGAAGGGTATGTACATGAGTGAAAAATGCACAAGGAGGTCTAAGGATTACTCCTAGGTTAGATTACTCCTAGGTCACAGACAGTTATAAGCTGATCAGTGTGGGTGCTGGGAATTTGGGTCCTCTGCAAGAGTGGTAAACACTTTCAATGGGTGCTTAGCCCCCACCCTACTTTCTTAGTTCCCATTGTACAACAGCTAACAGTATCATTTGTGCACAGCCTACAGCTATTCTGCTAATGGTTCTGCGCCACTGTCCACAACCTGGTGATAAGTTTCTGCTCCTTACCAACATAACCAGAGAGCAGGTCACAAGCAAACCTTCTAAAGTCTCTGGTTATTTAATCTACAGAAGGAAAAATTGTGGGACTATACTGTGAGAATTTAAGCCTGTCAAAAATATTTCTAACTGGCTATGGAAAAATTTTTATCCCCACCTTCAATTTAAAAGTCTTAAGAAATTTTTTTAATGCAGGCTTGAAAGCAACAATTTCCCACATATGAACCCTATTACTGTCATTTAATGCCTATATACTTGTATATGAATCCCTTAAATTTTCTAAGGATTATTACCTTTGTGTATAAAACTACACACACAAACACACACACAGTAATAGCCGCCTATCCACTAGAGGATTATGACAATTAAATTGGGTAAAATACCTAACACATAGTAACTCTTAACTCCATGAATGAATGATTGAACAAACAAATGAACCAATGAACGAATAATCAGTTATTTTGTTTCCATTGCTAATGTCACTGCTTATAATCAACCCCATTGCCTTCAACTAGCTGGATATGGCTTCACACGGCAAGATACATATTACATTAAATGTCTGAAATTTTTGCACAAATTTATATAACTATAATAAGTTATTTATGGGGCTAGAGACATGGTTCAGCAGTTAAGAGCTCTTAATGTTCCTGCAGATGACCTGGGTTCAGTTCCTAGCACACACAACCAACTGTAAGTCCAGTTTCAGGCACTAGAAAGGCATATAGGACATATCCATACATGCAAGAAAAACATTCATCATAAAATTAATCTTCTTAAAAAATGATCTATGCCTCAAATGGAAAAACAGCAAGTTGATCCATGAGGTCCCTCTAAGCTTCATGACACAAAAACCAAAAAAGGTCATTTTTATCATTCAAAGAAAGCAATACCATTAAGAGTCAATCTTATTAAAAATATTAAGACAAATGTTTAAGACTCAGTAAGAATGCACATAGACATCACACATGTGTATGTCAGACATGCAAGTGACAGCCTGCCTCAACTGTCTTTTCTTTTATAATGAAGTAGAGTTTACTGTAATTATCCATAGGTCTTTTTTTTTCCCTACAAGAGTCGAAAGAAAAAAAAATAATTAAACATATTAGTCATTGCACAGATAATACAATATTTTTACTAATAATAAACTTAACATTCATAGTGAGACTATTTACCTGAGTACTTATCCCTGTTTTCATCAAGCTCAGTACTGGTGGTTGCCACAGTGTCGGCCAATGCTACAAGGAACATCTGCTCCAAGCGGGTAAGGCCTGGTAGACTTGAGTGCATTAGATGACTTGAAAGTACTCTAGCATGTTCCTGGCCAAAATAAGCTGGTCCATATTGTGACAGGTTTATTACTTTTGATTTGTTCTCTCTCTTTTCTGGCTCTAAATCAATATCATCTGTTGTTATCTCCTGGACTTGGAACAGCTCTGAATATTGATCCTCTGGTTGGCTTTCAATATGGGCCTCATAGCTCTGCGGCTTCTTTGTACTCTCTTCTGAAATTCTGTAGGACGTGTCCTGATCTGCAGCAAGCAATGCGTGTAGTGGCAGAGGAGGAATAGAATCTATCTCAGTATAGTCTCGAGTGCCATCCTTTCCAATGGTAACTGTATCCTTTGCTGTACTACCGCTCACACTAATGGTCCGTGACAGATGCCTCTTAGTTCCTTCTCCAGCATCAGGATCCCTAACTATTGCAACTTCACCAGCAATGCACTTTACCAAATGGGAGAGAATGGCTTTTGCTCTTCTAACTTTCCCCAAGTCCATCAATTCTAACAGCTGAGTTGGATGATACTGTGGGAGAGTCGGAGAGAGTGCATGTGCAGCCTCAAATAAACCACCATCCTGAACTACAGTCGGTGAACAAAAAACATCATCAGTGATAGTTGCTCCTTCAACAATACTTTTTCTTGCCAACATAGTGGATTTAAAGGCAGAATGATCTTGTATTGCTGTCTCTTCAACAGGACTGTCAGCTTCAATGTCTCCAAATTTGACAGAATGTTTCCATTGGGCATATACATGCATTTCACAATCCATTCCCACCACCAATATTCCATCTCTTACCCAGGAGAGAGACACAGGCAGTGAAGGTGTGCCGTCCACAGAGGACACCAAGTCTATAGATCTGAGAAGAACCCATCTTGATCTAACTCCTTGCTTGATACTACCACCTAGTGGCAATGTAATGACAGCTACTCCATCCTTACTGTTAGTTTGATCAGTAACAATTCCTGAAAGTCTCCCATACATAAAGATATTAGCACCAACCCCCACTGTGAGAATATGAGAGCCATCTTCTTTTGACACCCAGTCCAAATGTACTAAATGCTTGATATTTGGAATAAGGTATCTATCCTTACTTAAAAATGCATCTGATTTGCTATACACAAACAGATTACTGTCAACACTGACCCTTGAATCAAGTACACTCCCAACCTTAACCAAATCATCAAGATGTATAGTCTGTTCTAAAACCCATTCTGACCCTCCTGTGGATTCACATTCAAATATACAGACATGCATAGAAAACTCTTTAGAAACAAAACCATTGTGGTGGACAGGCTGCTTGTAAGCCACTGCCAGACGGCCTGTGTATGAGCAGCTAACAGCAACAGGTCTTCCCACGATGCTCACAGTACTGCTATTATCTTCTCCTTCATCATTCATTAAGGGCCACCTCCTCCAGTGATAGGTTTCCTTCTCATCACTTGTATTGCACAGTGAGTTAGTTTCCACACAACATTTCCAGAAACGTACTTTATTGTCCGAGCAAGTTGTAACCACCAAGTAAGGTGCAAGGCACACTGGATAAATTGAAGAGGAACTCAGATGACCTTTATAAAAAGGAAGAAAAATAGTCAATACTCAGATATCCATAAAACATGAGATCAATAGATCTCCTCTCTCTACTCAGCTTAATTCATCCTGTCTTAAAGGTTGAACCAGAACCCTCATAAGTAATTCCTATCTATAATCACTAATACTTCCCAGCTATTTCCAACTATAAGACAATGACTAAGATTTGGGATCTTAAGACCTGAATTCAAGTTCCAATCCATCAATACCTTTGGAAGAATGGGAAAACCATTTAAACACTTAAGTCTATTCCATCCAAATAGTTCTCTAGAAGAGCAGCAAATGCACTTAACCACACATCCATCTAACCCCAAATATTCAAAAAGATTTAAAATTTTTTCTGTATTTAGGAAATATACCTGCAATCCTAGTCCTTATAAGGCAGACACAGAAAGATTACAAGTTCAAGACTTTCCTACATACATTAATGGGTTTCAGATCAGCTTTGGCTAAAAGACCTTGTCAAAAACCAACCAAAAATAAAATGTCTAGATATACATTCAACACAAAAGTCCATAAAAAATTTTTTTCTCAAAGTAATCTTTCAACTGTGAATGCAAGTATGTCTTAGGGATGGAAAAGAGCACTCAATACTACCATCAACCAGATATCAAAATAAGACTGAACCTCTATTTTGGTTCATCAATATCATTATTCTAGAAATTCCCCAATTACGTTCCACAGGTGGCAAGTCATTTCAAATGCAGCCTCCAGTCCAATCCTTCAAATTACCTCATCTTCCTTACTACAGTCAGTATTATTACAGGGCAGTCACATTCAGCTCTGAAAATAAGATAGGATGGATGGGTGTACAGACGGACTGACTGACTGACCAATCAGAAATAGGAAGATGATATATCTTTAAGTTAAAAAAAATATTTACAGTGTGTGAGTTCAGGTGCACACCTATCACGGTGCACACATGTCATGGTTCACATCTGGAGGTCACTGACACTTTCTAGGACCCAAGAGTACACTCAAATCATTAAGCCATTAAGCAGAAATGTCTCTACTGGCACAGACATTTCAGTGTCCTGGAATACATATTTTAATGTGAGATAGCTTGTCCCCATTTTGGAATACAATGATGGCAAAACTTCAGAAAAGAAATACATTTATAGGTGAGTCACTGAAGCTCATCCTGTTGCTGCATTTATAAATAGATGGTGCAGTAGGTAAAGGTGCTCTCCCCCAGGCCTGGTAGCTCTACTGCAACTGACTCCTGCAGAGTATGCTCTGACTCACATGTATTATGTTGTGGTATCCCACCCCTAAAATATTTACAAATGTACAATGGTTTAAGATTTTACTCTGTGCCAGTCATGTTTTACCTTTATTATGTATGTGTGAACAAGGTTTGATAGATACTTTTGAAGAAAAAGATATTCCCAACACCCAGGAGGCTAAGACAGGAAGAAGCCACAAGTTCAAGGCCAGCATGAGCTCAATAATGAGAAGAAGAAAGAAAGAAAGAAAGAAAGAAAGGAGGGAGGGAGGGAGGGAGGGAGGGAGGGAGGGAGGGAGGGAGGGAGGGAGGGAGGGAGGGAGGAAAAAAGAAAGAAAAGGGGGAAATGCAGCTTCTTAGAAGTACTTCCACTTTTTAGTAGATAATTTCCAGACTCCTTCTTGTTACCTTGAGATAATACACATTTAAACTGGTTCCTTCTTACTGTGATCTCCACATGATCAGGAGAGCCAGCAAACTGAATTTATCATTAAAAAAATTATTATTGATAAAAACATACTTCTAAATGGACAGATACTACAAGCAATAACTGTGTCAATGTCGCTATAGCACACACATTGGAGGACAACACTCTGAGTTACCACGGCTCAGTGCCAAGAATAATACTACCTGCTGATGGTGTTGCTCTTATCACTTCGACAGCTTCTGGCAGATCCAGAGGCTGACTGTATACCAGTCTGGAACTTAGAATGAGTTTACTAGCAGTCTGGAGATTGGCAATTGAAGAAGAGTGTGGCATAGAGCTCACACTAGGGGAGGCTTCTGGAGAAGAGTCTACCTTCTTCTGTCCAGGCACTGAGAGCAAGCTGTCAGATGAGATCCCTTCTGTGGCTTTGGCTGCACAAAAATGTTTGAGACACATTATCATCACTATACATGAGAAGACATTTTCTTGAAAATACTTCCACTTCTTGGAAGACAATTTCCAGACTCCTTATAGATTACCTTGAGAATAAATACTTTTAAACTATTTGGTTCTCTCTCACCATGACCAATTCCTTCATATGGACACGTCATGGGAGAACAACATATGAGCTCTAAAACTTTAAGTTACATAGTAGAGCATTCCTAAGCTTAAATACTCTAAAAGCTTAAGGAATACATAAACATACAAACTCATGTCTAATCCCAGAGACACTGATTATATCAACTTGGGACAGATCTCAGTAATCTGTACTTTTAATAAACAACGTAGTGGCCTAGTGAGATGGTAGAGTAGATAAAAGCACTTATTTCACGTTTATAAACCTGCTTAGTAACATAATTATCAGATATGGTAGAACCTTTTTGACAGCTCTTAGTACTTTGTGCTAATTAGTATAAAGTGGATTCACCTTGACAACGAAATGACAAATGTCTTAGATAAGCCAGTAACACTGATTCTAAGATTATATCCTGTATTGAAATGTCACACTGTAATCCACAAAATAGCTAATTACCATATGTAAATTAAAACAAAAATGTAAATATCTTATTCACAAATAGTAGAGTGAGCATAATATAGCTATCCATGCAATTCCTTACTTACCTAAGCATGCTTGTACAGATTTAAGATGAAGGTGCCACATATGAAGGACAGAATTATTATTGCTATCCTTCTCAATGACTACTAAAAAGAATTTTTCTGAAAACGGTGGTGGGCGATATCCTATTATCCAAAAGGGGAAATAAGAAGTTAATTTTTTTGTAGGATTAGAAAAACATTTTTAAATATTAAAAAAAACCTACCTCTTGATATACACAGAAGTTGGAAAAAAAGCAAAATGAATACTACTTGTCCTTTCTAAAACTCTTGTTGGCTTAAAGCCACTGTATTAAGGTACTAAGAAGGGAGAAACATAATCTGGTTGTAAGAATCAGAGGTGGGGCCTTCACGATGCAGTAAGATTGGATAAAGACATAAGGGTGGAGCCACAATGGTTGCCTACTATGGCTTTCTAAGAGGAGGAAAGAGGTTCCCTAGGGCTGGAGGGACAGCTCAGCCGTTGAAGGCTAGGCTCCCAACCATAAATATAAGAAGAGGTTTGTTCCCTATCTCTTCCTATGTGATATTCTGAGCCACCCCTAGGACCCTGCTATCATCAGATACAGCCTTTCAACCTTGGACCAGAAGTCACAGCTAAAATTTCTCTTCTTTATTTTATACAGTCTATGGTATTAGACTATTGAAATACATAAGAAAACAGACTCCTGCAGGAAGAATTCATTTTAAAGATGATTTTTAACATAATTTTTGTATCAAAAGTTACAGAGCTATCAAAACCAATTGGGCTCTGTCATAGGTACACAAAGAGGTCAATGGCACAGTTCAATGGGTAAAGGAGCTTGTACCACAAGCCTGGCTTCCTGAGTTCAATTCCCAGGACCCATGAAAAAGTGGAAGGAGAGAACCCACTCCAAAAAGTTACTCTCTTTCACATGCATACTTACAAACTCACATCATGCTCTCAAATAGACACAATAATAAGTAAAATTTAAATTTAATACACATATAAAGGCTAACACAAAAGGAATCCAAAGATGGGGCATCCATCAAGCATTGAAAACTAAACACAAAAATTATACATGTGGATCAGTGAGATGGGTCAGGGCTTGTTGCCAAGCCTGAAGATCTGAGTTTAACCATCAGAGCCCAAGTATCCTCTGAGCTCCACATGTACACCATGGTACACAGGTGCATGCACACACATATGCACAATAAACAATAAATTTAATAAATAAAAGAACAAAACATTGTTATTGTTATACTGATTTGACAGAGGCATAAGAAATACATCAAAAGGGAATAAGTATTTGGAAACCCTTCGTAAACAAAAGTGGTAGTCAATACACAGAATGAATTCTTAGAGCAGGGCATGCCTTTTCATTTTAATACAGCATAACTGCTATAAATAAAAAAATCATAATTTCTAAAAGAAATACTTGATGCCAAGTTAAGTTGAAACTAAATTTTACATTGTTTTTTTTTTTTCTAAAGATCTTATAGAAAGCCTATTTTCTTTCAAAAAGGGGGGACACTGAGAACCAAAGTTGTGTCCTCTGGAAGAGCAGCAGGCGCTCTCAAACAGCATGCCGCCTCCCCAGCACTGTCACGCAAGCGCTGACACAGCTACAGTGACCACCTGACAATCCCCGTACCTCATGAAAAGCTGGGAGAGTTTTGTAATGATTAAAATAAAAAAACTCACTTTTTTTCCCCAGATGAGATTTCACAGTTTATCTTAGGCAGTTTTGGAATGCCAGAGAGTCAGTCCACTTCATCAGTTAAAAAACAACCCTCCCCTCAAAAACCATACCTTGTGATGGCTGAAAAAATATTTCTGTGTCCTTTTCCTTTTCCTCCATGTCTTCTTTATGTGGTTTATACCCAATAATGAAGTCTTCTTGAAACACATGCAGTAACTGTGTACTTGAGCCACACTACAAATGAGGAAAGTGAACGAGATTTTCATCTTTGAAATCCTTTATCTCCCATTCACCACCTCCCCATGCCAATACACAAAAACAAACCTCTCTATAATGTCTATTCTTAATCTAACTAGAACAAAGCATGGAAAATTGCTAAGACGTTCTTGAATTAATAAAATAAAGTACTTTCGAAGATAGCACAGCTAATCGCAGAAGAGAGTATCATCAGGTTTGTGTCTCAAGACCAGAAAAACACTGGGGCTAGAAAGATGGGTAGGCTTCAGAGTCAGGTTCAAGTTCCAGAACCTAGGTCACAGGGCTCACAACTGTGACTACAGCTCCAGGGGATCAAAACCTTTGGTCTCCTTGGGCACTGACACTCACATGTACATATCCAGAATCAGATACACATGCCTACACATAATTAAAAGATAGGAAAAATAAACCTCTTAAAATACTCAAGAAATACAAATGACCTGAACCACTTGCAGCCTTACAGGAGAGGTGAAGAGGGCTACACTCACTAGACTAAGAGACAACCAGCACATTTTCAAAGTCCACCTGAGAGTCCACAACAGACACTAGCACCCAAGAAAGGTTCTTAAAACACCCCTGTTTAGTAGGGACTGTGAGAACCTGCTTAGAGTAGCTGACAATCTTTGCAGGATACATTTACATGACTATGCAGAGGGTCAACAGAGGACCTATGAGATACACCACTGGTGATATGCTGCATGGCCATGTTTCCACTACAGCAATCACAAATAGCCGACTAGAACCACCTGGTGAACTGAAACGCAAGGAAAAGGCTAGATGCAAACAAGGGAATACAGTGAAAGAGTGTTGAGACCACTGGATGGCAACATGCAGAAAGTAGCTTTGACTAGTTTAGCAATGAATGAACACAGTGTAATCTTAAAATTCAGGGAACTCAATCTCCTTACACAGAATGAAATTAATAGGACTATAATAATAGGTTAAACCATAAAAATTGTATTCAAGAGCAGAGTATTTTTATGTCTCTCAGGTATAAAAGTGTAAAACCTCTTTATAATATAAGGTCATCTTCCCAAGGGAAAAAGAACAAAGGAAAAAGGGTAAGGCCTTCATAGGTACAGAACTCAAAGAACACAGCCATGGCAATGCAAGCCTATAATCCCAGCATTCAGGAGATTGAAGTAGTGATGAAGCCCAAGCCATGCCACAAACAAAAGAGCAAACAGGGAGCGGGGAGGGGGACAAGAAGACTGAATCAGGGAAGAGGGAATTGAGAGAAATACTGATAGATAAGAGAAAAGGAGGAAGGGGGAAAGTGGATGGTGAGAAAGACAGAGACAAGTGGGAAATCAAGGAATATACTGGGGAAAACCTACAGTGAGTTTTTAAAGTCTGAGATTTACAAGGTTGGACTTTACCATCCTGTGTTACTGAAAATCAAAAACAGATGAGAAACAAATGTGCTGTAAATGTAAAGTCAAGAGAACACTAGGTCAGAGTGGACCACACCAATACCCTATGACAAAGAGAGCAAAGGGGCCCAAGTTAGAGAATGCTCTCTTCTAGATCTCTCTGGAGTAGGAAAAGGAAATAATGAGTTGCATTAGAAGCACGACAATGCAGGTTGAAAAGAGAAAAATTGCAATTTCCTTGGAGGCCTCATTAGTAACTTGAGTTTGGTAGTCCCATTTCTGCTAACAAAAGCTGATGTAATTTCTTCACATAAGCATTCTTCCCTTAAGAATGCAAACATTGTAGAAAAATGAGTAACTCTATACTTGTCGTAATTTTCACTTGTTTTGTTTTAAAGATGTAGTTACTTCCTCAAAGTATTCCTTTTTGTTTAAATGGCTGTGCTAACTCTCCCAGTCCAGGAACATAACCCTAAAGAAATAAACACTACAAGGACAAATGGACTTTACCACTCCTTGGGGAGAAGGGCTCTCCTCTTCTCCCAGATAGGAACTAGAGAGGAAGCCTGACTACACAAACAGTCATGAATAGAAAGTAACTATACACACAGAGGCTACTTTCATCTTCATTTTAATGGATCTCATAAAAATATCCAATCTGAGGTCCAGGCAAGTAACTGCTGTGTTGAGCTGAACAGAAGCTAATGTGGGGGAAAGCAGGGCTGGAGGCTCCACACAGCTGCATCATATCTGCTCTCAGCACGTGGACACTGGTTATACTTTCCCTAACTGAATCAAACTTCCTTCAAAAATGAGATGAGACAAAGGTAAGAGTCAATGGGGGGGGGACCCCTACAGCTCCCTGCCACACACACACACACACACACACACACACACACTTACTTTGGGAGTCACTAGACATTGGATGTTTTACCAAATGAGAATTATTCTAAAACATACATACATATGTCATTATACAATATATAAGTATATTTAATATTACTTATATACAAAACACTGTGGAATGAAGAGAATCAAAGAGCACATAGCATCACCAGTTTGAAAGCATATTTTTACTTGGTCAGTTATTGCATCAAGTTCAATAATGCAGCCTGGTCGAGCAGTAGACTGTTGGCTCACAATGTTAAACACTTCTCCAATAAGTTTCTGTAAACAACAAATGAAAAATGTCAATGATTAAAAAAATTACCACTCTGTCAATATGAGATAGCATCACAGACATTAAAACTGCACCCCCAAAATCATTGATTGACAATGACAACATATTCAAAGAAATACATCAACTTTCCATTCCTGTGTCTGTTTTTAAAGTTAAGAAGTTAGAAAAACTGATATTTACATAACTGTAACTTCAAAGCATCTAGCTATTTCAGTATTGTCATCAAGAAAAATGCCTAAGTGGGTGGCACATGATGTTTAGTGCCATTTGAAAGTACAACTCTCCAAATGTAACACAGGGCTCACAGCTAACAAGTGGACTCTGCCTTTTGAGATGGCAATGCTTGAATTAAAGCATGAAGCTAACTACTAGATTTCTTAAATCTTCCCAAACTTTATACTGGGAGGAGTCTCCCCAAAACCCACACCAAGAAGCCATCACTTCTAAATAAAAACCTTTCAATAACTAAATGCCTCAGCATCCACCTCCAATGTCTTTCCCTGCCATAACAAAGTTTAGATCCCTCCCAGCTTAGTCTAAGGTCAGCTCTCTAAGGAAAGAACATCTGAACTGGACTTGTGGGATCTTTCCAATTTGTATCAGTAGAATTCCAGAAAACATGTTGTGCCCCAAAGGGAGTGGCCATATTAGGAGGTGTGGCCTTGTTGGAGGAAGTATGTCACTATGAGTCCTTTTTCTCAAGCTTCCCTCAGTGTGGCAGTCAGTTGACTTCCTGTGGCCTCTAAGTCAAGATGTAAGGACTCTCAGCTCCAGCACCATGCTGCCTGGTGCTGCCATGCTCCCCGCCATGGTGATAATAGACTGAACCTCTGAAACTTAAGCGAGTACCTTAAATTTATGAGTTACCATGGTCATGGTATCTCTTCTTAACAATAAAAACCTATCTATTGGGATAGATTCTAGGGTTAAATCAGGAGTATAAAGTGGTTGAGTAGGACTGAACTGATTGATGAGTACATTCATCCAAAGTCAGGATTTATATGTGTGGTGTATGTGTGTGTTAGCTCAAACGCATGCAGATGGTTTTGACATGCCGCTGGGTTATTCACTGAAATGTGGACTCAAGCTGTGGCCTAAAATCTATAAGGCTAAAATGCCAGGATTTCTCTAGCACACACAAAAACAAAAGACAAAAGAAAAACTTAAGAGTATACTGTGCATCTACACTTCAAAAGTATCTCTAGATTCGTGTGTATACAAAAGTTTAAGAAGTGTTGCTACTATAAGCTGTCCTGATTAGATTTTTGTCAACTTGACACAAGCTAGAGTTATTTGGAAAGAGGAACCTTAATTGAAATAATGAGTCCATCAAATTGATCGTTAGGCAAGCCCATAGGGTATTTTCTGGGTTAGGCAGGTGGGCCTGGCTTATATAACAAAGGCAGGCTGAGCATGCCATCGAGACTAAGCCAGTAAGCAGCATTATACCATGGCCCTGCTGCACTTCTGCCTCCAGGTTCCTGACTTGAGCTCCTGTCCTGACTTCCCTCAGTGATGAAATATGACCCAAGACCTGTAAATGAAACAAGTGCTTACCTTTCCAAGTTGCTTTTGATCACAATAGGAACTCTAACTAAGACACAGGGAATAGTGGAGTAAGCCTCTAATTTCATCACTCAGGATGCTGAGGTAGGAGGGTCAGGAGTTCAAGGGCAACCTGGGCTACACAGTGAGTTCCAGTCAAAGGCTGAGGTATATCACAATGGTGGAATGCTAACCAAGCAAGCACAGAGCTCTAAGGAGCTCTGAGTTTTATTCTCAGATACACACACACACACACACACACACACACACACACACACACACACAGCTGCGATAGTTGATGATTCTCAGTCTTAGCTGCACACTGACTCCTCAAGCACTGATGCTTAGGTCCAATTCAGAAACTGATCTTCCAGCCTAAGGGACAATCTGATTATGAGCCATTCTATAAACTCCTCTGGTATTTCCAACATGTAGCTAGGACTCTCACAAGAATGGATACAAATTCCAGCTGACAAATGCTCACAACTCTCTTCCAACACTATACCTACAGAGTTTACCAGTAAAGAATACCACTCAACTTCATCCATAACCAAGGAATTCATTTCATAGTAGAAATAACTTCACTTAATAAGCAAATTTATTTTACAGTACAGGATAGCACCAAAATAAGGCTGAAGTAAATGAAACACAAGAACTTCAAGAGTAAACACACACACATACATACAAAGATCAAGATAAGTGATGTTTTAATTAATGTGGTGTTTTTAAATAAAAATTCATTCAAAAATTCCATAATAAAAATATAGAAAATACAATAAAATGAAAAAAATTAAATACAAGATCTAATAATGCCTCCATTATTCTGAAAGAAAAATTAAGATTTATAGGTACATTCTTTATTTTCCAGAAAATTAAATATATCATAGAAATTTTTAAGTTTACAGCTGGGCAATGGTGGCACACACCTTTAAAACTAGCACTCAAAGGCAGAGGCAGGCAAATCTCTCTGAGTTTGAGGCCAGCCTATTCTACAGAGCTAATTCCAGGACAGTCATAGCTGTTACACAGAGAAACCCTGTCTCAAAAAACCAAAATTAAAAAGCTTAAGTTTACATACACCTGGGGCTGGAGAGATGGCTCAGTGACTAAGAGCACTGGCTATTCTTCCAGAGGACCTGAGTTCAATTCCCAGCAACCACATGGTGGCTCATAACCATCTATAATGAGATCTGGTACCCTCTTCTGACATGCAGACAATACATGGAGGCAGAACACTGTATACATAATAAATAAATAAATCTTTAAAAAAAAAAGAATTCTAAATAAGAATCCAAAATAAGATTAGCTCTAGTTTTGTTAGTAAAATTTTCAAATATTTTCTTATCATCAGTAAAGGAAACTGCATTGCTGAGACACACCTACTGACCAAGTGGTAATTTTCTTCCATAGGAAGACACTGCTGCTCTTGCAAGACCAGGGTTCAGTTCTTAACACCCACAAGGAGGCTCACAACTGTCCATTAATTCCAGTTCCAGAGATCCAGCACTTTCTTTTGGCCTCTCAAGAGCACCAGGCATACACATATATAACATACTGGCAAAATACTCATACACATAAAATAAAAATGAGTAATTAAATCTTTTTAAAGAGGAAAACAATATGTAAGATGCAACTAAGAAAAATTGCGTATCAGTTTCAGAAAATACAGACACAAGGTGACTTATAGATTTTACAGATTTACATCAGTGTGTTCCACTTACTCCTACTTCTATTGAAACTGTTACAAGGATGCCAAGCTCTCACAAACTAACAGTAAGGCCCTATTGCTGAATGTTGAGCTGGTACCTACTTAGAGCCTTCATCCCTACCAACCAGTGTTCATGGTTCATGGTACTGGAAGATGCATGCTACCAAGAGAAACACAAATGCAGCTACAAACCATTCCATCTACAATGATGATCTGCATATAAGATATGCTTGTTCAATAATAGCACAAAGCTTGTGGGATCAACCAACATCTGACTGGATTTAAGGCTCACTCCATGAGATGGAACCCATTCCCCAATACTGCTCAGGTGACCGAGAACCTGAGACTAGACAGCCCAGGGAATCTACAAGAAACCAAACACTACTATTCTATTAAAAGAGCACAGCAATAAAATAGCTCCTGGTAACATCCTACTGCACTCACAGACCACTGCCTTGCTCAGCCAACATCACAGAGGTTTCCTCCTACAGCAGATGGGAACAAATACAGAGACCCACAGCTGAACAATGTGTTGAGACTGAGGTACTTGGAACACTCAGTCCTAAATGGGATATCTCTATCAAATTCCTCCCCTTGAGGTTCAGGGAATCCTGCAGAAGACAAGAAGGAAAGACTCTAACAGCCAGAGGGGATGGAGAACATCAATGAAACACAGCCTTCTAAATACAACAGAAACTATGTGCACATGAACCCACAGAGACTGTGGCAGTGTGGCCAGGGACTGCACAGGTCTGGGCCTGCTGGTTCCAGTGCTGACAGGGGAAGTAGACACAAGCCCACACCTCGAACCCAGTGCTCTCTCCAATCAATGACTGCTCACAAAAGGAAAGTTAGTTTCTCCACTGAAGCTTCACATGGTGTACAAACCACTCTCAAGGCCAGGCTCCATGCCCAGCAGCAGATGGACAACATAAAACAAACTCAATAATACTCCTGGAGGCTCTATATCTCGGGGATATTTTTAACCTTACAGACCCTCTGCATATATATTATGGTTTCCAGTCCTGTTGTGATGGGATTTCTGTGTGAATGTCTGACCCTGCATCTATGTCTTCCTTGTGCTTTTTCTTTGGCTCTTTTCCTTCTGTTTGTTTTGTCCTATTCCGATTTGTCTGTTCTTATTTTAGCTAATTTTACTTTATTATTATTTGTTAGATGCCTGTTTATATCCTAATAAGAGAAATAAATGTGGATTTGGGTAGATGTTCAAGTGGGAAAGGTCTGGGAGGAGCTGGGAAAGGAGGAAACATAATCAGAATATATTTTATTTAAACATCTATTCCCAGTTAAAAAGTATTTAAAAAGTGCCAAAAACATGCTTTTTATAACCCAGTTGTACTCACATAATGACAGGTGTGGAGACAAAAGCCTACAGCTCCAGTCATAGGGTGGGACAGAGGTCAGAGGAGCAGTAACCCACACTCAGTCTCGGCTATGCCACATTTGTCTCAATTTGGGGGGAGGGGTCAGCTTCAAATTTTAAAATCTAAAAGTACTTCAGTTACTTTTCATACCCTGTTTTAACAATGTGATTAGTCTCCTGTGACAATCAGGATAACAGGCATCTTTCCCTCAAGGATGCCCACATCATAATTCCTCTCTGCAGATATGTTATTATAAGGGAGACTTCCATGGTTGAAACAGCTTCAAAATGCAAGATGGGGAGATCACCCTCAATTATTAACAAAGGCCGCTTCAATCTCTAGGTCTTCACTGAGGGAGGTAGGAGAGGCAGACTTCAAAAAGGAGATGTAACGGGGGATGGTGGGGGAGCAAGGGACAGCTCAGACTGACAGACTTCCAAGATGGAGGAAAGAGTCAAGAGCCAAGAAATGTAGATGGTCTTTAAAAGCTGGTAGAGGTAGGAAAGGGATTCTACTTGGGGTTTCTAGAGGAAAAGGAGGCCATCTAACACTTAGTCTCCTTCCTGTTAGGGTTGTTGAAAAGATTAAATGAGTAATGTATGTGAGCTAGGACAAGCAAGGACCTCCCAAAAAGTCTGAGGGTGCCTGCTGACTCATAGCTCAGCTTGCCCCAGAACTCTCTATGTAACCAAGGATCACCTGAACTCCTGATCTGACACCCTCTGTGATCACCATGGCATGCACACACTGAATGAAACACACAAAGACATGAATATTCATTTTTGTTTTAGAAAGTCAATTATTTTAGGGAAATGATATTTGTTTCTTTATATGTTAAATGTACTGGAGTGCAGCATATTCATTTAAGTTTTAATTTATAGATCTTAGAACACAGATAAAGGAAAAAATGTGTGTGTGTGTGTGTGTGTGTGTGTGTGTGTGTGTGTGTGTGTGTGTTTGTCTGCCACACAGACAAAAACATATTCTCATTCTCTAAAACGCTAACAAACAATGGTTTTGAGGTTTGGGATGTTTGTTTTTAGAGACAGGGTTTCTCTGTGTAGTCCTTGTTATCCTGGAACTCACTCTGTAGACTAAGCTGGCCTTGAACTCAGAGATCTCCCTGCCTCTGCCTCCTGAGTGCTGGGATTAAAGGTGTATACCACAAACAATGGTTTTAGACCAAGTAAAAATAGAATTTCTTATTAGCTTAGAAAAAGATTTGGAAATTCTTACTGAAGCCTCTGGGTCTGATAGTTCATCTAACAATTTTCTTGCATCTACCACAGCTTGATAGAGCCTCAGATTTTTGCCATCAGACGCAACAAAGCAAGCACTTGCAGAATTGCAGTATGTGCCTGAGAAAAGAAAATAAAGTATTTGGGTTACAGTATGTAATTTATTATTATTATTGACTAAAGTATAAGAAACAAACAACTACGCCTTTCTAGATATAACTATCATTCAGAATCATAATTAAATGGATACAATTTATGGATCTAAGCTTACTAGCAAGAACTCAGTAGAAATAAATATAAAAAGAAAACTCTAAAACTTGAAAGATAAGCCTGTACCAACACTTTGACAACCTATTAAAAATATCTGGGGGCTGGAGGAATGTTTCAGCAGCTAGGAGCACTAGCTGTTCTGGAGGATTCGGTTTGATTCCCACCAATGACACAGTGGGCTCACAGCTGTCTGCAAATCCAGTCCCAGGGATCTGATACCCTCTTCTGGCACCAGGCAGTCACATGGTGCACAGACACACATGTAAATACTCATACACATAAAAAAATAATTTTAAAAACTTAGCTATGACAAGTATAAATCATTTTGTGAACCAGGTATGATGGTAATATCAGCACATGTCAGGCAGCAGGGTCTCAATATCTAAGGCCAACATGGTCTACATAACATGTTACAAGCTAGGATATGACAAAAGAAAAATAAAGAAAAAAGACTTTCTTCATAACAAATAATAACTTAAATTTTATATCATCAAATAAAACACTTACCAAGACAATAACTAGGAATAAGAGTTGGAAGCCATGCCACGTTAGAAAAGGCTGAGGTATGTAAAGAGTTAATTCGAGCCAATTCTGATACTCCTCCAGTGTATGACAAAGGTCCTATGGGGTCTACACGCCACAGAATAAGTTCACTGTAGATTGCATTTGGGTCATGAAATGTACGAGTTGCTGCATTTCTGAGAGGTTGTTTCGATGACTCTTTTGTGTGTTTTACAGGATCTATTAATTTATTTAATTTACTGTCTGAGTCCCACTGACAGTCTGACTGAGGAGTCAACAGAGCATTATGATGGGAGGATGTCAGCAACAGTGGTAAAACGGAATGGCACGCCAAGTCATTAAGGTGGAATCTGTGGCCACAGTATCTGAACTTGTGGGACACAGTCAGAACAGTGGTAAAGGCTGACTTGTCAGCAAAAGTGACTGCCCACTGATTCAAAGACCCATCTATGTGTTTAGAGACCATCATTACTGTGGGTGCTAAAATGTTCATGTCTGTACTGTGTGATCTGGAGTGTGGCTGTGACCCATGAGAACCATCTACAGACATCACCTCTTGGTGTGATGAGATATGATATGAATCTTTTGTAGCATTTACACAGGCATACATCATGATATTTTTACTAAGAGAGTTTGCATCCCCAGAGGGAAATGCAACAGGAATCCGAGAGGAAAAAGTAATCTGAAAAACACAAACATGATTCATTATAAGGAGCTTGCCTTCTCTCAAAAATGCTTTTCCAAACACACTTCTATTTTCAAAATGCCAAATACTAGGTTCCTAGTTTAAAAAAAAAAAATCATGTTTAACCTCTGTATAGTTTAATTCCTTTCTTCTGCTTAGGTATTAGATCATTATTCATAGCTTAATACAAGATTTAAAAATAAAGTTTCAAATACATTGCTTATATATTATGTATCAAAATAACCACACATCATTTATCTAAATTGCAATAAGGATAAGAAAGATAACACATAAAAGCAGCTTCATCTGGCTTATAAAAGTGAAGATGAGCACATGCCTCTAATACCAGCACTTGGGAGGTAGAGGAAGAAGGAACAGGAACCGAAGGTCATCCTCAACTATACAACTAGTTGAAGACCTGTCTCTTATAAACAAATAAACAAACAAAAACTTGAAACCTCATATTTTCAAAGTAGTTTCCCTAGAGGTACTAAAAATATAATTCTCAGAAAGAACTAATAGTCAAATACTCAATGTTTCAAAAAAAGAAAAATATTCATTTCTTTGAATTAACTAAGTATGTAAAATGCATAGTACTAATCCTCTTTGAAAATGAGATATGTATTTTCTCAGTTGCTTATCAAAACTAAATTTTTTAGTAATTCTGAAACATCTGTGAAGTCTATATAGCATCTTGTTATTTTAAAAATATAACAATGTTTCCATCAACTAAATATACCTGGACTTGTCTAAATATCCCAGGGTTATATTCATCCAAGTACTTGACATGCCACACTAGAAAGGTGCCATCTACAGGGTGTACGGTGAACAGCATGTCAGGGTTCTTATTCCAGTCTGTCAGCAGTGTCTCCATCTTCCGATCAAGCAGCACTGTAGGCAGAGGCACTGTGATTCTAGGCTCCAGGTGTGTTCTAGGACTTCCCTCTCTCTCTCCATCCTCATGCTCTGATGATCCGGTACCTGCCTCAGATTCTCTATCCAGAGATAATTCTAAATCAGAAAATATATTTGTCAGAATATATACTAAATAATACTATAAAAATTCCTTTAGAAACTATAAAGTACCTTTCCAATTTGTGGCCAGGAAAAGTATTTTCTTGTCTGAATTGAAATTACTTTAACTGCTTTTAGATAAATAAGAATTTCATCAGATTTTCATCATTAAAATTAGCAAAACATATTTCTCATAAAACAATGTGGCTTCTAAAGTACTACTTCAGTCAAGGAAATGTAACAAACTATAAATACAGAGAGAGTTTGCCTGGAATGGAGGGAGGCACAAGTTTATGACCCAATCTACTCGGAAAGCTAAGGCAGAAGGAATTCAAGCTCTGAGCCAGTCTAGCAATTTAGGGATGCTGTGTCTCAAAACAAAATTAAAATGGCTGAGGGAGGAGTTCATAGAGAACTTATCCAGCCTTCATGAGGCCCTGGGTTTAAGTCTACTTCATAAACAAAACAAAACATCAGCTAGAGTTAGTTAACGTGTCCAAGAAAGAACAAGGACATTGCCTAATTGAGAGATAACCAGTACTAAAAACCAGAAAGAAAGGAGAATTCAAACTTAAAGAGGTACCACAAAAAGTTGTTATTTTAGTGGGGAGAAAAAAAAGCTTAAACAAGGAATACAAACCATGGTCTAATCTCATATGTAAACCCCTCTCTCTTTCTTCCTGTGAGCGTTCTTCGTCTTCTCTGTCGGCATCATCACTTTCATGTTCTAATTGTTTTTCAGAAAGTTTTCGTAATTGGTGCATAAATATTTCAGTAGATGATGTAAAATGAAATTCCTTGTTATTTAACCAATGAACTACAAATCCTCCATTGACATCATCAATATTAAATGCAGTGCCAACCAAGACATTTGGAATATCTGTGGAAACAAGAAAGAGTAAACTTTGAATATGATGCTCCAATTTCTTTAAAAACACAGCAAGTGCTTACCATGATTAAGCATGTGCTTACCCAGAGAAGGTGCCAAGCAAGTCAGCATGATTCTACCAGGACTTGTAACAACTTGAACTGAATTTAATGTTGACTGTAAATATTCAGATCTAATGACATACTCTTACATGAAACTACAGTACTAATTTCAAAACCAAATATAGAAACCCATCACCCTTAGATGAATCCTGGTTTTGAGAAAAGAGGGTTGACTATAAGACACATAATAGATGGCTGAAGAAGTTCAAATGGATGTTAAATACTATGGAATGACATAAGCGTGTCATAGGCATGACGATGATGCAGTCATTATGCCATGATTAACCTTACTCTTAAGGAAATACCTCAAGTGCCTAAGGATAAAATTCCATTATGTGAGCAGCACAGATTAAGAAAAAACAACTCGTTTACATATACGCACACATGATCATATGTACAAACACATATGAATTTAATGCAGAGTATCATTAATTGCATTTTTTAAAAATTATATCCTCACAGTCCACAACTCCAGAAAAATTTCTTTGGAAAAGTTAAAAAACAATGTTACAAAATCTAGCTGGAGCCAGGCAGTGGTGGTGCACACCTTTAATCTCAGCACTTGGAGACAGAGGCAGGAGGATCTCTGTGATTTGAGATCAGCCTGGTCTACAAGAGCTAGTTCCAGGACATCCTCCAAAGCCAAAGAGAAACCCTGTCTTGAAAAAAAAAAAAAATCTAACTGGAGAAGTTGCTCAGCTCAGAGGTTAAGAACACTGGCTGCTCTTCCAGAGGTCCTGAGTTTAATTCCCAGCAACCACTTGGTGGCGCATAACCAAAAAAAAAAAAAAGAGAGAGAGATCTAGCTTGTATATGCATAATAAATATTTTTAAAAATCTTATAAAAATCTAAAACCACCAACATTTTAAAAAGAAGTTATTATTACATGACATTCTAAAATAAAGGCTTTAAAGACCAAACTGACCATAGTGACACACACCTATTTGCCTAGAACTCAGAAGGCTGATGATTATAGATTCAAGTCCAGTCTGGGTACAAAGAGAAATCTTGCCTCAAAAACTCAGGGAGGGGATAAAATATCAAAAAGGTAATATAAATGAAATAACAATCACTCAGCTGTTGTAACATTGTCAAATAAAATAATAAGAACCAGAAATGTAGGCATAAAGCATAATTTTACACATTTTAAAAACTGACTATGCTGAACCTTGCTTCAAACTCAGCTTCCCCCTTCCTGTGGACTCTTTCAACACCCTCCCCCCCTTCCCATTCCTTCATGCCAGGCATCAATACCTAGAAATACCTTCTACCTAAACCCTACTGCACGTACGCACGCACACGCGCGCGCGCGCGCGCACACACACACACTCACGGGGGGGGGGGGGGGGGGGGTAGGGAGGGAGGGGGAGGGAGGGAGGGAGGGGAGAGAGAGAGAGAGAGAGAGAGAGAGAGAGAGAGAGAGAGAAACCACATCTACCTGGACTAAAGTAGGCTATTTTCACTGTCCTCCCTTGTCCTACATATAATCTCCCCAGTACCACCCTCAGCCTGGTAACAATCTGCTTGCACCTCAACTCCACCTCAGTGCATTCACTAGAGATTCCAACTCTTGGTTCAGACTCAAGGTCCCCTAGTCCTTTCATTCCTCTCTCTTTGCCTTATTGTAACCTATTCCCAGGAGCTCCTCTTCCCACCACACTTCCAACTCTGGAACCTGGTATCTTAGTATGAATCCACCTTAGCTCTTTCCTGAAGCTCCTCTTCCTCCACCCACTGACCTGCAGAGCACTATCTACCAGGCCAGCCAGCCAGCCAGCCAGCCAGCCAGCCAGACACACACACACACACACACACACACACACACACACACACACACACACACATAATTCTAGATCCAGAAAGAGTAATAGAAAGCAAACAATGGAACACCCACTCAACAAACACAGGACCAAATATCAACACCTAGAATCTCCTCAGTCATCCCAACCCTAGATGATTAGGCACCATCACAATAAACACAACCATGAATTGCCAAGACAATATGCTTCCAACAGAACCCTGAATTACAGAAATGCAATATAGTTGAGAACAAGACAAGCACATAAAAATAGCAATCATGATTTTATGGTCAAGGACCTTAAAGAAGCTATGAATAAGTCCCTTAATGAAGTCTATAAAAACTCAAACAGTGAAATAAAATAATAAAATAGTCCATGAAGTAGAAACAGAATCATTAAAGAAAGCCCAACTGAGAATTGAAACTTTAAGAAGTCCATCAAAAACCTCAGAGATGAGCCTCACAAGCGGGGCACAGACATAGAGTCTCAGTACTGACAACAAGTTAGAAGAAAAGGGTTCCCAGTAAAAGATATGATAAATCTAAGGTAACCCAAGCACAAACATCCAGGAAATCTGGGACACTGCGAAAAGACCAAATCTATGCATAATAGGAATAGAAGGAGAAAACCCAGTTCAAAGACAAAGAAAACATTTTCAACAAAATCATGAAAGAAAATTTCCCCTAAAGTAGGAGGTGCAAGAAGCATACAGAATACCAAATAGATGGAAACAGAAAAGAAATCCCAAACAATATGTAATAATTAGAACACTGGATATACAGAACAAAGAAAGAATAATAAAAGCTATGAGGGGAGGGAAAAAAGGCTAAGTAACATACAAAGGCAGACCCATTAGAATTACATATGACTTCTCAACAGAGACTCTAAAGGCCAGAAGGGACTGGATGGATATTCTAGAAACTCTAACAGACCTCAAATGTCAGCCCAGACTACTATACTTAGCAAAATTATCAATCACAATAGACAGAAACATTCCATAATAAAATCTAATTTAAATACTATCTATCTACAAATTTAGCTCTACAGAAGGCCTAGACTTCAAAAAGATGTTACTTTGCCCAAGAAAACACAATAAATAAATAATCTCAGATCAGTAAATCAAAAGGGGGATACACCTTAGCAACAAAACAAAAGAAATCAAAAAATAATGCTCACTGGTAACTCTTAACTTTCAAATCCCAATGAAAAATGCATAGACTAACACTGGATTAGAAAACAGGATCCACATTTCTGCTGCATCTAAGAAGCACACCTTATCATCAATGATAGACACTTCCTGTGGTGATGTGAAAGAAAACGGCCCACAAAAGGAATAGCACTAATAGGAGGTGTAGCCTTGTTAAAGTAGGTGTGACCTTGTTGGAGGAAGTGTGTCACTGTGGAGGCGGGTTTTGAGGTCTCATATATGCTCAAGCCATGCCCAGTGAGACAGACCACTTCTTGTTTTGTGCAAAATATATAATTCTCAGTTACCTCCCCAGCACCATGTCTGCCTGCATGCTGCCATGACCCACCATGATGATAATGGGCTGAACCTCTGAATTGTAAGCCACCCAATTAAATCTATCCCTTTAAAACAGTTGCTGTAGTCATGTCACTTCACAGCAACAGAAACCCTGCCTTAAACACTACCACAGTGTAAAAGGATTAGAAAAGTATTCCAAGCAAATGGAAGCAAGCAGGTAACCATTTTAATATCTGACAAAATAAACTTCAAACCAAAATTAATCAGATGAGTTGGGAGGACACTCTATACACAAAGGAAAACCCCACCTAGAAGATGCTGTAACTCTAAACATTTATGCACAAAACATAAGGGCACTCAGGTTCATAAAAGAAACACTACTACTGCTAAAATCACATTTTGGTCTCATACAGTGATATTAAGTGACTTTAATACCACACTCTTAACAACAGACAGGTTGTCCAGACAAAACCTACACAGAGAAATAACTGGAGTTAAATAATGTCATAAGTCAAATGGACCTAACAGATATTTTAGAGAATATTTCAATCAAACAAAAGAATATACTTTCTGCTCATCAGGTCATGGAACATACTGCAAAACTGGACACATGCTTAGACACAAAGCAAGTCTCAACAAATATAAGAAGATAGAAATAACACAGCACATCTTACCTGACCACCACAGATTAAAGCTGGATATCAACAACAAAGTATGCAAATTCATGAAAACTTAACTCAGTACGGAATGAAAAATGGGTCAAGACAGAAATTAAAAATGAAATTTAAATATTTTAAGAATTCAATGAAAATGAAAATACAACACACCCAAATCCATAGGACACAATGAAGGCAGTTCTAAAAGGCAAGTTCACAGCACTAAGTGACTACGTGTAAAAAAAAAAAAAAAAAAAAAAAAAAAAAACAGAGAACAAGAGAGCCCAACATTTGACTCCCAGTTTTTTACTGATAAGATTAATTAGATTAATCTTCAAATCCCACATCCCCCAAAAAGGCCCACAGCCAGAGGGATTCAGCAAAGAATCCTGATAGACCATCAAAGAAGAATTAATACCAATGCTCCTCAAAAGAGAAACAGAAAGAATATTGCCTAATACTTTTTATGAGGCCACAGTCACCCTGACAACCTAAATCACACCAAGACCCAACAAAAGGGGCTGGAGAGATGACTCAGTGGTTAAGAGCCCTAGCTGGTCTTCCAGAGCTCCTGAGTTCAATTCCCAGCAACCACATGATGGCTCACAAACATCTGTAATAAGATCTTGTGGCCTACAGGGAGAACATTATACATAATAAATAAATCTTAAAAAAAAAAGATCCAACAAAGAAAGAGAATTACAGATCAAGTTCTTTATGAACATGACTGCAAAAGTTCTGAATAAGATACTTGCAACCTGAATCCGAGAACACATCAAAAAGGTTATCCACCATGATCAAGTAGGCTTCATCCTAGAGATGCAGGGATGGTTCAATAAATATAATCAACACATAAACATACTGAAAGACAAAAATCACATGACAACCTCTTTAGATTCAGAAAAGGCCTCTGACAAAATCCAATATCCCTTCATAATAACAAAATCCAATGTCCCTTCCTAATAAAAGTCCTGAAGACACTAGCAATACAAGGGACATAGTTCAACATAGTAAGTACATATACAGCAAGCCCATGGCCCAACTTAAATGGAAACTCAAAAGCATTTCTATGAAAATCTGGAACAAGACAAGGATGTCCTTTCTCTCCATACCTATTCCATACAAAACTTGAAGTCTTAGCTAGAGCAATAGGACATCTGAAGGAGATCAGGGGCTACAAATTGGAAAGGAAGAAGTCAAAGTATCACTATTTGCCGATGATATGATTCTTTTATACATGAAAGACACTAAAAACTCCACCAGGAAACTTTTATAGCTGATGTACTTTCAACAAAAAAAAAAAAAAAAAAAAAAAAAAAAAAAAAAAAAGTAGCAGAACACAAAATTAACACACAAACTCAATAGCTATCCTGTACACAGATGACAGACTGTGAAAGAAATCAAAGGAATAATACCTTTCACAATAGCTCCCCCACCTAGAAAAATAAAATACGTGTGGATTAATGCTAACCAAGCAAGTGAAAGATGTGTATAGAAAAATCTTTAAGACATTCAAGAAGATATCAGAATATGAAAATATCTCCAATGTTCATGGATCAGTAGGGTTAATATAGTAACAATGGCCATGCCAACAAAAGCAATCTATAGATTCAATGCAATCGCCTTCAAAATTCCAACATTTAGGTCCCAGTACTGACCTAAGGCAAAGTGGTCAGGAGCTCCCATTCCTAACCAAGAAGCTATCTCTAACTGACAAGCACTTGGATAGGGAAAATTAGTTTTCTCCAATGAAGTCTCACTGGATACATAAACAACATTTACGGCAGGCCCAGTGCTAGAAGGTATAAACGCAAACTCAGTGGTATTTTTGGAGGTTTGTGTTCTCATATTGCTTTGTGTGGATATTTTGTATGTTACCTGGTCTTCTACTTGAATCTAATTTTACTTTATCATTAGGGGGTTTTGTTGTTTTTTATTATGGGGGGTGTTTTCTTTTTTTTTCTTTTTTAATATGTGCATGTGTGTGTGCATTTGAGGGTAGGGTAAGTTATAGACTAAGAAGTGGGGTTGTGATATGAAGAAGTTAGGTCAAGAATGACTGTGGCTGCATGCCCAAAATCATACATGTGAGCAGAATATAAGGAGGAACCTAAGAGATTCACACAAGGTCCTTCACAGAAGGAGAAAGGAACAAGATCTCCTGAGCACACTGGGAATGGGGGAGGAGGGGGAGAGACAGTGAGTGGAGAAGGAGTTAGGAGAAAAAGAAGGGGAGGAGAGAAGACCATGTGAGACCAGAAATACTAAGTCAAGGGATGAATGGGTGAGAGCAGCAAAAAAAAAAAAAAGATATCATAATAATAATAAAGGGAGCCATTATTGGTTTGAAGAGAAAACTGACTCTAGAGAAATGTCCAGAGACCTACAAGGATGACCCCAACTAACAATCTGAGCAAAAGTGGAAAGGCTACCTTAAATGCCCTTCCCTGATAATGAGATTGATAACTAAGGTATATACCATCCTAGAGCCCTCATCTAGTAGCTAGCTGATGGATAAAGAAGCAGGCACCCACAGCTAAACACTGAGCCGTACTTCTGAAATCCAGTTGCAGAGTGGGAGGAGTGATAAGAAAAGGGTTCAAGACCAGGCTACAGAAACCACAGAGAGAGCTGACCTGAACCAATGGGCCCCCAGAATGAAAGCTGGGGAACCAGCATTGGACAGACTCAGATACCCTGAACAGGGGTCTCAGTTAGAAGGCCTGGACAGTCTAAGGGACCTCTGACAGTGGAACCAGGATGTATCCCTGGTGCACGAAAGGCATTTGGGAGCACATTCCCCATTGAGGGATACTCCCTTAGCCTAGAGGCAGGAGGGAAGGCCTAGACCCTATTCCAAATGACTTGCAGATTTTGATGATCCCTCCTGGAAGGAATCACCCTCCCTGTGGAGTGGGGGGTGGGGGTGGGATGGGAGGGGATTCGGGGGGCATGGGAGGGATAGGGAACTGTGATCAATATGTAAAATAAGAGAAATTATATATATATATATATTGCATTGCTTCTATTAATTCTTAACCCAATAAGAGGACACACTAAAAGAAAATACCAAGGCTAAAGACAGTCCACACAGACAGAAAATAAGCTACACTGAGGTATAAGCTATTTAGATAAGGTTATAAAGAACAGCTACATATTGAGAGTATGCTAATTAGCCAGGCTCAAGTAAAGCTCTAATTTATTTGGAACCCTTGTAGACAAAGATGTTCAAAAATACTTATGAAATTACACTGTAAAAACCACTGAAGAAAGGTTACCTTTTATTATATTCCCACTTTAAAAAGTATTTTAAAGGGCAACATAAATAAAAACAGATTACAAAAGAAACACCATTTTTTTCAATGTATTTACCTTATTTCAATATATTTATTAAAAAAAAAAAAAGAAGAAGAACCAACAACTCTTCTGCTGCTGCTGCTTTACCTGTGGCGGGATTGATGCTTGCTGCGATGTGAAAGTGACACAGTGCATTGGCGTGGTGAGAAATGTGCCTCTGGACTTCATGGGTTGCAGTCTTGTCAGGCATCAGCTCAGTGTGAGTTACAAGCACAGAAGACCTCCTCTGTCCTTTCCTTAAGTTCTTCAGATGGTGTATTGTCTACAACAGAAAAGGAATGTCCTAAACACAACTCTAAAAAGTCTAACAAATGCCAACCAAAGAAGTCTTTCTATTCCTCAGAATTTTAAGACTGGCCCATGTGGAACTGAAGATTTGAAGATATACTTTCTTCAATTTTGGATATGTGCTCCACAATTCTTAAAAGTGTTTATAATTCAAGGCAAAAAGTAATTACTCAAAAGTACTTGCTCATATCTATAACTATGAACAAAGGCTCCTGGTTAACAAAGACTGAGTGTTTTTGTGGCATGGGTGATGTGTGTGTTTTGGGGGAGGGGGATTTATGGTATCCTGTACTGAAATGAGAGTTAGTACTCAGAACAACAAAAATAAACTTCCCTGAATCTCTTTACCAGGAAGAACAATGCCTCCCAAAATGCACTCAGAATTAGATACTGACCTAAACTAAAAATGTATTATCCTTACCAAAGAGTAATACCAGACACAAAACAGAACAGGAAGAGCAGACAGGAATACCCTTACTGGAGCATTGGGCTATGCCCACTACCTGCTGGAGAAAGGGCCCAGAGCATTACACTTCTGGGACAGTGGTCCAGCACTGAGCTATTTATCTCCCAAGCCATTGCTCGGCATGTGGGATTTAAATTAAGATGAAACTATAAGGGCAAAAATCTTCATAGCACGCCTGCTCACATGTACGATTTTGGGCATGCAGCCCAAGTCATTCTTGGCCTAACTTCTTCATATAACAATCTCACTTCTTAGTCTATAACTTACCCTACCCCCAAATGCCATACTTTATAAAACTTTCTATTCTTTTCCTTTGTTCTCATAGTCATGAAGTAAGCAACTAAGTATGCTGCCAACTCTTTTCTACTAAAATAATCCTTTTCAGTTTTCCAACCATTAAACTTTTTCTTTCAGAAAACAGTATCATTCAGTGTATGTTCTCTACTGTCTCCCTGATATGGAGTTGCTGATTTGTTTAGACCTTCTGGCCCAAACTGCCTGTCAAAATTTTTCAATAGTTATTTGACATCCAACAAAGACATAATACTATTTATATTTTTCCCAAGGAATAAAAAATGCAGTTTAAAAGTATACAATTATACAAACCTAGCAGTGAGGAGTTTCACAGATGATATAAGAAAGTATAGTATGCTAGGCAGATTCAACCATTGAATTATCTCCTGGGCTCCGACCTACAGGATTTAAATTAAGAGGTATCTACACAATAAAAACCCTCCATGGCACACCTAAAATAAGGCCTTTTCTTTTAAAAAATATTTAGACATTACTGATAATATTGTTAAAAGATGATAAAAGCTTGTCAAATCACTGCTAGGCCATGTTAGGTAAAAAGAAATGTATGAGGTATCACAGTGGACACAAAGACAGTTATCAGATTATTATTTGAAGATGAAACATATTATATAAATATATAAAAATAGTGTCTAGTTAATATTTCAGTACTTTGTCCTATTAAATTTCTATACAAATGCAAAAAGGTGACTTAAAATAACCTGACTTGCTTTTAATCTTAAAACTTAAATGGTTTTGGCCATTTTAAAAATATGTATGAATAGTATCCAATCATAGAGAGTAAGTATAATCACTAGAACCTGCTTGCTTCACATAATACTCAAGAGCACCATGTCTGAAGAGACAAAACATCCATCAAAGCAACTTTGGCCATGCAGCCATTAAACCATTTAGGTGCACAACACACAAGTAAATTAGTAGTGAAAGTAGTATTTGTAGCATTAAGTAAAGTTATGAAATATTTCATGCACTATGATCTTAATCATATAAATAAATCTATAAATAGACACATGACTGTAAAAGTTTAATTATAAATTATATTATCTTTTTCCCCCTTTTCTTAACATAGTTTTAGAATAAGCCTATCTTGGACTGGACAGATGGCTCAGTGGTTAAGAGCACTGGCTGCTCTTCCAGAGGATCCAGATTCAATTCCCAGCACCCACATGGTGGCTCACAATCATCTGACTCCAGTTTCAGCAGATTTGAGACCTCCTCTTCTGAATCTCCTCAAGGTTACCAGACATTCATGTACTGCATTTACATATATACAAGCAAAACACTCATATACATAAAATAATAAGTATTTAGAATAAGAGTGTCTTTCTTGTATAATAGAAATAGTCATAGGCATATTTACTACATAAAATGTCTAATAACTTTGAATACTATATATGCCTCATTTTATTCCTTATTCATTTTATATACATTAGTTAACACAATATCATAAGCAATTTCTTAAAAGATTTTGCTTTTTATCTTATTTTGTTTTGATTTCTATTTTGTTACTTTTTTTTCTGTTCTAATCTGAGACAGCTCTACAGCCATACACCCTGAACATGCCCAATCTCGTCTATTCTGAGACAGAGTTTCATGTAGCCCAGGGCTGGCTTCCAACTTGCTATGTAGGTAAGGCTAACTTTAAACTCTTGACTTGATCTTCCTTCTAATTTCCAAGTGCTAGGATTACAGGTATGTATACCACACTACATAAAGATGTGTATGCATCTGGGAAATTTATTTTATATATGTGAGTGCTTTATTATATGCACATCTGTGCACCATGTGAGTGCCTTATGAGCCACTATGTCCTCTGCAAGAACAAATGTTCTTAATAGCTGAACCATCTATCCAGGCTGATTGCACTATATTTTAAAAGTGATGAGAGTTCACCTGTGCCTAACATTTGTGTGTTTTTGAGACAGAGTTTTATGTAGCCCAGGATGACCCTGAACTCCCTAAGTAGCTAAAGATGATATTGAATTTCTCCTGAGTGCTACAATTACAGATGTGTACCATATGCTCGGTCTCTTAACAAAATTTCTGTTAGTTGCTTTTTGTTCTTGTTATACTGTTGTTTTTGTTCATTTGTTGGACTGAGTCTTGTAGGCCAGGCTGACCTTAAATTCTCAATCCTGCCTCTCAGGCGGTAGAACCATAGACATACAACACCAAACCCAGCTCTACCACACAGAGCTTCTCTGCCTAAGATCTTAATGAATAATTATCTTTACTCTTAAAAACCAAAATGAAATAAAAATGAAACATTTGGAATTTCAAGGACTTTTACATATTATATTAGTTAAAACTAAGTACTCCTGAAGATTTTGACATTTGACTTACAAAATGAAAACATCAAATTTATATTACTTATCTAGACTATCTGCCTAAAATAATCACTATCTGTATTAGCTTCATAACAGCACACATTGAGTAATTTCACACACATAAAGTAAGAATTTGCTATTAACTTTACCACATGTTCATGTATACCATATCCAGCAAAACAAATCTTCAAATCCATTTATCACTTTACATAATGTAATACCTCAAGAGCATGCTGGATTCTGTCTTTGTGTTTTCCAGCATGAGAAAGGTTGCTGGCGATGCTGGAGGTAGTGGTCTCACAAATCTGCTCACCCAAAAGACAGTCTTCTGGTAAAAGTGTTTCTGCCCAGAGCCGACACACACCGTCATGGCATGAAGTCAGTAAGACATTACAGACAGAACCCCTAACAGCAAAGAAAAACACACAAAGCTATGAGTATCAATGCCATCCATGGACAAAGCTATTAATATTGGCTCTTCATATATTAAGATGGCATTAATATAAGACACTATATGGAAAAAGTAATTCATCCAAGGGATTGAAACCTTTCATTGAGATACAGTAAGAACTGGAAAATGATCTTCAAAATAGCTGTAGAAATTTCTGCTTGACTGTACATGTACTGTTGAAAAACAGGCTCCAAGGAAACCTAATGCTCTAAGATAGAGGGTGATCATAATAAAATCATTAAATATGATTGTTTAGTTGATAGCAGAAGTCTATCATTTCTGACAACCTGACAATCCAAAGAGTTGTAAATAGGCAAACAAATGAGCATCTACATACTGTAAATCAATGTCATTAAGTTAAAGGAGGTTAAAAACCTTGTAACATCAAGCAGTTTGAATACATTAACTCCCCCCCCATTCCTCTCTATCTCCGTCTGTCTGTCTGTCTGTCTGTCTCTGTGTGTCTGTGTGTGTGTGTGTGTGTGTGTGTGTGTGTGTTTGTGTGATTTGTGTGTCTGTCTGAATGTCTATTTCTGTTTGTCCAACATGGGGGCTTGGGAGTCAATGGGCTGGATCCAGGACCTAGTGCACAACAAGCAAATGCTCTACCAACTAAATTATGGCCTGCAAAAATTATTCTTTCTTTTAAAAAACCTGCAAAAATTATTCTTTCTTTTAAAAAAATAACTCGGTGGTCAAAGAGTTAAATAGTTCAATCTCAATACCCCACATGGCAGCTCACAATCAGTAACCCCAATGCCAGGAGATTCAATGCCTTTTTAGCAATGGACACAGATAATGAATAATGTGGTACATAAACATACATTTAGGTAAACACACCTACACATAAAACAAAAGAAAATAATCTTGGGACTGAAAAGATGGCTCAGTGGCTAAGAGCACTTGCTGCTCTTCCACAAAACCAGTTTTCAGTCCCAGCACCCAAATGGTAGCTCACAACTATCTGTAACTCCAATTTGAGGGGATCTGTTACCCTCTTTGGCATGCTTGCAATGCACGATATGTACACAGGTAAAACACCCATGCATATAAAATAAAAATATAAATTAAGGGCCTTTAAAAACTGCTTACACAAAATCTAACTTAGTCAAAACCTTAAAAATTATTTTTCAAATATTTATAATAAGTGTAAATAACTTTAAATGAACCTATTTTAAATACAAATGTAAGCTGTCTCACTAATTATTTTATGACTCCAACATATTACTACAGAGGGTATTGAACAAAACAAAGGTTCAAAATGAGATGCTCCCTTAGCAAGGCTAAGGACTTCAGTCTTTGGCGTATGGAATTCGGAATTCAGTCTCTTTTGAATGGATCAAATAAACCTTTCACTTGGACTCCAAAGACAGATGAATTCCCCATGTTATCTCCATATAATGTGCCATCTCTGTCATGTGTAAACTGCTATTAGACACTGTTTAGCAGATGAATAAGGCTTTCTTAGCAGCTTCCAAGTAACCAATTGTGTTCTTAAATCTGTATATACAATATGGAAATAGCCTGTATGTGTTGTTTGTAGTTTATTAAATCTTCTGAATACCTTCAAAAGATAACATAACAATGAGGGTAATTTTATATAATTAAACCTCCAAACAGATGGTTCCAAATCTGTGGATCCAACGAATTACACATCAAAAATATTTTTTGGAAAAAATGCATCTATACTGAAAATTTAGAGGCTTTCTCATAAAAGTTAATGTATATGTATATGTATGTATATACATATATATATAATCATCTATGCTGTAAGAGTTATTATAAATAACCTATAAATAATTCAAAGTACATGGAGAGATATGCCTAAGTTACATGTAAATATTGCTCCACTTTGTATAAATGACTTGAGCATCTACAGATTTTAATATATTTGGGAAGTCTCAGAACTGATCCCTCATAGTTATAAAGAAATGACTAATTAAAAACAATAATACTTCAGCCTCTCAGCTCTAGACAGCATGACACTAAATACACATACACACAAATATACATGCATGCAATATTAACAGTATAGAAAATGGATTATTTATGTCAACAAAACTTTTTTGTACAACTCTTTGAGAAGGTCCTATGGGTAACCCTAGCATCAAAAAGGCACAATCTAGCTAATAATTCACTGTAAATTATATTCTTACCACTATGTACATTATTAACAGTTTGCTACTTTTCTTCAATGAGTACTTTCCTGTTAACTAGCAAAAACACCCACTTTAGAATATTCACAATTACTAATGTTACTACTCATAATAGCAGTTCAAGTTGTCTGAGCAATTAATATGTGCTAAGGCCTGTACTAAATACTTTATGTACACAAGCCCATCTTTCTCATTGTTTGCTGAGATGGTTAGTTACTACCCTTGTTCACCAAAAAGAAGAACTGAAGGAAAACTGAAGAAATCTATTTACAAGCTCACAGGGCTAATGAAACTGAATTCAAACAGCTTCATTCCAGTCAATTCTGTTAATCACTATATACCAGTACAGTGAAGATTCCATTTTCATTATTTTTATAAACATGTAAGGTTAAAAAATAATGTTTTATGAAACATGTATCCAACCTGGGCATATACTTGCTTGTTTTACGCCATGAGAAACCTGTCACTGCTCGAGGATGTGCCAAGTAAACAAAGGAAAACTGAGTAGATGCCTGTCTCCTTTTCACTTCATGGTGATCCTGAGGTATGATTGAAGACTTCCAACCAGTCATAGGGTACCACACTTTCAAAAGACAGTCATCCTGTAAAAGATACAGATCCATATAAAAATAATTTGTACATATGCAATTCAAAATGTGGTAGTGTGAGTTCTAAAACAAGATATGTCTTTAAAACACAATGTGTAATCAATGTATTATAAAACCAAACCTAAAATGACATTTTATTACTTTAAAAATAAATGGGCAATTTATTCATTATCTACTTTTGGTGTGTGCTGGCACTTTTCAAACAGAGACTAACACTATATAAAAACCTGCAGATGGCTGGAGAATAGAGACTAGTCCCTTGGATATAAGAAAGGATAAAAAAGATGACAAATTTTCTATCAGTCACTGTCATTCTCTCCTGTTTAAGGTATCTGCAAGAGTGAAACTCATCTTAAATATTATTTCCTGTTCTAAGTTAAGAATCAGCTAGTCTTTTCTATAGGGCTAAATAGATGACAGTAAACAAGCAGGCTTCACAGGTCTATGGCACAGATTTATTCTTTGTAAACACAAAGAATAATCTTGCAGATTTTTTTTGTAAACACAAAGAATGTTCTTTTTCTTTCCTTTCTATGATCCTTTAAACTTAAAAAAAAAAAGGGGGGGGGGGTGGGCTGGAAAGATGATTCAGCAGTTAAGAACAGTGCTGGATCTTCCAAAAGACCCAGCTTCAATTCCTAGGACCCATACAGTGGCTCATAGCTTCCTATGACTCCAGTTCCAGGGGATCTGACCCCCTCTTCACCCGTCTTGGACACTGCACTCACATGGTACACAGACTACAGGCAAAATGCACATACATGCAAAAGAAAAAATAAAGAAACAATTTAAAAGACTAAAGGTGGGGTGGAGAGTTGGCTCAGTGGTTAAAAGCAATTGTTGATCTTGCAGAGGACCTACATAGCAGTTTGCAACTACAGTTTCAGGGATCCAACACCTTCTCCTGACCTCTGGCATGCAGGTGGTACACATATATACACTCAAGCAAACACTCACATATAAAATAAAATAAACCTGAAAAAAACTTTTTTTAGTAACACTGTAAAAAACACAAAACAAAACAGGCAGTGGTGGTGTACACATTTAATCCCAGAACTCCTGAGGCAGAGGCATGTGGATCTCTGTGAGTTCAAGGCCAGCCAACTCAACACAGAGAAACCCTGTCTCAAAAAAACAAAAACATAATAAAAATAAAAATACACAAAACAAGCAATAAATAAATTGTAAATATCATTTGTTAGTACCTGGACTAATAATATCCTGATGCCTTTTATAAGTGATTTTTAAAAATGAAGCAATTAGCTAGCCAATAGAAATCTTTTCTATTCCTCTAGTACTTACAGGAATGACAACAGCACTGACTTTTATCAAGTGCTGTGTTTGTGCGTGCTTGTGTGTGTGCTATGTGTGTATGTTGCATCCATGTTGAGTATGCAGGTGCTCCCACATGTGGGAGCAGAAGAGGACCCCAGACGGCTTCAGGTACCTTCTCCTATCATCTGTGTCTTACTACCTTGAAGGAGACCAGCCTACCACTGTGGCCAGTATGGCTGGTCAGCAGGCTCTTGGGACACACCTATCTCCTCTCCCAAAATGCCAGAATCACAGGCTCATGCAGCCATGACCATCTTTTCATGCAAGCTCAGGTTAAGGGAGAGGAATGTATGGATCTTCAAATTTGTCAAAATCCATTGAAAGAACAGTTAAATACATACTTACTTTTATATAAATTATCTCAGTAAGTTAATTTTAAAAGGAAAAAAGACGGCAAGACTCACATATTCATTTTTATCAACAGAAGAAAAAAAAGAGAGAACTACTGATGTTTGCTAAGAGCTGTCTGAGGTAGAGTATTTCTTGTGACACAACATTTGTCTAACTCACATGAGGCCTTGGGTACCATCCCAAATACAAAAAATAAATATTTTTTTAAAAAGTTGTATGACTAAGTTAAATTGTAGCAGGTTTACTCACATGATGGAAAAATTACAGTACCCTTAAAAAGACTTTAGAGTCAGTCATGGTTAACACACACGCGCGCGCACACACACACACACACACACACACACGATCCCAGCTGAGAAGGCAGGGAACCACTGGGAAGGCTGAGCCTGTACGAATTAAGAGACTAGCTTGGGCTATATACTAAGAGACTATTAAAAAGAAAAGATTTAATCAAGTATCTTGTGAGTAGAAATGACTCATTAGTAAATAAGATTTTATTTAAGATCAGATAAAAATTCCAAATATCCTTAACCCAAGAAAAATGTAATTCTATGTTTATAAGAAATGGATCTTATCATCAAAAGTACCCAATAATATTCAAAATCCAGGAAAGTAATTGGATTGGAGCCCCGAGACAGCTGAACTGAAGTCCTGTCGGCATGCGCTGCAGAGGAGTAGGATGTGCTCCCTGGGAAATCCCACGCAGTACCATCAATTCATCAAATCACAGAAACTCAGCTTTGTCAACACAACAGATGGGGTTTAGGGACAAAAACTGCCCAGCATTCCAAAGTCAGTTTCTGTTCTTTTTCTCAAGAGAATCTTAATTAATATTGTATCTTTTCAAAAACCTGAGGAATAATCTTCTTAAATTCTGACACATTTGCTAACTAACCCTCAAATGATCCTTAACAATAAAATATTCTTATCATTCCATAAGAATTATTAGACAACTCTTCAGAGAACTGAATACAAGCCTGGGGAAATAGGATTAAACAAATAAAAATTCTCAGCAATCTGCAAAGGCTGTGTGCAATAAAATTTCAAAGACAGAGATAGTTTGTTTTTGAATATTTAACCAAGGTAGAGGACCTTGAGGAGCTTCAAATCTAGGCACTTATTGAAGGGAAATATGCTTTTAGTCTTGTGACTTATTCCTACACAAAATACAAAAGCATCTTTCAAATTCACTAATTACAGAATTCAAAAAGATGTTCCAATAATGAATCTGATTACCATACACAGGTTTTTAGCAAACTTTACAGTGCTAAATGGGCAGGCCTAGAATCACCACCCTGCCAATCCAAGTAGAGGGGAAGATGAGGCCTGAAGATCACAAGTTCAAAGCCAGCTTTGGCAACTAAGACCTTGTCTCAAGACAACAATTTTTTTTTTTTAATTTTTATTACCTCTTACTATTTATTTGAGTGTATATGTATTCAGGTATGTCTATGAATGGGTACACACACACATGCTGGGGCATGCAAATGAAGGACAAAGGACATCTTATGGTAGTTGGTTCTCTCCTTTCAACTACACTGATCCCAGAAATCAAATTCAGGTTGTCAGTCATGGGAGCAAACACCCTTACCTGCTGAACCATCTCTATGTGTCCCCAAAAATATTTTTAAATGGGCAAGGAGTTGAGGATACAGCTCAGTGGTAGATTTATCTTGAAGTTACAAAGTCCAAGGTTGAATGCCCAATACCATAAGTACAATAAAGTACCAATGACTTTGTCAAAAGACCATACACCCAAACCTGTTTTGGTCACAGACCTGTAACCCAGGTTTGTGGATGTGGAAGGATGAGGAATCAAGGTCATCCTCAGTTACATGAGTCTGAGCCTGTCTGAGCTGTGATAGACCTTGTCTCAAAAAATAAAACCTTCTCATCAGGTATAGTCATGCATATCTTTAAGCTCAGTACCCAAGACACAGAGGCAAAAAGATGTTTGCAAGTTAGAGGCCAGCTGGTCTACCTAATTAATTAACTTTAAAAAAAAATACACCTTACGGGACTCAGAGGCCTACACACAATCAAGTGCTCTGTCACTGCATGACACCCCAGCTCAAATGTATCATTGTTGATTCAATTGTTATACAGTTTTAATACTTCAGAAGTAATCATTATTATGTTTGGCTATCTCCATATACAGACTTATTAACAAGCCAATTTTCTGCCAGGTACAGGGCCACACACCTCTAATTTCAGCCCCTGAGAGACCAAGGCAAGTGGGTCTCTATGAATTCTATTCTTAGGACTCACATGATAGAAGGAGAAAATGGATTCGAAAAACTTCTCTGGCCTACACGTGAGCTCACGGGAACACACATGAGCTCCCCAACCCCCAATATTCACACAAAAAATAGTAAAATTTAAGGGAAAAAAACATGAGTTACACTACTTTTTAAAATATGTTTTCTGCGATTTTTAAAAATTATTTTCCTTTACTTCATCCTTTCCCATTATTTTTTTAAAATTCTCTATGAATCTCCACACCCTACACAGAAAATATTGCCTTTTGTTTTCTTTGGTTTTTTGAGAAGACTGTTTCTCTGTGTAGCTTTGAAGCCTCTCCTGGCACTTGCTCTGTAGACCAGGCTGGCCTCGACCTCATGGAGATTCGCCTGCCTGTGCCTCCCAAGTGCCAGGATTAAAGGCATGTGCCACCACCATCCGGCACCTTTTTACTATTCTTAAGTGACTGAACAAGCTTATCAAAACTTTTTTGTTTCTTAAATCTATTTTCAGCTCTTTGTTTCTCTTTCAATGTATTTGTTCTAGTTGTATTCATTTGTTCCAGCTGTGACTGCTCCTGATTTCTTAGACTCCTGCTTGCCACTTAGGCAAACTGGGTATTTTAAGTATTCAGGCAGGAATGGAGAGAGAGAAGAAGCCCATCTGGCAATGAGCTGTAGGCAGCCTGAGGGTCTGGGGGAAGCCTCAACCAAAAGCCAGAAAAAAGCTAGCCCTTCAGCCAGAAGAAATCAACTCTGCCTACTAGAGTGAGCCTGGAAGCTGATTTCTACCTAGTTAAACCTCCAGGTGAAAATCCTAGACTATATAACATCTTTATTAGAGCCTTTCACACACCTTATCACAGCATCAGCCAACCCAGCCAAGATTCCTAATCCAAAGAGCTGACTCCTAATGCTAAATATTATAGACAAACAAATGAAACAAAGAATATATTGAAGTCGGGATACAACTTATAAACGGGTGCTTAGAGAAACCTCGTTGAAAAAGTGACAATCACAAGTAAAAGGAAAAAGCCATATAGATGTCTGGGAATACAAGGCTGACAGTACAAGTGTAGCTTTAAAAAAAAACAATGAATAGGTTATGAATTTATCCTAAAGGAGATCCACCAGGGTGATAGCATGGGTGCAGACCAAGGGGCCAAAGGAGAGCATCAGGCAACAGACACAAACTTGTCCTCAGCATTTAAAAGATGGCCTCTGAAGACTAAGAGAACAAGCATAGTTTGAGGAAAGGTCCACAAAGTGAGCCTGGGTACTTGAGAGACAGGCAAAAAGATTAGAAAGTCATCCTCAGCTACAAAGGACATCAACCTAAGATCCATGGTACCCTGTCCAAACAACACACACACACACACACACACACACACACACACACACACACACACACACACAAAGTTGCAGAAAGAAAATAATACAAAAAAAATCTAAAGGACAGTCAGAATTACAGATAGGCAGAGGACAGGTAATTCTGAAACTGTGAAAATACTAAATACAACACTACAGAGTCAGATCCGGGTGCTACACACTTATCCAGACCCACTGGATGAACACAAGAGTGAATTCTAAGATAAAACTCTCACCGTGGTGCCAACAGTTGCTGGTACAAGTTCATCACTTGAAATAAATGCACCACTCTGTAAGAGAATATGGAAACCTGAGATTTCTCTACCTCACTCAGTTTTCATGTGAGTCCAGAGTACTTTCTTTAAAAATTAAGGCTTCAAAAAGAAAGAACTAATTGTGCTGATTCATGCTTATAAGTTAAGTAAGAATTAACCACAGCACTCAGTAACAGGAAGTCTCTGATAACAATTAGAGAGGTCCTGGTAGCTGGACTAAACTGAAGATGAAGAAAAAAAACCATGTAGACAGTAAGTAAAAACCACACTTTCTCAGTTCTATGAGGAAGGCAGGAAACAGGGCTGAGACTAAGCAATGTCTCTGTTACTCTTGCTTGTTGAAATAAACTCCAAGTCATTCTCCTGACACCTACAATAAAATGAGGAAAGTGTGTATTTAGAATAAGCATCCTCCTGGCTCAGCCTCCCCACCATTAGGTTCACCACTAGCAGGACTCTCCATAGCTTAAGTGAGCTGACTTTGTTTTGTCTCATCACTATGTAGCCCTGACTGGCCTCAGGGAGAACTCACTGGGTAGACCAGGCTAGCCTCTACCGCATAGGTACGTGCTTGTCTTTGCCTCATGAGTTCTGGGTCATAATGGCATGCACCACTATGCCTAGCAAATGAGATGAGAGGACTTGATACACTAAATATTGAGTTTTTTAAATACATAGCAATTAAGACAGTAGTACAAGTACAAGGAATGAGCACACTGTAGAAAAAAACCCAGAAACAGACACACAGAAATGTAGACATTTGATTTCTGACAAAAGTAGCTCAACAGAGCAAGGGAAAAAGAAGGTTTCAATAAATTATGGAGACCCCTGGACATATAGACAGATATACAGAAAAAAGTAAACTCATTCCCAAAACTCATGAAAATTATTAAATGTCAAATACAAATATAAAATGTCCAGCTTCTACAGCAGGGGTGCTTAGCCTGAGGCACTCTGACCCAAAGGTCAGACAAGCAAGACTCGATATAACATGTGCTTTTTTGGTCCATCACCTGTACTCATCAGGCCTCACTCAGCACTCTGGTATGCCAGTTTCAATTGAAAGTCTCATCTACCTACATCTCTACTTCTGAAGTTTCCCAGCAGCTGGCTGAGTGTTAAGAATTAATATCCTGTCCCTTGCTAATCCTGATGTTTAAAGAATATATATTAAGACATGAATATGAGTGGGTAGGGAGATGAAAAAGATCTGGGAGGAGTTGGGGAGGAGAAAGAATATGATCAAAATATATAGTATGAAAAATTCTTAAATAATTTTTGAATACTATGTAGAAGGAATACAATGTAAGTAAGTAATGCTGACTTTCACAGTACCATCATCATGTTCCACGAGTGTATGCGTCAACCCAGCATATTTTATCTGATCATTTCCCGTGATGACTTGTTTACTGTCGTGGTGGCAATGATCTGAGAGATGGACTCTGGGCATGCCTGTGGATTAACTTGACTGCATTAACAGAGGAGAGACAACTGCCCAATGTGGGCAGAAACATTCCCTGAGTAGGATCCTAGACTACATTAAATGGAGAAAGGGAGCTGAGAAGCAGTATGCATTTGTCCCTCTCTGCTTCTTGACTAAGCATGCAGTATGACCTGCCTTGGAAGTTAATGACACTGTGACTTCTGCACTATGATGGCCTGGAACTCAGAACTGTAGCAGGAAAGAAACTAAGACCATATCAACTACATATATGTGAATCCTTATCTCAATGTGTGCTTCTAGAGAAGCATGGAAACTAAGACCCAGGAGGAAAATCACTTCCCTATTTCCATTAACTGCTATCTGAAGGAATGTGTCAGCAAAGGAAAGCAATATTAGCAATCTAGGTGATTTTGTCTTCAAGATCTCAAATATTTTCTCACCATGTGCCAGTTGCTATACATCTCAAAATAGTTTCACTCATTTTACTTAGAAATCATTAGTGATGGAAACCACTGATACCTGCACATGGCTGTAATCTTCCTGTCTGCTATGTAGTACAATTCTCCTATTATGTTCTTGCAACTCTTGAGCAACTGCCTCTGTGTCAGGCAGTTACAGAACCACAAAACAGTAAAGCTGGATTATTTGCAACTAGATATTAACTCAGAAATTATGAGCAAATTCAGCCATCTTAGAAAGCCCAAGCCTTTGCCTTGAGAAGATACAGAAAATTTGAATTCCATGTATCACAATTAAATACAATTTAATTTGTCAATATTTAAATGTTATTGAATATATTCATTTAAAAGCATGTGTACTAGCACAGATATACTTTTAGTGTTGTGAAGCTGTGTTTTAATGCCTTACTGCCTTTGTAATGTTACACATTCTGTTATAGTTTTAGAACTCATCATACTGGGAAGGTTAAAAGCCCACTTCACAATCAGGCAGCTTTAGTCCCAGCACTCGGGAGGCAGAGGCAGGAGAATCTCTGTGAGTTCCAGGCCAGCCTGGACTACAGAATGAGTTCTAGGACAGTCAGGGCTGTTACACAGAGGACTCCTGCCTCAAAAAACAAACAAATAAATAAATAAATAAAAGCTCACTTCATAAATTTCCAAAAGAATTCATTGCAAAAAAATAATGAAACTAATCTAGACGGGTGGTGGTGGTGCATGCCTTTAGTCCCAGCACTGGGGAGGCAGAGGCAGGCAGATCTCTGTGAGTGGGAGGTCAGCCTGATCTACTAAGAGGTAGTTCTAGGACAGGCTCCAAAGCTACACAGAGAAACCCCATCTCAAAAAACCAAAGAAACTCTAATCTAACCCTGAGTATACACCCAAAAGCATCTAAATCAGCAAATCCATATTTACTGTAGCCCTGTTCAGAATGACCAAGGTCTGGAAGTCGCTTAGATGTCTGTCAACAGGTGAATAGATTAAGAAAATATGATACATATACATAAAGGAGGGTTTGTTTTTGTTGTCTGTAAGTTTTTATTTAGGGGGAGTTGCTTGAGACAGGGTCTCACTGTATCACCCAAGTAACCTATGATAGAGCTTTAGTCCACCATTAAAAATTAAATAAAATTATGTGCTTTGCAAGAAAATGGATGAAAGTGGAACTCCCCTCATGCTAAAGGCAAGCTGTTGTCTGGCACAGTGTGAATATATCTACTGTATAGCCAGCTGCCAAAGAGAAAGGCTCTGAACTTACAGTGACCTGTAAAACATACTCGAGAGTCAGCCCAGGGTGCATTTCTGTCTGGAGTGCTTATAGTCTTTTCTCTCTGTAAGAGTAAATACACAATTTCTTTCTCCAATTCATCAAATGTCAGAATTGGGGGGGGGGGGATTGAGACAGGGTTTCTCTGTGTAGCCCTGGCTGTCCTAAAACTTGCTCTGTAGGCCAGGCTGGCCTCCAACTCACAGAGATCTGCTTGCTTCTACCTCCTGAGTGCTAGGATTAAAGGCATGTATCACCACTGTCCAGCTTGAGTATGGATGTTTAGAGTAGAAACAGGAAAATAATTACCTAATTATAAACTCTGGCATTCCCATTTTACCTGACTTTAGATAGGAAATAACTAGAGGGTAGATCCTGGAAGGTTTAAACAGAACTTTAGAGTTTGAAAAAACTCAAAACACCTGGAAAGAAGCCACAGAGTCTGATTGCTACTCTTTCTAAGGCAGGTAGATACAATCCTTCCCAGTAAACCTAGACATACAAATGGGATTCTAGGGGTAAAATTGACTTGAGACCACTCAGTGAATTAAGAGCCCCAGAATTTTCAAATTCTGACAGAACCTAAATGATAATGGCTAATTGTACAAATTCTTTCTGAACAAAGTCAAAAGCCAAATTTGGAAACTTAAGTCTGATAACATCAGTTTGGGCAAGAAACAAAAGGAAAAGTTGGTGAAAACATTGATTAGGAACAGCAGCTTTGGAGAACTAATTGGCACTGTCTATGTGAAGGCTAAAGATTCAAGTAACCTAGAACCCAGCCAATTCTAACCTACCTATCACACATATGCAAGACCCTCACTGCATCATTACTATCCACACATCAGAAACAGCATGGCAGGATAGAGAATAAAGAGCAAAGGAATCATTCAGTGAGTAATATTCCAACAACATCCAGATGGATTAAGGACTTACTTGTGAAATTACATTCTTTAAGTTTTAGAATAAAATAATGGTTACTCAAAAAACAGTCTGTAAGCTACTCTAATAAATCCCCTCTACATTATTTTTCAATCGGTTCTGTTCCTCTAGAGAAGCCTAAATAATACACATAGCAACATACTGTGAAGAAAGGAAGGAAAGAAATCAGAACAGGGGAGGAAGGGAGTGGGAAGAATTAGGCAGGGACATGTCACTGTGAATGTTGCAGCATAGTCTGCTTTTTGTTTGTTTGTTGTGTTTTCTTCTAGACAGGGTCTTACCTGCAACTCTGTCTGGTCTCCACCTGCCTCTGCCTCCCAAATACTAGGAGTAAGGCACACACCATCTCCTTACTCACTCCTGATCCTCCTGTGCTACCTCTCAAGGGCTGGGATTACAGAAGTGCGCCATCCTGCCCAGCTCGATTCCACTTTTTAAATAGAATTACATTGTATTTTTAAATAGAAACTAATTTTAAGGTGGACCATACTCCAATGGATGGCTATACATGCAAGAGTTTATTAGTAGCAACAACCGGACTGACAGGGTTCGCCGTGTTGTTTTTTCAAAACAGGGTCAAACTATACAGCCCTGGCTGTCCTGGAACTCACTATGTAGACAAAGGTAGCCTGTTCACACAGATCTATCTACTTATGCCTTACAAATGCTAGTATTAAAGGTGAGTGCCAATACATCCCACTTTGGGTTCATTGGATTTAAAAAAATAAGGACATGAAGTTGAGTGAGTATAAAATGGTATGTGACTCTGGGAAGAGTTGACTATCATCAAAATACCATAAATGAAATTCTCAAAAATTAATTTTAAAAAAATGTAAACACATGGTTAACAAGACTCCCAGTGGGTAGGGCCTGATGACTGGATGACTTGAGTTTGATTCTCAGAACACACACACACACACACACACACACACACACTAATAATAATAAATGTAAAAAACACTTTAATACAATTGCACAGTTAAAATGGAAATAATAATAGCCACTATTTCCCAAGTGCATACAACCTGTAGAGATCATACCAGATATTTTAAAAACTTTTTTTTTTTTCATTTTATAGAGCTGAGAATTGAGCTCAGGACTTCACCGATGGTAACTACGGCTCCCCGTCACTGAACTATATCCCTAGACTCACAAACATTTTTACTATACAGCAAGCTGTACAGGAGAATTATCTCAATTTATGGAAGACAAAACTGGAAATGAACAGATGGGTATTTTCAGGTTTTTTGATTTTGTTTTGTTTTGTTTTTTCCTGAATCTTTATTTTTTGGCTTACTCCCTTACCTTTCCAGCAGTAGCAAAATATTCACCATCAGGAGACCATTCCATCAGATGTACAGATACTGAGGTTCTGAGAACAAATAAAACCAGCATGTTCAGAACACAATACGCTCTATGTATAAATGGTCAAATATCAATGTCACAATCATCCTAAAAGGAGTGTTTCTGTTCCCATAACACAAAGTTTTTCACATCCCTAAAAACATAAATAAAACTAATCCAAAGTACATTTTCAAAACTGAAGATTATAAGTAATTCTTGACATTGTTATTCCATGTCAATCTCTTATCACCTTCCCTGGATAAGCAAATCTCTCTACTTAACCAGTGTTAACACCACTACTAGGACAGTCATCATTCCACTCCAGAAGGTGGCTAGAAGATTCCGTATCTTCCCATCACCACCATATTTCAACTCATTAATGAGCAATTCCTATGTGTCAATTCTATCAACTCAAGTACTAAACTAAAATATGACAATGTTTTACAGCACAGATTAAAGAATGATATTATTATAATGAGTTTTGGGTTTAAAAAGTCTACATTTTAAATTTCTAAAATACAATACCAGTAAAAACTAAAGACCTCTATAAGAAGGAACATAATTAAAGCATTTTTAGTGAATGAGTATTACAACAGACTTAGACACTAACTTGCACTGCCAGACGCACTTCCAATCATTTAAAACAGGAGGGATTTTATTATCAACTTCTTCCTCCTCTTCTAGAATATCACTTCCTGGAGGTGCCCACAACTGAATAGAATCAGTTGCTGTCAACAACCTGTTATCTGAAAATTTAAAAATGTTCTGATGAGTAATCAAGGATACCTACAGAAAGAAATGCACATATGGTTCTGTTAGGTTTGTAAACTTAAGTGAAAATATATAATACCAATCTACGAAAAACACATGGGGTCAGTTCAAAAGAAATCTCCTAAAAGGAAAAGGGAAGGAAATGACCTAAATAAGAATTATTAGGTAAGACTTGAAAAAAAAAAAACAAACACTGCAAAGGGCTTCACCTAGCAAACAAGCATTAGAACAACCAAAGTGGAATAGCACATCTCAGACACCCTCAACAGTAAAGTAGTATCAAGATATGAGACACAACTAAAAATACGTGTTTCTACATGGACTATAAAACCCTCGTTAATTGAGAATATAAAAGGAGATAACAGCTATTTATCATTACAGGTTTATAATCTTTGCAAATTAAAGACAGTAATTTCCTGACATACACAATAACAAAATAAGGTAGAGAATGTGTCTATTCCTGTCTTATTTATGATTTTGAACATAAAATAAGAGTAAGGTATAGCACATGTTAACTGAAAAAAAGTCACTGGTTCTTAAAATAAAACAGTAAAAGGCAAAAGCTAACAAGAAGAGGGAAGACTTTAAGCTTGGTGTGAAGCAATGTATACCAAGAAGAAAAAGCTACACTCACTCATCAGCAAAAATACATTTAACTTTTATCATCAAAGATTATCACACTTTAATTATACATTCAAATCAAATGCTTCATTTTAATAATTTCTAAGTATATCTATTAAATACCTTGAGGATCCCATGCTAAATTGTATGTCACAGAACTCAAAAAAAACTGCCCAGTTTTAAGCCATTGACACTTGAGTTGCTGAAACATGTAGAGAGAAAGAAAAAAAAGTTATTAAAATAACCCCAAATGCCACCATTTTATCATTTTCTTCAACTTAAAATAAACTTATAAAGATGTGAATATTTCATGACTTTTTAAAAATAACTTCCAATAGTTCACAGGTCACGCTACCATAATAAGCTGCTTGTCATGCCCAGCTAAACATGTTCTCTCAAGTTTCCTTCTGTCTACTAACACATTTTCAGAACATGAGACATCCTTCCCCTCACTTCTCCATCTGAAAATGCCTATGTTTCACAATGATCTGCCTAAACCATCACCTCTGTGAACTCTGATACTCTACCTACCTGCATCCAGGACACTTTTCAGCTCGGTCATCAAAACAGTGACTACATACAATTACTGTTCAGGGGTCTGATTTTCCTGGTAAGCAGCAACATGTTAAGGGAAGGATGTCATGATAATCTTTGGGGATTTGTCACTGTTGTTTGACATTTTGTGTTTGCCTAGTTTTTGTTCTTTTTTTTACAGGGTCTGGTTTCAAGTAGTCCTGGCTGGCCTAGAACTTACTATGTAGCAAAGGACGACCTCGAACTCCTGACTCTCCTGCTTCCACCTCCCAAGTGCTGATTAGGGACAAGTATATATGGCTGTTGTCAGAAACAGGGTTGGGAAAATTCTGATGAAGAGTTTTTAGTTTTGTTTTTTATCTTTTTTATTTGTCTTTTTGCTTTGTCTTTGGGTTTCTTTGAGATGGTATCTAGTCACATAACCTAGTCCTGTCTGTGGTGATCCTCCTGCTTCTGTCTCTACGCTAGAGTTACGGCTCTAGTCTTTTACCTTTAGCACCTGCAGTGTCTATTATAAAGATGCTAAAATTCTTTTTATTAGAGCTGGAGATGACTCGGCAGTTATGAGCACTTGCTGTTCTCCCAGACGACCTAAAGTCCTGTTCCTAACACCATCTTCAGGAGCTTCACAACCACCTGTAACTTCAGCTACAAAGGTCCTCACCCTTTATTCTGGCCTGCATGGGTCCCTACACACACAGTGGCACATGTGTGTGTGTGGCACACACACATTATAAAATTATGAAATTTTTATTAGTGCACAGAAATGGACTCACTGTCTAGAATAAAATGTGATAAAACTCAAGAAGACAACAAATTTGAAATATAATGTAATTCAAAACATGATCTGTCATATTTGAGTAATTTCCAATTTTTTCATTCTACAAGGTGATTAAATATTTAAAAGCTAAAAGCTTTTGTCATGGAGGATAGTATTCTAAATAAATAAAACCACATATTTCTTTGTTGTATATAAGTGGAAAATGCCGGTACAACACAGTCATGCCATGCATGTGGCATGCAGATGTCAGAGGAGATGTCACATCCCCTGAAACTGAAGTTACAGAAACTTATGAGCTACCATGTGGGTGCTGGGAACTGAACCCAGGTTCTCTCCAAGGCAGTAAGAACTCTTAACCAATTAGCCATCTCTCTCTAAGTCTCTGAATCTGGGTTTTCTTTAATGTGTTCTAGTGGAGTCTGTATTTTGGGGATATGAGGAATTAAATCCAGGGCTTTGTACATGCTAAGCAAGAGATCACCCACTGATCTAGTAACTCTTAGCCACTCTGTAATTTAATATCTATTTTATAACAAAAAATGATATTTCAATTTAATTTAGAAATATAAAAAAATCATGTATCAGATTTCATTCAAAACTTTATATTTTTGATTGGGAGCCTAGCCTTTAATGGCTGAGCCATCCTGAAATAGATGAGATGTCCTGAGTAAACCGGGAGGGGGTGTAGAGGGAAAGGGATGGGGAGATGTGAACATGAGGAAGCAGGATGGTCAAGTTGGGGGCCGAATGGTGGGGGGAGAGTAATGAAAGGATAGAGTGTAACATTATGGGGTTAGAGAGAAACCTGATGCCAGAGAAACTCCTAGGATCCCACATGAGTGACCCCAGCTAAGACTCCTAGGAATGGTGGAGAAGATGTCTAAACTAGCCTTCCCCTGTAATTAGATTTGTGACTACCCTAATTGTCATCATAGCAGATGCAGAGATCCACAGCCAAGCATTGGGCCAAGCTCTGGGAGTCCAGCTGAAGAGAGGATGGAGAGATTTTATGAGTGGAGGGGGGTGTAAAGATCATGACAGGAAAACCTAGAGAATGCTGACCTGAGCTTGTGGGAGCTCACAGACTCCGGAAGGACAGCTAGGGAGCCAGCATGGGACTGACCTAGGCCCTCTGCATCTGGGTGACAATTGTGTAGCTAAAAAGTTTGGTCTTTTATGGGGCCCTTAGCAGTGGGACCAGGACCTATCTCTGATGCATGAGCTGGCTCTTTGGAACCTGTTCCCCATGGTGTGATGCCTTGTTCAGCACTGATGCAATGGGGAGAAGCTTGGTCCTTCCTCAACTTGATATGCAAAGCTTTGTTGATTCCCATGGGAAGCCTTACCCCATCTGAATGGAGATGGAGGAGGGATGGGTGAGAAAGGGCTTGGAGGGAGGTAGGGGGAGAGAACACAGAAGGAAAGGAGGAAAGGCAAACTGTGGTTGGTATGTAAAATAAGTTAAAATTTAAAAGGAGACTTCTTTTTTTAAGTATTCAGCAGTGGACACAATGGCTCACATGTGTAGTTCCAGCTACAGGCTGAGTCTGAGACTAGAGGAGGAGCATGGCTTGAACACAGGCATCTGAAGCCAGCCTATACAATTTAGCAAAACCTCATCTCAGAATATAAGTTATTAAATAAAACAAAACCCTTAAATTTCTTATAGGGCTAGTGGTGTAGCTCAGTTGGTAAAGTGCTTGCCCAGCACCCACAAAGCCCTAGGTGAACCCCAATACAGCACAAACTAAGAGTGCTGGTTCATGCCTATTATACAAGCATTGGGTATAGAAGGAGGGTTAAGTCTAAGATCATCACCTGACAAATAGTAAATTCAAGGCCAACCCGAAATACATGAAATCCTGTCTCAAAAACAGACATATATACTTTTGACACTGATATTTAGTATTCACAATTTTGACTGTTTTAATTAACAGTAGATTTCTAAAGCATATAGGAACTTAATTTGAAATTTCTTAGTCTTTGTGTGTTATGCACATGTGATGCACATGTGTGGATATGTGTCCATATTTCTGTGAGTGCAGTTGCACACATGCCAAAGCACACATGTAAACATCTGAGGGCAACCTTGAGTATCCAATTCTCTCTTCCACCTGGTTCAGACAGGATTTCTTTGTTATCTGAACCAAGTATACCAGCCAAACTGGCACCAATTCTCCTGTCTCCACCTCACATCTCACAACTGCTCCCAGCTTTGTGTGAGTTCAGGATATTCAAGCTCAGGTCCTCGCACCTGCACAACATCTGAGCCTTCTTGTCCAGCCCACATGTAAGATTTTAAGTGGTTGATGATTCTAACCATATCTCCTTAATATCAAACAGTATAATTAGTATGTATGCGAATGTGTTCTCAATGTGATGTGCTGGTCATCAAGCTTACCTAAGTGCCTAACTCCACTAAGCAAACAAATATGTATATGGGGGGGTGGGGGGGGTCCTGAATACACTGGATACTATTTCTAAGTAACTGGGATACAACAATCAAAAGAATTAAGCTGCTTACTTGTAAAGGGAGCTTATGTCCTAAACTGTAAATAATAAGCAAATGCTACAGAAAAATAGTTTAAAATAAATAAACAGACTACACGGTACAGTGGCTCACACCTGTAATCTCATCACTGAGAAGACTGAGTCAAGAAGAGAAGGAATAATAAAAGGAGAATTTGCAATTTGTAGTACAGACAGACCTTGCTGAGAAGGTATAATACACAGAGATCTAGAGCCTGTGTAAGCCGGCCCTGGAGCTGCACAAAGCAAGCATCCACAGAACAGCCAGTGCTTGGGTTCTAGAGGGCAGAAGCACAAGTACGGCTGGGACAAGGGTGAACTCTAAAGGAGAATAATAGTGTGGTGCTGGGAGGAGGAGGGAGGATACAGTCCATGTGCAGGGTTACAATCTGCAAAAAACAAGGCACCCTTACAGAATCTCAGAAAGACAAGCAGCAAGCCAGGCAGTGGTCATGCATGCCTTTAGTCCCAGCACTCAGGAGGCAGAGGCAGGAGAATCTCTGTGAGTTGGAGACCAGCCTGGTCTATAGAGTGGGTTGAGTTCCAGGACAGGCTCCAAAGCTCAAAGATACACAGAGAAACAGTGTCTCGGAGGAAAAAAAAAAAAAAAAAAAAAAAAAAAAAACCAAAAAAGGACAAACTTTGGATGGGAGCCCATTCCACAAAGGGGGATACTCCCTCAGCCTAGACACATGAGGGAGGGCATAGGCTCTGCTCCAAATGATATGACAGACTTTGAAGACTCCCCGTGGAAGGCCTCACCCTCCCTGGGGAGCAGAAAGGGGATGGAATAGGGGTTGGTGGCGGGGGAACAGGGGAGGATGAGAGGGTGTGGAAACTGGGATTGACAGGTAAAACAAGCGTGTTTCAATTTTAAATTTAAAAAAAGGGAAAGAAGGAAGGAAGGGAGGGAGGGAGGGAGGGAGGGACGGAAGGAGGGAGGGAGGGAGGGAAGGAGGCAAGCAGCATACCCTCTCTATTGAGAAGAAAGAAGGAGGAAGGGGCATTACAATAGGAAACCAGTACCAAGGAAGAGCAGTTCAGACTAGGGTAGCTCTCAACACAACAAATGGCAGTTAGCAACACTCTAGAAACTTAGGTTTCTAAAAGGCCTTTACTAAACTTCTCAGTTATTCCTACCCACTGTCTGTACTGCTTCCTAAGGAGTTCTCTGCTGCTACTTAAGTAGATTCTAAGGAAACAAACAAACATACCAAAAAAAAAAAAAAAAAAAAAAAAAACTAGATTCAAAAGTTAACCACGGTCAATTAAAACTAAAAAAGCAAAAATAAATAAAGTTAACGAGATTCTTAAAATAGTTTACTATCAATTAATACTTACACTGTTTCTCTTATGAGAATTTATACCCAGAGGCTCAAAAATACAAACAGCATTCCCATATGAAGCTGCAACCTAAACAAGAGTGAACACAATTATTAGTAGTTAGGAAAGGGTAAAATACAGACAACCTTCTTTTCACAGTAATGTGTAAACTAATTTTATACAATCCATGGTTTGCATACACAAATAAGCCTAGCAGTAGATAGATTTAACAATCTCTTTTACTAAGAAGAAGAAAATAAAATTCAGAAGTTTTAGAATTACAAAGTTGTCCTATTCAAAAACCAACTTTTTTTTTTTTTTTTTTTTTTTTTTTTTGTCTTGAGACAGGGTCTCAGGTAGTCCAGGATAGTCTCAAACTTGCTGTGTAGCTAAGGCTGGCCAGAAATCCCTGATCTTCCTGCCTCTAATCCTGTTGGAATTACAAGTATGCAATACGAAGTCTAGCTTAGAAATGAGATTTTCTATTAGAACCTGTTTTGGACCAGAGAGATAACTGAGTAAAGGTACTTGCCATGAAGCCTGAAAACCTGAGTCCAATCTTCAAAACATACACAAGACAAGAGAACTGACTACTGCAAGCTGTACTCTGATCTCTACACAAACACAAACACACACACACACACACACACACACGAATGAGCACACTACATTTAAAAATTAATTTTAAAATTTTTAATGTTTTAATATAGAAAGGACTTCAGTGACAAAAATAATTTCAGTAGTACATCTTGTTATGAGCAATGTATATAATCCAGTAAAAATATAAAAATCATGGGTTTTCAAAACCCATCTAAGGATAATAGGTTTTAAGTCTATGTCACAAAAATAGCTTTAATTATATCACCAAACAGAAAACACCAATTAATTAAGAAATCACCTTGAAAAGAAATGAAGGGAAATCACTGAACTACTCATAGCACCTGGATGGAGAAGTCATGCCAGTGTCCGCACTCAAGGTGTGGGGCCAGGGCTGTCCTGCTCTAGGCTCTAGGTCACACCTGGTAAAAAGGGCTGTAAGTCCCTCAATTCCTAGAGAACACCAGTGCCCATCTTCCTTTGTTTGTTTGTTTGTTTTGTTTTTTGTTGTTTTTGTTTATCGAGACAGGGTTTTTCTGTGTAGCCCTGGCTGTCCTGGAACTCACTCTGTACACCAGGCTGGCCTTGAACACAAGAGATCCTCCTTCCTCTGCCTCCTGAGTACTGGGATTAAAGGTGTGCACCCACCCCACCTGGTTAGAGCCCATTTTCTAACAAGTCCGGGAAGTAGTTCCCAATTCATCATCCTCTTGACAAGGAAAGAATCAGCATCTGGAAACAGACCAAAGCCACACCTCCTCACAGCATCTGCCCTGGTCAGTCACAAGACTGTCAGAAACGTTATCTGAAGACTTGCCAAAAAGCCTGTGGTTTTAGGGCATGTCTATGTCAAAAAAGTAAATAAATAGGAGATGGATGGATGGATGGATGGATGGATGGATGGATGGATGGATTGTCCCCCCTTTTAAAGCTGCTACCTAACTGTCTAAAATGCCTTCCAAGAAGAAGCTCTTCATCCAGTAGGTCAGGGGAGCTACTTCAAATGCCCTGTTAACATTAAGTCACAAATGTGACAGTTACCATCACAAGGATGAAGAACATAGCAACAAAGATGTGACAATTTTACCATCTTCACCCAGGGAGGAACACAGAAACAGCCTGTATGCCTCCCACAGCTATGAACACAATCATCTGCATATGTTAATGATCTTTTTGTTTCTGAGATAAAGTCTTATGGTGTCTCCAAGCTGGCCTTAAATTACTATGTTTAAGCAATCCTCTCATCTCAGCCAGCTTTATTGTATGTATTTTTAAAATCCTGACTCCCACAAAACTTATTTTTATATTATGAACATTTAAGTAATATATTAAAATTGATCTCTAGCAATTATCATTCAACCCTAACCGAGCTGAAAGTTACCTTGATTGGCTTAGAGAGAATAGAGAAAAACAAAATTGATAAAAGGAAGATGGCACTTGATGTTCTCTAAAAATAAATGAAAGCAACTTACAGGGAAAATACTGCAAAGAAGGTCAGAAAAGCAAGAAGCAAATACCAGAGAACACCAGAAAATACAGTATTTCAAGAGTATTGGTACATTTTCATAACTATTAAATCTAATATAAACAGCTGACTGAGGAAGGAGAAATTGGATAATAAAGTAATCATTATTTATTATTTGGCATAAATTTTCATGATTACTATCTATTACCATGGAGACTGTGATTTAATCTATCAACAGAACATTATTCAGTAAAGAACAACTTCTAGAAAACCAAGAATGTTTAAATTACTGTAATTACCTATCCTAGTTTCAAAACGTCCTTTTTATAATCTTGTAGTGACACACACTGTCATATAATATTGCTGAATTCATAGTATATATCAAAATATTGTGTTTACATTAGTATTCACTGTTTGAAAAATAAGAGGAAAAATGAAAATCTGAGAAAGAATTCCACAAGATACAGTTTAACTATTTCAAACAAAGCCTCTGTTCCAAAGTTTGACCAAATCCTTAACTATTCACTCAATAAACTTTCACTACAGTAACAATCTTGAAGCACCTATGTGACACATATTACCATAGACTCTTGATACACGTTTGCTGTTACTGCAGATACAAGGCACAGGCCTGCTGCTGCAGCTCTTGGCAGACGCTGAGACACACAGGCTCACTGTGTCCAGGAGGGGAGACTAGCCTGCACACCATAGTGGGACTTCATCTCAAAAACAAACAACAATGCTGCTATTGGAATTTGGGAGAAATTGAGTCCTCCTCTCTTACTGGCTTAAGGTAAAAATTTTCAGTCACAGAGCACCAATTTGCCTAAGACAGTGAGGCCTACAGTCTTTCAACCTAGTGTAAATGCTGGAAGAACAATGATTGCATGATCAGCTGTATCACTTCACAATTCATATACAAATATTCTGAGAGAATTAAGTACATTTAAGTGACATTTAATAAAGCAATTATCTCTTACTCTTCCATGTTGGTTAGAGCACTCCACACAACTGACTTGGATGTTGCCATGTTTAGCACCAGGGATGATCTGCACACATTCAAAGTCACTCGCCAGTATAACAATATCACAGCCTGATCCATATGCCTAAAAAGGAAAAGGTTTGCAACATGTAAAAGGCATAATTTTGAATTATTATTACATATTGTTTTATCTTGGATTCCTTACTAATATAAAGGTATATACCTTGACATATCTTACGAAACAGCTAATATACAAATAAAAAGACTAAAAATCACATAAAAATACATAAATCAATGGCATTCCATGCATTATCACTCAAAACCTGCTTTCAGTAGGCAAAAGTTCTTCCAGTTTTTCACACAACTGCTTCAGTCTCTGAAGCTGAAAAATCACTGTTATAGCTATTCTCTGGAGCTCACCTTTGAAAGTTCTAAATAATAAAAACCCCTGCTTGAGAATAGTAAGTCATTGAAAACAGCAATGTATTCTTGGTGTTCAACCAGGCTTAAGAAAAATCAAGATAGCCACCAGACATGTACACTGCAGCACAAGTTATACAACTTGAAGATCTGGTAAAGCAATACGAAAACCCAAGGCAGGATGCCACACACTAACACATGACTAGGTAAATTACCCACAAAAAAAAAAAAGAGAGGTGGGGGATAATGGGCATGACAGAGAGATCTACATGACAGAGGCAAAGGACAAAGGATAGACTCAATAAAGACACCATACCCTCTTTAATCCCAACCAGAATGATATTTGTTGTTGTTTTTTAATTTGGTACCATTATTAGTAATAGTTGTAGCATTATATAAAGAGTCTAGTTTGTTAATTTGCCCAAGATTAAAATGTAAAGAGTCCAAACTCAGATCCTTATGATTCTTGCACTCTTCTCCTGAGTTACATGTCAAATAAATACAAACTATTACAGACAGGAATGTGCTCGAGGGAACTTCAAACATGGCTCCTGTTCGTAACAGATCCAACAGGAACTGGGATAGACTGCACAGACAGGCTGAAAAGGTGTGCTCTTTCTGCATGAGAAAAAAAAGGGAGAGAAGAAGAAGAAAAAAAGAGAGAGGAAATTTTCTGGACACATTAGTACAGGTGCTTCTGTAAAGTGTGTCGTTGCTAACAAACACTATGCAGTGCTCTTGCTCTCAAAGCTCTGTCACTGAAAGGCATTTAATCCCTCATTGTTTCCAAGGGATATGACCACACTCCTTAGCTGTAGGGAAGCTTAGTTTTCTAATTCTTCAATGGTTCCCAAACCTGGCTGCATTGAAATTACTTAAGAAATTTGGTTAAAAATACATCCCAAGCTTATTAAATCAGAAGTTTCATATCTGAAAGAACATGGGCTGCTACAGGAGATCACTTCACATTCAAGGCCTGATGGGAGATGCCCTTCTGTATATATGTTTCTCTTATTGGTTGATGAATAAAACAATGATTGACGGCCAGACAGGAAATACAGGCAGGGCTAGGAGATGAGGAGAAATCTGGGAAACGTAGGCAGACGGAGTCACTATGTAAGGACAGGGAAGAAAGGATGCACCAGGTGTTCTCTAGTAAGATAAAACCACTTGGAAATACATACATTAATAGAAGTGGGTTAATAATTAAGACAGAGCTAGACAATAAGAAGCCCAAGGCACTGGCCAACAGTTTAATAACTAATATAGTGTCCGTGTGTTCATTTGGGGCTGAAGGGCAGTGGGACCAGCTGGGACAAAGAACCTCTTGTTAGGAAGGCCAGCATGAACATAGTGAGATCCTATTTCAGAATCGCGGGGTAGGGGTGCTGACGAGATAGCTCAGTAGATGCAAGAGCTTGCCTCATGAGCATAAAGACTGCTTCTAATAAGTGCTGCCTGTCTGCTGGAGTGTGCACTGTCCTGCAGGGAACTGACTTACTCCCAGCAGCCATCTATTACCATGGGAGGGCTTCATGCTCTAGGATTTTCTAGCCTCTAGAACTATGAGTCAAATGAAACTATTCCCAAATCCAAAAATAATAACAATAAGGACTGGTAGAAAGAATTTGTAATCTCAATCTTAGTAGAGACAGGCAACCTAACAAATTTCTGGTTCCAAAAATCTAAGTACCAGGAAAATCAATCAAATAATGAGGAATTGAGAAAGGTAACACAGCCTTGCTGATGATAATATCCAGCTAGCAACACAATGGATGTAGAATACCTGCCAGATGGCAATCTCCCAAAGCCTTCCTAAGTAGCCTACTCCTTACTGACCTGAGAATAGTACCTTCACTACCTTCACAGGCTGCTGCTGTGAAGAAACTGAGGCCCAGAGAACATCAGTCATTGGCCCAAGTATATAGGGATGGTGAGATGGCTTGGCTAAGAGCCCTGGCAACTCTTAAACAGGGACACAGGGACCTGGGCTCAGTTCCTAGGATCACTTGGCAGCTCAGAACCATCTGTAACTCCAGTTTCAGGGTATGTGATGCCCTCTTCTGGCCTCCACAGGCCCTGCACACATGTAGTGTACAGACAAGCATGCAAGCAAAACACCCATCCACATTAAAAAAAAAAAAGTTCTTGCTCTAAACTGGGCATTGTTAAACACACAATTCCTACAGTCAGTCACTCAGGAAGATCAGGAATTCAAAGTCATCCACAGCCACATACAAAGTTCAAGTCTTGAGCTACATTTGAAACCTCACCTCAAAAGCCAAAACAAAAGGGAAAGAAGTATCAAAACATTCCTGTTCTTTCCACTGTATTATCATATGTTTTACTATACTACACTGACATGTGCCATTAGTATTAGAAGGGCCACATTCATCTATATACATCTAACATACCACCAGACAAGAAAAAGCAAACAAACACACACACACACACACCACCACCACCACCACCACCACCACCACCACCACCACCACCACCGTATGTACTCATTTATAAGTAGGTATCAGCTGTAAAGGATAACAATGCTACAACCCAGACCCAGAGTGGCAAAGTAACAAGGAAGGGACATCTGCATCTCCCTGGGAAGAGGAAATAGAGTTGGTATGACAGGTGGACTGGAGGAAGGTGGGGACAGAACAGGAGGATCCAGTAGGTGTAAGATAGAGGAAGAGAACACTGGGAGACACAACTTGAATTGGGGGCATCTCAGGGGCAACATAAAACCTAATGCAATGGAAACTCCCATGAATCTGTAAGGGTCATCCTAGCTAAGATTTCTAATAAGGTGAGGTACAGAGCCTGAACCAGACATCTCCTGTTACAAGCAGTTTTCTGCCAGCCCCAAATAACACGCAGAGATGCTGTATTAGATATAAAGCTGTTAGCCTGTTTCTAGCATTTCTTATTGGCTATCTTAAGTATTTTCATGTGGTCTTATCCTACCAGAGAGAGAGAGCCCAGCCCAACGTACTACCCTGTTGGTCCTACATCTTGAAAACTCCTACTTCTTCCTCTCTCCTCTTAGTCTCCTAGCCCCACCAATCTTGCTTTCCTATTGGCTAACAGTGCTTTATTCATTAACCAATACAAGAAACTTTACAGAATGACATCTCCCATCACATCTCCTATGACCAAAAGTGGAGGGATTGGGACATCAACCCAGCCACATAACCTTCAACCTACAATTGGTCCTGCCTACAGGATGTGCTGTGGTCAAGAGTAGCACAGAAACTGTGGGAGTGGCCAACCAATGACTGGTCCAGCTTGAGACCTAAGCCATAAAAGAGAGTCAACCCGTCACTGCCTGGGGTGGGGGGGAAGAAGAGGCAGGAACCAGAGACCTAGGATAGCCCAGACACATAGAATAAACCCAAACACAATCAGAAAAAAAGTCTATAATAAAGTGATACCTAATGACATTCTGCTACACTCATAGACAGGAGCCTAGCATAATCGTCTATCAAAGAGGCTTCATCCAGCAATGCAGATGGAGCAAATGCAGAGACCCACAGCCAAACATTAGGCAGAGCTTGGAGAATCCTGTGGAAGAGGGGGAGAAAGGATTGTAGGAGCCAGAGGGGTCAAGGGCACCACAAGAAAAACAAACAATCAACTAACCAGGACTCATGGGGGCTCACAGAGACGGAACCAACAATCAGGAAGCCGGTATGGTACTGGCCTAGGCCCTTGGCATATGTGTTATAGCTTGATCTTCTTGTGAAACTCCTAACAGTGGGAGTTCTTCTGCCTGTTTTTGAGAACCTTTCCCTCCCACTGGGTTGTCTTGTCCAGCCTTTCTTAATATGAGGGAAGGTGCCTAGTCTTATTGCAACTTGATATGCCATCTTTGGTTGATATCTCTGGGGGACCTGCCCTTTTCTGAGTGGGGGGGATAGGTGGAGCGAGAAGGGAAACTGCAATTGGGATATAATATATTAAAGAAAAATAAATTTTAAAATTAAAAAAAAACAACAGCTGAGATGGCTTCTACAAAATCTATAATTACTAAAAAGATTTTAAATTTCAGAGTTTTTTAAAAGTGATTTTGTTCTGTTCTTCATTTTCATAACCCAGTTTTGTGAGAGGAAGAATTTTTGGTACTGGAGAAAAATGAGTGTTCACTAAGCAAATGTTAGAATGACTCCAGGGAATAAGGCAGTGAGTCCCTTTGTGCTCTGACGTCCTGGGTGTGCACTGATTCCCCATATGCAAAGACATGTTGTGCAGCCTTGCAAACTGGCTAAAGCTACAAAACAAAATGACCCTCTCCTTTTACTTTAATAGTGTGTTTTCAACACTTGATAAAAACATTAAATATCACTTATTAAATAAAGACAAAGCATTCTGTGATGTAACAACATACTAAATTTCCATGATAAAGATACCGTTTCCTTCTTTAGTGACATTAAGATCATCCAGAACAATGATGAAACACATCTGATTATCCCAGCCTCTCTCACTTTGGTTTTAGATAACCACACTGACAATGTTATTTTCATAAAAATCTAATATTGTAATTCACATTGTTCCAACCTCTCACATTTCTTATATATTTCAAATGGTTAAAAACAAATGTCAAGTAAATGCCAAGTATGGCAGTTCATGCTTGTTATCCCAGTACTTGAGAGGCTAAGGCAGGAGGATTATTGTAAGTTCCAGGCAAGCCAGGTCCAAAGAGTGAGACCCTGTCTCAAAACACTAACAAATATAAATATAAAAACAAAAATGTTTAAGATTTTTACATGAATCTGATTTTCCCTAAGAAAATACAAAACATAAATAGGACTGTGTTACTTACTGGTAGGGACACAGTCTAGGAAACACCTCATTAGGTGATTTCATCAGGGTGTACTACTACTGTACTCTGTAAACAAACAAAGAACTAAAGACAAGAGGACTGTCTATGCTGTGTAAGTTATAGAAAAAAGCCTTGGGAAGCTAATGTTGACTTTCAAATCTGTCTAACAGGCAAAAAGACAAAGCATAAACTAACAAAATCTTCCCAAGAGCCAAGTGCAGTGCCACACTCCTAGAGTCCCAACTAATTAGGGCTGAGAAAGGAAATAACTTAACCTACCAGTCTGGCAACAATCATTTAAAAAAAAAAAAAAAAAAAAGGAAGGTAATTAAGAATGAAGGAGGGAAATTAACAATAAGGATGTCTGAAAAAGTCATAAGAAATCATACTATTAACTATTTACATAAAAATAAACCTATAATGAACATAATTCTGTGTATACATACATTTAAATGACATTTAAATGAGCTTTCCTCATCTGGGATGACAATGCTCCCTCCTAGAGCTAATGACCATCTAACAAAAATCTCAATACACCAGACATGAAAAGCCTTCTTCTGAGTTGTTGGTCAGGACTGTCCAAGAGATGCCCAAAACATACAGCTTATTGTTATTAACCGTGGTTCTCCCCCAGAGTGGAAGTAAGTCCATATTACTAAAGATACCCAAGTTTCAGAAACAAGACCCAGAGAGCCCTGAGCTGGAACTGACCTAAATGTCTCTGCCTGAGGAAAGAGACCAACAGTCCTACCTAGCTATGAACTCCTATAACCCAAAGCAATGACCAGCATGGCATCATAACCCTAAGGGTGTGGTAATAGCATATACACCCTGCCAGTAATCTACAGCTCTACAATTGGACTTAAGACCTGCTCAACAAGAGGGAAACCATGCCTGGTACTGGAAACCGAGCTAATGAAGGCCAGTGAAGTCATGGATCTTGGAAAATCTACATCATTACTTTGCTACACCAGCATACTCCCTAACTACATGACATTTGTCTTTATACACAGAGGTAAGTGTAGTCCTCACCCTTCATCAAAGAAACTTCTCTTTGCAACAGATGAAGACAATTACAGAAAACCACACCCTACCAAAATGCAGAGTTGTGAATCCCAGTCCTGAATGATACTTCTACAAAAGAACTGCAGAATCTAAGGATCTGGGAACACTAAAGAAGAGAGGGGGAAAAGAAGACTTAAAAGCCAGAGAATCAGGGAGCTTGCTATGAGATTGTGTGTCTCCTTGCTTAAACATAAGCTGAACAAGGACAAGATACCAATAGACATGCCAAAGTGGTCAGAGGAAAGCCCATGAGGCCTCAACCCTATGCAAACAAGAAATGCGGAGAGTGGAAGAATAGTACTTTCCTCTCAGCATTTCTGAGTTGCTTGTAGTGCTTACCAAATGGCCATCCCTGAAATCATATACATACAAGTTACATTATACAGACTGAGGAGGTTATATTTAGGAATCTATATGTATACACATATACATCTATACATGCAATAACAATTAATGAAGAAAAAAAGACCTTGTGTTTGAACAAGAGCAAGGAAGGGCATAAGGGAAGGTTTGGAGAGAGGAAAGGGAAAGGAGAAATTATGTCAGCTACAATCCATAGACCTACGGAGACTAGGAAATGAGAGCTCAAAGAGGGACACGCAGATCTCTCTGGGAAGGGCAAACAGAAGAGATTTCATAGATGGACTGGGGACAGATGAAGAAACATGTGGAATAAGGTAGGGGGAGGTAAGGAGGACAAGAGTACCAAAAGCGACAATTGGAAGCGGGGGGTATCTCAGGTAGGGCAAGGGAAACTCTCAAGACTTCTAGCAATAGCAGATATGTAACCTGAATTGGCCATCTTCTGTGATCAGGCAAGACTTCCAGTGGAGGGATTGGACATCAACCCAGTCACACAACCTATGACATACAGTCTGTCTTGCCTATGGGATGTGCTGAGATAAGAGTGACACAGAGATTGTAGGAGTGGCCAACCAATAACTGGACCAGCCTGAGACCCAGGCCACAAGAGGAAGCCCACATTGGAGGACCAGGAGAGTCCCTAACACAGTCGTCCTCGTCCATGATCCGTGACCCTGAGACTATCTAAGGAGATCAGAACTTTTGGTGCATGACTGTAATCCCAGCATTCAGCAGACAAAAATGATAAGATTACCTCAGGTTCAAGGCCAACCTTGTTATGGAATGAGTTCCAGGCCAGTGAGGGAAACGTGGAGAGGAAAACAAAACAAAGATGGCATGGTACACATACCTGTAATCCCAGCACTAGAGACTCTAAGGCAGGAGGATAACCACTGAGTACCACAAAGACCTGAACAACAACAGAGTAAGTCAAGTCAAGGCCAGTCCAGGCTACATAGTGGGTTTGTCTCAAAGGCACAAACAAAACAAGGTGGACACACCCAAGGGAGTTGGTGGTCAGGGGTTCAACTTACAGTGCCCCTTTTGAGTGGTTCTCAAATCTTGAGGAACTCAAGAGCCCAGAATGAATCGGCATTGCAGAGGCCTGCAATGAGCAAGCAGGGAAATGGGCACTGGTCTCCACAGCTTCTCAGTCTCTGTTCTCAAAGCTCTCAACTGGAGTATCAAGGTTATACATTCTTTATCTGCATTTGGATTATATCCATCTACCTGTAACCCTTTCCTCAAGAGTGATGAGGCAGTCCCCAGATAAGCCCACACATGCCTAACAGAAAACAACAGAGAGAAGAAATGGCTGAGTTCCTATGTCTGCTTTTACATACTATTTGTGATGATTTAACCGGCATTACAGATTCTGTATGGAAATTGGTAAATATGTTAACAGCCTTTTCTAATGGTTTTGGTTTGAAACAGGGTTTCTTTGTGTAGCCTCAGCTACCATGGAACTTGCCCTGTAGACCACCTGCCTCTGCCTCCCAAGTGCTAAAATTAAAGGCGTGAGCTACCACCAACCATCCTCTAATGACTGTTTTCTTAATCTTATTTTATGTACTTATTTTTATTTAGTGTGTATACTACTCCCTGAATAAAGGTCAGAGAGCAACCGGTAGAAGTCAGTTCTCTCCTTTCACTATGGGTGTCTTGGAAATGAAACTCGGGTGGTTGGGCTTGGCAGCAAACACCGTGACCCACCACCTCCCAGCCAGAACCCCAGTTTTTATGTGAAAAACCTTTCCCATCATTATGGAGATGACCACTTCCATGGATGAAGATGAACTAGGAATTACAGAACACAAAAACAGTTACACTATGGGTATGGTTAAATAAAGAAATACCACTGGGTGGTGGTGGTTGCACCTTAATTCCAACACTTGGGAAGCAGAGGTTGGCTAGCCTGGCCTACAGAATGAGTTCCAGGGACAGCCAGGGATACGTAGAGAAACCCTGCCTAGAAAAATTAATTAACTAATTAATTTAAAAAAGAAATAGCATATCCAAGGTAGGAAAACACATAGGGGGAACCTGGAGAATATGGGCTCCCAAGGTTCTCCCTCCTGGGAGTCAAACACAGTACACTTCTTCCTCCACAACATATGTGAGCTGCTTTTGCCAAGAAAAGTGAGCTTATGAATAAAAGACTAGAGCTGTTATTGAAGAGTAGCTATACCAGTATTTTGTTCATGCACAAAAAATCATAATAGTCATAATAACCCCAGTATCCCAAAAGGAAATAGAAGTTCATTATCAATGATATTGTTCTAACAATCTAGACAGAGTGGTAGGTAAGATTCAGGAGTCTAGGCATTCAGGCTAAATTCACCAATAGTAACAATATTCCAGTACAAAGATTCCCAGGAGCTGGTCAAGCCTAAGGCTACCTATACCTTTTCCTGTGTATTGTGACACTGATATCCATGTATATTTTTTGAACCTTGAATAACTGTTGCCATCTGTGACTTTTATGTTAATATGCCAGCTTGTAAAGAGTTTCTAAATATTAACCTATTTTATTACACATTATCAAAATATTACACAGGCTTAGAACACACACCTATAATCCATCACTAAGGAACCAGAGGTGGGAAGATCAATGCAAGTTCCCCAGCTTGATCTACATAGTGAGTTTCAGGCCGACCAAAAATGCTATATACTTCTTAACATCATTGATTTCTAAAGAAAATTATTTATACTGAGAAGATATGAAGCTCACTGCACAAGTCCAGTTTTCCAAATTTCTAATTCTAATTTGATTTTTATCACTGCCAGCAAATAATGTCAGATCTCTGAAGGAGCATTTCTGCTTCGTTCATTTTTGAGAAAATGACTGCCAAATATCTAATTCTGAACAGCTTTGGTTTATCAGATGGTCTTTCAAATAAAAATGGTATTCTATGAAATGAACGGTTTTAGCTGAGCTCCTAATTAAAATATTGGTCCATTCATCTACTGTCCTTAGGTAAACATCTTACATACATGTGCATATCCTTCTGTTACGCATTTATAAAAAATGTGTTCTCAAAAAGCTCACCATGGTGATACCTTGATTAACCTTGATAGTGAGCACACCTTTCAGCCAGTGTTACTTTTTATTCTCAGGCAGAAGCTCACTAAGTTCTCCAGGCTAGCCTTGAATTCTCTGTGTAGCCTAGGTTGCCCTTAAGCTTATGGACCTCCCGCCTCAGCCTCCCAAGTAGCTAAGATTACAGCTCTGTACAACCAGAACTGTATTCTTGAACTTAAGCTACATAAATCTGTAAACTGAGTATGGGGGGGGGGACGGAAGGGGGCCACAAACACGGACACGGGACATGCCTGTTGCCACCCCCCTTGCCAAATAACTCAGATTTCCTGAGATTTTCCAAGGAGAGACATCACTATGATTTAGTATAATTAATTATTATTATGTCTAGGAAGAATCAATATTTAGAGGATATAAAGAAAATGCATCTACTTGTAGGAAAAAAAGGGAGGAGGAGGAACAGCAAGAGAAGAAACTAGAGGAGGAGTAGGAGGAGGAGCTGAAAGAGGAAGGGCTGATACTGCTGTTCCTCCTCCCACTCCTCCTCCCGATCCTCCTCCTTCCACACCATCCCCATCTAAAACATTATCGTTTGTTCTTTAAGTCATCCATCAATTTACCACATCCAACAAACATCAGATTCTATTCGGAAAGTCCCTTTATACCACTGGCCTCTCTTGTCAGAAGATCAGGTGTGTAACTGTCAGATATAGAAGATTAGGGACATTAACAGAAACCTAAACACCCATATTAGAAGGGGATCAAGAATATAGGCAACTGGTCCTACATGTATACATGCATCAACTCAACTCCTAGGATTACAATGAACTATCTCTAAAAGAAAGAAAAAATAGCCAGTCAGCCTATCCAAGTGTGTCTGTTCTTTAGTAACAAGTTGTACCTGTTCCTTAGTAACAGGCTTGTAAGTGACAGTGTGAATTAAAGAGTTCTAGATCAAACTCTAATGCAAATTGGATTCCACAAACTCTAAAATTAAAAGCCTAAAATTTATACTAAAATATCTAACCTAGAAACTTGCTTTGGAGCCAGTTCTGGAACTCACTCTGTAGACCACTGGCCTCGAATTCACAGAGATCCACCTGCCTCTGCCTCCCAAGTGCTGCTGGAATTAAAGATGTGAGCGGCCACCAACACCCAGCCTCGAAACCATCTCTTAACATATTGAATCCAAAGGATCCAACATTCTTGTCTAACCTCCTGGGGTTACATACATGCAGGCGAATACTCATACACATAAAATCTTTTAGTTAAATGCTTTGCTTTCTCTCATCTGAAAAATTTAATTGCCCAAGCATGACTTGTTTTTCCACTAGGTCCTATGTTGTTAACCACATTCTGTACTCCTTTTGATGACTCAATATTAAAACTCTGATTTGTTGTACACCAGTGGTTCTCAACTTTCCTAATGCACAACCCTTTAATACAGTTTCCCATGTTATGGTGAGCTCCCAGCCATAAAATTATTTGTGTTGCTACTTTGTTAATTTTGCTACTGTTATGAATTGTAATGTGAATATTTGATATATAGAATATCTGATATGTGACCCCTGAGTAAGGGTTGTTTGACCCTCCAAGGGATTGCAACCCTAAATTTTCCCAAATTACAGCACACAGCTGTAATCCCAGCATTTGGGAGGCTGAAATAGGAAAACTGCCCGTTGAAAAGCAGCCTGAGCAACACAGAAAGAAGATGAAAAACAGGGCATGTATGCACACTCAGTAAATTAATTAATGTAGTATTCTTTAAAGGACGGGAAGGAGTTCCTTGTCAGTTGAGTCTATTTCATAAGTTCTCAGGAGATAAGGCAAAAGTAAACTAAGATCTAGAACTTCACTACCATGTTATAGCGTTGGTCCATTTTCACTCTGCTGGCCCCAGGAATTTCTAAAGAAAGTTACTAAATGCATAGAGAGCACCTAATTTAAGAATTTCCGTTTACAGATGAAAAATGATTAGGTGATTTCTCAAGATCACAGACTTACTGGGACACTGAACTTTCATCGTGGAGTTAGGCATTCAGAACCACACCAAAGCTTCGGGAAGCTGTTAACCTTCCCACTTAAGCAGAAAAGCTAATAACAATCTGCACAGACCCACAGTGGTAGTTAAATTCCAGCCCCCACAAGGCAGAAGCAGGGGCATCTCTGTGACTTAGAGGCCAGCCTAGTCTACATATGGAAGACTACACAGTGACCCCCATCTCAAGGAGGAAAAAAATCTGCAATCTACACAGGGGTTTAGAATTCACACACTCACATACCAATTGACACTAATGTAAGTCTTGCAGTTTTTGAAAAACTGTCTATCAACTCAAACAAAACAACAGCCTAAAACCAAATGGGACAGTTTCTCTTGGGGAAAAAAAAAATCCCTTCTAAACTTTTGACTTCTGTCTCCCCCATCACTCTATGCTTAGGTTGCCTGAGACATGAGGTGTCGCTACACCTATTAGTAACCAGCTAGTGCAGGAGCAGTTTTCTATGCAACTCTCCAATATCCCAGGCAAAAGTAACCCCTCATTCCTCCTGAGTCCTCACAAAAAGTGCATAACAAGAAGTAGTAGTAGTAGTAGTAGTACCTAGTAATGCCATGCAGCTGGACAGCTGTGGTCAATGTACTTAATTCCCCTATTAGATTTCTAAGTTCTACACTTCTCTGGTTGTCTCCCTTGAGTCTGAGCTATGCCCCTCGGGGTTTTCTAATCTCCAGAGTCCAGCACATCTATGCATTCAACAAACATGCTAAATGTATAAGCAGGTTGATAATTAAGATATTGCCATAATTCTAAAACTAAAATGTTATTCCACAGTAGTGTTAAAACATATCTAACTGTTTGAAAAGAGAGCATGTAACACTACTTCTAATTTTTTGTTTTTTAATTTTTTATGTGTATGGTGTTTTAGCCATACATACATACATACATACATACATACATACATACATACATATATCTGTGCACCATCTGCATGCCTGGTTGGTGCTGGTAGAGGATAGCTACCATATAAGTGCTAGAATTGAACCTAGTCTTTTGGAAGGATTGTCCAAGGGCTTAACTGCTAAGCATCTCTCCAGTCACTATCTTCTAATTCCTAACAGAACAGTTTTCATTCAGACCAACTTTTAGTGGTATATTAATTAACTTTTTTAATTGCAAGCCAAACATGGTGGTGCATGTCTGTACTGTAATTCCAGTACTCCAGAGACGAGGAAAAGTGTCACTAATTCAAATTCAGTCTAAGCTAGACAGCAAGGCCCTATCTCAAGAAAACAATAACAAAAGGTTGTGATTAATATCTGTAGATTATATTTTTTTAACATTCTAAGGATATTTGCTACTTAATAAAGCCCTGTGGCTGATAAGAAGGGATTCCTACATGAAGAGAACTTGCTTGATATACAGCCTTTGTATTAGCCCAGCCTTGTCTTTTGTTGTTCCAGCCTCTGGAGAACCCTAAAACTAATCTTCCCAAACTATATACGCTCCTGTCTACCTTCTTATTTGTATTCATGTTCATCATGTTTAATATACCTATAATATATTATAAACTCCTTAAGAATGGAAATGACTAATTTTGCAAACTTATATCAAGATGTTAAATTCATGTGAAGCTGAAATAACATCAATTGCACTATGTATCTAAAAGTTACACATAGGAAGCCAGGCAGTGGTGGCCCACACCTTTAATCCCAGCACCCAGGAAGCAGAGACAGGCAGAGCCTGGTCTACACAGCAAGTGCCAGGATAGGCTCTAAAGCTATGCAGAGAAACCTTGTCTCGAAAAACCAAAATAAGTAAATAAATAAATAAATACACGTAGAACTCTATAAGGACAGATGGCAAAAATTTTAAATTATACTAATAAGCATCATATATTGTCATTATTTTAATATTTAATATTTAGAGGTTTATATTTCAAGAAAGTAATAAACATGAGATATATACATATATAATTTTTAAAAGCCTCAGATCATTCACTTATCTCAAGGTAATTAAAGACAATATAAGTATAATATAATAAATATAATAAAGTGCAGACATGAAAGAGCACCCCTGGACTACCCAGGGTCTAACTTATTTCACAATAACTATGTCTAAAACTTAGGTGTTACACTAAAAACAATGGACTGATAAAAAAGTGATGCTTTAAAAACAATATACAAAACTGTCATTTTAAAATATTTACAAAGTCACAATGAATGATGAAAGAAAAAAGAAAGCAGCTATCAACTGACAGAACACAAATGAAAACCATCAGCCAGCAAGAAAAGGCCACACTTCACTGGGACACCCACTACAAATTGGGCCACCATGTCCATAAGGCACAAGCTAGGACATCATGGCATCACCGAGCAGCCACTTAGAGCCAAGCCAACCAAGCCCGTCCACTGTGTGTAGTGAAATACACAATACATTATTTTCCCACTATTACAATGTCATGTGTTGAAAATCTTCTTAGAACAATTCTATTCTTCTAATTCTTACAGTTTATAGATTTTTAAGTAAATTATCTACTCTATTTTGAAAAGGTCACCAAGGTATCAGGCAACAAATCAACTAAGAACCATTGGCTAGCTACAAAGCAGTCATACCTTCCATACCATCCATATCTAGAGGAACACAGAAACACACCACACACACAAACACACCACACGCACTTGTGGATGGATCAGAGCAGGCTCTCTGTTAAAAAGGAAACTTCTGAGACAAGCCCATCAAATGAATAGTCACAAGACTCATTCCAGCCATGCTTAGCACCCCTTTAGTCACCTGATCCAGAACTGAAGTCTTTTTTATCAGATGTTATAAACTCAACTGACATGATCTATGTAAAGAGACTTCATTTTCTGTAGTTTTATTTTTACTGTATATACATTTATTTGAAGTATCTGTTGGTTGATTCTAGATTGCTTGAAAGCATTTTATTATTGCATCTTTAAGCAAATATGTTTCCATAATGCCAAGATTATTTCTAATTCACAGCAAGATAAATGGAGCATGGCCTGCATAATTACGACACTAAAATGAAAGGTGTGCAAAGCAGATCTCTATTGGCACTTGCCAGAGGGTCAAAATAACACACTATCACAGACAGTCATCCTAAACCAAATAAATTTTCAGTTTTAGTTGGAAGCTAATAAATAAGGCTGTCCTGATGAACATAAATACAAGGCTGGAGAGACAGTCCAGCCCAGTAGTCGAGAGTGGAGGACTTGAGTTCTATTACCAGAACCATGCAGGTAGCTGACAACTCCCTATAACTTCAGCTCCAGGGGATCTGACACCTCTAGCCTCCAATGGCATCTATACTCACCTGCACAGATCCACACACAAACATGCACACAGACACATAATTAATATTTTTAATGTAGGCTATAATAAGATCACCGTCAAGGAGGGCGCAATGTGAGAGGCAGACAGAGTCAAAAGTGAAAGACAGCGAGTCATCTGACAATGACTCCTTAACATGCCTACTAGGAACAACTATGCATTCTCAATCCAAGACTGACATGATGAAACAACACTCGAAAAAAATTATCCTAGCAGCCATGAGAAGCAGAACTGAAACCCTGGCATAAGTATAAGGAGTCCCATTTGGAAGCTTTCATATCAACACAAGGTTGCTTCTCCAACAAGGTGGTAACCACAGACATGCAAAGGGGTAAATCTGAGAGATGTTACAAAACCAGTTAGATTTGGTGATGGGATAATTAAAGTGGGAAGTATGGCCACATATGGCCTGTGGTATACCCTCACCTGAACAGTTCTTACACTGGCCTTTCCAGGCTGAATCTAGTTGAAGTCTGCAAACCAGCTTGGCAGGGAGATAATAGTAACACTATTTGTTTTGTTTTGCTTGTTTTAAGACATGGACTCCTACCTCTACTAACAAAGTACGAGATTACAGGTGTAGGTGTGTATGCCATCACACCCAGCTAGTGCTTCATTTTAGGTGGACACGGTAAATTACCACCACCCCATTGAGGGGAAATACCCATAATCAAAAGTACAGATTTACTTATTGAAAGAAACCATTCTTCTGATCCTAAGAGACTTCCTCCTTCTCTACACATTGAAAGGCAGAAAAGTATTTTTCCTTCTATTCCCAAATGGTCTCCACGTACTTAAATACCAACCTCCATTCTATGATAATATTTTAACCTTTTTTTAATAATATTTTCATTGTGGGGAAGGGGCATACAGAGAGAGGTCAGAGGGCAACCTGCAATGAGTTTGTTCTCTTCTTCCACCATGTGAGCCACAGGGAGATTGAATTCGGGTCTTTAGTTTGGTAGCAGGCACCTTCACCCAGCAAGCCATTGCACAGAGACCCATATTGATCTTAAGTCACATGTGCACCAAACACACTACCAGTGATAGTGACAGACCAGTTATGTCAAACGACCCTGATTTCTAAAGGATTCTTTCAAAACTAGAACAAGGCTGAACTGACTACATGTAAAAAAACAGTGAGGCCCAAAAGCGAGCTTATCGGGTTATTTTAAAGGAATCAAAAACATTAAAAACAGATAAAGTGTTCCAGAATGCACTGCTACATAATGATTCTGCAGTTTTGCTGTAATTTTTTCTGCAGTTTTAAAAACATGCTGCTGTAAAATAGACATCAGAGCAAATGGTTTCCGTTATCCAGAAAGTATATTACTAAGCAATATCCAATTCTATTAAGCATAATGATTTATCAATATATACTTAATAAAGGTCTCACTAATACAAGTCCTTCTAAGAAGGGCCATGTATAAATTTAATTTTAAAAAACTCATTAATCCATTGCAGTCTTACAAAACAGTCTCTAGGAGAGCTTGATTTTTGCAAAATCAAAAAAGGACTGATGAATCCCATCTAGTTGAGAAACATGACTATGTCGTGTAGGTAAGGACCAGTTTCCAAGGCGTTGTGTTTACTTACATCTTTACCACACACCCAAGAAAAAGTCATCAAATGTATGCATGACTTGGGGGGGGGGGGGGAGAACTACCTTGGAAAGATTAAGGTATTACCCAAAAGGATTACCAAAATGGAACCTTGCGCTAGATAAGATAGGCCACTCCTGAAAAGGTGATTTCCATTATAACTCTTTCAGGAATAGAGCGAATTTTTCTATTTCCCTGTGCTAAGACTCTGCCTAGGGAGATCGGAGGGCGAGTTTAAAGCCGCAGGCTGGTCGGGAAGCCAGGGCGCAGCGTCGCCTCCACACCCCATCACGTCCCACACCAAGACCGTTCGCTGCCAGCCTGGAGCAGGTGAAAACCGCCCCGGGCTTCGGCCGCTGCAACTACCTCCTGGCACCGCAGACCCGGGGGCTGCCCCGAACCTTCCAGCTCTGCCACCGGCGCGCTCTCAGGGCGGACGAGGGCGGTGATTCCTCATCCTTCCCCGTGAAGCCCAGACCCGAGGGGGCGTGGGTGGGCCCGCCGCTCGCAGCCCTACGGGAGGCCCCGGCCCTGCTCACCGTGAAGGGGACGTCCCCGACGCTGCCCACGGAATAGCAGTTGTCTCCAGGGTTGACAGCCCCGGTGAGGACCTGATGCAGATGCATCTCCGGATCCCGGCTGGACCGAGCTCTGGGCCAGAGGAGGATGAGCCCCGCGCCCCGCCGCAGCCGCTTCCTGTGCGCCCTCGGGACTCAGCGCTCGGCTAGCCTGTCGCCGCCTGCCAGACGCCGCCCGGCCATGGGAGGCTCCGGCCGCCGCCGCCGCCCGACCGCCGCTCGGCTGCTGAAATGCCCGGATGCTCCCACGGCCTGCCGCACCGGCGCACAGTGCGGGCGCAGGGCCGCGGCGCGTGCGAGGCGGGGGCGCCGCCGGGGAGCGCGCAAGCAGAGCGCGTGCGGGCCGTCACGCTGCGCGCAAAGGGAGAGGCAGGCGCACGCCCGGCGCGGGGACGCGACGCGGAGGAGAAGGTCGCTCTCTAGTAGCCGCTCTCTCGGCGCCGCGCGTGCGCGCACCACCGTCTCCAGGGCAACTGCGCGCGGCGCTCTGCGCGGACCCTCCGTGCAGGTTGCGCGCGCAGACGTGCCGGAGTTCCCTCTGAGCCTGGGGCCAAGGCCTCCGGGGGCGGGGCCGGGGGCAAGAGTGTTTTGTGGGGTGTTTAAGCTTCTCTCGAGACAGTGCGTGACGGTCAGTGCGTCTGACCTCAGGGGAAGGACACTGTCATCACTTGGAAATCCCATGGCCTTAGGGTCCTTCTGTCTGTTTTAAAGGACCAGGCATCTTAACAGCCTTTGAGGGAAGCTGTACTCCCCCGACAGCAAATTGTTTTGCTCACCCTCTTTCTCACGCGTACCCCTAGAGACCTGTGATTCCTCTGTATAAATATTTTCCCCCTGTGAGTGATGTCATGAAGTCTCAGAATCGCCTGCTTTTCTAGACTGTCTACTTAAATTGAAATCAGATCCCTGCTCCAGGTCAATTCATTGAGAATTTTTTAGTTCAAGCTACAGAGAAGAAACAAGGAACAAGGGCTAATGAGGAAAATTTTTACAGCCAGACAAGCACCAGAAGTGTTACGACAGATACAAAAATCGATGAGGCCACAAAAGAGGAAGAAAAATATGTTGACTAAGGGGCTGGAAGGGAGCCCTTTGAGGACATAATTTTGACAGGCTACAGGGAACTAGACATGTTGCATTAAAATAGAGAAGAAATTAGTGGGACCTAGAAAATGAAATGGCTGGAGAGAGTTAAAGACATTGAACTTGTTTAATGCTTGAGGCGGGTGGTACTGTATACCAGTTAGGGAAACATGGTAGTTAACAAGAAATAAAGACACCCAGGCAGGGTCTTTGCCCAGATTTCGTTCTGTGTGTTCTGAAGGCTATTGGCTACTTCTGAGCTGAAATCTATTATCAGAGCTGCTTTGGGGAAGGTGACTGTGCAGCACAGTCAAGCGTCAAGCCAAGGATAGGAGAGAATGAGGGCAGATTTGGCATGGTTGGTTACTGTTCCGTGAAAAGCAACAGAAGTAATCAACTAATTCCCAGCGACTTAAGGCACATCCCTTTTCATTTAGTGACATAAACATCCAGACATTAAAGGCACCCCACCTCCAAAGATCCATTTCTTTTGAGGTCCACATGATCCTTATCAGCCCTCTTCCCATTGTTCCACCCAGGACACTTCTCACCTAATTACCAGAGCTGCCTCCCTGTGCCATCTTCAGCTCTTCAGTGCCTTTGCTCTCCGATCCATCCAGAGACACCTTTTTCTGTTTGCTTTGTTTCAGAGTGCTGGTAATCAAACCCACAGCCTAGCACCAGCTAGGTAAGCTAGGGTCACTGAGCTATGCCTTCAGCCCAGAGAAATTTTCCTCTGCTTAATTAAAACCTGTAGGAGTGGGGCAGGGGAGATGGCTCCGCCCCAGCACCCTCATGGCAGCTCACAATTGCTGTAACTCCAGTTTGGGGGATTTGGCACCCTCATACAGACACACATGCAGGCAAAAACTTTAATGCACATGAAACAAAGGTGAATAATTAAAAATTTGTAGTAGCTCCACATTGCTCAGCTTGTCTGACAATCCCATTCAATCTGGCTTTGCCTAATCTTTCTCAGACTGTTCTATTACCCAGTAATCCCCAACCCCTCAGAATTAATGCTTTCTCCAGAGCAGTCTAGGTTTTGTGGGAGGTTGTTGTTGTTGTTTCCATGCTTCCCTGACTTTGCTCATGCTCTTTATACCCCCTGCAATTCCTTCCTCCACTTCAAGTCCTGACAAACTAAATCAAAAGTTACCTTGACTACGTCCCAAATACCTTGAGGCTTCCTCCTCTGTGACACACAGCACATACACCGCAATAATATGCTTGTTCATGCTATATGCTTGTTTACTAGATTCCATAGACATTTCAAGTCAGGGTCAGTATTTATATTCCATAGAACTAGAATTATATCACTTTAACTGATATCTAAGACTCGAAGGTAAATAACAGTACCCAGCCAGATGTGGTAGCACATACCTAGAATTCCCAGCACTACAGAGCCTGAGGCAGTAGGAATGCTTTAAGTTCAAGGCTAGCATGAGCAACATTAGTAAATTCAAAGCAAATGTAGAATACATATCCAGATCCTGTCTCAAAGAAGAAAAATCCTCACAGTAAATCTATTTCTGTCTTTTTAATTCTATCTTTTGACACTATGTACAATTTGCTGAATTCTGGGAAATCATTGATTCCACATATTTAGTGAAAGGCCGTAAATAAAAATAGAAGCTACATGGCTAAAAAAGAAACACATTGAAAATATAATAGATAGTAAAGCAAAAAATAAAATGATCATAATCAATGAAGCACCGTGTTGTACATGAATAACCATAAAAATATACATTGGTGTTGTAACTTGGTCATAGCAATTTCCTCCATTGCACATACAGGCATAGCATGTATCTATAAAAACTGTATAAAGCAGTTAAATTCGATAAATTCCTGTATAACAAAGTTTAATTCCTGCAGATAAAGATTTCCTTCCAGGCAGTAGTGGCACACACCTTTAATCCCAGCACCGGGGTAAGTGGAATCAGAGGCAGGAGGATCTCTGAGTCCCAAGCCAGCCTGATCTACAGAGCAAATTCCAGGACAGCCAGGGCTACACATACACAGAACAGCACTGTTTCAAAAATAGAAAATAAATTTCAGAAAATACTAAGGAAAAAAAACAGCAAAGAAACCATTTGAAGCAATTCTAACACTATACTCATAAACAAAGGCGAATGCTTTATCAAATGTCAAATAATAGAAAAAATGGAGGGTGTGTTATAGAAGTTGGTGTTTTAGGAAGAACAGCTACTTAGCAACAATATCTCTAAGTGTCAGAAGGCGTTTTAGCTAGGTGTGTCAGCTCACTCTGGCAATACCAGTACTCAGAAAGCTGTGGCAAACGGATCACTGTGGGACCCTATCTCCAAACAGCAAACACAACAGGGAGAAAAAAAAAAAGGAAGAAAAAGAAAACTGTTTTAAAGCCTGAAAAGCATAATTCAGGAATAACGCATTCAAGTCAAGTATAGCTTAACTTGAAAGGGCATGAGTTTGAGTTCAATACCCAGAATGCAAATTACAAAAGGGGGAACAGCAGGTGTGGTGTAATTCCAGCAAGGGGTGGAGTGGGGGATTGCTGGTCAGATCCCTGGAATTCCCTTTCCAGTCAGTGAGAGACCTTGCCAGAAAAAAGCCAAAGTGGACTCCTACACACACACACACACACACACACACACACACACACACACACACACACACTGTTAATAGTACATTCTGGATGAACCTTCACTACATTATGAAACTAAGATGAAACTACCACCAAATAAACCATCCTAAGACTGACTGAAGTGTTACTGATTCACTGAAGTATTTCACAGCTGCTTCTGGTTTCGTAGCATTCCATGACATTTTGATCCATTCACACCACTGTGAGTTCTTCCTCATTCTCACTGTATCAACTAAAAAATCTAAAGCCAACCTCCACCTTTCCCTTCTCCCCTGGGAGTCCTTAAATGACTTCTCCACCTATGTCTCGGATTGCAGATGACAAGTTAAGCCTCCTGAAATTGTAGCCAAGCCTCTTATTGTTCAATCTACCCACCCCTAAAACTCACTCTCAACTAATAGTCTCTTTGATAGTCCACTATTTCATTTCTTCCTTCTCCATCTACTCTTTTTACATGGACTTAGAAATAAACAAGGTTCTTTATTCTGATTTGGTAATGGCTGTCTTGCTAGGTAGCCTGCAGCCCTCAAACTAACAGGGAGCCTCCTGAGAATGCTCAGATTAAAGCTCCTTTAAATCAACATGTGGCTCAAGAGATGGCTCAGTGGTTAAGAGCACTGGCTGTTCCTCCAGATAACATGATCTTGATCCCTGCCTGTAACTTCCATTCCAAGGGATCCAAATGACACCCTATTCTAGCTTTGTAGGTACCAGGCGTGCCTGTGATGCATGGGCATACATGCAAGCAAACAAATAAAACAAATATTTAAAAATAAGTTAACAAAACAAGCAAACACAATTGAAAGGTGTTTCTGTCCCCAGGTTTCATTTGCTGGCCACCATCTCTGCATGTAACTTGAACTGAACTTGACTCCTGATTCTTCTGCTTGCTCCTCTCTAGTGCAGGGATTACAGGCATGCACCACCACCACCAGCAGCAGCAGCAGCTCTACTAGTATTAGTTTTAATACTAAATATCTTAGCGTTGGATTTGATAGCGCATTAAATATCAGAGGGACTTAGCTTCCCCGAAGTAATCACAAAACCAATGCCCAAAATTTAGTAGCCAAGAATAACAACAAACAGTATCTCAGTGTCTGTGGGTAAAGAACTCAGTACTAGCTTGGTGGGAGGTTCCGGTTCAAATGCAGTGAAAATGTCAGCTTAATATGAAATAAAAGCTTAGCCATTTGGTGGCGGTGTACTCCTTTAATCCTAGCACTTGGAAGGCAGAGGCAGGCAGATCTCTGTGAGTTTGAGGCCAGCCTGGTCTACAGAGTGAGTTCCAGGACAGCCAGGACTTTTACACAGAGAGCCTGTCTCAAAACACAAACAAACAAACAAACAAAAGAAGCTTGATACAAAAGGATTGCATATGACTTGATTATGTTTCTATAAAATTTTTACAGAAGATAAATTGATAAGGGTTCCTTGGGCAAAGGGTGGAATAGAAAATAAGTGGTATTGGGCATGGGGTTGCCCATTAACAAATAAATATATACAAACAAATGTTCTAAAATAAAATTGTGGTCATGGTACTTCCACAAATTTACTAGAAAAGTGGTTTTAAAAAGAAGTGTCTACCTGGGCTAGGGTCATCTACAGCTTTCCAAGATGGTATACTGCCCTGGTGGACAGCAGAAGGACACAGCTGTTCAGTGTGTGATTCCCTCCTCAGGTCTGTGTCCCCAGAATGTGCTAGATGATTTCTCCTACAGTAAGAGATACAAGAATGAGATCAAGGCAGACTCTGTAATGGCTTTTGTAGTGTAGCCTAAGAAACTACACCATCAGGACTGAAGCTACAAGTCAGTTGGTAGAATATTAGCCTAGCATGCATGAACTTTTACTTTCTGAGAATCACAACCCCTGGGGTGGTGGCATACTCCAGTAATTGAGAGGGAGAGGCAGGAGAATGGGGAGTTCTAGGAAAGAGGGGAGAGGGGTAGAGGTGTGGGAGGGGAGAACAAAAAATAGATATCTGGGGGAGGGGGAAGGGGGGGCTAAAGAAATGGCTCCATGGTGAAGAGTACTTGCTGCTTTTCCAGAACATGCAAGTTCAATTCCCACGATCCATGTTATGGCTCATAACTGTCCATTACTCTAGTTCCAGGGCATTTGGTATCTTTTTCTAGTCTCCAGAAGCACTGGGCACACACTCGGTGCAAAGATATACAGTGCAGTCAAAACACACATGCACATAAAAATGAATTAAAATAAAAAAGGGAAATTAAAAAAAAATACCACAAGATGGAAGAGCTTGCACCTGTCAGTCCACCTTCCTTCAAGTCACCCTAGACTTACTGAGTTGTTGACTACACCTCAGATTTAACCATTGAGTTCAAAATTTAGGTCTTTGGCTTTTTCTCACACAGTGCAACTTTTAAGCACCCCTCTTTGAGGCAGTGATGATTCTTTATGAATTTTACAGGCAAGTAAACAGGGTGAGTTTTCACAGATTAATTGGTTACTCGGCTATAAGAAGAGTGATCATCTTTAGAAGATTGTAGAATCGTTCAGGGTTTGTTTGTTTTTGTTTTTGCAAGCTGCTTACAGTTATGCCATGAAAAGTAAGCTGGGGGTGATGGTGCATACCTATAATTCCAGGACTCAGGAAGCAGAAGCAGGACAGTCATAGATTACAGGCTAGCCAAGGCTGTATAGCAAGACCCTGCCTCAGAAAGAAAAAACAGAGCTGGGCAGTGGTGGTCAAAGCTTTAATTCCAGCACTCGGGAAGCAGAGGCAGGCAGATCTCTGTGAGTTCAAGGCCAACCTGGTCTACAGAGCTAGTTCTAGAACAGGCTCCAAAGCTACACATACAAACCCTGTCTCAACACCCCCCACCCAAAAAAACCAGGAGGACTGATTTCCTCTAAGGTTGCTCATCAATGTCTTTATAAATTCTTCCTTTCTTTTCTTTTCTTTTCTTTTTTTTTTTTTTTTTTTTTTCTTTTTCTTTTTGGAGACAGGGTCTCTCTGCCTAGTGCTGGATATATAGACTAGGCTGGCCTCAGACTCAGAGATGTGCCTGCCCTTGCCTCCTGAGTGCTGGGATTAAAGGCATGGGCCACTATTCCCAACACTTGAATTCATTTTAAATGAACACTTAAGTGGGAACTACTTTTTAAAATATTTTGTCATTTAATAGTTATTATGTAGAGATACTGCTTATCTCTCAATACCTTTGGTCTCTAAGCAGGCAGTCTCATCTCACTGGGCTCGTAATTCCCTTAAGCTCTCAAGTCCCCTGAACAGGGTCACATTTCTATCTAGAAGCTCCTAGTCACCACACCAGTTGTCTAACTTCTACTCTTCTTACACAGTGTTTTGAATGCAGGTCAGAGGCTGACATATCTGCAAATCTTCACCCTGGTGACTGATCCCTTCGTCATGCACTCCCCTCCCCTCTCTGTCTGGAGAGGAGAGACTGTCTTGGTCATGACAATTGCAGGTTGCCTTCTCTATTGTTTCCTTTCTCCTCACAGGGACCCCACTTTATTTATTTATTTATTTGGTTGGTTGGTTGATTTGGTTTTGTGAGACAGGGTTTCTCTGTGTAGCCCTGGCTGGCCTTGAACTCTGAGATCCTCCTGCCTCTGAGATCCTCCTGCCTCTGACTCCCAAGGGCTGGGATTAAAGCTAGGATCCCAGTTTTTATGAGACAGAGACAGAGAGAGCGAGAGAGAGAGCGAGAGAGAGAGAGCGAGAGAGAGAGAGAATTTTTGTTCTTTAGGCTACCTTGTTGCTCTTTAGATCTGTACCTAAATTATGATAAATGAGTCAAAATACAACATTTTCTAGAGACTTTTCTTATAAAGCATTTGTGCTGGCTACTTTTTATGTCAACTTAACACAGGCTGGAGTCATTTGGCAAGAGGGAACCTCAAATGAAAAAAAAAAAAAATTGCCCCTACCATATTGGCCTGTAGACAAACTTGTGAGGTAATTTTTTAAATCAATGATTAATGTTGGAGGGTCTAGCCCATTATGGGCAGTGCCCCTGAGGCACATGTGCCTGGGGTGAATAAGAAAGCAGGCTGAACACACCATGGAGAGTAAGCCAGTGTAGTAAGCAGCACTCTGCCGTGGCCCATGTTTGCATTCCTGCCTTGACCTCCTGGACTACAAGCTCTAAGATGAAAGGAACTTTTTCCTCCCCAAGTTGCTTTTGGTCATGGTATTTTATAACAGTAGCAGAAACCCAAACCAAGACAGTTATTACCCCTTCCATCACTATAATCTTCCTTGTTTTATCCTGTTTCCTTAAAACATAGATGTAATGACTGGAGCTCCGCCTTGGAATATGAAGATGAGGAGCCAACCCTAGGGGTGACACAGTAGAAGAGTGAAAGTCTCAACTGAGTCCCAGGTGACTATGGAGAGCTCTAACCAGCCCTGGGCTACTACAACTGGATTTTTTATTATTACAATTGTTTGTTTTGTATGTGTGTGTGTGCACATGCATGAGTCATAGACCAGGTGTGGAAAGGACGGGCTCTCTCTTTCCACCATATGGGTCTGAGGGATCAAACTCAGGAGGTCATCAGGCTTGGCAGCAAGAGCCTTCTTCTGCTGAGCCATCTCTCCTCAGCCAATATCACCATCACCATTATTATTATTTGATTGTTTTGACATAAGATCTCAAGTAGCCTAGGCCAGTCTCATCCTCAGTGGAGCCAAGAATTACAGTGAACTTCTGATTCTCCTCCTTCCAAACCCCAGCTATTGAAATTACAGAAGCACATCAACATATTCAGTTTAATTTGTTTTATTCAAGTCACTGTCTTTTTGTATGTCTGCTAAAGTTGATACCCTTCCCTATTGTTGTTTTACAACCTAAAGCCTGACATGATTCCTGTTACACAACAGAAATTCAAAAATGTTTGCTGTCGGGCATAGTGGCACACACCTTTAATCACAGAACTAGGGAGGCAGAGGCAGGTGGATCTCTGTGAGTTTAAAGCCAGCATGCTCTACAAAGCAAGTTCCAAGTCAGCCAGAGCTACACAATGAGACCCTGTTTCAAAGGAAAAAAAAATGTTTACTAATCAAGTACTTAATAATTTTATCAGGGGCCAGGTGGTGGTGGTGCAGGCCTTTAATCCCAGCACTCAGGAGGTAGAGGCAGGCAGATCTTTGTGAGTTCAAGGCCAGCCTGCGCTACAGAGTGGGTGCCAGGATAGGCTCCAAAGCTACACAGAGAAACCATGTCTTGAAAAAAAAAAGTATCAGGAATGTATTATGTAAATCATGTTAGTGAACATGTCACAGAAGTTAAGAATTTGCATACCTTCCCAAATCATTAGGAACAAAATATCTTATCCTATGTGGAGAGGCAGATAATGGTTGCAAAATTAGAAGGTCAGTAACATTAATAATGATGAGAATTGAACAGAAGTTGGAATTAGTCACTAAATTAGTCTTGGTGTGCTAAATACACAAAAGCCACGTTATGCCTCTAGAGAAACAAACTGATTTTTCAGGGGTGGAGTGTAAGCAAAATATAATTTTAAAGAGAAGAACAAATTACCTTGATCACAGACATAGAGAGCAAAAAGACCTTGTTATGCTCCTCTAGTTGCTGAGGGAAAAAAAAGTCACTCAAGCAATGAATAAACAGTGTGGTATTATTGAGATCATCAAGTAACCACACTCTTCGAGATGGACCAGTATGGTCAGAGGCTGGACTTCCTGGTGCCATATATATATATATAATGGAAAGTGGGACATGGAGAAGTGGTGTCCTGTCCTGCATTAAAGAATTCCTAGCTGCCCAGCAGCGATGGCGCACACCTTTAGTCCCAACACTCAGCAGGCAGAGGCAGGTGGATCTCTGTCAGTTAGAGCTACTTCTGGTACAGGCTTCACAGCTACAGAGAAACCCTGTCTTGAGAAAAAAAAAAGAATTCATATCAGAAACAAACAAAAAAATGTAATGGAAAGGTCTGGATCTAGGGTTTGGTTTCTGGTAGAAGTAGAATGTGTACACACCTGCATGTGAGTGTACCTGTATACATTAGTGGTTAACAAAAAATAAACAAAACCTGACTCATTTAATCCCTTCTGGGAATACTGCAAACTTGTTTGTACAGACATGCTCCTACACCATTAATGCTTCACCTTTGAAGCAAGGTCCTGAAAAGATTTTTTATTGACCTTTTTTTTTTATTTTCCTTTTCCCCCTTTTATTAAAAATAGTTTTTTTTATTTTTGCTCATACAATATATCCTAATTAGTTTCCCCTCCTTTTACTCCTCCAAGCTCCTCCCCACCTCCTCTCCCATCCAAATTTACTCCCTTTCTGTCTCTCATTTAAAAGAGTTTTAACAGATAACAACAAAATATAATAAGATTCAACAAGAGCCATCCCATCAAACTCGGACAAGGCAAACCAACAGAAGGAAAAGAGCCTCAAAAGAAAGCTCTAGAATCAGAGACCCATTCATTCACATACTCAAAAGTCCCATAAAAATACTAAACTGACAGCTGCAATACACACACAGAGGACTTGGTGCAGAGCCATACAGGCCCTGTGCTTGCTGCTTCCCTCTCTGTGAGTTCACAAGAGCTTTGCTAGGCTGATTTGGAAGATCTTGTTCTAACTGAGCTTTTAAAAAAGCAATTTGTTTAAAAAAAAATAGCTGTTTATCTATAGCTAAGCAGATTAAATAAAATGTGCTATAAACATACAAGAGAATATTATTCATCAGACATAAAGAATAGGATTATTCACATGTGCTATAACATGGGTGAACCTCAAAAAATGTGCTTGTCTTCCATAGAAGCCAGGCCAGGAGTAGTGACTCATGTCTGTAGTCTCAGCACTTGGGAGGCTGGGGCATGAGGGCTAGGTCTTCAATGTTGTACACAACTATATAGTAAGTTTAAGGCTAGCCTGGGCTGCATGAGATCCTATCTCAAAATTCATTCACATGAAATTTCCAAGCTAGGAAAATCCACAGAGATAGAAAGCCAGGCACTTGGGAGAGGAAGCGGTGGGAGGTGGATGCTTAATGGGGGAGGGGCTCCTTAAGTGGAGCTGAAAGTGCTTTGGAGGTGGATAGAGGTTACAGGTGCACAACAGCTGGAGTGCGCTCAGCCCTCCTGACATGTTTGTTTGAGATGGATTAGTTTTGTGTGAATTTCATTTCAATGAAGAGAGGAAAGAAGAGAAAGGAGGGAAGGATACTTGTGAATTTTAAAAAGTGTGTGCTGTGTGTGTAGAAAAAGATCTAGAAGTTAATCAGTTCTCGGCCTTTTGGCTAAAATCAAGTGTAGAAGTCATATTAACATTTCCTTTATTTTTATTTTGGTTTGTTGAGACAGGATTTCTCTGTGTGGCTTTGGAACCTGTCCTGGAACTCCTCTGTTCCAGGCTGGGCTCGACCTCACAGAGATCCATCTGCCTCTGCCTCCCGAGTGCTGGGATTAAAGATGAGCACCACCACTGCCCAGTTAGCATTTCCTTTTTCTAATTGTATAATTGTGAACACATCTCATTTCAATCCTTTTGCACATTTCTTTCCATTTTATACAGTAAATGTACATATTAAGAAAACACATAAATGGCCAGGTGTGATGGTGAATGGCTTTAATTACAGGACCTTGGAGACAGAGGAAGGTAGATCTCTGAGTCAGAGGCCAGCCTGTTCTACAGAATGAGTTCCATGACAGCCAGGGTTATATAGGAAAACCTTCTTTTGAAAAACAAAGCAAAACAAACAAAAATTCAATTTTTAAACAAAGAACCATTCTATGAAAAAGTTTTATTAGGAAAATAGGGGACAAGTCATATGGTTGGGCAGATGAAGAAGCTGGCCACTCAGGCTGATGACCTGACCTGAGTTCATTTCCCAGGGACCCTCTCAGCAGAAGAAAAGAACTGGCTCCTGCAAGTTGCCCTTTGATCTTCACAGGTGTGCAATGGCACATGCATGTGCACCCATGCAAAAACACACACACACACACAGAGAGAGAGAGAGAAAGAGAGAGAGAGAGAGAAAGAGAGAGAGAGAATAAATGTAATAAAATGATTTTTTTTTGGAAGAAACTAAGACCTCAGCACTTGGGATACTGAAGCAGGAGAATCACAAGTTTAAGGCCAGCCTGAGCTACATTTTCTAACACCATGTCTCAGAAGAGAAAAACTGAGCTACATTTTCTAACACCATGTCTCAGGAGAGAAAATCATGTCTAGGAAATCATAGTCAGGATAACATTATTTATTCTGTGCCAGTTTTCCTGTTGTAGAATTAAATTTTAAATAAGAATAGATGGATACTAGATATGAAGCAAAGGATAACCAGTCTACAAACCAGAGAAGCTAGAAAACAAGGAGAACCCTAAGAAGACATACATGGACCCCCCCCCTTCGAGAAAAGGAAAGGGACAAGATCTCCTGAGCAAATTGGGAGCATGGGGAGAGAGGGAGGGAGGGAAAAAAGAGAGGAGGGGAGAAGGAGATTGGGGAGGAGAACATGAGGGATCAGGAAGGTGGAGTAAGGGGAAGGACAGAGAGGGAGAGCAAGGAAAGAGATACCCTGATAGAGGGTTATGGAGAAACCTGGCACTAGGAAAATTCCCAGGAATCCACAAGGATGACCCTAACTAAGAATCTAAGCAATGGTGGAGAAGCTACCTTAAATGTTCTTCCCCTATAATGAAATTGATGACTACCTTAAATGCCATCCTAGAGCCTTCATCCAGCAGCTGATGGAAGCGGAAGCAGACATTGTTTTTACATAAAAGTCTTTCTCTTCTTTTTCTTTTCCTAACCAGAGCTCCAAGCTCCATCTAATTCACCTTCTTCTTCAAATCCAATTTTCTTTTGGGAAAAATAATCACTCCAACCCTGGCAGTGGCGGCACACAAGCTTTTAATTCTAGCACTCAGGAGGTAAAGGCAGTCAGATCTCTGAGTGAGTTTGAGGACAGTCTATTCTACAAAGCAATATCCAGGACAACCATGGATTAACAGAGAAACTGTCTGGAAAAACAGAAAAGCAAAACAAACCAATAAATAAGTAAATAAAATAGTCACCCTCAATGTAAAATCTCCCCTCTTTGTGACTTCAAATACGTCAGTGTCACTTTGTGTGCCCACAAATCTTTGCGCCTGTGTAGCAGAGTCTACTGTATTTCTTTAAAGCACGGTTCCTGTGCATATAGAAAATGAAATTATACAAAATGTTGTATTCAATTTACTCATTAATGAGTAACCAGAAGGATACTAAACTAGTTTAAGTGAGAATTTGGCTTACAATGATTTGTATTTTCTACCTAACACTGCATTGCTTATGAAAATAAATTATGAAGGTAAGGTAGGGTTAATCAAAACTAAGTAGCTATGGAAATACCACAGGAAACCTGCTACTTTG